>NC_091480.1:17553893-18215143 GCF_036971445.1 Narcine bancroftii
TTCTTGGACCTTTACCGACGGGTGAATCAATTATGGTAGTGATAGATTACTACAGCAGATACTATGAGTACGTGGTGTTGAAGTCCACAACCACTGAAAAAACAATACAAGCATTAGCAGAGATATTTGCAAGATATGGATTACCTGTTACATTATACTCTGACAATGGTCCACAATTTATTTCGGAGACGTTTGCGGAATACATGAGGACCACAGGTATCCACCATCATAAAGTAACTCCGAAATGGCCGCAAGCCAACGGAGAAGTAGAGAGACAAAATCAGTCCATTGAAAAATGATTGAGGATTGCACACGCAGAAGGACAAAATTGGCGAGAAGCATTGCTATCTTTTGTGGCTGTCTATCGAGCAACGTCTCATGCAACCACTGGAAAAAGTCCTGCAGAAGCATTTTTTGGGAGAAAAATCCGCACAAAAATGCCAGAAATAAGGAAATTCGAGACGACCAGGAGATGAGGGACCACGATGCTGAAAAGAAAGGTGCAGCAAAGCTGTACACAGATTTGAAACGTGGAGCCAAGTACTCAGACATCATGCCAGGAGATGATGTTCTAGTGAGGCATGAAACTGGTGGTAAGCTAGACGCACCTTATTACCATCAGCCCTATACTGTCGTATCCAGAAGTGGCAGTATGGTGACAGTCAAGTCTCCGACTGGAGTCCTTATAAGAGAAATGTATCAGGTGTAAAAAGGTACCAGTCCAGAGATACATCGAGCGAAGAGGTTGAAAGGCCAATACGAGATGCTGAAACTGAGAGACCTGATGATGTTCCAGAGGCAGTTACCAGCAAGCCTGATGAAGTGACTAGAGCGCCAGAAACACCCGAAGCCGTGGCGAGCAGTATTTCCAATGCTAAGAGTGAACAACTGAGAAGCGACGACAATATCGCAGGCAGGCCGAAACGAAACCGGAAAGTGCCCAAACGATACGAAGACTTTGTGCCATAGTTTTAATAAGAACTTTGGGACAGTATTTTAATCTTATATCATAAAGTGCATGTATGAGTGCTGTAGGAAGTAAATTTTATGTAGTTGAGTTATAGTATTACCATTAGTTACGATGTTTGTAGGTTTCCGAGGGATATTGGTAATTGAAGGTAAAGTTTATTTCTGATTAAAGGAGGGATGTCATGATAATGAATATGTATGAGATGTACCGGAAGTCACATGGTATGAGAGGGAGATAAGAGCACAAGCAGGAGAACAAAGGAAACTGGAGAATAAAGACTCGGAGAAGTTTACCTGATAAAACTTGTGTTTGATGTTTTATTAACTTCACATTTCGGGCCACAAATGTGACAGACCCCTCCTCCCAAATGGTTGAGCAGTAGGCAGGTAAGGCGGGGTGGCAAGGCACGACGATCTACCTGTAGTTGTGCTCCCTTGAAATTTAAGTGTGGTTGCCAAATTTTTTTGAAAGTATCGTATTTTTTCCTTAAGTTGTAAGTGATTTTCTCCAGGGGAACATTGCACTTTTGACTTTTAAGCATGGAAGTGACAATGTTCACAGCTTTGACCTGTATGATTTTGCAGATGCAATAAACTTTAGGCGTGCATAAGATCTCAGGCATATATATCTGCAGTCTATTGAATGTAGACTGAAAATGTGAAATGCATAATATGAAAACATCTTTTTCGACTAAAATGGTCACTTAGATGTACAGCACAGTTACAGGCCCTTCTGGCCCACAAGCCAACCACCCAAATATCCCAATTAACCTACAATGTTTCAAAGGGTGTGAGGAAACCAGACCACCCAGAGGAAACCCACACAGTCATCGGGAGAATGTATAAATGTATGTTATTTTAATTAATTGGCATAAGCAGATTTTAAAATAATTGTTGTAAAACCCAAAAGTCTGCAGATGCCATGATTGAAGTACAAAAAAAATACTGGCAGCACTTTTGGTATAGTGGTTAGCACACCTTTACGGTGCCAGCAATTGGGAATCAACCTGGGTTTAAATCCTGTACCGTCTGTAAGGAGTTTGTACGTTCTCCCCCTGTCTGCATAGGTTTGCTCCAGGGGCTCCAGTTTACTCCCACCTTTCAAAATATATCAGGGGTGAAGGTTAATGGGGTGTAAATTTGGCGGCACAGATTCGTGGGGCAAAATTGACCTGTTATGTCTAAATTTTTTTAAAATTAAACGTAAAAAATTTAAACAAAACTGGATAAACTCAGCAGGTCAAACACCGTACTTTATACAGCAAAGACAAAGATATAGAATCAATGCTTTGGACTTGAGCCCCTGATCAAGGCATGAGCAAAAAAGCAAGCAGGCACCTGACTACTGATCGATCCTGTTAGATTTATCATCTTTTTTCTCCTGTGTCATGACTTAATTTATACATAGATTTATTTATGCAATTTATTTTACCTACAGCTGCGGAAGGAAGATTTTCAGACAATACTCTCATGACAATTATTTGAATCCCGCACAAGTTTTGGCAATAAAACCTACTGAATGTGGAAGTAATGCAGCTCACAGGAGGTCACTGAGAGAATAGACTGAAAGCAATTAAAATTTAGAAACCGGCATCAGAGACTGTATCTCAAAATGAATACAGTGTATTTTTAATAGTACATGTGTTTAACCTCATTATACGCTAGTAATAAATGAAAATATTTTTATTAATAGTGATTTTAAAATAACAATGAATTTTTTATCACTGATAACATGATGCTAACTTTCAATTTCCCTTTCTCTCTACCATTTTTATCCAAATATTGTTCCCAGTTCTTCCTATGCTTTACTGCCTACCTCATTTACCACGATTACAAAACTTTTAAGTAGATCTGATGGCAAAGATAATTTTGATACATTTAAAGTAACCTATTGCCTGTAACCTTGGATTGAGATACAAATCAGATACAGATGAGATTATATTTAAGAAGAGGCATTATCTAACAATTCAAACTATAATTTACTATAAAATTGGTTACATATGAGAGTCTCTTCTGGGACTGGCTTATTATCCTCATTTACTTACCATGTTCTGTTCCCACTTCTCTTTTTATGATTAAATTTAATGATTATCAAGATGGGTCAAAATTATGTTGAAATTTCTTTGCACCCTACTTTTTTTCAGGCTGACCAAAATTAAGAATTAATATGTATAGCCTTTCTTCAAGTTATTGATCCATGCGAATATATTTTTAAAAATATCTTTTAAAGTTTTTGAAGTAAAATTGGTCTTAAACTCAAAATCGGAAGCAGGTAATCAAGAGAGTGTTTTACCTCATCTGCTCCTTATTCTTTTGCTTCAAATTTAATTTCAAATGGGTGCTGCAATAGTTAAATCTCAATTTCTCATCTCTTGAAGCCTATTTATGCCTATGGTATTGTTAGCTTTCACTGGACAAAAACACGTGGCCTCTGCATCAACTTTTTACTGTTAGAATAGGGTGAACAGCAACAAGAAGCAGAATATCTTTGTTAACAATCTGCTCACTTATCAAAAAAAAACTCAATACTCTTATATTTTCAAAAGGTTCTATGATTGGTATACCCAGAAAATTCTAATCTAGGGTCAGACCTAGAAGTCGTTGATTGTCAGTTCACATCTGGTGCCAAACAACTTATCTGGCTGCTGATCAAAGTTAAGTGGGGAAAATCCTACTGTCAGTTTGAAGTTTCAAAAAGAATTGTCTTTTGAAATATTTTTTTTTTGAAATTTATTTATAGTATCTCCACACATTCATTTCAAATTAACTTAGTATAATATTACATAATAGATACTAAATAATTTTCAAATTTTCACCCCCCCCCCCCCCCCACCTCCCCTAACCCCTTAGGAAACCACCTTGTGGTGGTTAATTCCCAAAAACCCAAATGGGTGTGGTATAAACCACAAGTGGCATATGACTTTCGGGAGCAGGAGTACCACTCCCTCCCCACCCCCCCAGGCAGACAAAATACACATATAAACCAAAAAATCATCATTTCTTATATCCATAAAACCCCGGTCCATCAATTTAACCAATCTTATTCATAAACTCTTTTTTTTGAAAATCCAAACTTGATATTAAATTTTGCACCCTTTCCACCCTCCCAACACTGAGTTAAACATTGTTTACAATCAATAAAAGTTTTTTTTTAAATTTTTTTTTCAAGTCTTCCTGAATTTCATCCACTGAATTAAAACACCTCTGAACATCCCAGTTCAACACCGAATCTTCCATTCTTCTCAGTCTCAAGTTGAATTTGTAGCTTACTTTCAAAAAAAGTTTTTTTTTCAAATCTTTTAAAATTTTCTTGAACATAATTCCTTCGGTCTTGATCTTCTAAAGCATCAATGTTATTCATAAGTTCTTTCTTCTGTGTTTCCCAATTTAATACCAAATTTTCCACTTTGTCAATCTTCTCAATGTTAAGTTGAAATTATTGTTTATTTTCAAGAAAAACTTATTCAAAATTTTTAACTCTTCTTGGACATTGCTCCTTCGACTTTAATTTTATAAATCATCAATCTTGTTCATAGTTTCTTTCTACTGAATTTCCAAATTTAATAATAAAGTTTCCGTTTTTTCCAATTTTCTCAATATTAAACTGATCTTGTTGTTTAGTTTAAAAAAAAACCTTTTCAAAACTATTAAAATCTGTTTGCAATGTATGCATACTCACAGATAATAAATTCACTCTTCCAATATTCCATCCAAAAAAAAATCACTAATAAACCTTATTGCAAGTCAAGGAGTTCCATATATATGTTTATCTTCAGAAAATATTTCAAATATTTCAAATCAACATTCGTCGCCATCTTTCAAAAAGGAGTCCGAAATCAACTTTAATAAGTTCTGTTCTTGAGAAAATTCCAGCACCAACTCCGGCTCTGTCTGGGCAAATAGGTCAAATTTCTTCCAAAGTCAAAGAATGTAATTTTGTTCTGTATTTATAGATAATAAGTTCATCCTTCCGATATTCCATCCAAAAAAAATCACTAATAAACTTTAATGATATCTGGATTTTTAAAACTCACGGGCAACCAATGCCAATTACTGCAATTTATCTTCATAAAACATTTCAAATCTATATTCATCACCATCTTGGTGTCCAAGGCCAGCTTATCCGACAGTCCAATTAATGAGCTCCGTTCTTAAGAAAATTCCAGCCTTGACTCCGTGGTTCTGTCTGGGCAAGTAGGCCGAGTTTCTTCCAAAGTCGGAGAGTGTAGTTTTGTTCTGTATTTGAACTCTATTTTCCTTAATCTTTGTTGCCATTTTAAACATCTTTCAGAGAGGTGTCCAAGGCCAGCTTATTCGACAGTCCAATTAATAAGCTCCGTTCTTAAGAAAATTCCAGCCTTGACTCCGTGGTTCTGTCTGGGCAAGTAGGCCGAGTTTCTTCCAAAGTCGGAGAGTGTAGTTTTGTTCTGTATTTGAACTCTATTTTCCTTAATCTTTGTTGCCATTTTAAACATCTTTCAGAGAGGTGTCCAAGGCCAGCTTATTCGACAGTCCAATTAATAAGCTCCGTTCTTAAGAAAATTCCAGCCTTGACTCCGTGGTTCTGTCTGGGCAAGTAGGCCGAGTTTCTTCCAAAGTCGGAGAGTGTAGTTTTGTTCTGTATTTGAACTCTATTTTCCTTAATCTTTGTTGCCATTTTAAACTAAAAACAATTGATAAACAAAACAAAGACTTTTAACAGAAAAGAAATATTCTTAAAACGGGTATTTATATAACTGCCTGGGGGAGACCGGGAATGCACATCCGCTCCCTACGCCAACTTGCCACGCCCCCCCGTCTTTTGAAATATTGATGTGATTTTGTCTTTAAAAATAACAAGAATGCTATTTTTATTACAAAGAACGATTTTGTTTCAAAATCTGCAAAAAGAATGATCTCCTTAGCCTGTCCGTGTTCTCCTGGTTTCCTGTTCCACAATCGGTTCTTTAGTTTGGTTTACATTGAGTACAAGGATGTTGGTGTGACACCACTCAACCAGCTGATCAGATATAGAAATATGCAGGGTGATGGGATTAGTTTAATTTATCATCATTGTCGGAACAAACAATGTTCTAGGGGTAAAACTCAGGATTCTGTTGACACCATGGTTAAGTGAAATAAAAACATACACAAATGCTGGAGAAACTCAGCAGGTCAAACTGTTCCTTTATGTAGCAAAGGTGAAGATACATCACCAACATTTTTGGCTTGAGCCCTTCATCTAGGTTTGGGGGAACATGAGAGATGTCCGAACAAGAGGGGGAAGGGGAGGGGAGGCAGTGAGGGTGGGAGATGATAGGTGGAGGGGAGGGGGGAGGAGTCTAGGCTAGGTGGAGAGAGAAAGGAAGGAGGAATTGGAATAACTAGTTAAGGTGGTGGGGGGAGAGGGGAAAAGGCAAGCTGATTAGTGGAATGCAGTGAACTCAATGTTCATCCCCTGGGATTGGAGGGTGCCCAGATGAAAAAAATGAGGTATTATTCCTCCAATCTGTGGGTGGTCAGGGTGAGGTAGTGTGAAAGGCCATGGACAGATATGTGAGGTTGAGAGGGTGACTCAGAATTGGAATGGTTGGCCACGGGGAGGTCACTTTTGTTGTGGGCGGAGAGGAGGTGCTGGGCAAAGCGATCTCCTAATTTGCGACTAGCCACAGAGAGTGAACCGGATGCAGTAAACGTTTTTTTGGAGGTTCAGGTGAAGTGTTGCTTCACCTGAAAGGTCTGTTTGAGTCCTCAGACTGTGGTGAGATAGGAGGTGTGGGTGCAGGCATTACTCCTCCTATGACCACAGTGGAAGATGCCGGGGATGGGGGGGAGGGGGGGGTGCTGACAGGTGGGCAGGAAAGAGTGCACATGGGAGACATGGAAGGTTGAGAGGGGAGGAGAAGTAAAAATGTGTCTGGTGATGATGTTCTGTAGTAAGTACTGGAAATGCTGGTGGTTAATATGTTGTATGCAGAGACTGGTGGGGTGGTAGGTGAGGATGAGGGGGATTCTGTGTTTATTATTTTTAGGGGTGGGGGTCTAGGGAAGATGAGGGTGAGGTCTGAGTTAATAGTGGTGGAGTGGAAGCCACGTTTGTGAAAGAAGGCAGACATTTCAGAGGCTCTGGACTGGAAGCCCTCACCTTGGGAGCAGATGCGACGGAGATGGAGAAATTGAGAGAAGAGGATGGAGTCCTTGCAGGGGACAGGGTGTGAGAACGTGTAGTCAAGGCAGTTGTGGGAGTTAGCGGGTTTTAAATAAATGTCAGTGGAGAGTCTGTCTCCTGAGATGGAGACAGAGAGATCCAGAAAAGGGAGGGTGTCATCGGAGTTAGACCAGGTGAGTTTGAGGTCAGGGTGGAAATTGGCCGTGAAATTGATGAGTTCATTGTGGGTGGATGGGGCCGCCCCGAGGTTGTCGTCGATGTATGTTCCTCTATGTTCGTTGTGGGTGGATGGGGCTGCTCCGATGTTGTCGGCGATGTATGTTCCTCTATCTTCCAGCATTAAAATAAAGCTTCTCTATATGTGGCACATTCCACGACGTTGTGAGCTTCCAAGATACTTTGCAGGGAAGTTGGTACTTTTGAAATATTGACATTGTTTTAATGCATATGGTGCTGTTCAATGCCTCATCTGTTTGATTGATTTAGTTCTATTTATAAATACATTAGCTGAGATCCGACTCAAACAAATAAAAATCTATCTTCTACCTCAAGAGATAAATATGAATTATATACTTGCTGACAGCAATTCAATGATAAAAGGCTAGCCTGTTAACACTCAATTGAAGCTGGGAATATAGCACTTATTAACTGAACATTGCAAAATTATGACTTTCAACATGGAGAATAAGAGTTGACCTATGGAAACGAATGTGCTATAAACATGAAAAATCAACTGGAGGATCATTTGAAATTATAACTGTTCTTGCCAGTTGTGGAGGTGATGAATATTTTGCATCTGGCCACATTCTCAAGTGCATCAAACCGCTACACATAATTGAAGTATTGTGATTGTTATTTAGACCAAGTCAGCAGACGTTCCACTCCAGCAAAATCTCACAAGTAGTAACGTGATAAATAACTGAATCCTGACCAAGAAACTGAGAGAACTAACTGTTCTTCCTTGAGTGGCTACAGAAACCGCAGATCTATCAATCACAGCATTTCCTGACAGGTAGAAATGAATATGTTACAGCTATGGACCATATAATGCCCAATTCAATCTGATAAATATAATCTAACCTGAAGACAACTGCTGCATAACTAGACTCCAATGTTCATTCCATTCCAAGTGTGCCAAAAGATTGCTTGGTTATAGAGATGACTTTAGCTGCCTGGAGCTCTGCTAATCATTTCTGGGTCCCAGGTGAAAACCCAGCCAGTGAACCCTCACTGATGATTGCTGCAGCTTTTAGCAAGAATCTTGGAACTGAAGACCACATAGGAGATGGCAGATGCTGGAACTTTGAGCACAATGAACTCTGCTGGAGGAACTCAGTAGGTCAAACACCGTTCCTGGGAGAAAAAGAATGGTCAGCATTTCAAGAATGAGGAAATGTCATAGACAAGGTAGAGTAAAGAGGACAGGGTGGGATGGATGGGGCAAGAGCCTCACATGACTGGTGTACCAGGTAGAGGTGGAACATGATGAACAAAGGCAAATGCTAGAGAAAGGCAAGAGAAAAAACAAAAGATTCATGCAGAGAAGATGATCCATACAAAGTGGAATGTGTGATGTGAAGACAAAGGCTGACAGTACTGGAATCTGATAAGAGAGAAGGTGATATAAAGAGAGGGCAGATGGAGCTGAGAAGGGAGGGCGGGGGAAGTAGAATGCAGAAGGGAGATGGGAATGGAAGGGGATGAAAATGAGTTGGTGGATGAGTGGGAGAAAGGGAATGAATATGGGGAGGGGGAGAAGATTAGAAGGGTACAGAAGAAGAGATTACTGAACACTAAGTTTTACTCATTGCTATCTGGTTTAAATTCGTGGCACATAAATGCAATGTTTGCAGAATGGGTTGAGACATGATCAATGATATGGTAGTAGAACTAAAACAAGGTTTTCAAACATTGGAAATAAGAGATAACAGCAGAAAGCAGTGATAAAGAGTTGACATTCCTGGCTAATACATTGATGGGGCTCCAATATTTTTTCACTTTTGTGAATTATTACAATCGTTAACTGATAATATGACCTTACACGGTGAAGTAGCACAATGTTTCGAACAAGATTTGTTTTTATAAAGATGCTTCTTCATTATGATGTTATTTGTGGATCTTCCTGAAATGCAGGCATCTCCCTTGCAGAGTCAGAGAGAGCAGGCAACTAATTTACTTTTAATCCTCTGGTAATACATTTGACTAACTCTCCAACTTTCTCTCTAAATTGTACAATTGCAAATGAATGTTCGACCTAGTATCTGTAACAAGGCAAAACCAACGTTGGTTAAATTCTTCTTTGGAGGTCTGAAGCTTTGACCTCAAAGCACAGAGTCAGCCTAAATAAATGCTGCAACATCCATTTGAGGTGCAGAATTAGGTAGATTTTCTTATAGCTGCCCCATTTGGCCCCTACTTACTGCTTTCCTTCCGTCACCATTTCCTCCTTTTGCATCCCCATAGAGAAGGTACAGGTTGTGAGGAAACGTCGCAGCTCTATAAATCTCTGGTGAGACCACACTTAGAATATTATGTTCAGTTCTGGTCACTTTGTTACAGGAAAGATTGAGAGGGTGCAGAGGAGATATACCAGGACGTTGCCTGGATTTGGAAAATGTTAAGAGGCAAGGTTAGCAGAGCAGGGGGTGGGGGGGTGGTGGTGTTTCTCTTTGGAACAAAGAGATGACTTAATAGAAGTCTACAAGATTATGAGAGGCAAAGATAAGATAGACAGCCAGCACCTTTTTCTCATGGAACAAGCAGCGGACAACAGAAGATAAATGTACAAAGTGAATGGAGGAAAGTTTAGAGGAGACATAGGGGAAGTTTTGGGTACCTGGAATGCATTGCCAGGGGTGGTGGTGGAGGCTGCAACAATAGGGGCATTTAAGGGACACTTAGCCAGGCACACGGATGAAAGAAAAAGAGGGTTATAAGGTAGGGAGAGATTTTTTTTTTGGTAGGTATATATGGGTTGGAACAACATCGGGCTTAAGGGCCTGTACTATGCTGTAATGTTCCTTGTTCTGTGTCCCTTTTTTTTTCTCTCCACATCGACTATCTGTAATGCTGGGTTATTCCAACATTTTCAGTTCTTATTTCCAGCAGCCAAATTAATTTGCCTTTATCTCTCAACAACTTCATCTGGTAAAGAAAATGCTATTTATTTTGCATCCAAAACAGCACAGTGAGTAAAATATATCAACTTTTTTAATGGCTCATCACAATTCCAGCCAGTACCAACTGGGAGGAATAAGTAGCAACTCGCATTAAATAGTGGGAGCATAAAAGCCTCTCCCCACTTGTAAAGGTTCCCATTAAGTTGGAATCTTAACAAAATTAATGCATCTGTTACTTTAAGAAAAATTCAGATTTTGTGGTGCAAAAACAATGCACGACAATATTATTCCTAATCTCACTCATGGCAATTAAGGTGCTTGTCAAGCAAATTGTCAACCACAACTGAGTTGTACTTGTGCAATCAGATGAAGATAAACTTGACTTGGAAATATCAATGTCTTTAGAGAGCTACAGAGTTTCAATCTACTTTCTCCATGTCTGGTGCCACACATTCCCAGAATGCTCGAGCTTAATTTTCTGTGGAATATTTCAAATTTGTAACATTTTATCTTTCAGAATAACCCCCTCTATAAAGTGATACTCAGTTGAAGCTTCACGTTCTTAACAATAATTGTTGTCTTTACTGGAAGAGATTATTGTTTGGAGTAAAAACCTAGTTGACTCTATAAAGCACTCATGATACCTCACTGGGAGTACAGTGTACAGTTTTGGGTGCCTTATATGAAAAAAGACTTGCTGGCATTGGAGAGATTCAGAGATATTTACCAGAATGAAACCAGGAATGAAAGGGTTAGCATATGAGGAATGTTTGTCAGCTCTTGGACTGTACAGAAGGATGAGAGGGGACCTCATAGAAGCATTTTGAATGGTTGGACAGAGTAGATGTGGCAAGGATGTTTCCTTTGGTAGGGGACAAGAGGTCACAGCTTTAGGATAAAAGGGCATTAATTTAAAACAGAGATGGAAAAAATTTCTTTTGTCAGAAGGCCATGAGTCTATGGAACTTGTTGCCACAGGTGGCTGTGGAAGTGAGGTTGTTGGTAAGGCAGGGATTGACAGATACTTGATTAATCAGGGCATCAAGGGTTATGGGAAGAAAGCCAGGGTGTGGGGCTGAGTGGGAGGATGGATCAGGTCATGATTAGAATGGCAGCGCAGACTTGATGGATCAACGGGCCTTTTTCTGCTCATATCTTTTGATATTGTGATCTGGTGATTATTTTCCAAAGGTAGATGTTGTCGAGGGAGGTTTCATCCAGTTTTACTCCATTTCCAACAAGACTTGACGAGGTTGCTTCTTAAATGAAACAGAGAGAGAGGGAGAAAAGAGAGAGAGAGAGAGAGAAATCTGTGCTTCTCTCTTGTCTTTTAATGGGACTTTCATTAAAAACATGAATGTCATGTACCTCATGTGGTAGTCAGTACAATGTTCACACCACTCTTCTCCAGGTTAAAGTCTCATTCTCCATCCGACATCCTGGCTAGAATTTAATGGAATGTCTGCTCGTTTTGGAGTTTCCATGTATATAAACACCTAAATCTATGCTGCTCTGTTGGTCCCTATCGCTGGAAGTCCACCCTAGTGAAGAAGGTTCATCATTCCCAATAGATCTTACCCCTCGCTGTGGAGCGTAGACCACTGTAAGGATTTGCATCTCCTGCCAATTGAAGGCATGATGAAGAAGTGATTTATCAAAGAAGTTTCTTGACTTTAATGTGTATCTTTCAACAATGTTTTCATTGTTTTGGCAGATTTGTAAAATGATTTGGTGTCTGTAGGTGGTGCCACAGTACCAAATAATCGCTGTCTTTTTAGTCCCATCCAAGCACTGTCAGCTGAAGGTGGGTTCACAAGAGGTGATATGAAATATTTTGTGCTAATCTGATGGGGAGATTGAACCCCCTATTAAATGTGTCCAGTGGAATGGAGGTGGCATCTACCTTTTTAGCCAGTCAATGGGTAATAGTCTATTATTCTACATATAAAGAGAAAGGTTTAAGACTATATATTTTATTGATCATGAACAGTTTAGATCTTGCTTCTTAATGAAGTTATGGAGCACATGAATACACCCTGGTCCTTTAATCAATGTTGGAGAGGTTGGAATGAAAAGCCTAATTTATTTAGTATCTTAGAGAGTCTGCATCATCCGCTGGAAATAACATTTGGTTTCAGTTTGACAAGAACAGGCAATGATTCTGAATAATTCTAACAGCTCATTCCAATTAACTGCAAACTAATAGAGGATTGGAAGAGAATTATTTTAGACAGGTACAATTTGACTACTTTTGGAGGAGTATTTTTTTTAATAGAAACACCAGACACATGTTGGTGGATTTTTAATGTGGGAAATGTGACAATGAAGGGTGGGTGGACATGGGATGGGTGCAGGAAGGAAGGTTGTATCCCTGCTGAACTTTGCTGGGCAACCCTTTCAAAAGCCTCAGGTTGAAGATTTTTTTTAAAAACTACTGAAAGTAAAGGCCTTAGTTATATTATGAAATGAAATAAATGGCAGAGACAGGGGTTGGGGGGGTTGGCATGGTTAGTGTAGCCATTAACACAACACTGTTACAGCGCCAGTGACTGGGGTTCAAATCAGACACTGTCTGTAAAGAGTTTGTACATTCTCCCTGTATCAGCGTGGGTTTCCTCCGGGTACTCTGGTTTTCTCCCACCCTTCAAAACCTACTGGAGTTGCAGGTCAATTGGTTGTAATTGGGCAACACAAAGCTCATGGACCGAAAGGACCATCTCCATTCTCTATATCTACATTAAAATAATATGCTCCCGATTTTCATTATTTTATAAAAAAATCATCTTTGAATCTATTGATCTGCGCCTGGATTCTGGACTTGATGGAAAGACCACGGTCTTTTCAGGTTGGCTGCGAAACCTCAAATCTCATCACACTGAGCACTAGCACACCTCAGGGCTGTGGACTCAGCCTGATACTGTTCACAATGCTGACTCGCGTCTGCACCTCCAGATTCCGTTTCAGAGAATTATCAAGTTTGCGAATCATGCAACAGTAGTTGGCAACAAAGATGAGTTGCATTACAGAGAGGAGTTTGGAAACTTGTAAAATAGGGGGATAGCAACAACCCAAGTCTCAATGTGGACAAGTCAAAGGTGATGATTATGGACCAGGAGATCGAATGTCACCTATTCTCTACTATACATCTACGGTTCTGTCATGGAGAGAGGGGAGATCACAAAGTTCCTAGGCGTGCATATAAAGGATGACCTATCCTGGACTCACAACTCTTTTTTTAAGCAGTGCCTATACTTCCTAAGTAGGCTGAGGAGGGCCCCTATCCTGACAACTCTTTACAGGAGCAGAATTGAGGGTGTTCTGCCTAGCTACATCATTGTGTGGCACGGAAGCTGTAAAGCATCGAACCAGAGGATCAATAAAACAGCTGAAATGATCACTGGGGTCTCCCTTTTGTCTAAAGATGACATTTACTGGGAGCATTGTCCAAATAGGGCTGGAAGAATTAGAGAAGACCCCTTCCAACCAGTGTTCAGTATTTGCAACTCACTGCCCTCGGGAAGGTGGTAGAGGAACATCCAAATCAGCTTCTCACAGGCCGTGAGACTGATCAACAGTGTAATTATGGAAGTCATCCCAAATATTTATATTGATTATTTATGTGATATTTATGTACTGTGTTTTATTGCATGCACCATGGTCTGGAGAGACACTGTTTAGTCCGGTTGTAGATGTATAATACAATTATGATAAACTTGAACTTGAAGGAGTTTTTTCATTCCAGCATTTAAATGACATTAGAAAAGGAGACAATTGTCAGCAAATGCAGCATTTTGGAATGAAAATGAAATGAATAATAAATTATCTGTCAGATTTTTGGTGGATAAATATAAACAAGCATTGAACCACAAGTCTTTGTTTGCATTGCCTTGAAAGAACATTTTAATCAGTTTAAATGTCAATTAATTATCAGGCAGCGGAACAGAAGGAAAGTGCCTTTTTTAAAACTTCCTGATCTTAATGAGAAACCTATGCTGATCTAATCTTGGTAATGAACCTGAAAAGGATACAAGATGAAATAACTCCAAAATATTTTCCCCATTAGATCGTCAGTCACAGGCAGACTGAATTTATTACCCACCAGTAGTAAGTTCAACATTTCTTATTTCGATTTTAATGTCGTCAAGCTATTTAGGAATGATAGAAATGGAGAAAGAAGATAAGATGAAACATTATTTATGACGTTTCAATTAAAGATAGTTTAGCCATAATTTTTCATCACTGGAAATTATTATTATAATTAGCAATCCATCTTAATGGAGATCCACATTTTTTTGCCTACCAAGGTGAAATGATGGTTGTGTTATAATTCTAACAAAGATATGGGGATCAAAATCTACTTTTCAAATCATACAAGGTCAGGAAAGTCTTTTCAATGCCTGCCTGCCTCTCTGATTTATGTTTATCAGGATGAGACCAATCTAAATTTTATCAGTTTGGACAGTTGAAAACTGGATTTTAACTAAACTCTGACTATTAATAGAAACAGTGCTTTGCTCAGTACATTGAACTATAAATATTTGTACTCATTTGCTAGTTAGGGATTGGCAGAAATCACTCAATAGCAGGGAATTAGAACTGGAATTTATGTCAAAAGTCTGCAAGACTGCACAAAATACAATGGAGCCTTAGACGATTAAAGAGAAGAAAATAAAAGCTTGCAGTAAAATTTCTGCCCCCCAAAAATGACGGAGCAACCTCCTCATGAATAGATCAATTGGGCCATTAAACAATTAGCATCTTAAGGACACCAAGATTCCTAAAAATATGGGTTCCTGAAATTAACCTGGACCAGCCTTATTCTCAGGGCCATGTAGGATAACTGGGGACATGCAAAAGCTGAGTGAGTAAGCTCTGATTAGCTTTAACAACATGATTGTCACAAGGTCAGGACAGGGATAATTATTCAATGTTTTGCTCTGTTCTCATCTTCTCAGGTGATCAATAAATAAGATTTGAACAATGTTAAATCTTGGGTTGATAAACTCTAAATAACATGAATAAATGTCAGGCAATGATTGTCTCCAAGATCACATAGAAATTAAACAACATTGTTATTGATTAATTCCTGCCCCTTCACTGGGAGAAAGCTGTCACCAATGAACAGGTTGGAGACTGGGCATTCTTCAGGAAATAACGCCCATCCGAAAATATATTAATAATATGATGAATTTGCTCCTCCTTCCTGGATAAGGGCAGCTACAGTAACACCATTTAGGATAATGCACCTACCTAACTTTCTAAACATCTAATACCATTCTCTCCACTACTGCTGCATCACGACTCTGTGTGAATCAGCTAGAAAATCTGTAATAACTTAACGAGACAACTCCTTCACAGGTTGAAATATCCCATTCTACTTATTCATTGTTCAGAAAAGAAAAACATAATGGAGGTTATATTGCTGAAGTGTCATCATTTCATTTCTCATGTTAGCCAACTTCACAACCTCACACCCATGGACACTATAAATGCAAAAAGAATGTGTTACTTGCAGATAGTTTTTTTTTTATATTCTCAGGTTTTGTTTCTAAATTAATAATATAAATTGCTTGTTTAACTTTGTCCTGCTCCTGGACTAGATGGAAATGAGAAAGAGCAAACATGAAGAACTTAAAAGGTAGGGCTGAATTATATCTGCATATCTTGCTCCATTTGTCTCCACTTAATCTGGAACACTTCAGGTGATGGAGAGGTAAACTTTGACATTGACAAGAACAGATCGCATGTCATCACTTTGACAAGTTTTTTGAAGCAGTTAATGTAATTTACATGGGGAGAAAAAAGAGGGGGGGGGGAAAGCAAAGAAGCTGGGGAGAAGATTTTCTCAGGAGGCCTCCTGCCTTTATCCCTTCTCTTTTATTCCCGCTTGATAACACTATTTCCTACTTTAGTCTCAATAAGACATTCTGACCCGAAATATTGACTGACCATTTCTATTCATGGATGGTGCCTGGAATGCTGAGTTCTTCCAGCAGTTCAGGGTTCCATTATCTGCAGTTTGTGTGTTTCTTTATCTTTTAAATTCATTTAAGTTTGAGTATCAACCTACTCTTTCCTCCTCTGGGCAGAAGGTGCTTTGATTGTACTCCAAATTATTCAAATTTCCAAGCTCTGAGTGTCAGATATCAGTGAGGAGACTGAATTTATCACGGCAGTGTTTTATCATGGCCAGCAGCGTACAGTTGCCCAGGTCTCTTCAGCTGCCTGCTCAACACACCTTAGATTCATCTAAATTGATGCCAATTCATCAACCCTTTGCAAAAGGGTCAGAGTATAACTTTATCAAGGACTGCAGAGTATAACTGTGGTTGGCATAGCAGGTAGCGCAACACCTTTACAGCGCCAGGAATTGGGAGCAGACTGGGGCTCAAATTTCATTCTGTCTGTAAGGAGTTTGTACGTTCTCCCCATGTCAGAGGGTTTTCTCCGTAGGCTCTGGTTTCGTCCCACCCTTCAAAAAGAACAGCGGTATAGGTTAATGGGGCGTAAATTATACGACACGGACTCGAAGAGCTGAATTGGCCTGTTACCATGCTGTATGTAATAAAATGCCTCCCTACAGATTACAATGTAAATAATTAATGCAAACCTCAGTATGCACCTTTTTTTAAAGTTACAACATCTTTCAGACTTCTGGTGCATGGGGCTGTGGCACATACCAGATCTGATTTGTAGTGCAAGAAGACTGCAGTACATTTATATTCAGCTTTGTAGTGTTAATTAAGTGAAGGTTTGCAGCACTGATTTGCGTAAAATGCTCTTAAAAGGTTCTTCTGGGCAGGTATAACAGGCAGGATCTTGACACGCCTAAAGGCTTTGTTGCTTGCAGACAGCATAGGTGGTGATCAAAGAGATTATTCCTCACAGAGGATGCTCTGGTCCAGGGATAAAGTAAGTGTATACGTTGTAAGACATTCAGAGAGGAACCAAGTTAAACAACAGGGTAAAGTGGATTCCTGATTGAGCTTTTGGGAACAGGACTCATTTCATCTCTTTCCTTCTCATACTCCATTTGGGGAAATAATCCGTTGAAGCCTATTAAGTTCTACCATATCCCGGGGGTCATTCAGAGAGTACTATAATGACTGGCAGATTTAAGCAATTTAAGTAAGAATGCTCCGGCGATTCTCTGTCTGGTTTCTGAAGGTCGTTAGTCGATCATATCTTTCCTTTTTTTTCTCTACAAGATTATGTTGATTAGAGGGAGGAGGTCGCTTAGATTTAGTTTCAGTTTTTTTTCTTTTTATCCCTTTTTTAGATTAACCGATTATATAAGGGTTTAATTATGGTTGATCAAGATCATATTATCACATAAGACAGATGTTACTCTGTGTTATGACCAAGGCTTGGTATAATGTAACTCAATTGGTTTCTATCCAGAATTATTTTTAAGAAATAATGTTAAATCAACAATTATGTGTGCATTTGAATTACATTTATATTAATTTGTGATATGTACATGATGATATTTTTTGCTGCATTAGTCAGCTCTGTATGTAGGATTAATAAGTTAAACTCAATAAAAATATTTTGAAAAGGAAAAAAATAATCTACTGTATCACAGTACCCTCATTCTGAATATAAAGATAAGTTCTCTGCATTTACTTTAGTGGAATTTGCAGTTGTAACCTGATGGCAGAATTGAAAAGCAGGCTTTTTATTAGTCAATGACTTTTGGCTTCTCGGAGTTTGATCACTTTACCTGATGGAGGAGCCACACCTGACTGTAGTCCAGAGGAGACGAGGGGCTTTAAAGAATATTCTTTAGAACAGCCATAATAAGGAAGCATTTATGGATGAGCTCATGATTCCTATTTTAAAATAAGTTTGGCCTCGTTTTTTTTGATGGGGATGTAATGTCTGAAAATCATGGTTCAATCATGAGAAGATTTTCTCAGGAGGCCTCCTGCCTTTATCCCTTCTTTTATTCCCGCTTGATAACGCTTGATACTTTAGTCTCAATAAGGCATTCTGACCCGAAATATTGACTGACCATTTCTATTCATGGATGGTGCCTGGAATGCTGAGTTCTTCCAGCAATCCTCTGATTCAGAGGATTGTTGGTTTGTGGGTCACAGTCTGCCTCAGAAAGCTACTTATTGAGCCACACAATCAAACTCAAGCCTTACAGTGCTCAGGGCATGTGATACCTCTTCTTGGGCTACTCTATACTCTTGGGCATGACTTCAAGGGGACAGCATTAACTGGGAAAATGGGACAGGAAGGATGACGGAGAGACAAAGCGCAGATACGAAACGCAAGACACCTTACCTTTGGGCTGGTTCTCCCCATTTCTCATCACTTTCCATTTGAACCAAAAGTGGCAATCTGCCAGCAAGCTGAAACACCGCGTTTGGCTTGAGGAGATGCCACCAGGGAGACACAAGATTCAGGAGATGCTAAAAAGGAATGGATATAGATTTGGTGTTAACAAGTTGTGAGTGTTCTCATAACATGACTGGTGTTGCTGCCTCAAAGCTCCTGTAATTCGGGTTCAATCTTCATCTCAGGTGCTGCCTGTGTGGAGTTGGCGTTCCTCTCTGACGCCTCCCACATCCCAAGGATAAGCTGGTAATTAAATGGTTACTGTAACTTGCCACTGGTGTGGATTGGTGAAAGGAGGATCAGTGAGAAATAATGAACAAGTAGGAGACAATACAGAGAGGAAAATGGGGATGTGGGACTGGTGGCAAACCAAACTATAAGACCATGAGACACAGGAGCCATTCACCCCATTGAATCTGCTCTGCCATTTAATCATGAGCTGATCTACTTCCTTACTCAGCCCCACTGCCCGGCCTTCTCCCCATAACCATTGATGCCTTGGCTAATCAAGAACCTATCAATCTCTGTCTTAGATACACCCAATGACCTGGCCTCCACAACTGCCTGTGGCAACAAATTCCACCCTGTGGCTACACAGAAGCCCTCCAATCCTGAAGTCGTGCCCACTTATCTCCCACCATGGGAAACAACCTTTTTTACATTACAGTACTCTGCCTATGCCTTTAAACATTAGGAATATTTCAATGAGATCCCCCTCATTCTCCTATATTCCAATATAAAAATGCCAAGAACTGTCAAACGCTCCTCATGTGATAATCCTTTCATTCCTGGAATCATCCTAGTGAATCTCCTTTGAACCCTCTCCAACATCAGCATATCTTTTCTGAAAATGAGGATGTCAAACTTGCAAGTGAGGTCTCACCAGTACCTTATAAAGCCTTAACATCACATCCCTGCTCTTGTATTCTATTCCTCTTGACTATGTGTCGCCATTTTCATGGAACTGCTTACCTGTACCCCAAGTCACTCTGTTCTACAAATCTCTCCAGGATCCCGCGTTTCTCTGTGTAAGTTGTGCCCTTGTTTAACTTACCAAAGTGAAACACCATACATTTGTCTGAGTTAAATTCCATCTGTTATTCGTTGGCCCACTTTCTTAGTTCTTCTAAATCAGTGGATTTCAAACTGCCCCCAAACTCACATTCCACCTTAAGTATTCCTTATGCGATAGGTGCTCTGTGATTGGTAAAGGATTGCTAAAGGGAGTATGTGAATGGGAAGGGAAGGTTGAAAATCACTGCTCTAGACCCAATTGTCACTGAAATATTTTGCTTGTGAAAAGTTGTCATTGGCCCATTTCCTTTGGATATATGAAACCGTGCACATAACGAGTCAATGAAGTATGATGAAAACAGTGGTTTTCAAACTTTTTCTTTCCACCCACATACCATCTTAAGGAATCCCTTACTAATCACAGAGCACTTATGGCATAGGGAATTTTCCTTTGGCTTGGCTTCGCGGACAAAGATTTATGGAGGGGGTAAAAAGTCCACGTCAGCTGCAGGCTCGTTTGTGGCTGACAAGTCCGATGCGGGACAGGCAGACACGGTTACAGCGGTTGCAGGGGAAAATTGGTGGGTTGGGGTTGGGTGTTGGGTTTTTCCTCCTTTGTCTTTTGTCAGTGAGGTGGGCTCTGCGGTCTTCTTCAAAGGAGGTTGCTGCCCGCCAAACTGTGAGGCGCCAAGATGCACGGTTTGAGGCGTTATCAGCCCACTGGCGGTGGTCAATGTGGCAGGCACCAAGAGATTTCTTTAGGCAGTCCTTGTACCTTTTCTTTGGTGCACCTCTGTCACGGTGGCCAGTGGAGAGCTCGCCATATAACACGATCTTGGGAAATGTGAGTTTAGGGGGCAGTTTGCGAACCACTGATCTAAATCCTATTGTAATTTCCAATAACCTTCTTCAACATCCAATTTCTGTTACTTCCACAGTACTGCAGACAGATTCCATTTGCTCTGCATATTTTACCGAAACATTTAAAGCTCCTTTAGTGAGTGCAACTGACTAAAACGAGAAAGACAGCCTTTTAAATTAGCCCAGATGCTAATATATATATATCATACCTTCCTAAAGAGGTAAAGAGATTTAGAGTGGTGGAGAGGCTAATGTAGGGAATTGCTGGTGTTAGGGATCAACTTTCTAAAGTTCCAGCTGCCAAATTTCCATCTCAGTAATCTCAGCTGATTCCATCCAGCCTCAGCCATTTGCTGCTCAAACCTTCCTGCTTGTTTTTATGACCTCTGGACCTTTCCTTGTAAATCCTTTATTAGTTTTCCCCATTCTACCTTCTGTAAAATTGATACCAACCTAAACTCTGCTGCCATGGCCCAACTCGCAGTGTCATGTTCACTCAAAACTCCTGTGCTTGCTGGAACCTGCATTGGCTCCTAGTTAACCAATAACATCGTCATGACATTTGAAGTCTTGCTTGACCTTTTTAATCATGACCGTCTGGTCCAATAACCCATGGGGACTGGTCCTCCAATTCTGTCCTTTAGATTGTCCTCAATTTACATAGAAACGAAGATGACCCACATCATCCAACTCTGCCTTTGCAGATTTGATGTTGAGTTACATGTGGGATGCATGTGCTTGAAAAATATTGCTAAAGAATGAATCAAGCACATCTAAACAGATGACTGTGTCAGAATGCAAAAACTCAACAATGAAGATTTTGCTTGCTGAATACTTTTGGGTGTATTTCATGAATACTGATCATGAAATCATCATGGCTGTTGATCACAAAAATCACCTTAAAATTTTCCTATCACTTATCATTTTTTTAGTCATAATCTATTTTTGTGATTTACTGTCATATTTTAAATCTGCTTCAAACATACAAAACCATGAAGAACAACATTTCATTGAAAATTCTTTTTTCTGCATTCGCAGTTGGACTTCTTCCCTGCTGATCTTGGTGCAGTCAGTGATCAACTTGGTGAAAGGTTTCACCAGGACATGGCGACCACGGAAAAGGGGTATCAGGGTAACTGGAACCTATTTGACGCTGGCCGACTATTGTTAGACACTGACACGAGAAGCATCAGATGCTGAGTAGAAACAAAAATCAGTCTCAAAACAGTTTTAGGTCAGTTGCACTAATGCAACGTGCCAGCATCATAATGCAATTAAACATGCCAAATGCAATAAACATTAATTTGATGTTTCTCCAACCTCCTATGTGATACAGCAAATCTGAAATTATCTTTGTGTTCAGCTTGTGCATCAGTATTCCCAATTTATTTCAAGAAGTAAACCTTCTGGGGAAAAAAAACATTTGCCCAGTGTAATTAATTTGTTGTCCTATACATGTTACAATGTACATAGGCACTGAAATTCTGACTTCCTGTAGCCAAGCAGGTACTTCATAAAAATCCACAATAGTATAAATTAATAAAGATAATAAATGCAAAAAATATATATTCACAGTTACCATTGTGCAAGATAAAAGTTGTTCTACAAGAGTGCAGGCAGGTCATTTGAGGTGCCAGAGTTATTAGTACAGTAAAGTGGGGGGGGGGCGTGTGTTCAAGAGCCTGGTAGCTGTTGGAAAGCAGCTTCAACCTCAAGCTGCTGGTCATCAGGATTCTGCACCTTCTTCCCAAAGGTGGCAGCGAGAAGAGGTTGTAGACAGGGCAGTGGGGTCCTTTATGATGTTGGCTGCTATCATGATGTCCGGTGTAATCTTACAGTCACCTCTGCCTGTTTTACATTCCCATCCTTATTATGATTTTTTTTTCAGTGGCACATCACGGCATGAAGTTCAAAGTGAAGGAAAGCACAATGTTTTGATGTTGTGGAAATTCCCACACATCATAAATAAATTATGCCAAGTTGAATATATCCCTAACTCAACAATTGTGATACATTTGAGCCCAAAAGCTGCTCTTTAGCAGCCTTAATTATTATCTATTCCAAAGAAAATTATAGTAAAGGTTTGATAATGACAATGCAATTATTTAAAAATAAAACTCACTGGAAAGGCTCTGAATCAGCTAAGGTTGATAAATACTGAAGCATAATGCTAACTCAGACTGGGCTCATAACCTACTATTGAATTAGGTAAAACTCCAACTGCTCAAATAATTATTGTTCCTTTGCAGTGCCAGAACAATAATGAACCAGTTATAAAATTTTATCCTCTTGCTTGCAAATTAAAAAGGATAAATGTCTCATTTTTACCAAAGCATATTAAATTAATATAGTTGTCAAAGAAATGGTAAAAATACTGGGAGATCGCTTCACTGAGCACCTTCGCTCTGTCTGCATTAGTGACAGGAATCTCCCAGTGGTCAACCACTTAAATTTTGTGCACCACACCCATGGCTGCATGCCTGTTGTCTGTCCATGACCTCCTGTACTATCCCACTAAGACCACCCGTTAATTGGAGGAACAATACTTGATTTTCTGTCTGGGAACTGACAACTGGCTGGCATTAACGTCATCTTCTCCAGTTTTTGCTAGCCTCCTCTCTATTCTTCAACCCTTCCCTTTCCTTTTGTCTTCTTTCCTCCAGCTTTTTATCCCCTTCCCTCTCCCACAGAGCCATCCTTCCTCCTCCTGTTTGATGTGCCCCCTCCCCCCTTCATCCACCCATTACATCCTGCTTTTGGGATTTGATCATACCTTGATATAGGGCTCAAGCCTGAAGCTTTTGTGATGCATCTTTATCTTTGCTATATAAAATACACTGTTTGACTAACTGAGCTCTCCAGCATTGTGTTTTTACAGCAAAATAAATGGTTGCAGGTTATACAGATCCTTGTGGCTGACCCACCCTTCAATATCAAATCCAATGCCATCCCTCAAGTCTAATTTATTTCCCTATCCTGATATTTCTCGACAGCATTGTGGTAATACAACCACCAGCTTACTGCAGGGGACGATCTCTGTACCTGCAGGGAACGATCTCTGTACCTGCAGGGAACGATCTCTGTATCTGCAGGGAACGATCTCTGTACCTGCAGGGAGACCACCCAAGGGGCTGACTCCACCAGTCTGGCTGTCAATCAGCCAACCTGAATATAAACCTGAGCCAGCCCCTCCTGAGCCAGTCACACAGGGAGCCACCAAGGCATGAACTGGTGTTCAGACTTTTACTGGAATAAAGCCTGTTGTACAGTCTTTTGAGTTTTGTTCTTGCTTCCTGCTACCTCAGAGCACCACAGGCATCCAAATTTCTCTCAATGTCATCCTTTCATATACACAATAACTAGGCCTCCAAAAGCCCTGTCATGCAGATAATTCTTAAAACGTACAACCTTTTGGGTAAAGAAATATTTCTTTGTCTTAGAATTCAAGTTTTACCAGATGTTGGTTTACCAGAAAGCCATTCCTGTGGAACTAGGGTTGAAACAAATTTCCTTGCAAATTGAATCAAAACCAACATGTTTCATATGAATTTTCCAGTGGGAGTGACTATCTGGTTATTCACTGTATTGCCTGACATCTAAGTGGAACAAGACAAGTATAAATCGTTGCATTGCACAGACATTTTAGAAGCTGGAAAGCAGTCTGATTTCAGATTTTCATGCAGCTTAGATGTATTCAGTAAAGTGCATTCTTTAAAACATGATCTTGTTTCTTCAGAAGAGAGTGGATACGTGAATAAAGGCCTCATGTGAACTGTACTTATTATTCACTTTGGTTTCCCTGGAAACTGAGCATTGTTTGTATTTGCATAAATGTGATCAGGTTTTTTTGTTCTTTTAAGCACAGGTTGAAACCATAGAGCTCAATAGGCCCCTTTCAAACTGTCATGTAAAATGGGGTTAACCAGGCTGGTTAGTGCTTCAGTTATGTAGAAGTTAGAAAGGGTCTGACCCTGTCAACCCCGTCAGAATCCAACCGGGTCCCTGTCCTACCTCAGAGGTAGTCAGGGAACCCAGTTAAACTTACCTAGGTCTCGTCCACAAGCAATTTGAACAGGAAAATGGTTGACCTGCTTATTCTGGTGGCGTCAGCGCTTGCGTGTGTGTCACCGAGCAGCCAGCATCCGAACATCCGGCAGTGCATGATGCGTCATTGTGGGAGCAGGATTCCCCTGAATTCGCCGGGTTGGTGATTTAATGGGTGGATCTCCCTGCAATTTAAAAGGTGTTTCCAGCACCTTTGTCCCAGTAATCGCACTTGGGTCCCAGGAGGGCGACCCAGGTGCTGCAGTTTAAAAGAGGCTAATGTCTCAGTCTCTCTGATTGAAGAGTTTTGTGACTGACTGTAATTTCATGTTCACCATTGCATCAAGTTTTTCTGATAATTTTTTGGGAAATTTATTACCAATATTCATAACCTTGTGAGATCAGAAGCCACTGGTGATCTGCGGAATAAGAGGCTCGCTTATCTCTCAATGTCCCAGGATCTGTGAACCCCTCCCCAAACCACTTTACTTCTCCACCTCCTCCTAGTAGAAAGGGTGGGGCTGCAGCAGTTGAGTTCCTGGACTGAGATCTCAGTGCTCTGAGGCTACAGCATCTCTTCTCGTCTTAATTTGACAAACATATTCATGATAACAAAAAGGTCAAAAAAGCATGTGAACAATGAAAATAGTAAATGTGATCATTGTTAACACAGAATGGATTATCTTTAATCAGCAATGATTGTTTTGCCCTTTATAATGTGTGCCTCAGCTCTACAAATTTAACTTGCTTGGCAGTCTTCTCATTTATACAATACAACAACTGAGGTTGTTCTGGAATATCAGCATAAGTGGTGAAACCTCATCCTTTGCTCTGTGAAAGGCAGAGGAAGGTGAAGAATTTGTCTGGTTCCAGAACCTGCTCATCTGTTGGAACTAATAACCACAGTGGAAGTGATTTTCAAACTGCCCCCCCCCCCCCCTAAACTCACATTCCACCTTAAGCAACCCCTATGCCATAAATGCTCTGTGAGGAGTAAGGGATTGCGAGGTGAGTGGAAAGAAAAAGTTTGAAAACCACTATTTTAATCATCCCTCATTGACTCATTATGTTTCACTTCTCCAAAGGAAATGGGCCCAATGTCAATTTTTCTCAAGCAAAATATTTCAGTAATAATTGGGTCAAGAGCAGTGGTTCTCAATCTTCCCTTCTCACACAACACCTTAAGCAATCCCTTACTCAGAGCACTTATGGTATAAAGATATTCTTATGGTAGAATATGAGTTTAGGGGTGTATTTTGAAAATCACTGCTTTAAGTGGTCTCGATGATGTTTCAACGTGCCACCATTATCCAGATGAATCACGAATAAGACTAGATCACTCTCATATGCCTAATAACCAAATATTTTATATAAATACAGTATCCTTTTTTGAAGTAGCAGGCATGAGCTCTAACATCATACAGTAGAAGTCCAAAAATCCGGATGCCAGAAATCCAGATCGTCCTAGAATCTGGACTTCTTGAAAGCTCTCAAACTTTTAAAATTCAGTGTGCTTTTGCGTGCTTGCGTGCAAATATGCATAAGTGCTACAGATGCACAGCGGCAACAAGTGATTACGCTTAATACAGGTAATCTTAACACAAAGAAATTCACTTGTATACTGTATTTTTCTTTCAGTGTTCAGTGAAAAAAAAATTTTTGTTTACATTTCTGTTAAGTGTTGACTTTATTTTTCTTTAAAACTGGTCATTTTGATGAATGAAGCACGCCGTATTTGCTAATGAATAAACCTATTAAAATGTACCTGTTCATCTCTTCTTCATTCCTCCTTAAATTTGAATTTTAAAAATATTGCCAGAGAATCTGAAAATCCGGACTGACCCAATCCCTGAGTCGCCTGAATTTTATGACTTCTGCTGTACTGTTCCTTAGTTGGCTTCATTTGTTTTAAATATGTGGTAGTGCTAAGCTCTGGCCACCAAATGTAAATGTTTTCCAAATATGTCTACCCATCTGGTGTAGAGAGCACTACTTTTGGTTCAGTTTCATCTCCTGACACCTTTTACAGTTGCTCTTTCACAGGCTGAGCTACCCTTTCCCTAAACTATTTGAGGCTGGGGACTGTAAAACAATCAGCACAGACTTGATTCCATCCCTGCTGTGAGATTCAGGAAATGCAACACAAGTGAAGTTTCTTCTATTTTCAGTCAAAAGGTACTCTGGAAGAATGTCTCTCAAAAAAATTATTCCAAAGTTTGAAAATCATAAGTTGATAAAGAATACAGGTATACCTGTATCAGTCTCATACTGATCTTGCTGCCCTGCTGCCTCCCCACAGCCCTTTATCATTCCCCATACTGATCCCACTGCCCTGCTCTCCCCTGACAACACTTTATCAGTCCCCACACTCATCCTGCTCTCTCCCCACTGCCCTTCATCATTCCCAACATTGATCCTACTGCCCAGATGCTGCTTGACCTGGTGAGCTTCAGAATTGCACATTTCTGAATTGCGCTTGACCTTCCACAACCACTCATTTTTCCCTTTTTAATCATTATCCATCTCCCCATTCACAACAATTTAATTCTTAGGCAATCTCATGTCTCTCATTCACAGTCACCGTCATTAAATGAATTCTATCCATTAGACGAATGCATCCCATTTTTCATGTTCCTTGTTTGATCTTCTCATGATGAGGAAGGGGGGAGAGGACAGAACATCAGGGAGAGCTCAAAGATTGCCAAAATATAGAAGCAAATGGTGGAAATCAGAGGGCTTTGGGCCTGGTCAGCACCAGAGATGGAGAAAGAGGGAGTCCCGGTTGACTGGTGACACAATGAAATATCAGAAACCCATATATTATTCAGTCAGTCAGATCTGTCAGTAGGCACGATATGGTCATGTCCTGAATAATCTGAAATAATCACGTCTACATCTCGCACAGGTTCCTCACGCACGCAGCAGAATTTGATGCAAATTAAGGATAACAATGCAACCATTGTTGGAGCTGAATATCTTCCATGGGATGTGAACACAGGGTTCATATGCATCATACAAGAAGCTGGATCCTTGCATTTCACTTGGATCCTGCAGGCAATAAATTGGATTTTCATTTAGAGAAGCATATTTCACAGGCGAATGATAGTTGGCAGTGGGCAATCTACCAGATGCAAATGTTATTGATACTCAGCAGAGAATAATTAAAAAGCGATGGCCAGATAATCTGCCAATCTCACACAGCATTGTCAGAGATTATGGAGAAGTCCTTCTCGTGCAATCCTTTAGAGATGCCACCAACCATTGAAATACAACTTGATGGGACATGAAACAGTCCAATAATCCATATGTACTCATTGATACTATGCAGACTCTGGATGGCAACATAGTGGGCATTTTAAATGATGGATGACAGCTATCTGACCTCAACCTCACAACAACCCACTGAAGAACTGACACAAGCTCCCAGCTGTGATCCAATGAAAACTACACTATTTCTTCATTTTTCTGAAAGAAGTAAAACAGTCGCAATCATTTTCACAAATTTAGGTCTGCAGAAAAGCAATATTTAATTTTAATATAGACATACAGCATGGAAACAAGCCCTTTTAGCCCTCAAACCTGTGCCTCCCAATTACATCCAATTGACCTACAACTTTGGTACATTTTGAACGGTGGGAGGAAACCAGAGCACCCGGAGTAAGCCCACAGAGACACGGGGAGAGTGCACAAACTCCTTTGAGACAGCTCCAGATATGAACCCCAGTCACTGGCGCTATAAAAGCGTTAAGCAAACTGCTACACTAACCATGCTGCCCTTTCAAAGTTTGTGATTTCAACCAGTGGGTCATTTAAAATCCAAGATAAATGTTATATGCTTATTGAGGGGAGTTCCAAGATGCACTAATAATCCAGGGAATGAAAATGAGCAAATGCGAAGCTTTTCCTCACATTATTTTCTCTATAACCTTCAGCACAGAGGACATTTAGTCTATGCTGGCAGTCAGAGCAATAACTAAATCTTTTCCCCTCTTATATCTCTGGCAACCATTCACTCACACAGTAACACGACATGTTTGGCAGCTATTTACACTAAAGAGAATTTACAATAGCCAATTAGTATCCAACACATCCAGAGGCATTGGAAGGCATGTAGAGAACTGTGAGGAAACGCCACATGGACATAGTGAGACACACTACACACAGACTAGAACCGGAGGTCAGAATCGAACCTGGACCATTGGAACTGTGAGACAGCTGCACTAATTAGAACCAAGGTGGAAATAAAGTGCTCAGCAGAATTAGCAGAAGTGACTTTAAGCTGCTGGACTGTTGAAAATCTACAGTGTCCCACAGGCAGGAAAAGATCTGTGTTCATTTAGGATTATGGTAAACGCTGCGGAGAGACAAGGTTAGCGTAATGGTTACTACAACAGTATTACAGAGCCAGAAACCCTGGTTTGGATCCAACACTTATGGTAAGAGGTTTGTACTTTCTCGTCTTGTCCATATGGGCTTCCTCCACATGTTCCAGTTTCCACCCACATTCCAAAAGACATATGGGTGGGGGGCGGTGGGGGGGGGGGAAGTTGGGGGACCTGTTACCATGCTATATCTCTAAATAAAATTAAATTCGTACTAATATGATGTCACGGTCCAGCAAGGCTGTCAGTAAGGTGTAGTCTTGCTGGCAATGACCACATACACTAGGAATAAAACAATAGAAAGATTAATAGCAGGTCCCTGATTTGGTTCCTCACATTTGCTTGAGATGTTGGCTTGGGCCTAGACCTGGGTGGTAAAACTCAGGTGAGAGATGATCCATGGAGAGATCACACAATCATTGCTGTATCTTTAGTCTGTCCTTTGGCTTTGTTCAAATGAAGGAGTCTGCAAAGGCAGGGAAGCAAATCTGGAGCTGTAAGGTAGGATCACCTAAGTTACACATGATGTGCAAACCAAATGTAGAGCATGGCATTTTCTAAGACAGAGAAAGATTGCCATAATTGGGGGTGGGGGGTGGCTGGGATTTTGGGGAGAGGAGTTGAGTCAGAGATGAATAAGGAAAAACAAATGAGGATAAGGAAATCAGCCAGAACAGGGATAATAATTCATGGCATTTTTACCTTCTGGATCAGCCTACGAAGAGGAAGCTGGTCAAATGTTCCATTATTGTCACGTAATGCTACATTTAGAATGTAACACACATTATCTTTGTTTATCGTAAGGAAGACAGAGAGTCGCCACTTTGTCCAGCGCCCCTCACAGAAATTATGCCCCAGCAAAGAAGAAACTCGCGACCCCTGGTTTGCGAGATCAGTGCTCTAACCACTGAGCTATCAGAGCCTTTTGTGGAGATTTTTTTTTGGAATATTTTATTTATGTTTTTCCAAACTTAAAACTCAAAACGATTATCAACATTATCAGTGTCCAATGTTAACAGTATCAGCATTGACTACAGTTTACAATTATCCATTTTATACAGTTTTCTGCAGATTTCAAGCTCTTGTCATCTCCGTCTCTCGCCAACTCCTACAATTAATACTTAACACATAACATTCAAGATGCTCACAATAAAGGGGTTCATGGGTTTCTCACGATATGGCGGCCAGTGCTCAGGCTGTTGACTTTTCCTGATTGGGATGGAATGGAACCCTCCTCCCCCACCGATTGAGGGATAGACGAGGAAGGTAGGGCAGCGAGGCACAGTGGTCCACAACATAATCGTGCTCTTATGGAATTTAAGTATGGTTTCCAAATTTTCAAAAAGGTGTTATACATTTTTCTTAAGTTGTAAGCAACTTTCTCCAGGGGAACACAGCTTTGCATTTCTGCCTTCCAGTGCATAATGCTCAGGCAGGAGTCAGACTTCCAGGCAATTGTTATGCATTTCCTGGCCACTGCCAATGCGATTATTATGAATTGGATTTGAAATTTGGACAGGTCCATTGTAAGTCTTACGTCCATTATATTTCTTGAGTGGCAATTTTTAAACGCCATTACCAATGTGAACATCACTGGCAAGACCATCATTTATTGACCATCTCTAACTATCCTTGAAAAGTTGGCAATGAGCCACCTTCTTAAACTACATACAGTTTGGACAAACGCTGCAGAATGAACATTATCCAAGACAGTCACCCAGGGACTGCTTGCTAGGTTCTGGTCAATGCCTTTCAAAACTTGGTATTTGCTTGTACTCAGTGGATTGTTTTTTGCTCCAAATAATTAAAGTACAAGTACAAAGCAAAACGAAAATTGCACAGCAGCGACATAGATCAGGTATTGTTTAATCTCTTTATCATCACGGCAGTGTGATAGGATGTTCACAGTGCTTTGTAATCTGAGGCGCTGTTTTTGTTTTTATAATTAGTCCCTGAATAAAATAATTACCGCTAGAAAAATAAAGTTGTTCATTTCAAATGCAATGGAAATTAAGTGCTTGTGAAATCCAAACAATTAACCCATACCTAACTGACAGATACTCAAGGGAGAAAAATATTTGCATTTATATCTCAATCCTTTTCTTTTTCTATCCAGTGAAGCACATTTGATTGGCCAATTTTAATTTGGATGGTGTAGGTGGTGGTGGACATCGGTGAAGTTCCAAGCCAGCAGCTGAGGTGTTTTAAAGACAATGGATATTTAAGGAAATGGTCATTTGTGTAAAATTAATGAGGCAAAACTGGGCATGCTAAATATTATTATTTTTGGCCACCATTTTTCTAACTTTAGTGCCTGTATTTGCATGTGCATTTATGACACAAAATACATGGGTCACCATCACTGTTCCCTCAAAGCTGAGCACGTTTCCAACCAGCGCACAAAGGAAATTAATGCGAGCACAAAAGGTTAGTGACCTAAAATAATGTAGTCATTAATAATTATACACACTGAAAATCATCTCTTAGCTAACAGTTTCTGTTAACTAGTTATTATATTAAAACATGCCAATACGGTTTTATTAGCCATGAAAGATAGGCTGTGTCAAAACAATCTTGAAACGATTTCAAGTTTACATTGGCACAAGCTTTCAGTGCGTACATACTTTTGTCACAGGAAAAACAAATTGCACAACCTAAGGTTTCTGTGCACACTGACTACTAAAAATTAGAGCAGTGGTTCTCAACCTTTTACTTTCCACTCTTTTAGATGATGAAAAGGTTTGAATTTTGGACTTGAGAGGATGAGTCACTTTTATACTGTCTTTGTTTACTACACATCCTGAGCTCAAGGTGAGTTTAAGATGTACCCAAGTAAAGATGCAAAGAATGGATTTAGTACCGACTGAGTTGGAATCTGGGATTCTCTAGTCAGTGGCAGTGTACGTGGGAGTTCCATTCTTCAGAACTTCCATTCTCCCATCTGCGCACCCAGATTTTCCAGAACCACAACGTTTCCTGGGCAAGGAACAGGGGCTGTGTTGCTTGTGCCACTCAAAAGAGGGTTTAGGACAATGCGAAGAGCACCAGAAAAGTGCTGATTTTGTCAAATATCTGTCCAGATTTCAAACTGGATCAGAAGCTGAGCCCAGAAGTATTAGCAAATGGGGCAGATAATGGAAGGGAGGGAAGCTGATGGTAAGGTTGGCCAAAAGCCTTTACTGCCATTTTTAGGAACCTATTATACTTTCCCTAAGGTGATTCCAACAATCAAGTTGCTGAATGGAACCATTTATATGCAGTGTCCAGTGATGAAAGATAAAGGTTGAAATCCCAATATTCTTAAATTCTCATATTTCTGATCTCTGGATCCAAATGATCCTCTTGTAAACCAAAAAAGAACATTTTTTTTGTCACCAATGAGATCATTGCAATGTATTTCTGAGGTAGATAGTCTGTAGGCAGGAAGGGGAGGGGGGAAAAGCAGTTCCTGAAAACCAGTTCAGTTCAATTTTGATTTGATTTTCAAATGTAAAATATAGACTTCATCACATTATCCTTTGAGAGTCCTTTACAATGGAAGTTTACAACCATGGCACCAGAAAAATTAAAACCAGATCCTAATGCACTTCAGGTTGCACAATCCAGTTAAGAAAAGATGAAAATCATAGTATTCTTTGTTATTCAAGGATGACTAAATTGCTGCATATTTACAGAAATATCAACTTTAGAAGAATCATCTCAAAGAACTGAACAATAAAAGTAACTAAACCTTTCACATCTGACATTTGAAGAGATGGCTGTGTGTCTTGGTTTATATTCTCTTATTGGAATTGAGGTGACTTTTTTTTTTACAATAGTTTCTCTAAGCTTGGACAGGTCCAATTAAATCATTCAGGGTCTGGGCTAAGGATCAATAAAGTTATTTAAATTCCATTTCACAGAGGTGATGGAATGCCAATCAGTTCTGACTTTAAGCTACAACAAACTTTCCTTGGACGGCTTTTTATTTTACTACAGCGATGGCTTGTGAAAGTGTCTCTGCAAAGTCATGTAAAGGGAATATTTAATTCAAACATTCCAATCTATCCCTTAGCTTTAATCAAGGTTATCGTTAGTTATACAAAAGGAAGTTTGGAATCAGATAGTGACCTCTAGGCATTGGATGGAGAACTCCCAGAATCTTCAGAGTTCTTAATTCTTCCAATTATAATAGTTCTCCAAGAACGGGCTTCACATCGTTACAAATTGAAATTTTCTATCTTTCATATTGTATCTAATTTTCTCCAAGCTTAAGTAAGACGTTACAGCATGTAATCATTGTGCCTGGGTAGGTGAAGAATCATCTTTTAATTTCAGTAAATTGCTCATTTGGCCATCAGCGTCATATAATTTTCTCCTGAGTTGCAGATGGAGCTATATCTGGCTTAACGCAAAAAGCCAAACAGAACAACTAAAGAATAAGGCTTCATTTTGATTTTAAAGTCATGGATGAAGTTTGGAAAATTACTTTCCAAAACCTCTCTAAATTTGGGCATTCCCAAAACATGTGAATCAGTGAAGCTTCAAAAATTTTGCATTTCACACATGGACCAATATCTGCATAAAAACAAGATAGTTTATGTTTATACATATGTGGTCTATGGACCACCTTAAATTGCAAAAGGCAATGCCGTGCACAAAATGAAGAATCATTAATCAGGCTAAGAGTAGAGGACACGTTCTCATCTGAACGTGTAGGTAATCTTGATCCACAATGCAGTTCAATCTTCATTGGCATCCTCAATGGGAAAGGTTTCAATGCTGGCGTGTTAGAGATATGAGGTGGTCAAGTAAAGCTGCAGCTTGTAAGGTTAGGTGGAAGGAAATTCATATTCCAGGCTTACACCAGGAATAGTAACTTGTTCCACTACTTGGTTCTGGGCTCCTTTACTTCCCATGTTCTCAAAGGATCTACTGAAAGATTTTTGTCATTCTTCTTTGTATTGGCATCAGCAATCAAGATATTTCCACAGAGAGGCCAGAATGCAAAGCAATCCGAGGCAGGGGATACTATTGTTCAGCAGAAGATCCTATTGAAGAGCAAGTCTGGCTTAAAGTTCAAATAACTCAAAGTCTCTTGAAAAGCATCCCCTGCCTACTTGCCATTGTGTAAAAAAAATTTCCTTTCCTCAAGTGAAGAACTGGCTGCACAATTGAATACTCAACAAAATCACCTTATTTAGAGTAAAAATAGTAGCATTGCTTCAAATCTGTCAAAATGTCAAATTTACTGTCAAAATGGCATCTTTTAAAAATTTTCTTTGTCACTGTGTGAGGATAAAAATTATTGAAAAATATCGAGACAGCATTATTGCAGTAAAATTAGACACTTTGCGGAGGTGGGCATTGGCAGTATCCACACAACGTGCTCATCTTGGAAGAACCTTTCTGTCATAGGAAGGGCAACTTGAACTAGGTCGGCAGACCATGACGCCACTGGGTAATTCACAGCTGGCAGACACCCTGAACTAATCAATGTCAACCCCCTCCGTCGAGAAAGGCCCCGTGTGAAGCCAGTGAGATCCTGGTGCAGGGTTAAGGATGACACCATGGAGCCTTGGTTGATGTGCTTCCAGCCAGGTGAAAAACATCTTACCGAGATTCCAGAGCACAAGACCAATTGGTAAGCAATTTCACTCCTGGGTTTTCCTGCAAGGGAACTCAGTCCTTTCCTCCAGCAAGAACCCTCTTGCACAGTGGCTCAGCTGATGGAGATACTGCCTCCCAACTCTAGTGACCTGGGTTCAATGCTTTACCTCCAGTGGTGCCTGTTCAGAGTTTGCTTGTCTCCTTGTGACAACATGTTCCCCCCCACCCCCCCGATAATCCAGTTTTCTCCCACAGTTGGTATTTTAATTGGTTACTGTAAATTTCCCCTAGTGTATGGTACAGTGTAGAATCTGGGATGATGTGACAGGAATGGGGGAGAACAAATTGGGACCCATGTTGGATTGAAGTAAAAGGTTGCTTGTGGGCTGGCATGAAATGAATCGGCAAATGAACTTGTTTCCACACTGAATGACTATTATGACTGCTAAAATTCCTTTCTCTGAACATTCCTTAGATATCAGTCAGACTTCTTCAACTTCCTGATATTCTACTTTTTCTTTCACTGCCTTGGGCTCAACACTGTGCGGCAGTATGCAAATGAGGACCCATGAAACTGATCCAATCATGAAGAAGGCCTGCCAGAATCACTGAAGACTCTGGAAATCTTCTACAGGTGTACCATGGAGAGAGTTCCGGCTGGTTGCTTCACTGCCTGGTATGGAAGCGCCAAATCTCAGGACAAGAAATAACTCTGGAGGGTTGTTAACTCGGCCTGTGACACCAGCCTTCACTTCATCGAGGACATCTACATGAGGCGGTGTCTTAAAAAAGCAGTCTCTATCCTCAAACACCCCCACCACCCAGGCCAATCCCTCCTCACTCTGCTATCATCGGGAAGCAGGTACAGGAGCCTAAAGACGAGCACTCAGCAGTACAAGGACAGCTTCTTCCCTGCAGTCAACAGATTCCTGAATAATCAATGAACCAAAGACACTGCCTTACTTTTCATGCTCTACGATTTAAATTTTTAAATATATTATTGTTGTAAGATGGTTCATAATATGAACGTTTGCCTTGTGACGCTGCCACAAAGCACCAAATTTTGTGACTTGCTTATGACAATCATTTCTGATTCTGATCACCTGGGCTTTACGCTGTCGAAGTCAGGCCTAGCTCAGCCTCTCCAATCCGATGATGACTTGCAGCACGGTTCAATAATTACATCCTCTCTGCCGCAGTCTTTTTATTTAAATGATGTTGTGAACCTTAGAATAACATGGATGGTTTCTGAGTCCATGCTGGCTAGGGTTGATCATGGAAATTGCAATTTAACTTTAGAAAGTGGGAGAAATATTGCAAAGTGTGTGGGAGGTGAGAGCGTGGGCAACAAAGTGAGAGTATGATCGAGAGTGGGAGGGCTGACGTATATGCCTTGGTTACTTGAGTATGCATTGCCTTTTTAGATTTAAAAAAACCAGGTTGTAAACTATTTTTACATTTCTGTTTATAGCAGTAAGCGGGGCACACGAGGATGACCTTTGGCAGCACCATCTGGTGTTATTGTTTTACGGTTTTTTATTCTAATCAGCTTCTTAAAGATTGTAATCATGTCAGTCAAGATTTGCTAGAAAGGCATGCTCTAGCAATCAAAGCAGCTGAAAATATAAACTCTAATGTTAAAATTTATTTCAGGGGGCTGATATTACCTTTCCTTTCTACAACGGATCGAAAATGAAATGCAGGGAGACGTTGGTTCTCCGAGACAGTGAAATAAATCAAAAAACAATTACAGGATGAGTAGGAAACAGGCATGAGAAAGAGTTTGCATTTATAAAACGTCTTTCTCATCTCAAGACACTGAGTTGGAACATTAAGATTAATCACACCATTTGGTTCTCATTTCTTCTTGGGATTTAAGAACATGTGGAGATGATGGTCTTTTAAAGTCAAAACAAAAATTCACACTCTTGGCTCCAAGGGTATTGGTGCTTGGCTGTGGTTCCTCAATATGAAAAAGGTTTTCCTCATTTTAATGGATGTGTCTGCTCTTTGACCAGCACGTACCACGTGGAAATTCTCATCAGTGACACCAGTGGACAGTAGAACCAACATCGATATATTCATTTCAACACTCTGAGTGGAACCACTCCTAATCGAGAGCACAACAGTGGAGAGGGTCAAGAACTTAATTTATTGTCATCAATAAGTCATGAAATTCAGTGTTTGCTGCAGCATCATAGAGCAAACATTCATATTACAACCATCTTATGACATTACTAGAAATAAAAAAATAGTCGTGTATGGAAAGTGAGGCAGTGTCTTTGGTTCACTGATTATTCACGAATCTGATGGCAGCGGGGAAGAAGCTGTCCTTGTGTCGCTGAGAGCTCATCTTTGGGTTCCTGTACCTTTTACCCGACGGTAACAGAGTGAAAAGGGCATGGCCTGGGTGGTGGGGGTCTTTGAGGATAGAGGCTGCTTTTTTAAGACACCGCCTCATGTAGATATCCTCGATGGAGTGAAGTCGCAGGCCGAATTAATAACCCTCTGGAGCTTATTCTTGTTCGGAGATTTGGCACTTCCATATCAGCCAGAACACTCTCCAAGGAACAACTGCAGAAGTTTTCGAGAGTTTGTGGTGACATACTGAATCTCCTAAGATACTTCACAAAAATATAGCTGCTGACCAGCCTTCTTTGTGATTGCATCAACACCATCTCAGTACAGCTTTGCATCCTATCAATATCCTTCTTTGCCAATCCTCCATGGAACATGTATCAGAAATCCTGCCCTTTTTTTTCAAAATGGCAAATTCTTAACCTTAAAAGGCACTTAGAGCTCAAACTTCTGATGTTGCAACCATCAAGCAGAATAGCAATTGAACCTTAGGAAAGCCTTGGATGTGTTGCATATGCCCCTTCTTTGCTCCATCCAGGAGTCTTGATTACCATGGATCTGATTACTTGTCTGCTGTCTGATTCCCTTTTAATTGCCCATCTGAAAGCCATTGTTGGTGATGCATTGGCCTGAAATTCAATGCTTTTCCATCTGAAAACTCCCAGTTGTTTCCAGCTACTTGCTGTTCTTTAGAGTATGAGACAAGGCCCAATATTTGGCTTGATTTTTCAGTTTCTCGGCCAAAAGACGTACATCGTTTTGCTGAAAATCCTTAACTAATTAAGACAAACAGGCAGATACGATTTCAGCATGCAAATAAAAATGCTACTTAAAATGTTCAGATGCAGCACTCAAATCTTTAATTACCACTGACACGAATTATTTGTAGCGAAACTGCTGACTTATGGGAAGAGGAGAGCAAGGTTGTAAACAAGGTCAAAATTAACACTTCAATCTGTTTATACAATGACTAGAACATGTTATATGCCAGCTGCTGTTACCTAACTATGCAGTCCATCTCTGAATGGGAGGCTGTTATGAACAAGTATTTACAAGTATCACAGAGAGAGTTCCAAGGACAGGTGGGAGTGAGGAAATCTAGCGACAGAAGAGGAGCCTTCCATTACTCAATCAGTGGAAGTGATTTCACGTGTTGTGAGAGTCCACTCCTGAAAGAGAAACACTCCACACCACCCAGAAAATGAAACCCACTGAGAATACTTCAGTCGCTTTGCAAATGGAAAAAGGCAAGTTGCCCTTCAGTGACTTGTATCAAAACACAACAATCAGAATCGGAACCTTAATTTATTGTCATGAGCATGTCATAAGGGTTCGTTGTTTTGCAAATATTTCTATAAAGCACTTTTTAAAACAAATAAAATAGTGGAAGGAAAAGAAGGTGTCTGTAGATCATTTGTTCCTTCAGGAGTCTGATGGCAGAGGGGGAGTAAGGTGACCTTGTGCTCGTCTTCAGGCTCCAGTACCTCCCTTGCGATGGTAGCAGAGTGAAGTGGGCATGGCCTGGGTGGTTGGGGTCCTTCAGGATAGAGGTCGATCTTTAAGACAATGCCTCTTGCAGATGTCCTCGACGGAGTGAAGACTTGTGCCCGCCATGTCGCGAGCCGAGTTAACGACCCTCTGGAGATTTTTCCTGTCCTGAGCATTGGTGCCTCCATACCAGACAGTGATGCAACCAGTCGGAATACTCTTCACAGTACACTTGTAGAAGTTTTTGAGAGCCTTAATCACCCAATAATTGTAAAACAAGAAAGACATCAGGAATTTTGGGCCATGGGATTGCTAATTGCTTTTGTAGTACAGTGGTCAAGTTACCCGTCAAATCCTTAAAGCTTCAACAATTCTTTTGTAAGCATGACTTTGTATAGCACCATTTCAACTGGGAAATTTAAATTCAAGCAGTTAAATACATCTGGAATTAATACTGATATCAACAATGGCAATCAACGAACTACAAGATTATACTCGACATCAACGTTTTTGTTTCCTGAACACTTTTGGGTGTATTTCATGGATTTTGGGCTGCTGATCATAAAATCATGTTAAAATGTTGCTATCATTTTTCAGATATAACCTATTTTCATGAACCATATAAAACCACAAAGTTTAACATGTCATTGCAAATTCATTTTCTGCATTCGCGCTTGGACATCTTCCCTGCTGATCCTGGTGCAGTCGGTGATGAACAGGGTGAAAGGTTTCACCAGGACATTGAAATTTAAATTTAAGAATAAGTTTATAAAATTGTGACCATGGAAAAGTGGTATCAGAGCAACTGGAATCCTGCAACGCTGGCCGACTATTGTTGGACACTGACACGAGATGCTGAATACAAATAAAAATCAGAAGCAAAGCATTTTCAGATCAATTGAACTGGGATTAAACCTGCTAAATTCAATAACAGTTTCTCCAACTTCTTACGTGGTACAACAAATCTGAAATTATCTTCAGAATGAAGTTGTCTCTCATAATCCCTAATTAATTTTTAGGAAGCAAATTTTTTGAAAAAAATTGTTGTCCAGTGTTAAAATTCTTACCTGGTTCACTAATTTCTTCAGGGAAAGACTCCTTAGCTAGTCTGACAAATAACGGAGTCAAGACACTCCAATATGGTGGACTCCATAAAGGCCAAACAAAATGTTAAATTCCCTTGCCCACGGAGGAAGGAATATATATCCTCATCCTATATGGTGAGTGAAGTATCTATCCCTATTTCTCAGCTATTTCAGCAGGTCATCTTTCACCTGCTACAATATCGGCACTTTTCTGTCCTCATTCTATTCAAATCATTCAACCGAGTGCTATTGAAAGTCTTCCAAAATTCAATTGAGAGACAGCTCTGGGAATTCAACACTCTCCCTTGTTTAGAACCATAGAATGCTACAGCACAGAAAACAGGCCATTCAGCCCTCGAGTCGATGCTGACCATCATCGCCTTAGTCTCACTGATGTGCTCCCATTCCATAATCCTCCCGGCCTCTCCCATCCATGTACCTATCCAATTTATTCTTAAAACACACGATCGAGCTCCATTCACCACATCAGGTGGCAGCTCATTCCACACTCCCAGCACTCTCTGAGAGAAGAACTTCCCCCTAACGTTACTCCTAAATCTTTCCCCCTTCAACTTAAAACTATGACGTCTCATACTTATCTCCACAATCTCAGTGGAAGAAGCCTATTCGCATCCACTGTGTTTATAGCTCTCAAAATCTTGTAAACCTCTATCAAATCTCCCCTCATTCTTCTTCACTCCAATTAATAAAATCCTAATCTGTTTAATCTTTCCCTGTATCTCAACTCTTGAAGACCCAACAACATCCTAGTAAATCTGCACTCTTTCAATCTTATTGATATCCTTCCTGTAGTTAGGCTTCCAAAACTGCACACAATATTCAAAATCTGGCCTCACCAATGTCTCAAACAACTTCAACATAACATCTCAACTCTTATACTCAATACTTTGATTTATAAAGGCTAAGATACCAAAAGATTTCTTTACATTCCTGTCTACATGTGACACCACCTTCAGGGAATCATGTTTTTGTATTCCCAGATCTCTCTGCTCCTCCACACTCCTCAGTTCCCCATCATTAACTGTCTATCTCCTATTTTGATTTGTCCTTCCAAAATGCATCACTTTACACTTGTCTGCATTAAACTCCATCTGCCATTTTTTGGCCCATTCTCCTAGCTGGTTCAGATCTCTCTGCAAGCTTTGAAATCTTCCTCGCTGTCCACAACACCTCGTATCTTTGTGTCATCAGCAAACTTGCTGATCCAATTCACCACATTAACATCCAGATTATTGATATATACAACAAACAACAATGATCCCAACACTGATCCCTGAGGCACACCATTAGTCACAGGCCTCCAATCTGAGAAGCAACCATCCACTACCACCCTCTAATTCAGATTACAACCTCTCCTTGAATACCCAATGTCTGAACCTTCTGAACTAACCTCCCATATGGAACCTTGTCAAAGGCTTTACTAAAGTCCATGTTGACAACATCCACAGCTCTTCCCTCATCTACCTTCCTTGTAACCTCCTCAAAAAACTCTACAAGGTTCGTTAGATGTGACCTACCATGCACAAAGCCACGCTGACTATCCTCAATCAGTCCATGACTATCCAAATACCTATATATCCTGTCTCTCAGAACTCCCTCCAACAATTTACCAACCACTGATGTCAGGCTCACCGGCCTATAATTACCTGGTTTTATTTCAAGTCAAGATTTTGGTATTGGTTAAACTTTACAGCGTGTAATAGTCTATGATGGAGTATGATAGATCCATAGTTGTTCAACCCTGGTTAATGTTCAAAAAGCAAAGTTAGTGGCAGTGTGATCACAGTCCCAAGGTTCCACCCATGTAGAATGTAGACTGTATCAATTCTGTTTTCTCCTCTCTGAAGTGTTGACTGCCAGTTTGCTCCACCGGCCCACTCTTAACCCCAACAACCACAGGAGCCACTTTGCATCCCTCACCTTTGACAAACACTCTTCAGAGTCGCATTGCGTTCCCCACCTACATGTGTACAGAACCATTGTGTCCTCTCCCACAGCAGCTAGATGACAGGCTTGTGCTCGCCCTCCCACTCTAAATGACAACTGTAAAACTTTGCCCAAGTTAGCCCACACACCCAATAAATCTGTGGAGAAATTGAACTTAAGTTTTCATTATGCACTGACCTTAAAGTCCACAATGCAGAAATATTTTGTAAATGACTCACTGAATTTTGCATTGGAAATATGTTTACAAATTACCTCATACCTTAAAGATTTAACACCAATTTACCTTGGGAAAATATTCATTAAGTTTGGTTCAATGTGCTTGGCAGAACACTTGTCATATTAATAGTTTTATACTAAGGCTAAATTATTTGAAAACACGATCAAATGCACAAGCTGTGCAGTTGTCATTAGTGAGATGTCAATTATGTACCACTAAAGAGTACCATTAAGAGAATCAATATAAATAACATTAAGGCTCAAAATAGTTGAAATTGCATCGTATAAAGTGATGAGTTGAATAATTCCAGAGTAGATTCATCCAGGAAGCTTTGACTCATCTGCAAGGGTCTTTGGGATCCAAAATGGAAAGAGGGAGACTCAAAAGGTGTGGCATGGTTAATGTAAATGTTGGCGCAACGCTGTTACAGTGCTAGCAGCTGTTTAGAATTCCATGCTGTCTGTAAGGATTTTGTACTTTTTCCTCATGTCTCCATGGGTTTCCTCCAGGGGCTTCGGTTTCCTCCTACTCTTCAAAATGTAGGTCAATTGGGTGTAATTGGGCAGCATGAGCTCATGGGCTGAGAGGGCCTGTTACCCTGTCTAAATTAAATTAAATTAAAATATTAAAGATAATAAAGAAAGCCAAGGAAGGTGTGTAAAGCAGAAGAAAATGGTGAGGACAAGTGTAAGGGTAAGAAAGGCCAACTTTGCAGTGTTTATTTTAATGTAAGGAGCCTGAGAGAGAAAGCAGATGTGCTTATGGCATGGATTGGTAGAGAACAATGAGATATTGTAGCCATAATGGAGACATGGTTGAAGTAGCATCAGGGCTGGCAGCTCAATGTTCTGGGATATTGTAGTTACAGGTGTGATAGGAGCAGTGGGAAGAGATGTGGGAGATTGCAATAATCTTTACGGAGGGTATTGCTGGAGAACTATCATGTGAGGAAGTATGGGTGGAAATTGATAACTGATAAGAAGTAGTCACCTAGATGGATGTATACTATTAGCCCAGCAAACAATCACCAGGAGCTAGAGGATCAAATATCTAGAGATTGCTGATGTTTGTAATTAAAAATGCCAAAGTTTAGATTGAGTGGGATGAACCTTGTTACATATGCCGAGGAGATTTTTTTTCCAGCAACATGTGGATAGGCCTACTTGGGAAGGGACAATATTGGACCTTGTAGTAGGGAATGAAGCTGGTCATGGATCTGAGATATCCGAAGGGGAATGTTACGGGTCAGCACTGGCAAGGTTCTTCAATTTTTTGGGTAGCCAATGGGTCCTTTTTATTGGCTGTGTGGAGCAATCCAGGCTACAAGTCTACACAGGCAAGTCTCCTCAAATCTTCCTCTGCTACACTGATAACTACATTGGTGCTGCCTCATGCACCCATGACGAGCTCATCAACTTTATCCACTTTGCTGGTAATTTTCACACCGATCTCAAATTCACTTGGTCCCTTTCAAGCAGCACTCTCACCTTTCTTGATCTCTGACTCCATCTTGGGAGACAAACTTCTGCAGACACTTTCTACAATCCTACCAACTCCCATAATTAGCTCGACTACATCTCTTCACACCTTGTGCCCTTTAAGGATTCTATTCCTTTCTCTTAGTTCCTCCATCTCTGTCATATCTGCTCCCAGGATGAGGCCTTCCATTCCAGAACACCTAAGATGTCCTCCTTCAAAAATCATGGCTTCCTATCTACTGCCATCAACTCACTCACATCCTTACTCACATCTCCTCTATGTCCCACACTTCTGCCTGGGTCCCCCTTGCCCCTAAACACAACAAGGACAGAACTCCTCACATACTACCCCACATACTTCCACATTCAAAATATTATCCTCCGCAATTTCCACCATCTACAACATGATCCCATCACCAGTGACATCTTCCCCTCTCTGCCTTCTGCAGGGACATCTCCCTCTGGGACTCCTTCATCCTCTCATCTCTTCCCACTAATCATCCATTCAGTATCTACTGCTGCACTTTCGCCTACACCTCCCTCCCTCACCACCATTAGGGGCCTCAAACAGTCCTTCCAAGTGAGACTGATCTTCATGTGACTCTGGAGAGGTCAACTACTGCACCTGGTGCTCCCATGTGGCATCATCTACATAGTGGAGACTGGATGCAGATTGGGAGATCATTTCGTTAAGCACCTTCGTTTTGAATATTGCAATAACAGGGACTTCCCAAATGCCAACCACTTCAAATTCCACCTCCTATTCCCACACCAACATTCCCATGGCCTCATGCCCTGCCATATCGAGGCCACCCGCAAATTGAAGGGACAATACCGAATATTCTGTCTCCAACCAGATTGCATTAACATCAACTTCTCCAGTTTCTGTTTGGCTTCCCTCTCTCTCTCTCCCCCAGTCTTCATTCTTCCAGCTCCCCACCCCATTCCATCTGCATTTAGAGAACTACACCTCCCCATATCACTTCTCAGCTTTTCTCTTCTGCCATCCCACCCATATCCACCTCCTGACAGTTAGCTAGTGCTCCTTCCCCTGTTCCCTCTTCGCCTCTCCTACCCCAATCTTTTAATTCAGACTGCTTTTTGCTCATACCTTGACGAAGGGCTCTGGGCTAAAACATTGGTTATATTCCTTTATTCTATGATCCGCTGAGTTTCCCCAGTTAGAATCCTATTTTGGGGCAAGGCCAATTTTGGCAGGTGCTACTGTTTATGGGACACAAATGTAAGAGAGTAAGAGCACGACTGTCAAATGGGAGCTATTTAAAAGGGTGATAAAAAAAGGTCCAGAGCGATCATGTTTCTAGTAGAGTAGGGGGCATGGAATGAACCACTGAAGCTACAGACGCTGTGATTGTAGTTAAAAACACACAGAAATGCTGGAGGAACTCAGCCAGTCTCACAGCGTCTGGAGGAGGTAAAGATCTATTACTGATGTTTCGGCCCTGAGCCCTTCTTCAAAGTTATAAGCAAAAAAGCAGGCAGGCATCTCAATAAAGACTGAGAGAGAAAGATGGAAGAATGGGAGAGGGAAAGAGTCCAGACCAACAAAGGTGAGAATTGATTTTGGATCTGTCAATGGAGACAGAGGGAAAAAAAACTAGTGGAAAGGAGACAGGGGGTGGGGTTAACGGAAACTGGAGAAGTCGATATTAATGCCATCTGCTTGGAGGATGCCCAGAAGGAAGTTGAGGTGTTGTTATTCCTCCATTTTGCGGGTGGTCTCAGTCTGGCAGTGCGTGAGACCATGGACAGACATGTCAGCAAAGGAATGGGGCAGAGAATTGAAACGGGTGGCCACAGGGAGGTCCACACTAGAGCAGGGATAGCAAAGTAAAGGGACTCTGGTCAACAGGAGATATAGTAGCACAGCTCAGAAAGCAAAAGGAAGAATATATCAGATAGCAGCTTTGAAAAATCCCTCAAGGAATATAAAGAACACAGGAGCAAAGTGAAGAGGCACATGGAGGCTAAAAGAGATTTTGAGATGTCTTTGGCAAACAGTGTCAGGGAGAATCAAAAAAAGCTATGAATGTAATCTCTCCTGCTCTGAATTCCAATCTGCTTTCATACATTCAATTATCCATCATTCAGTAACATAAGTTCAGTCTAAAATTATTTCTAGTCTCACCTGTCTGGTTGTGAATGTTGTATACTTGGAATCAATTTTGATTTTATTCTTTAGCACTGCATTAACTCGTTCTTTTTTCCCCCAAATGTCATCATTTGCAAAGTTATTTTGCACAAAAATAACACTTTCAAATGCCACATTGATGAACTTTGACATTTGTACTGGGTAAGTGGTGCATTTGGGGCGGTTATGAGATCTTAGTCATTGTTGGCCACCCACTGACTAAATGATAGTTTGTGAAAATCAGATCAGTCAAAGTTAAACACTGCCACAACTTTGTCAGTAGCTTGTTAATCCTGATGGGGAAAAAAACATGAAAGGATTGAACACATGATAGGACATCAGTAAGGAGATTCCCTTGAGCTTGCAATGAAAAAAAATTAAAAAAAAACATCAAACTATCTTAAATCTTTCATCTGGAATGAAAGAATTCATGTGGCTTTTAATATATCCTTGGCTGTATGTATTTAAATGTGCCTGCTGTTTTTGGTGGAGGAGGTCAAGAGTTTGGTAGATGCTCAAAGAAGTGTCAACAGAACATTTTGCAGGTGGTCTCAAGTGTACCCACTGGGTGATGATCACAAGAGGGAATTCAGGTTTTTGGTGGTTGGCCGAGAGACCAAGCAAAAGGGCTGCTTTGCCCTGGGTGGCATTGAGCTTGCAGATCGTTTGAGGCATCACCGTCCAGGAAAATCACTTTCCCGGAAAGTGAAAACTCCCTGATCATATTGGAGGTCGCCGATGCTTGGAACAGGAGCCTGTGCGGCTGCAGAAGCTGTGGGAGTACTGGAGGTGAATCAAGGCCTTTGAAGGGACTCGAGGTTCTTTTTCTCTTATTGTTAGGTTCGCCAGGTAATGCTTATGGCAACCCCTTGTTTGCCTTATCACAGGCAAAAGGAAATTTAGTGTATATTACATGTTTTTATTATTAAATGACAATAAAAGGAATCTTGATCTTGTATCATGTTTGAAATCATGGATGATGTCTTTAAATGAGAGGAGGTAACGTTTCAATAAGGCATTTTTTTTAAAAACAGAAATGATGTGGATTATCACCATTGTTGATTACCCTTTACATCCTTGACTCCCTGTGTCACCTGCTGAGGTTCTCCAGCATTTTTGTGCAATGCACGACAATTGCAGCGTCCGCAGATTTTCCTGTTTAACTGACTTAGAAGTGAATTTTATTTCGGGACCAGAGCTTTGCTGCACTTTAACATTTCTTGATATTTTTATGACTGAAGGATGTATTCACCAATGGCGATTGCTACCTGCCCAGAGCTCCAGCTCCATTCTTTTGGAAGCTGCATATTGAGCTGCCAATCTCCTGATAGAGATTGGTGTCAATTAATGTGTGGCAGTTTTCTTCAGAGTTATTGAACCACTCATTGCGATGAGAGGAAATAGTCTACAGTGGGCGATAGTGTTTTATTCCATAAGAGGGCTCTACATGTCTTCAGCTGTACAAAATATTGAACAGTCACTCCAATTCAGAGATCCGTCAGGAAAAGAAATCAAGAGATGTGCCTTAAGGTCGGGATTCAAGAACATCACACATGGAAAGAAAAGACCATTAGTCCCCTCTAGCCAGTTCTGCCAATTAATTACAGGGATGATCCTGTACCTCCTCTGGTAAGTCATGAATATTCAAAGTAGGAGCAGGTGGAGAACATGATCTCTCAAGCCTGCTCTGCCACTTAATAGCTGATCTGACTACAACTTCAACTCTGCCTTCCCAGCCACCCTCAGTAACCTTTTACTTCCTTGCTTATCGAGAGTCTATACACCTCTACATGAAAAATATCCAAAGACTTGGGAACTCATGAGAGGAAAGGTTTACATCATACCCATTTTAAATGATGACTCTTTATTTTTAAGCAGTGGCCCCCTGGTTCCAGATTCGAACACAGGGGAAGCAAACATCCAGCCCAGCCTTTCTAATCTTTTCTTGTAAGACCAATTGCTCGTTCTAGGTATGTCAAGTAAATATCTGAACTGCACTTACATCCTTCCTCACAGAAGGAAACCAATACTGTACACAGTTCTCCAGATAGGGTTGTACAAATACAGGTACTCCCCGACTTGCAACCTATGTGACTTGTGTCCATCCACGCATACGACCTAATTTTTAAAAAATGTAAGAAAAAATATAAAATTTATGCAGTTTATGTTGTATTTGACAAACTATAACAGGGATACAGGCATGTAAAAGCCAAAATGTGGGTACTTACCTTGTTAGTAAGCGTCCTGGGGTCCATAGGCTGGCAGCATCCATCTTGATTCCTGTACAACTGCACAAGTCTTTGGTTGGCACATTTGTGGTGGGTTTGCATATTGGAGTTCGGTTGCCCTGATGATATTGAGTTCACGGCTTTAACTCTCGCGCTTGTGCCAACCGAACTCTAATATGTGAGCCCACCACAAATGTGCCAACTGAAGACTCTCACATATCCACAGGAATCAAGATGGCTACACCCAGCCGACGGACTCTGGCCACCGACTAACAAGTTAAGCATGGACAAGAATGTGGAAAAATTCACCAAGGTTGATCAACAAATTCAGGAAGCTTTAAGTTGTTATTGTCAAATCTACGATGAAAAAAGGTTTGATTAAAAAATTTGCTTTAAGACTTTGGTACTCCATGCACGCGGGCACAATTCCAACTTACGTCTATTTTGAGATACAACCAAACTTTTGGTCCCAATTATGGATGCAAGTCAGGGAGTACTTTATATAACTGAAGCGTAATAGCAATGAGAGTTCATTGTCATACGTAAGTACAATGTACAGATGCACTGAAGTTATAACTTGCTGCAGCCAAGTAGATACCTCAGATACAACAAATACAATATTAAAAATTAAACCATCACAATATGACACACACAAGATATAATTATTAATTCATAGATAAATAAATATTCAGATTTGCAGTGAAGTGCAAGAAAAAAAGTGACATTTCAGAAGTACACTCAGATCTTTTGGAGATTCCAGAGTAGTTTATGGTTAAGGTAGTGCAGGGAAGGTCAAGACCCCGATAACTATTGGATAAAAATTGTGTTTGAACCTAGAGATGCTGGTCTTCAAGCACATCTCCTGTCGTCAGGTATCCCAGCAGAGAACCTCAGGTGCATCTAAGACTGGTGTTTCCAGAATACCACCTGATGTCGAGTTGTTTACCAAGCAACAACACAACATTGCAGCATTAGAAATCTCTGTCACATTACACAGACCAATATGTATTAGGCAACACACGAGTTTGCTGGAGGATTTCAAAATGTCTAATTTTTAAAATTAAGATGGAGCTTTTTGTTCTTACTTCTGGCCCTTACCTGTGATTTATTTTGACATCCAGGTGGCATTGCCTTGTTCCTCATCACTCTCATTTGCACATCATCTTTCAGTTTCACACTGACTGCTTCTTATTTCAGCCTCCCTCGTCTCAATCCTTTAATTACAGGATTCCTGCTAAACAAAGAAAATCTAAAAATCTAAAGGGGAAGGGCTGTGGGGAAGAGCAGATTTCCTCGACTAACTGTCTGTATATTGGACATGAACTGGTTTCCTTTTGTTCTGGCAATTTGATGCTAAATTAAGTATCTATATTTTCGTTCCGCAGAAGATAATTCCTCTTTGACTCAAGGGCACAATATTTTAGTTTGCATAATTTTTTGAAGACAAAATTCTTTGCTGATTAATTAGCTTATTTCAGATAGTCTCCTTTCTGTCACTCCGAACAGTTGCTACATTTCGAATTGTTGAGTCTTCCCTTTTCTTAATATCATTAGTTCAGAAGCTGGCTGCGAAGAGTGCTCATTAAAATTATCAGATAATTACCCTTATTGATAATTGTACATTTATCTGTGACAATTGCACATTAAGATGATCAAACTCACAATATAAAAGTAATATAGACTCTTTCAGTCTGAAAAATAGCTCTATTCCCAAATAATTAGTAAATTATCAATTATTTTAGGGCAATATGAGCTCATAGAAGCTGGGATATTTTTGACATCAGCTAACAATGTAAAGTCAGGGAAGTTGATTCTGCCATGATGAAAAAGCTCTCATTAGCCTAGCGTGGATTGGCTTCCAATGCTGGGGGCTGGCATGAACAGGCCAAGTCTGGGTAGCCAAAGATTGGTTTGGATAGTCGAGGAGAAGTTCTCTCGAAGTCAAGGTTTGAATCAGTGGTTCTCAACCTTTTTCTTTCCACTCACATATCACCTCAAGTAATCCCTATGCCATAGGTGCTCTGTGATTAGTAAGGGATTGCTCAAGGTGGAATGTGGGCAGAAAGAAAAAGTTTGGAAAAACACTGTTTTAATCATACCTCATTTACTCGTTATGTGCACGGTTTCATAACTCCCAAGGAAATGGTCAATGACAAATTTTCTTAAGCAAAATATTTCAATAACAATTGGGTCTAGATCAGTGATTCTCAACTTTCCCACCCACATACCACTTTAACCAATCCCTTACTAATCACAGAGCACTTATGGCATTGGGATTACTTAAAGTGGTATGTGAGTGGAAAGAAAAAGGTTGAGAACCACTGGTTTGGATCAAATGATCCAATCCGTGAGGCGGTTGGGGGAATGGGGGGATGAGGCAGAAAAGAGGGGATGCCCAAAGAGTACAAGGAAATTAAAATAAACAAATTGAAAGGGCCTCCATCTGGGAGCTGATGCTGGAGGTTTCCTTTAAGTAGCACTGGTCAGGCAGGTTGTTCCAGGATCGTCCAATGACTGTTGCTTCTGGGAAAAATGACATCTAGCATCCTGCACATCTTTTGTCACTCTGAGAACAACAGTGTAAAGTTTAGCCATAAAACTGCTTCAAACCTTTTGAATTAAATGGAGGTGGAAAAGTTTAATTTTTAAAATGATTTTTTGAAATTTAGGCATACTGATTGGTAACAAGCCATTTTGGCTCCAAAGCCCGTGGTGCCTAACTACACTCAATTCACCTACAACCTGGTACATTTTGAAGGGAGCACCTGGAGTAAACCCATGCAGACACGGAGAGAACGTGCAAACTCCTTACAGACAGCGTTGGATTCAAACCCAGGTCACTGGCGCTGTAACAGCATTGCACTAACTGTGCCACGGAGCAGAATAGTACTACTCCTTCTTCTATCAGTGTTGAGATGCAGATCTATTCTTTATTATTTAAATATCAGATATTGTGAATCAAAACTCCGTGGTAAGACATCAAACATTATGACAACAGGAGTTCAATTCAATAGTTCAGTAAGGAAGGAACATCTGGAGAAGGCCCATGAGTGACTCCAAGCACCATTATCTACATCTGTAAATATTACCAGACAAATATTTAACAGCTGTGTGTGAAATTCTTTAATTTTTTTTGTTGTAAGGCCATTAATCTGTTAATTTTTAATTAAAGTCAGAGGAACATTTTAAAATCCAAACCCTTGCTTTTGAAAAATGTTTATCTCTCTTCTTTATTCCTTCAGGATTTCCATTTATTTCCCATCCCAGATCGCCCTCTGAACTGAATGCCATACTGAGATGAATGGCCAATCTTTTAAGAGTATTGCATATTGCAGTGTCTCTGGAATTACATACAAAAAAAGGACTTGATAGCTGATTGCCTTTCCTAAAGGGCATTGATAAACCTTATGTGTTTTCCTGACAAGCTAGTGGTTTATCTTTGCCATATCTTTGTACTTTTTTCATTTCTGTTTATTTAATTAGCCGCATTTAAATTCCCCAGCTAACTTGGTGGGATGTGAAATCACAATCTCGGGGTCACTGCATCTGATATCTGACATATTAAATGAAGGCATGGACATAGTGAATCTATACAGATACACATAGGATTCCAATGTCAACCTGAGGGAAGCAGGATCTATCTCAGAAATTCCCAGAAATGATGAGTTCCTCGAAATCCAAGAGCATTAAATAGTCACTTCACTTTGAGTTCAAAATTCTTTCCATTGAAAACAACATGTAGTATGTACATTGTATAAAATCGACCGGGGATGAATTACAGGAATGCAAACCACATCTGTTTACAGAGGGATAAATGTCTCAGTACTTCTGTCAGCGAGTACAAGAGCCCTGAGGCAGACAAGAAAAACTGTGTGTGTATGTGTGGATGTTTTACGCTGAAGAATTCATACTGTGACATAATTACAATATACAGACACATGGAAAAGCGGGGTTAGAATTCTTTCTGATTGGTTGGTCGTTTTTTTTTAAATTCCAAGAAATGGTTTATTTAAGTGTGGCTGACTGACAATTTGATGAGATCAACAAGTTCCTCTTCATCAGCAGAATGGTTAGATCTGCAACTTTTCAAGCAGTGTGGTGAGCACGTTGAGGTCACCAACTATTAGCTCCACAAGAATAATAAAATGGTGCTTCCCTACAGTTAAAGTACATACATTTCCTGAAATAAACCCATAATTTGGTGTACCTTCATCTGAATGAACAGATGAAGCATGCACCCCTAAACTCACACATACCATCAGCTGAAATTCATGTCTTTTCACAGGCTGGTGTGACTGTTGGACATCCTAGGTTGCTGACACTTTGGCCATTGTTACTCAGTCTTTGAGTGAGCGACTGTTGTTCGGGTTCCCCAGGCTAAGAACCAGACCAAAGTGGAGGAACAAAGCACACGTTTATTTCAGGGATGGAAATGGGACAACAGGGTCAATTTGTTAAGCAAACTTCTATACACACACACAATGAGCTGGTACATAAAATGATCAGGGAAAAATCACTACAATACCCCACCACCCCTCGACTCAGTACAGACACAGCTCTATGCTACAAGGGACACTAATTAAACACTCCCAACCCTTTTACCAGTGCACATCTTACCAACAGTTTCTCCAACACCCTTCCACATATCTAGGCCTGGAGTGAAGCAGGGTGGTCCCAAACTGGCAGAAAGAGAGAACAAAGAGAACATGACACCTTTATAGTGCTGGAGGGACAAGCCCACATCATTTACTGGGGGCCAATAGCTCAGTGGCAGGAGGGTTTATCTAATTACAACAGCCAATGGTCCAAGGCCAAGTACAGGCAGGCTGAACAGTGCAGTCCAAGTCATTTACATATGGCCAACAGCAAGGTGTGCAATAATGGGTGGAGCAGAACCAAACCTTGATTGGCAGCTGGTGTGTCCTCTGACCAGGTTGAGGGCAGTGCTGTCACATGACAGCCACAACCCTTCCCAATGCTTTTAATTTAAGTGACTCTGAGGACAAAGTGTCTTGGTGAGGTCCATTTTCTCTCCAGGTGGGGATGACAGTTGGTTTAAAAGATCTAACTTGTCCTTTCATAGAGTTAAAAAAACCCAAAGTTCTTGTAATATTCAGCAGGTTATTAGCATCTGTGGAAGGAGAAACAGAGTTCTGATGGAGAGTTTCCCATCTGAAACGTTCACCATCAAATGTTTCCATCAATACTGCCGAACTTGCTGCGTGTTTTCAGCATTTTCTACATTTTTATTTCATGTTTCCAGTATTCGGAGCATTTTTGCTTCCATTTATCTTTGATAGATCTTGTTCGACTCAAAATCCTGACCAGAGGCAGCCATCAGCCCAGGAAACAGGGTTGCCTGTAAGGGTTGAAATGGAATGGTTTAAGATCCCCACCCCACCCCACAACAGATGGAAAATGTCCAAGCCATAGAGAATAAGCTTGACAAACTTCAAGCAAGATGTACTTTTCAAAGGGAGTTGAGGGATTGCGGTGTCCCCTGCTTCACAAAGACTTGGCTCACACCTTCCAGTTCTGACCGTGCAGTGCCACTGAAGGGCTTCTCAGTCCACCAGATGGAATTCTCAGTGAAACCAGGAAATGTAAGAGGCAGAGGAGTTTGCTTTTTCATCCTCACTGTGTTTGATGTGGTGGTCCCAACCCCAACCAACCAATTTTCCCCTGCAACCGCTGCAACCGTGTCTGCCTGTCCCTCATCAGACTTGTCAGCCACAAACGAGCCTGCAGCTGACGTGGACATTACCCCTCCATAAATCTTCGTCCGCGAAGCCAAGCCAAAGAGAAAAAAAACCTGGCAAGCTCCTACACCCTGGATCATCTACTAGAACATGTACTCTCTGCCGCTGGAGTTTGTATCATTTATACTGGCTGCAGCTTATGTACCATTCCAGATGAATATGAAGCTGGCACTGGATGTACTGTTCACCTCCATTAATGAATTTGTTATAGTCGGGGACTTCAACCAAACCAATTTCAAGAGTGTACAAACTTAATTACAGTATTTGCAAGACCATCAAGGAAGCCAAGTGGCCGAGCTGTACTAGGTTCAAGTTCCATGAGAACAACAAGGGCACGTGGAGACTATGGCAAGATATGCAAACTGTCAAGGCAAAGCCAGGCAGTGAAGTATGTAAGAGCACAGCCCTCTTTAACATGCTTAATGTGCTCTAAGCGCAGAAGACTGAGAGCCTAGATAACTTTGGGAACATTCATTTTTTCAGCACCAGTAAGACAAAGGAGCTCATCAGAGGCTTTAGGAAGTGGGGGGAGTAAAGCATCAATGGCACTGAAGTGGAGATTGCATCAAGCATTTCCAGTGACATAACCTGGTGCAACCACGCCCACACCCCCCCAACTCTCCTTCTTAAGAAAGCTAAAAATATTCGGCAATGTCCCTTGTATAGGTGCACCAGTGAAAGCATGCTAGTTGGATGCTTTACAGCATGGTAGGGGTGCTATTCCACCCAAGATCACAAGAAGCTATAGAAGGAGGTGAATGCAGCCCAGAACATCAAACAAATCTCCCTCCTCTCTATCCATTCCATCTACACTTTGAAAGGCAGCCAACATCTTGAAGGACCTATTCCACCACTTTTCTCTCCTCCCATCAGAAGAAGGTTCAATAATGTGAGATCGCACACCGACAGGTTTAAAGACACTTCACTGCTCTCAAGCTCCTGAATGAATCTTGTGCTCCCTTGATATGTCCTAATTGCTCTTTTCACTACAACACTACACAATTTAATGTGCTTTTGATTTCAGATTTTAGATTTATTGTCAGAGTACATACAACATTAGATGCGGGGGCAGCAGAATTATCACTTTTGCTAGTGCAAAAGAACTGTACACAAGTAAACAAATAAAGAAATGTAAAGAAAATTACTGCAATACCGAGAGGGAAAAAAAATCAATCAAGTGGACAAGTCAGAGGCCTTAAATGAGACTCTGATTGAGTTTGTTTGTTGAGGAGTCTGATGGTGGAGGGGTAGCAGCTGTTCCTGAACCCGGTGATCAGAGTCTTGTGGCACTGAGACCTCTTTCCTGAGGGCAGCAGCGAGAACAGAGCGTGTGCTGGGTGGTGAGGGTCTTTGATGATTGCTGCTGCTCTTCGACAGAAGCGTTCCCTGTTGATGTTCTCAATAGTGGGGAAGGTTTTACCTGTGATGTCCTGGGCTGTATCCACTATCTTTTGGAGGGCTTTATACTCATGGGTATTGGTGTCCCCATACCAGACTGTGATGCAGCTGGTCAGCACACTTTCCACCATACCTCAGTAAAATTTGCCAGGGTTTCTGTTGTCATACTAAACCTCCGCAAACTCCTGAGGAAGTCGAGGCACTGACATGCTTTCTTCACGATGCTATTGATGTGTTGAGTCCAGGAAAGTTCCTCTGAGATGGTGACTCCCAATATCTTAAATTTGCTCACCCTCTCCACCTCTGATCCTCCATGATCACCAGACTGTATACCTCTGGCTTTCCTTTCCTGGTCAACAATCTGCTCCTTAACTTTGGTGACATTGAGTGCAAGGTTGTTCTGGGTGCGCCATTCAGTTTTTGCTCTTCTACTTGTAAGCATGTTAGAATGGTCTTGCTAGACTGCTCACCAAATGAACCCTTCTCACCATGCCAGGTATAATGTGACAATAAACTTGAAGCCAAACTCTTTTCAATCTTAATGAGTGCCCACATACTGATCAAACCCAGAGGGAGATGCTGACAACCCAGCCATGGAGTCTACTCTGTGACATTTGCACAGTTCCAGGTACAGAAAGCATTTAACAAGTCAAACACCATGGATCACTGAAGTATCGATCACTGTTGTTTATACAGCATTCAGAGATAAATTGTATGAGGAGCTATTCTAGCTTGTTATTTAGAATGCATGCCATAAAGGGTGAGGCTAAATACCTAAAAAACAAAGGTGAGATGGATTCAAAAAATATGGGAATCTGGCAGATTCCAGAATGTCAGGAGTTTACAAATGGCCAGTGATGATAAAACAAATATTGCTTGTAGAGCAATTGTAAGTGCAATAGAACAGTGGTTCTCAACATCTTGTTCCACTCACATACCATCTTAAGTAATCCCCTACTACCTTACTAACCACAGAGTACCCATGGCATAGGATTCAATTGGCTTTCTGTGGTTGTAAGGTAAAGCAGAATGTGAGTGGGAGAAAAAAAAAGGATGGAAAGCACTGCAATAGAACATTTAAGCACTCCTTCATTGGTCCAATGGTTTGCTTCATTCTAAATCCCAAGGGATCTGGTCAACTGTGGTAACTGTATTAAATTACTGGCACTTTCTTCCAGTGACTGAGCATCAATTTAAGATGACCTAAAACCATTTTATTGAGGATCATAAACAAGGCATAACTCTCATTTGGATTGAATCACAAGGATGAGATAGAAAAGGAAAAAAAAATCAAAACCGAACAAGTCGGTGTGATCTTTACTCTCCAGAGAAACAAATAATTCTAAGTACCATGACCTAATCTGCCATTACATTCCTTTAATGTTCTACACCTATATGGACCTAAATTTGGAGGCATTTATGCCACAGCTTCTTGACTAGCAGGTGAATCCACACCTTCACCATTCCATGGAGAATGACATTTCTTTTGATCTCTGACTGAGATCCCATATCTGTGGACTGTCATCGCTTCATTGTGGTAAACCTATGTTCTCCATTCTCTCTTTTTCTGTCCTTTCCTAATTCAAAACATTTCTATCGAGCTTCTGCATAATCTGTACAAAAACAAAATCTTTGGTTCTGGAAAGCTGAAATAAAAGAAATAAATTCCAGAATTTTTCACTAGGTCAGGAGGCATTTTGATTGGGGGGAGATAGAGATGATGGTTCATACTGACGGATTTTTACCCCACATTCAGAGTTATTCTAATGAGGTTTGTTTGTTCAAAAATAAATGCAGTAAAAGTCCAAATATCTGGACTGCTTAGGGATTGGGTTGGTCCAAATTTTCCAGATTCTTGGGCAGTACTTTTAAAATTTAAATTTAAGGAGAATAAAAAAGGGATAAAAAGGTAAATTTTGATAGCTTATTAACAAACATATTTTTCCTATAAAATACAAAGTACAAAAAAAACCCCAAATATATATATTTATTCATTCATTTCCATGACTACTGTGGAGCTGACAAGTACATGCACGCACACAAAAGCCCACTACATTTAAAAAGTTTGAGAGTCTTTTGAGAAATCTGGATTCTCAGGTAGACCGGATTTCTGACATCTGGATTTTTGGACTTTTACTGTCAACTATATTCACAATAAATTATCTACAAAAAGGAAACCTGTTCAAAGCCTTTTCATATCCTTAGTGTCAAATCTGTACATTTTTACATTCTTTCTCTATTTAGCACCATTACCACCACCAATGCCCCAGAAAGGAACAACTGCATTTCCTTCCAGCAGAATCTGCCTGCTCCTTCATTATAACCTCATTGTGCTTGATATAATGTGTAGTCCAGTGCTGCAAACAGTAGTCAGTGGATGTATCAAGAAAGTATTAAGGAGGTTTTCATTTCCATCTGGCTATCACATTCTGTATTCTTGTGATGGAAGCTTGAATACCATAAAGGACTTTAGCAGTTCTGTCAACTTTAGATGCTATTTTAACATCCTGCCTACCTGTAAACACAATTTCTCTGCTTATCCACAGCACTAAGCTTGACTACTGCAGTTATTATTTTGACTTCTCTTTACAGGAATTGATTTTCCAAAGAATTAACCCCCCTCTCACATTAACTTAAGATGATAGCATTGGCCACTACGCTAAATTCAAATGACCATTTTCCTTCTTTTTCTGGCTGACATTGCAACAGCGAGTGCACTTCAGAAGTACTTAATTCTCCCACTCTCTTTTACTTCTCCTCCAAGCATGCTGCCCTCCTGGCTACCGTCTGAAATGGAAACAAACTCCAAAAGACCGAGTATCACATTTGATGCTGAACTGGATTTTGGAACTCATGTATTTTACTGTCACGAAAGCTGCTTAATTTTCATCTCATTAATGTTGCACAACTCTAACCCTGCTTGAGTTCAACTGTCAGCCTTTTGATTCCCAAACTTAGCTACTGCAATGCATTCTTGACTGACCTCCCCCATTCTACTGCCCTTATCCTAATGGGTAGCAGACCCTTACAATGTCACTCACTGTGCTCATGTTGACTCACAGTTAAGGAGCAATGAAACTTAACCCTTTGGACTCCAGCCATTTTGAAATATACTTCGGACTGGGACTATGGGTCAACTACAATATGAACCAGCTGGGGGCATGGGGACATGGAGTATACGTGCTTGTTGGTAGTCCCTGAAAACCAGGATACGGAGTCCAAAGAGTTAAATTCTGATCCTTGCTTTCAGATTGCCCCTCGATGCCATCTTTATTTATCACCACAATCTCCTCTGACCCAATGTTTCATTAAGATATGTTCACTTCCTTAATTCAATCTCTTTACCAATGCAAAGATTCTAAACCTTGTAACTAAACCCATAATTTCTGTTTTTCAACAGCTTTTTTATTTTGATTCTTTAAACCTACCATCTTGACCAAGTTTTCACTCATTACTCTAATTTCTCCTTATCAATTGTGTTAGACATTGCAAAAAGCCCAAGATATCTCACATGTGCATATCTGAAGCTACTATATAAACACACTCCATAGGAACTGAGAACTGGACGACATTGTTAGTGTAGTGGTTAGCGCAATGCTTTTACCGCGCCAGTGATCGGGACTGGTATCCAAATCCAGTGCTGTCAGTAAGGAGTTTGTACATTCTCCTCATCTCTGCATGGGTTTCCTCCCACCCTTCAAAATGTAGGTCAATTGGATGCAATTGGGCAGCATGGACTCATGGGCCGAAATGGCCTGTTATCATGCTGAATGTCTATATTTAATTTAAATTTAAAATGCATTTAATGTTTAAAGCAGGTTTTCTGTGTTCTGCCCAATTTCTCTGGGTACACCATTATACTGACTCTAACCCAGTAATGTTGACCTTGGTATTTTAGGTCTCAAAAGTAATATAAGGGATCGTGAAGATTTTCCTTCATGTTCTGTTTGGGTTCTTTGACCATGCAGTGTGTGTCTTAGCATAATGAATGGAAGCTCAGTGGCGTTTGGTTTCTAATGGATTATTCAGATTCTCAAAGTTAGACCTCATCAGCACTCCCAAGGTAGGCAATAAGTATCAGAGATTTTAACAGATGTTAAACTTTTTATTTAGTTCAGAAACCTTCAACAGGCTTCATTTTGGCAACCATTAATTTTCATATATCTAAAACTTTTCTGCATTTTCCACTGAAGGTCAACCTTCATGTACAAAATATAACCTTGAATGATCTTCAACTCAAGGAAGGAGCAAACCAAAATAAAACATATATTAGGAATAGCAACAACAGAAGATATGCAAATTATTCCCATATTACATAAGACAAAAAGGCAGGTGGCTGAAGATTTTCTGTTCAATTTCCTGGAAGAGGTGCCCTTCACTCCATGGTTGGCCCAAAATTATTCACAAGCATGGGTTGGGTCTTTACTTTAACTTGTTTGGTCCAAAGTGATCAATGCAATTCATCAGAAATGTCTAAGAAAAAATGATACACGTGCAATGAATGGGTTGCTCGTCTCAGAGGAGGCGAAGAACAACAGCGACAGGTTACCAAATCTACAGGAACTGTGCAATGCGACAGCTGGGGCTAATTAGCCAATGTGAACTTTTCTCGAATAAACCAAGCCCATGGAGAAGATCCGTTTTTTTTTAAACACTGGATTGTATGCAGTCAGACTTTCTGTCAGTCATTAGCTTCTGTTAACATTTCCAATTCAAATTGATGGTGGAAGGATGATATTAATCTGTCTGTCAAATAAGCATCTTTAACTGTCTTATTCTTAACATCTGCTACAACTTCCTTTACTTTCTTTCAAAAACCATAATCAATTCCCAGGTCTGTCCTTGTTTTTCTTATTACATCAGTTGTCAGTGAGGATTAAAACAAAATGAGAGGCGAGTTCGTCGATGAAATCTGTTGTTGCTCATTTTATGGTATCATACAGTTCCAATAAAAACAGGGGTGTAAACATTACCCCTCACTGAAAACAACTAATTTAGATCCTTCAATATGTATTCAAAATGCATTAACTTTTAAGTGACTTACACCTAACAAATCATATTTGCATGCAAAGAGGTTCCATTAGGCTGCTCAGTATACCTTAGGTGTACAATTATTGGACCCTGTTATTCTGCATGGGCAAACTGCATCAATTAGAGCTCAGCAGGCAGGTAAGGCAAACCTGCCAATTATCCTCCTCCTACCTGCACACCATCCTGACCGGGGAATATATTTTCCTTCCTTAATTGTCACAAGGTCCAATTCCTTGAACTCCCTAACAATAGCATGCAAATATTTTAACCAGAAGGGCTACAACAATTCATAAAGTAGTGCACCATTCACATTTCAAAGGAAGTAATGTGAATATTCATATTCTGTGAAATGGATCCCAAATAAAATGGCTACTCAAGGGTTGGAATGCGCCTTGATGGATTCAGGTTTGTGATATTCACAAGGTTTGCCTCCATTCCTTTCACCGTACAATCTTCCTCCTTGTCTGCGAGTGACATTCAATGCGTAGAGTGCAGCAATCCCAGACTCTCCTCGCTGCAAGAATAGGATTGGTTCTAAGGTACAAGAAAAGCTATCTCAGACTTGTTTCAAAATAATGCCCTTGACTCACAATGAGGGAAAGTAGAAACAGCGGCTGGCAGAGGAAGTTTGAATGGGGTAAGAAGAGGTTGATGCAGAAATATAACGGAACACTGGGTGGGATGGTAGTTCATTGTCCGCACAGGAAACCTATAGGACGTCTGGATAGAATAGGGAGAGCAAAACTGGGAACAGGTAGACAGAGCCATTGATTCTGAATATATGATACATCTAATCCACTGAATAGATTCCCAAGAGAAGTTATCTTAAATACCAGCATAAAAAGCAATCAACAAGATATAGAAGAGAAACAACTTCAGAGAAAGACCAACTGCAAAGAGAAACAAATTGGGTGCTTTAATTTCTAGCTTCATTCTGCAGTCTTATGTTCAATTTCATCCTAATACTTTGTATATATGACAGAGGAAGTAAATCAGTGTTGTTCCTTGTTGCAATTACTCTTCTGTTTCGGAACCCTGCCCCTTGCAGAAAGGCCTTGACAAGACGGTGATTTGAACGTACTTACTGCAAACAGTATCTTGAGACTCTGTTGGTAATAAATGCATGGTGTAGTGATGGTGGTGATAGAATGGAGAGGAACAGGAGAGGTAGTGTTCCATCTTATAGGAAGGACATCTTGAAGACTCTTGAGCTTTGCTAGCATCCCTCAGCAATGCTGAGTGGATTCCAATTAGAATATTCATCCAAGCTGGGAGATAAAGAGAAAATAAAATCAGGAGGCAGGGAATGGAGAATGATATTCCAATGCCTTAGGCTTAATGGAGCGAACTGTTTCCATTCGGTTCACAACAAAAGAAATCACAGTCTAAATATATTCTTAGCATGAAACCAAACAATTTTGGTTCCTGCTTATTTAATTAATAACAGGTGATGTCTTCTTTGGCCTCAGCCACAACGTGTACCTCAAAAACAATGCTGAATAATTCAGACATCATTCTGAGCAGTAAACACATTTATGCCAAGTGTAAAACACTATCACAGATCATTTGTACAGCATAGATTTCCCAACTTTGCTTGCAAAGCAGGATTCTGCTTTCATGGTGTTGTTGGAGAGCATACAATACAGTTATTACAGTCAAGTAGAATCATAGAATGCCTTTATCCAATGAACTTTAAAAAAATACAACATGCTTTCATCCACAAATACACTGGAAGGATAATGATAGAACAAAATAATGTTACAAATTAGTTCTTAAGTAATGGAAATGCATAATGTATGTGAATTCTATAAAGCAGACAATGTGAGAATGTAATTTACCAATTTTAAGTGTTTATTACAGTATAACTGAAGTTAATGGAAAAAAGTATTGTATTTACTTCAATTACAAATAACGTTCATTATGCACGTAAGCAGTAAAAGAAAAGAACAGTGCCACATAATAGGCTTGGTAACAAATTTCAAGTCCATGGCATAAGAGGTCCAAAATAGCATGGACCTTGAAAATAACCTGCAGAGGGTCATGATCAACTTTGGACTGGAGAAAGACAAATGGTGGCATCTCCTAAGGATCTCTAAGTTCAGTGTTGCTTCTATATAGATGTTGATGTTCAAGACTTGGACATGCAAGCCCCAAATGTTTAAATTTGCAGGTGACACAAAGTACGGCAGAATTACAAAGAGGAAAGTGATATGTTGTGACAGGATATAAGCAGACTGGTGGAATGGGCAGATGAAGTTTAATTTGGAGAAATACGAATAATGAACGTTAGATAGGAAGTGTGAGAAGAGGCAAGAAAGAATCTGTTTCAAAAGGAACAAGAGGACCCATGGGTCCTAGGCTTAATCTGGAGGTCTAGAAAGTAGAGCAGGTAAAAAAAACCATGCTGGGCAGCCCAGTTAATGTAGTGGTTAGTGCAACGTTATTACAGTGCCAGTGACCCAGTTTGTATCCAGCTTGTAGGTTTTCCCCATGTCTACGTGATTTCACTCCAGGTGCTCTGGTTTCCTCCCACCCTTCAAAATATATGGGGGTTGTCATTTAATTGGGTGGCATGGGCTCGTGGGTGGAAATGTCTGTTAATGTGATGCATGTTTAAATTAAAAAAAAACAAATTATGCTGAATCTTTATAAAATACCAGTCTAGGTTCAAGTAGGTTATGGTGTTCAATTCAGGTTGCCATATGAAAGGAAGGATTGAGAAAAATGATGAGCATAGTTCCTGGGATGAGGTTCCACAGTTGCAAAGATAGGTTAAAGAGGCCCATCTCTTTCATTTGGTTATATGATTACATCGTGTTCTCCAGGAATGAACTTCTGCAAAATATTTAAGAACCTGTTATAATAAGGCCAACTATGAAGTTTGATTACCAAGATATGACTTGGCCAAGTGTCAAATGTACAATAACAAGAAGATTATCTACATAGAACCTTTTCACAACCTTAGAATGTTCCAAGGCACATGCAATCTCTCAGGTAATTTTGGTGCAGCTGCTACTGGAATGTAAGAATATGCTAACCAAACTATGCCTAAGAAGTTTCCATGAATGTCAAAATGATCACATCATAGTGAAAAATGTCCAGAACTTCTTCAAAAGATGAGGTCACACATTTCAGAATGGAAAACTAGAAAACTTAGATGATTGCAAAGTTGTTCAGTCAATCCATATTTGGCATGTCGGCAGATTTTCCACCCAATTTCTTGCAGTCGTATCTGATAGTTATCGAATATTTTGAATTACGTTTTAATCTGTACACATAGTGAGAATAGCTTGATGAGGACCATGTTCAACAGAGAGGATGGGGATAGCTCAACCTATTTTGAGGCTCTTTGCTCTCATTTTAGGTGGGATGGCAAAATCTCCCCTTCCCACTTTGGTCTTGCGAGGTCATGTACTTACCTTCGTCGGGAGCGGTGCTGTCCGCAATGACATAACAACGTGACACACAGGAGAAATAGGGCGTTTGTGCAGGCGTATTAAGTGCGGTATGGGTGATCGATCTCAGATGCAGGAGGAGGAGAATGAGAGTTTCAAGATCACCCGTGTGGCAGTGAGCCAATGAGAAGGTCAGAGGAGTTTAGCTGGTCAGTGTTTGGGGAGTTGAAGAATGCAATGTGTCTAGTGAATTAAAAAAAAGTCAACTTCATGGTGTGCTAATAGAAACGAATGAATGTATTCTTCATTTGTTTGTAAGCTGTGGTAATCAGTGCTGTTACAGTCTCAATAAAGGTTTCAAACTGAAACATTGACTGACCATTTCTACGCATGGATCCATGGGTAGAAATGGTCCAGCAGCATCTCACTGTTTCCTCCCTATTGTCATTAGCTTGCAACAGAGCATTGTTGTAAAAAAAATGCATTCTTTAGTATAGTGCTTTTCCTTTTATCTTTCTTTTTAATGTAACATAGGTCTCAGTACTACTTGTATTGCTATACGAGATTTGTTGATACTTTATTTTATTGTTATGTACCTAGGGAACATTTATGGGATAAAACCAATGAATATATTGAAAAAAAATGAAATGCATTTTTTTTTAAAACAGCTAAGTTAAATTTGCAATACAATTTATGCCCCCACTATTATTCTTCCATACATGTACACACAGAATTATGAAATGTTGCATCACATAACACTGCAAATGTATTTATTCACCAAAAAAAAAAATCAATTTGCCACACTAACAACAGGTCAGAATGTTATAACCCCACTTTCCTGGCAAATTAATTTTTTGTTGTTGATCTTTTGAAGAGTGGTTGATTATTTTAATTGTAAACTAGTCAACAGGACATATCCCTCAATTATCTGCCACAAGAAGAATTTGGTATATTGTCCTTGTGGATTTCTCTGCAGAGTTTTACCCAAGGCAAAACAGAATCTACAACCCAAAGGGAAATAATTACTGAGCACTTCATAATACTGTTGGTATGTATCAAATATTAAGCAGAACTATCCTTTCCATTAAAATACCGTGAGAACTAATTTACAGGGAGCGCAAAAAGGCAGAGCAGCTGTGTTGTGTGAGTTGAAAGGTTTCAGCGTGGGGATAATATCTGAGCTAGCTGACAATGGTGGTGAAGGGAGGGGAGAGAGTGAAAAGGCTGCAGCAGTAAATCTTCAGCACATTATAAAAACTAATATATGCCAGAAAATGAAATGTTTCATTTGTTATACCTCAATCCCCCCTTGATTTGATCTGTTGCCAGAGCAGATAGAAATCTTCTGTGAAAGAAATATTTTTAAAAAAGTTCAAATGGTGTACTTCATTGTTCAGCAACATCAAGTGCTTCTCGTTGGATTGCTCCAGAGAGTCAGATTGTAAAGAAATGGCTTGCCAGGTGGTTCAGTTGGTGTCACAATCATATTACTCCTGACAGCCTCCTTTCTTACTGGAGATTTTCTGCGAAGACTTATCTGTTTCTTCCTTCAGTACTGCACAAGTTTATTCATAGGGAAATGTATTTGAAGAACATTAAAAATAACTGTCAAAAGTATCCTCACTCATTCTCATCTCTCTCATTTTGTCGATGGATTTTTAAATTTATCAAAAGATTTGGATGTGGATAGAACTAAGATTTCAACCTTTTGCTTTCTATTATGTGTCAAAAAAGCAGAAGCAAAGAATATGGTCAGGAAAATTCAACTGCTTCATCTTTCATTCACTTTTATTTGTTTCTGTCTTAATTACTTAAAATTTTAAATCTTTTGAATATCAGGCTTCACAATGTGCTACTTGTTGCTGGACCCATCATTATTTTGACCACATTGTTTATAATAAATTGATTCAAGCTTCATGGTTGCAATTGTAATGAAAAATAAGGAAATGCATATTCTTTTTATTTTATTCCATTCCCTTGCTGTGGTGAAATAAAAATGTTATCTTTGTTGAATGAGATATCAGTAATCTTTTAATCACTGTTTAGGGATTGTTTTGGCCCAAAAGAACAAATTTGTCTCATGTGGATTTGGACACCCTCAGAAAATTATTTAGATTTCTCTAATTTTTAAATTGAAAGGGAAGATTAATTTTACAATGACTTTTTGACTTGACTAATATATTCTAATCCCTAATATTATCCCTATTTTGTTCGGCCACCTGTCTACATTTTGTTCATACCATGATGAAGGGCTCAAGCCCGAAACGTTGATTATGTATCTTTATCTTTGCTATGTAAATAAGCTGTTTGACCTGCTGAGTTTCCCCAGCTTTGTGTTTTTACATTGGAATCTAGTGTTAAGAGGAATTTCTCCTCATTGTGTCATGAAATGTGTGTTGTACTTCACTGGTATCCTCAACCTGGACAGGCAAGAAGTACAAATGGATAGGGAATTCAAACAAATCTCTTTCTGCTTTTGTATACATTTGTGGGGCCAACAAACCACAAGCTTTGGAAGGTCTTCACAACCTGGTGGTTGGAGCAGCCTTGTAAAGAGAGAGAAAATGATGCCATCTCTCAGATCAGCAGCTCAATCGCACTCATCATGCCTCCTGCCTGAGGGACTGTGCTCCTCCCCTGTACCTCCCTCTCCCCCACCATTTTGTTCATCCTGTGATGAAGGGTTCAAGCCAAAAATGTTGGTTATTCGGCACTGTCTGCAAGGAGTTTGTATGTGCTCCCCATATCTGCGTGGGTTTCCTCCGGGTACTCTGGTTTCCTCCCACCCTTCAAAACGTAACAGGGGTCATGGGTCATTTGGGTGTAATTGGGAGGCACGGGCTCGTGGGCCGAAAGGGCCTGTAACTGTGCTGTATGTCTAAAATTAAAAAAAAATGTAAAATTTAATAAATAAATACACTTTAGACATACAGCACAGTTACAGGCCCTTTCGGCCCACGAGCCTGTGCCGCCAAAATACACCCAAATGACCCATGACCTACATAGAAATTGTAATGGTTCGAACTCTCCTTTTACTTACTTTATCAACACTAGTTTTTTTTCTCAACTTTTTCAAACTTCTTTCAAGTGTTTTGGTCCTATGTTGTCAGAGGGCTGGAAATATCAATTGACAAATTCTATTCTGACAGAGTGCAGCAGACTTACCCACCCCCTCCACCCCCCTAATTCTATCAGGTCAGCTATACTCTTCTCATGCCTGGTTAAGAAATATGGCAGATTCTCCCTTCATCTATCTGGACCTCTTGAACCAACATCATTGTTGGAAACAATCATCCAATGGTGCAGGCAGTTCTCGAAAGACAAACCTGAAAAACTTAACCCCAAATACAACATTGAATTATTGTTATGGAAATGAATACCAATTGTTAACAAAATTCACTTAAATAATATTTAGCTATACTGTGTTATGAGCCCAAAGGATTAAAAAACCAACAATAACAGAAATTCACCAAGACAATGGCTACATAAACAAAACTGGTTTTATTTTCTTAATACATAATATTAAAATCAATACTTAATTTATTACTATTAACTTTACCTAATAACTTCCTTCTAATACATGATCGACAATGAGATAGACAACAGACTCGCCAAGGCAAATAGCGCCTTTGGAAGACTACACAAAAGAGTCTGGAAAAACAACCAACTGAAAAACCTCACAAAGATAAGCGTATACAGAGCCGTTGTCATACCCACACTCCTGTTCGGCTCCGAATCATGGGTCCTCTACCGGCATCACCTACGGCTCCTAGAACGCTTCCACCAGCGTTGTCTCCGCTCCATCCTCAACATCCATTGGAGCGCTTTCATCCCTAACGTCGAAGTACTCGAGATGGCAGAGGTCGACAGCATCGAGTCCACGCTGCTGAAGATCCAGCTGCGCTGGATGGGTCACGTCTCCAGAATGGAGGACCATCGCCTTCCCAAGATCGTGTTATATGGCGAGCTCTCCACTGGCCACCATGACAGAGGTGCACCAAAGAAAAGGTACAAGGACTGCCTAAAGAAATCTCTTGGTGCCTGCCACATTGACCACCGCCAGTGGGCTGATATCGCTTCAAACCGTGCATCTTGGCGCCTCACAGTTTGGCGGGCAGCAACCTCCTTTGAAGAAGACCGCAGAGCCCACCTCACTGACAAAAGGCAAAGGAGGAAAAACCCAACACCCAACCCCAACCAACCAATTTTCCCCTGCAGCCGCTGCAACCGTGTCTGCCTGTCCCGCATCGGACTTGTCAGCCACAAACGAGCCTGCAGCTGACGTGGACTTTTACCCCCTCCATAAATCTTCGTCCACGAAGCCAAGCCAAAGAAGAAGAATACTAAGCGCACGTGTATGTAACATTTATGTGTTCAATTAAGTTCTTTTTCACCATTCAATCATTCACTTTTCACTTCTCCAAGTTTACTAGTATCAGGCAATCTTCCATACTGTGCGGAGAATTAAACATATATTATATTCACCAGCCTCTGGTGCTTAAGTTGTTACCGCTCAGGAAGATCCTTGTTGGTTTCAGAGAGATAATCATCGTTCATTGGACACACAAACTGATTTCCTTCAATCAGAAACTGACGTATCTTACTGAAGATTCTTGCTGCCTCTTGGGTTTTTCTAAAAGATAACCTCTTATTCCAGGTCACCACAATAAGTTCTTCTTTTTTCCCTATTTCAGGAGAAACCAGCCACAACCTCTGCAATTGACGACAGAGATTTAGAATAGGCTGAACTCAGAACTCCAAACCGTCTTGAAATGGGGTCATGCAGCAGGTCTGCCAACTTTCTCTCTGTTTGCAAAACCATGTAGCCCAGCTTAGGACAACAGACTTCAACCAGAAATTTAAAACAATGCTCCAGGTTAGCAGAAAAAGATTTCTCAGTTCTTGAGCCTGGACACTGTTCACACATGCTGGTCCATTAACACCTACTTGTGAAACTCTCACAGGCACTTCCCATTGTCTCTGAAAAGCCAGCTACAGACACAAAGTCTACTCTTGCACAGCTCTTGTATGTTGAATGTTTGTTTGCGAAATGTGACCTGATAACTAAACCTCACAATCTTACCCTTTTAAGATATATTTTATCATGATTTTATCCACTTATTCCATAAAAACTGTACTGGATTCAAGCAATAATTTTTACATGATTTATTCTTGTAGTTGAAAAATGAAAATGCCTATTTGTAAACATGAAACCTTTTTTATTAATCATTTATATCATGCCTCAAACAACATCTATGAATAAACCTTTAAAATCAATAACAACTGCTGAGGTGAAGGAAATGCTGTGTTCAGTGAGATTCACAGTGTGGTTAGAAGCTGATGTACTCTATTTTCAGTACAGTGCTCTCATGTCATACTGTGCCAGGGCACCTACCAGGCATACCCAGTAGTGCCCACAATTCTGAAGTAATTGATACATAATCTAGTCACCCATCTTTGGCCTTGTTTGGATGACTGGGGTGGATGAAAGCAATACACAGCAGTTGAGGAATTAGCTGGAATTAGCTGGAAGATGCCCATATTTCCTGGGTTGTTTTTTTTCAGCTGTGTGTACAGAAAGAGGTGCTCTGATGCCACTTTAAGGGTGGCTGTAGCCTTTTTTACACCGCTAATTACATCTGAGTTAACCCTCCAATATCGCAGGTCAAATCGCGCGGTGTGAAATGACATAACCGGGCAGGGTGAGTAGATTTCAACTGAGCTCTGATACATTGAGAGCAAGTGTCAGAGCCTGACTGAGTTAACTCACCAATTGCCTTCTGGTGATGCGAAAGCACAACCTGCTCTCGCATTGTCACTGCTGGAGATGGAACCCCCCTTAAAATCGCGAGTTGCAGAATTACCTGCAAATAATGGTGTGGTGTGAAAGGCTCCTGGGGTCATCTTACCCTGTAAATTTTCCCATTTCCTAGGAAGGTTGGCAGTGAGAAATGAGAAATTTAAGATTCTTAAATTCTGGCTTAAGCCAAGGGCAAGGAGGAAGAAAGAATAGACTGACCAAGTATTTGTCTTCTGTGGACCATTCCCTGAGTGGTGTACTTGCAGTATGCTTTGGAATGAGAGTCAAGGCCCAAAGTATTTACTGACAGTAATATTGAGGTGGAAAGATGAATGATTGGTACATATCTGCGCTTTGGCACCAATTGCATTTAAGTCAGTTGGCCATTCAAAAAGGATGTGGAAAATTCAGGGCTTTTGCCACTTTTCTGAGGTTATATTTGGTTGTTTCCTCCCACAAGGAAAGGTGGGACAAGCAGGCAGATAGTTCAATCCTATAAACATTGCGAATGTTAAAGGTTGATGCAAAACATGCACCTTAAAAGACGTCCAACTGCATCTCCTATAATTTGTTCCCTGTCAAAATATCTGTTGGCAACATTTGCCAGAAAAGCTACCATTAATGTTTCTAGATCCTCACTCTCCCCGTGCTGGTTGAATCTAATGGCATATTGCACAATGAGAAACACAAGCACTCGAGATACTGGAGGTTCCCAGCAGGTCAGGCAGCATCTGTGGAGAGAAATGAACGCTCAATGTTTCAGGTTGGGAATTATTTTGGAAACCCAGGTGGAACGGGGATATACCAAGGTTGAGGCAGTGGAGTGTGTGGGGGATGGGGGGTAGGGTGGGCTTGGAGAAGACAAGAGGTTATGTTACGATCCCAAAGGACCCCAAAACCCAGCAGCAATAGATATTCACCATGACAAGTAGTTACTTAAACAAAAGTAATCAAACTTTAACTTATCACTATTAACTTAACTAACCCAACTTAACCCCCTTCTAATTCTATGCGCATGTGTATGTAATGTGTGTGTAAATTTAAGAAAAGTTCTTAGGTTCACAGTTCAATTTCATTTCTAATTTTTCCAAGTTCACTGGTTGCAGGTAATTCTTATACTGCGCACAGAATTTAACATGTATAAAGTTCACCAGGCTTTGGTGCACGAAAAGTAAATGTTTACTGCTCAGGAAGGTTCTTGTAGATTTGCAGAGAGATGTGTGGTTCCAGGATTTCCACAACTGAGGTACCACCATTAGTCACCTCAATGACTTGCTGATGAAACTTTCCCCATCAGGGTTCTCTAGATGATAACCACTTTCTTTCAGGCTACACAAATTTTCTTTCTGTTCCACTTATTCCAAGAAAAACATCAGACAGATCTGCCACTCTGAAGCTTCTGTTTCCAGTTCCAACAAGCTTCTCCTGGCTTGTTACAGCCATGCCTCTCTCTATCACAGACCCCAAACTGCCCGCATCATGTCCTTCCCTCTCTCACTTGCAAAAACCCCTGACCTTCTCCAGATTCATCTGTTGTTTTAATTAAACAATAACCTCTCAATGACCTTTCTGTGAAGAGTTATTACAAGATGGCCTGTCTCTTGCTGTGGCTTTAAAGACAACACTCCATTCATTCATGACATCATTTCAATTAGCACCTACTTGTGAAATGTGCATAGTATTCTCCATAGTTTCTGTAAAGTCACTGAATATGAATGCTTCAGTATTTCAAATAAGATCTGTTTTAAAGGGTGTGTATATATGTAACCTACTTTAATTTTACCAATTTATCTCCCAAAAATATTCCCAAATATTCCATCACAGTTATAAGAACTGATTAAATGAAGGTGAGAAAAATGGAGGGACAGGTAGGGGAGGAGACCACTGGGAGAGGGTTGAGAGAAAAGTGAGCATGGGAACAGGTAAAGGACAAAAGGAAACAATGGAACCAGATTGGGGTGGGGAACAATTGAAACTGGAAAATTCAAAGTTGGGATTTAGAGTTCCCGGGCAGAATATAATATGTTGATCCTCGGATTTATGTATCAGTTGCTGAGGGCAAGGATTGACAGGTCTGTGTGCCAAAGGGGAAATTGCACAAAGGTTGATAAGATTTTGTTCTATTATTAATATACCTCAAGTATTTTTCTTCTGACAATCTGCTTTGATCATGTAATAAACTCTTTAGAGATAGGGTTTAATTTTGAAAATAAAATTGGAGGAACAAACTAACATTTGCACAAGTAATTTTCAAGCAAAACTGTTGTTAATTGGAAATGTTCTGTTACAAATGTAACTGAAAAAAATAGAATTGATTTTGATTTCCTGGTTTAATTGCTATCTACAGGTGTAAAACGCGATAGTCTGCAGACACTGTGGTTGAAGTAAAAACAATGTTGGAGAGAGGCAGCAGGTCAAACAGTGCACTTTATATAATGCAGATAAAGATACATTACCATCATTTTTGGCTTGAGCCCTTCATCAAGGTATGAGCAAAGAGCTCAGTGTTTTTACTTCAATTGCTGTATATCTTTTTAAATTTAAATATTTTAAGCATTCAATTCTGTTTTGGTATTGCTTTATGAAGAGATAATTGACACAATATAAAGCAAAGCACTGAAGATGCCGAGAATTTAAAACAAAAGCAGATGCCAGAATTAATTTGCAGGACAGGCAGCACCTGTAGAGAGAGGATTAGAATTAATGTTTCATGATGACAACTTTTTTCTTGGAACATCCTGCTTAAGGGTCATTGATCACATGTAATTAACCCTGTTTCTCTTTCCATGGAAATCTTCTGACCTGCTGAACATTTCCAGCATTTAAGCAAAAATGTAGAACATGACCGTGCAGAAATAGGCCCTTTGGCCCATCTAGTTCAAGATAAACTATATATTCCATCTGGGCCATAGTCCTCCCTACCCCTCCCATCTTCCCTGAAATGTCCAACTCGAACCCGGGTCCACCACCTCCACAGGCAGCTCATTCCACACTTCTATTTCCCTCTGAGTGAAGAAGTTTGCCTGATTGCTCTCCTTAAATTTCACCTTTCACCCTTAACCCATGTCCTCTTTTTTATGTCTCACCTGACCTTAGTGGAACAAGCCTGTTTATTACATTTCAGAAGGAGAATCAGGGGAGAAGACCCATGGGCTGATGACCACAGTGAGTTTTTCTGCAGCTAAAGAACATACAGGCGGTGGGCTGTTTGTGACCTGAGGCGAGGAACCCATGCAGTCTGTGGGCTGCTGCCGACTGCAGCCAAGGGATTCACACCAGGCAGCAGATAGCTGGAGAGTGGCTTGAGACTGGGTGAAGGGGTATCAGATTGTGAGAGGGTGTCGAGAGTGCTGAAGGTCTCCTGATAGTGTCGGAAGTTTGGATCTAGAGCTTGGTTTGGACTGGACTCTGTGTGGCTGCAGGGGCTGCGGCAGCGCTGGAGGCAAATCCATGGATGCTCGAGGACTCTGATGAGATTCTCCTTTGCTTCTCTTTCTCTGACTGTAAGAAGCACGTCAGGCAATTTCTGCCGAGGGCCAATCTATCTGCTTTACGGTAGACGAAAGCATATTACATGTAATATTGCCCTGTTTTTAATCACATGATGATAAAGGAATCTTGAATCTCTACCCCTCATAATTTTGCACACCTTTGTCAAATCTCCCCTCATTCTCCGACACTTCAGGGAATCAAGCCCTTTGTTTTAACTGATGATATATTAGCCTCTTCATTTGATTACACTTAAAATGCACAGAAAACACAAATAAAAACCAAAACTAAAACTGAAGAGCAATTCTTTTATCTACAAATTGGGTAAGAGAGCTGTAAGAGAGAAAAATCACTGAAAACAGGACAAAAGACAGATATAAAATGTCTTAACATGTCTCCTCATTAGGATACATCTTTGAAAAAATCTTCGGTATAGAAAGTGATGGTGATAACAAATCCTACACGAGGCAATTAACGATCCACTGCATGGGATTTTTCAGAAGAAAACTGTCAATTAATGACCTTATAATCATTTGATTTTACTCCAAACAAACTTACAAGATGCCTAGGGTAATGCAGCTGATTGTCCAAAAAAGTGTAAAATAAACTGTCTTCAAAATGATTGATGCTTGGCATTAGGTGCAAGAAAGGGGAATGCTTCCATTGTTAAGTGCTGCTAAATTTAATCTTTCCGCATAAATATCCATACATCATTGTAGAGTCAGGCAGCATTGATCGTAATGATAGCTTCCGATTCTCATAAACTCAAGGAATATTTGCTGGTATTACCAGTGCCAAAAAAATTTCAGCAGATTCTCGGAAGTTATGGGTTCTGAAAAATTACATCGAAATATTTTGATGTGCAGAGATATGGACCAATAAATACATACCTTCAAGTAGAAGTAGATACTTAAATGAATATAAATGGGTACATGCATCTGTCAAATCAGAGAGATAGGGCACCAATTGTTATGCAAAGCACTGGTTCTCAACCCTTTTCTTCCCATTCACAACCCACTTCAAGTACTCCCTATTACCAATGATTGGTAAGGGATTATTTAAAGTGGGACGTGGGTGGGGAGGGAAGGTTGAGAATCACTGCTCTAGACCCAATTGTTACTGAAATATTTTACTTGAGAAAAATTGCCATTGGCCCATTTCCTTTGGAGTTCTGAAACCCTGCACATAACGAGTCAATCAGGTACGATTAAAACAGTGGTTTTCAAACTTTTTCCTTTCCACCCACCTACCACCTTAAGCAATCCCTCACTAATCACAGAGCACCTGTGCCATAGGGAATACTTAAATTGGGATGTGAGTGGAAAGAAAAGGGTTTAGAACTAATGATATAAAGTAGCAGATGAACAAAAAAAAATCCTCCAATTAAATATTTGGAAGAAAAAAAACATGCCATAAATTTGTTCCATCTGCTGCTGGTTATAAAATTATAGAGACATAGTCGGGAAGAGGCCTTTTGGCTCATCTCATCCATGCTGCCCATCTGAGCTGGTCCCATTCACCTGCACTTGGCTCATGATCCTCTAAACTTTCCCTATCCATGTACGTGTCCAAATGTCTTTCAAATGCTGTAATCACACCCACCTCGAGCTCTTCCTTTGGCACCTCACATCATATACATGCCACAAACTACCCCCCCCCCACCTCCACTTTTAAATTCTATTTAATTTTTAAAAATAATTTAGGCGTACAGCTTGGTAACAGGCTCTTTCAGAACACGAGCCCCTGCTGCCCAATTACCAGTTGACCAACAACCCCGGTACATTATGAAGGGTGGGAGGAAACCGCAGTACCCGGAGAAAACCCACTCAGACACAGGGAGAACATTACAGACAGCTCTAAAGTCGAACCCCAGTCGCTGGCACTGTAACCCCATTGCCCTAACTGCTATGCTAACTATGCCACCCCAGTCTAGTTTTAGACTTTCCTATCTCAGGGAGAAGAATGACCTCTAAAATCTGTGACGCTCATGATTTTATATACCTCGAGGAGGTCACACCTCAACCTCTTATGTTCCAGTGAAAAAAATCCCAGGGTATCCCAGCCTCTCATTGTAACTCAAAGCCTCCTGTCCTGGTAATGTCCCCATGAATCTTTTATGCAGTATTTCCAGTTTAATGACATCCTTCCTACAGTCACACAACCAGAACTGCTCTGCACACAATATTTCAAATGTGGCCTTACCAATGTCTTGTACAGCAAAAATATGACCTTCCAACACCTGCACTCAACGATCTGACCAAAGAAGGCAAATGCACCAAATGCCTTCTTCACCACCCCGTCCACCTTTGTTGCTGTTATCAAGGAACTATTCTCCATACTCTTCAATCTCTCTATTCTACAACACTCTCCAGGGTCCTACCATTTGCTATGCAAGTCCTGGCCCGGTTTGACTTACCAAAGTGTAACATCTTGCTCTTATCTGAATTGAACTCGACCGGTCATTCCTTGGCCCACTGATCAAAATCCTTTTGAAATCCTAGATAACCTTCCTCATTATCCACTACACTGCCATAACGTTAGTGTTACCCATAAATGTACTAACCTTACCACCAATTTCTCTTACTTTCATAATTCTAATATAATTTTTAAAAAAACATAGTTTGAACATAATTTTAACAATAACACAGTCAGGTGCATGATAACGATATCAAGCTTTTTCACTGCTTTTCCACTGTAGTTAAGAACTGAATCAGTCACCAGATCCTAATGAGATTTCCTGTGCTGACAGAAGCGAAGCTTAGTGATCTGGGAATGAATATTAGACAAGGACACTCGGAGTGTTTTTCCAGAGCTTGGTCTACTTCAGCACCTCATTTTAATTACATCCCCTGCTGAAACCCACTTGTGCAAAGATAATTCAGTGGAATGCTCATAAGGTTTTGATGAGAAATTAAATGACTTCTGTATAGTTGCTATTCATTTTAATCCAGAAAACAGGCAAATGATACTGTAATTTCAGACCCTTATCATTTGATATATCAACAATTTGTCCTTTAATTTTGGCAAGAATAGACCTTGATATCTTCAAATGGGAATGATTGTGAGTCTATTGCCCTCCTTTCTGAATTAGGGGAAAACTCCTTTAAATTTTTGGAGAGTTGATTTTCAGTGGATTACAGTTATTTTGCAGTGGAGAATGAGATTAACACCTTTGCTGTCCTCAGTAAATGTCAGGACAATTCCCTTTCCAGACTTTAAAAACCTGTTTTTAAAAGCTTCAATCTTCTTTATTATTATATTGAAACAGAAAGAAATAGGAAAAGGAGTCAAACAATTACTTCTTGACACTTCCGACGTTTAATATAATCATAGCTTATCCAATTTTTCCTTTCCTCTCCTTATACTTGAATTCTTTGTTTTCCAAATATTCTCCCCGCCTCTTTCTTGTATATTTTCAATGACTCCACTGCGCTATGAGATACTCTTCCAAACATTCATGACATTTGAGAGAAATTCTTCGTGAACTGTCTGAAATTAACTTAATTTTTAATTTTTTTTTTGAAATGTAGACATACAGCACGGTAACAGGCCATTTTGGCTCATGAGCCCGTGCCACCCAATTAACCTACACTCCCGGTACGGTGGGAGGAAACCAGAGCACCCGGAGGAAACCCATGCAGACATGGGAAGAACGTGCCAACTCCCTACAGACAGCACAGGATTTGAACCTGAGTCCTAATCACTGGCGCTGTTACAGCATTTCGCTAACTGTTAACCGTACCACCCCCATAGGCAACTCTTATTCTTAATTGATGCTAGTTCATGAGGAGAAGTATCTTCCCAGTCAACACAGCGATTTCCATCCAAATCTTCAAACATTTCAATAATATATATTTTTCTAAAATCTGGGTTCAACCTGTTTTGCCTGTCCAACTTCTTTATCCCTGAAGTCAACTTAGAAAACTTTCATTGCGAATAAAGGTGGTGGCTCCAATGCATGTATATTCTTCCTTAAATGTGAAGAGTAAATCAACCCAATATTTCAGGTGTGGTCACACCAACAATCTGTGAAATAGCATCCAAACATCCCTATTCTATCCTTATCAGTAAAGGTCAAAATTCCATCTGTCTTAGAGAATTTGCATGCCAAACCCTTGCTTCACGTACAAGTACCTCCTGATCCTTTTGTTCAGCAACTGGAAGCACACTGGATATCCCTCCCTTCATAGATATAATTGATTCAATCCATCACATATCTCGTCCTAAAGTGCATGATTGGCAAGTTGTCATGTTACGCCAAGTTTATTGACATCTGATTGCACAAGTACAACCCGACGAAACAGCGTTCTCCAGTCCTGCAAAGCACGCAGGCATATCACCAGACATAACACACAAACAGATAAATGGGAAAAGTATTCATATATATATATATCTAAAAAAGTAGGTAAATAAATAAACTTTGTTTTGTAAAAATGAGAGTCTCAGATGGTCAGTGGGAGCAATTCCTTTTGCTGTTTGGCATTTTCACTGCCCTTTGGAAGAAGCTGTTCCTCAGCCTGGTGGTTCTAGCTCTGATACTCCTGTATCTCTTTGCAGCTGAAAGATGGGATGTGTTGAGTGAAAGGAGACCTCAATGATTTTGCGCACCCGCTTCAGACAACAGCTGTCAGTTAGGGTTTATTCTGCAATCTTCAGCTTAGAGTTGGTTTACATCATAAGTCTCTGGAAGTCAAACTGAAAGCCAGTCCTCAGATACTACCTTAGATATCACACCATGCTTTAAATTGTATGTGATTTCTTTTGAGAGAGCAAGACCATTCGTGACACATTTCATATTCTTAGTTTAGTTGTTAATGCCAGTCACTGTACCTTGGCATGTAAGAAGTGATGACATCAATCAATTCATTTCTTCACAAGCAAGAACAAAGATTGAGAATTGAGAATATTTGACTTCACAAAATTGACAGTAAAAGGTATTGTCTAAAAAAACATGAGGTTAAGCTCTGGAGTCAATTTCTTGACTGCCAGTCTCTTTATGAATGAAACAGCATCCATCACTCTGGCCACCAGATACAAGTGTTTGTCTATCACTGTGGCCGTCCCACCAGTGCCTTCCCAATTGGGTTCCTGCCACAAATCCATGCAGAGCTCAGAACATTTCAACGCCAGTTATATTTTGTGGTATTCTTCACAGCAAAATAAATAATCATGAAATGCCTCATTGTGAGAGAGAGCATGTAAACAATAAAAAAAAACTGCAGGCGTACAAATGTCAGACGACTCATCTCATTGTACTGCTAACCGGCCTGATGTTTGCACTCTCATTCAAATGGGATTCAATATTTTCTGCCATATCGCTAATGAGACAGTAGCATTTGACAAAGGAATGCACGTAATAGCCTGAATACGCCTGGGATTGTCTCTTGGAAGCTAAGCAGGCTCAGGACTGGTCCGTACCGGGAGGGGAGACCACTGAGGAAACCCAGGTACTGTAGGTTTCTGCAAGGGGCGCTGGACAAAGTGGCGACTCTCCGTCTGCCTTACAGTTGACAAAAATAAAAGAATTTCATGATTGTTACATTCTAAATGTACTATTATGTAACAATAATGGAACCTTTTACCTTTATTTTCTTGGGGGCTCTATCAGTTAAGACTGAACAACATGTATCCACCATTGGAGGGCAAGTCTTCAAGTATCGAAAGTGTTGATTCACATTAGGTCAGGGGAGGTGACACTTTTTAACATATCTTTAAGTCAAGTTTATCATCTTCCGATGAAACGGCATCTCTGGTCCTCATTGACGCAGTTATAACACACATATAAACATTACACATGCAGAATATTCATCTCTACCAATAACACGTCTCCAGAATGGAGGACCATCGCCTCCCCAAGATCGTGTTCTATGACGAGCTCTCCACTGGCCATCGTGTCAGAGGTGCACCAAAGAAGAGGTACAAGGACTGCCTAAAGAAATCTCTTGGTGCCTGCCCCATTGACCACCGCCAGTGGGCTGATCTCACCTCAAACCGTGCATCTTGGCGCCTCACAGTTCGGCGGGCAGCAACCTCCTTTGAAGAAGACCGTAGAGCCCACCTCACTGACGAAAGACAAAGGAGGAAAAACCCAACACCCAACCCCAACCCACCAATTTTCCCCTGCAACCGCTGTAACCGTGTCTGCCTGTCCCGCATTGGACTTGCCAGCCACAAACGAGCCTGCAGCTGACGTGGACATTTACCCATCCATAAATCTTCATCCGCGAAGCCAAGCCAAGATTGTTTTGTAAATACCAGAGTCTCAGATGGTTAGTGTGGGTGGTACCTTTGGTTGTTCAGCAGTCTCACTGTCCATGGGAAGAAGCTGTTCCTCAGCCTGGTGGTGCTGGCTGTGATACTTCTGGATCTCTTTCCCGACGGGAGCAGCTGAAAGATGGGGTGCTCATTGTCATTTTTAAAGTATATAGTAGATATGTTGAGATTCCATCTCATGAAACCAAAGAGCCTACCTTTATTTCGAAAGTACCCAGAGGCATGTGCAGTGAATATGGGTCGAGGGGCAGTTGGCCAGCAGAGTCAAGAGAGTCCGCTCAGCATTTTAGTAAGATGCAGAGATGAAGTGTGTAACATTTTGACACTCAGGATAAACACAGTTCCAGAAAAATTTGGGTCATTGCATTTAGTTCGGAACTTTTCCTTTAAGAAAGGTGTCAAGGTCATCAAAAGGGTACACAAAGATTTGATGTTGGTGACATAAATCTTTAACCTAGAGAAATGAGCACAAAATTAAAAAGGGGTTAATAGGAGCTTAACTGGAACACAAAGGGAATATGGAAAGGTTCTCGAAAAGTGGCCAGTACAAATGCAATAAACTTTGTACTTTTAATTTAGACAATTGGATGCACTAAAAATCACACCTATGGATAAAATGTGCTTTGAAGTGTGATGTTTCATATTGATGCTTTCATTCAACTGAAATTGAAGTACATCTGCCTCAATCTCTGGGGGGGGGGGGGGTTCTTAAGAGGAAGATTATCAAAGACCCAAAGAGAAATAAGTAGATGGGATTTCACCTGTCACATTTCACCACAAATACCGCTAAAGGAACTGACGTGGTAACTATCTCCTTTGGTTGGTAAATTGCAGCATGTTAAGAGGTTTTTTTATATTATTTAGACGGTCATTAAGATAGGAAATATTTGATATTATTATATCAAAATCAATTATGTGGGAAAAAAGATGAAGAAAAATTTTAAACAGGTTGATCAGAAATATGGAAACCTCTTTCTGATCATTGAACGGACCAAATGTGATCCCCATCTGCATGTACCCATTAATTAATTATACTCTTGTCATCGAGTCACCCCCAATGGAGACCACTTGGCCCATGTCTTACCGATTGTACCGTCTTTTGAAATAGTCTCTGATCTTTAGAATGTAAGTTGAAGGCGTAATGAACAAATTCTGTAAAGAATTTAAGACAGTTTAAGTGCATGATTTTACTCCAGTTTCCGGGATCATCTTCTCACCATGAGATTTAATTTTTTTTTAAATTTAGTCATACAGCATGGTAACGGGCATTTTTGGCCCATGAGCCCGTGCTGCCCAATGACACCCAGTTCACCTACAACCCCGGTACGTTTTGAAGGATGGGTGGAAACCGGAGACAACACACACAGACCCAGGGAAAACGTACAAACTCCTTACAGGCAGTGCTGAATTCGAACACTAGTCGATGGCGCTGTAACAGTGTTGCACTAACAATGCCGCCCTTTGGAATTCTTTGGAAAATTTTGGAATATAATGGAAGTAGCAAACATTAAAACATGAAGCAATATTCTTAAATTCCTCTGTGGGTCATAGAGAAAGGTAGAAGCTTTTATATTCTGAAATATAACCTCAATCGAATCTCTAGGTCATTGAAAGGTGAATGCTATAAATACAGTAAATCTGACAACAGCACAGCAAAACAAAAGCTCCTGGTTATGATTTTATAGATAACTGCAATGAATTGAGCCCAACAGTCACTGAATGCAGTTAAACCACAGGTATTGCTATTATTTTCTTCAGATAGGCTGAATTGCTCTATTTTTTTCCACAATTCATTTTGCAGACATCGTATTACAAAGCAAAATAGACTCTGACAAATTCTCTGCAATGATAAAATTTTTCTTGCTGCCATTCCATTCTTCGACAATTACATAACTAACTTTTATCCCCCAATGAATTTCAATTCTTAATTATGATTCATGGTTATCCAAAAGCATGGGCTCTTAAAAAGAAGCAAACATTTAACATTTAGAAATTTAGATGCATTCAAAATCATAGGTGTGAATAAAACCTTTTCCTGACTCATGTAATGTTGAAATTTTCAATGTATCAAATATATCCAGGAAGAGTATATAGACTGGATTTCACCAGTCATGTTGACGTACAAAAATTTTGTTGTGATTGTTTCTTAATTTAAAAATAATACTTTCAAGTGGAAATGGAAGTAACAGAAAAATAAACGTGGGTGAAAACTTCAATGTGTTTTGAATTAATATTGGATGTTACTGTGTTACAAATATATCTAATTAAATGAATTCGAATACTCCTCATAAATATTTATAGGAGTGTTTTTCTAAAAGTCACTCTTCTGTGAAGATCACTGAGGACAGGAGCTGAATCATCACGTTACAAGACATTGGTGAGACCGCACTTGGAGAATTGTGTTCAGTTTTGGCCGTTGAGCTACAGGGTTGATGCACTAAAGCTGGAAAGGATGCAGCAAAGATTCATGAAGATGTTACCAGGGTGAACAGGCTTGAGTTATAAAGGAGAGGCTTTGGTTAGGGTTTATTCTGCACTCTTCAGCTTAGAGTTGGTTTACATCATAAGTCTCTGGAAGTCAAACTGAAAGCCAGGCCTCAGATATTACCTTAGATATCACACCATGCTTTACATTGTATGTGATTCCTAGGTGGAGGGACTTAATGGCCTTGATGCCATTTCAACTTAAGCTTACTAGTAACCATGTACTGCTTCGATCCTGAGGTCAAATAGGATGAAGAGTTTCCAAACTAGGGTCAAAAAACAATCTGCTGAAACCAGGATATGAAAGCTATTAAAGAAGAGAAATATGGAAAACCTATGAATTAAATAGGGCGGCACAGATGATATAGTGGTTAACGCAACGCCTTTACAGCACCAGCGATCGGAACTGGGCCAGGCTGTCTGTACGTTCTCCCAAGTCTGTGTGGGTTTTCTTCTGGGGCTCCGATTTCCTCCCACCATTCAAAACGTACCGGGGGTGTAGGGTAATGGGGTGTAAATTGGGCGACATGGACCTGTGTGCCAAAATGACCTGTTACCGTGCTGTATGTCTATATTTAAAAAAAAATTAAAAGATTTTAAGTTTGCTTAAACCCTGGTAACATGACTACATGTAGGAATGAAATTGAATATTAAACTATTCCAGGCTGATGGCAGAAGGTGAAACAGTATCTATAACCAATTTTCATGTTCATAAAATATTGATTATTCTTCCAATCACTGCACTTAAGTTTGTGCAATAAGTTTAATGGCAAACACTGTACAAATTCAATTACAGATTAAAGAGAATAATAGAAAGGTAAAGGGTGAAATGCTATTTATGTGAATGGGAAGATCAACCAGTAAGTTCAGGAGATTTGTGCTCATGGTGTCTCTCTTAATCCCCTGTAGTTTGCGACTGACCTGTCATTGGCAATAACTATATCTCATTAATACACCAATATTTTCCATCAAGGTCCAGCTCAATGTGATAATTTAAATTCCATCAAACAGGCGAGTTTGCCAAAGCACTTATGAGTAATTTAAGTATTGGGGAGTTTGTTTCTTCAGTGAACTCCTTTTGTTATTTTCCATCTTGCCAAAGTATTAATTGATTATTCTTCCTCGTTTATCTCTGCCACAAGAGTTCTTTCTGTCCAAAAATGATCCACCATCACAGAAAATTTGAAAAATATCAACTGAGGTTTGCTAAACAGTTGAATGAAATTAAGAATAATGATCTTATCCAGAAATCCACATCTCAAGTCAAAAATTGATTCTGGAGACAGAGAATTGGCCAAGAGGGGAATTTTTTTTTTTTAAAATCAGCTTGTCAGTGGCAAAATAAATGCAGCTATAGTGAACCATGACCTTTCCTGTGCTACAGCACTTTATGAGGCTCCTGTGGTATTGAAAGTCACATTGTTATCACGGAAGTGGGATTGCTATTACAACACTTGAACAACAGGCGTATATGATGTATGAACACAGCAAGGAGGCCACAACTGTATCGCCCATCTCTTGTGCATCCAAACTTCATGGAATATAGATTGCTCCCATTTCCAACTTGTAGACAGTGCAGGAATTTCAGAATTCCTTTTTGGCTGAATGTAATTTTTAGCAACAAAATTCCAGGGGAGGCTATTGGCATGAATTCCTGACTATTTGCTGAGGTTTGGGGATTCCAGATTAAATGCTCTGGTGCTCTCAGTGTGTGGATTGGCACTGTTGATCCCAACAGTATCTGAGTGGAACTGAGACTTTGACTGGCTATTCAGAGTGGTTGGAATTGTTCTGGTGCCTTGTTTCAGGGCTTGTGGGTCCACAGGGCTCAGCCATGGTTCCAAAAAATGCAGATAATTCTGCAACCTCCATCCTTCACCTTACGATGGGGTCGCGTTCCAGAAAACCCACCATAAATCAAAAAAATCATTAAGTCGAAAAAGAATACTCCACCTACCATGTTTTATAATTACATTTTGATAATACCGTTATTCCACCCTGTAAAAAATACATTGATGTACACAGCTGAAGGCACACTGGGACGAAGAATGTTTGAAGCTTTGAACTAAAATTAATTGCTGGACGGTGGGAATGTGAGAGAGTAGCATACCACATATTGCAAACGCGGGAACAGATTGGAATTCGAAATTGAAAGTATAGATTTGAACTATTGAAAGTCGGACCATCGTAAGTAGGGGAACACCTGTACATTGTAACCTCAGCTGCAGCTTTTAAAACTCACTCCCTAACACTCCCCACGCTATACAGGTACTCCCTGACTTACAACCTATGTGACTTATGACCATCCACACATATGAGCGAATTTTTAAAGTAAATTATATATAAAAAAATAAAATTTACACGGTTTATGTTGTATTTCATAAACTATAATAGGGATACAGGGCATGTAGGAGGCAAAATGTGTGTACTGACCTTGTTAGTCAGTATTCCATGAACCCGGGGCTGGGCACAGCTATCTTGATTCCTGTGCGAATGCGTGAATCTTCGGTAGGCGCATGTGGAGTGGGTTAATGTATTGAAGTGACCGAGAGAGTTAAGGATGCAAATTCAATATTGTCAGTTCACTTAACTCTATCACATGTGACAACCGAACTGCAATACTCAAACCTACTGCACGTGCGCGATGGGTTTGCATATCGGCATTCAGTTGGTGCATGCGTGAGAGTTAAGGATGCAATTTCAATATCATCAGGGTGTTTAATTCTCGCGCATGGGCCAAACTCCAAAATGTGAACCCACCAACGGCTTGCGCATGCGCCAACTGAAAACTTGCACATGCGCACAGGAATCAAGATGGCCGCACCCAGCCCCTGGACCCCGGAATGCTGAATAACAAGATAAGCATGGATTAGAATGTGGAAAGATTTGTCAAGGTTGACCGACAAATTCAGGAAGATTTAATTTGTTATCGTCAAATCCATGATGAAAAAAAGATTTAATTAAAAGTTGGATTTAAGACTTTGATACTCCAATCGCATGGGCACAATTGCGACTTTCGTCCATTCTGAGATATGACTGATCTTTCGGTCCCCATTACAGTTGTAAGTCGGGGACTACCTGTACTGATCATAGATCTCGAAATGCTCAGCAAAATATATTGCTGTTGTTTACTTTGGATTGTAATTCAACCACCAACAAGTATCACAACTTCCAACATGCAGAGTAACTTCGATCAATTCCATTTTTCCACTATATCTGCACCCCCAGTTCTGGCTCGTATTTACAATCATTGTCCAGGCCCAACAGCCTTGGCTCTCAGAGTAAATGCTAACAATGGTGAACCAGCCTGTTAGCAGTAGCCAGAAGCAATGTGCTTCCGTCTACATTTTGCCCAAATTTAATGAGGGAAATGTAGGCTCTAGTCTCTTGTGATTTGCACTCAATATGCCAAACCCCTTAAGGTCCTGTGAACTCTTCGCTGGTATGACTACGTGCTCCTCCTGGTTAAGAATAGCAGACTATTACACAACAAATCATTATGGTGGAAGGCAAGAAGAAGCGTCTTTAAAAACACTCCACAGAAACTCATGGATTTAAAAAATATATAATTATCTTTGCTGCAACAAATTCTCATCATTTTTTATAGTATTATAAATATTATATGAAGAGTACGAATGAATCTGAATGCAAATATTCGCTTGTTAAGCAATAAGGTTCCATTTCAATTAAATCCAGCGCAAACTGCAAAATTCATTTTGCATGGAGGTTTGTTTTTATTTTGGTTTCATTTCGATTGAAAGCGCAGGCCTGGATGCTACTGACTGACAGCCTATATTCCACAGGGAAATGGCAACTGTCAGCTGTCCCATTCTCTGCATATCATTAACATCTCCACACGTGGTGAAAGATGGAGTCTGAGATAGACTGGATGTCAGGAGAGGGACTGCCATGGTGAAATGGCATTGAGTCCAAGGTGAGAGCAGTGTCACGTCGAGGTAAAGGTTGGGAAACAAGTGAACTTTGACGTCACTTCTAGGGAAGGCTAGCACTCACTTAATGACCCACATTTGATTGAGTTTCCCTTCCAGTTGTAAAAGGAAGGTGATTATCTTAAATTGTTTTATCTTACTGTTTTTAATTAGTTATTCAAATATACTGGAATTTAATTATACATGATTTTTACATTTCTATTTATAAAATGTTTAGATTGATTTGAATAATTTTAAAATTGATGACAGTTGATGAAAATATTCAAAAGTTTTTGTCAATAGTTGTCAGGGTGTTTCCAAAGAAGGACCTCAGGATACACTCCCTGAGGACGATTCACCAAATGGAGGCCGTGTTGCCTCATCAGATGGTGAAGGTGGAGCGGGATTGTGGTGGGGTGGGGGTTGGTTCTCAGCATGTTTGTATATGGTAATATTGTCGGCAGGTGGAGTAAATGAGTACATGTATAGGGAGTGGTCTGGGCAGTGTGATCAAGCAATTTGCCAAACATTTTCTGTGCAGCCTTCTTATTTTCATTTTATTTGGGTGCGGGCTGAGGAGCTCAGTGCAAGACATGGCTCCCTGTCATTTTCAGGGACGCCGGGATCAGAACCTGTGGGAGTGCCCCAGAAGACGGTGAAGAGGAAAGAAGAAGCAGAAAGTATCAAAGCCAGGCTGAGAAACAGCTTCTTCCCACGAGCAGTGAGAATGCTGAATGACCAAAGGAACTGCTCATTCTAACCATCCGAGACTCTCATATTAACAAATTTATTTATTTACTTGTATATACTGCATATATATTGTTTGTCTATATGTGTGTTATGTCTGGTTGTGTGTCTGCATTTTTTGCACCGAGGACAGGAGAATGGTGTCAACCCGATGACAATAAACTTGATTTAACTTGACTTGATTTGAGATCTCAGCTGGCTAAGAAGGTTTTGGAGAGACCCGGGAGTGCTGGCTAATTTTGCATGTTTTCACTTGCTGCAGTAGCTGCAGAAACTGCCATACCAGAGTGTATTTCCTGAGACAGAGATAACAGTAAGGTGCAAGCAATCATCCTACAAGACAGCTGGCTGCCAGCCCAATAATGCTGCAGCTGACGAAAAACACAGTTTAATTTCAGATTAATCAAATTTCGACTGAATGGATTTAGACGATGGATCTTCGGCCTCTGAGGTGATTTAGTAACATGAAGGATTCAGGTAATCTGTGAGGATTTACTGTACACACACTCTTCTGTGACTTACAAATCCCTCTGAATTCATGATTAGTCTTACTGTACTCCTGCAATTCTGATATGGTGCAAAATTAATTAACTTCTAAATTAATCCTTCTGCGACCACACGAGGATTTTACTCCTTGACGTGATGAATATTTCCAAAATATTCTGAAATTTGATGTGCTTCATGGCCCGATGAGTTGGGAACTCCATGACGGTATCCTGTGGAAGAACCTGGATGAGGAAAAGCAGGAAGTAATCATCACCAGCAGGACTTATGGAGAGCTAAACAGAGTTAACATTTCAGGTCCATTGCTCTTCAAAAGACATTTCTGAAGAAGGATTATTATTAACATAAAAAATATAAAGGCCAACAAATTCAATTTGTAATGAAGCTTAAATGGGGCATGACCGCAAATGAGCATTAAGTGCAGTGAAATTTGATATCAATCATCCCAACCGAGCTTTGCACCATTTAGGTCTTTGATCCTGCAGGCAAACCAGACATTTCTGTGTCTGTCATGCATGGGCAATACCCCTTCTTTAGACTTTACAGGAGAAACTACATCATCTCTGGAACAAATGCTTTTGGGGACCCTCAGCATGATTGGTTGTGAAAAGGCAGTATGGGATTGGAAGCCCACACATGTTTTGGCTTCTTCAGGTTTTCACCATCAATGCATCACTGCCATCCCTCTCCCCCACTGATGCTCAGACTCTGAGCCTAACACACCCTCCTGCGCCAGACACAGGACTGCCACCCCTCTAATTCTCCCCAAGTCACTCTGTGGTCCACAAGGACCAATATCGACATTTCCAATCCATCTTATTGATGCCCCAGGCCAAAGCTCTTTCCCGATCACCCAAAATCAGGAACCTACTAACCAGAATTTTTCTCTCATTCGTCCCAATCCCAGACCAAGAATTTGATCCCATTAGGACCATACCAACAAATTCCACACGCTGTCCCAATTTCTTCCCACTCCTTACCCACTTTAATTCCCGTGACATGGGTGCAAAGTGGAAGCCTGATCTCCTCACTATCCTTTCCCTCAACTGCAGAGCTGATAGCTGCACTCCATATCCTAACTTTGGGCACTTTTCCCATCTCTAATTGTAGTGTAGATTGTGAAGGGTCATGCAACCTCTCCGCTGGAACCTGGGAGGTGTGTGGATAGTGGAAGGTCATGTGACCTCTCAGTCTGGAACCTGATGGGAATGTGGATTGTGACCTCGTCGGAGGTCGCATCACCTGCCAATCAAAGATGAACTTTGCCCACTACAGGTGTACACCAAACCTTTGGTCCCTTTAATCACCTAGTGATTACCTGGGCCAGACCCTCCAACATACTGTACTATAAAGTCCACCATGTGCAATAGCTCTTCCTCTTTGCTCTTTGGTCCTGAGACGAACCGTGGTCCACTTGAGGTCACAAACTATGGACAATGCTGTAGGAGTCATTGGTAAGGTGTGCACTACACAGGGATCGGGGTTACTAGATAATATTGGAGTCATGCCCACATTAGACAAGGAACGACGAATAGCGTATTGTAATCCTTGGTTGTTATAAGTCTGTACACAGTTGCTAGCATTGGCAGTGTTGAGTCCTATGTGACTAGGTTGCACTGTGTTTGTATTAGTGTAAGCACTTGCTAGTGGTGTTAAGTCTAATGTGACTGATTCTACTGTGTTGTGTGGTTGAGAGTACTAGTGTGTGTTGTGATCCCTTACGTGTGTGTTAATAAAGATCCTTCCTGTGTTCAGTTCTTTGAGACCATATAACCTTTCCCTTCCCACACAACACCAATGCATCCCTTTCTTCCAACCTTGATCATTCCTTAATGACCAAACTCTACCCTATTCTCAGCCATTTACTTTCCTCACCTGCCCAAATATATGAAGTAATCCATTTGGTCCTTGAGTCTTTCTTCAGTAATCCACCCAATAACTGTGCATGTATTAATCCCAGGCAACATATTATGAACATTGAAAATGTCCCACAACCTTTCAAAACCACTCCTGCTAATACTACCATCTTTCCCATGGCTACAATTTGCTTTATGTCTTAATTTCACTTTGATTTCTCTCTACCAGGTGCTTCTTGATAAGAAAAGGACCTTGGCTGATCTTGTTGGTCTCTTAGCAACCAAGTAGCATGAGATAAAGTCCAGGAACATAGCTGACAGATCATTGTTTATAAAAACGGCAATAGAGCTGATTCTCAGAGATAAATATATGACCAGTGTTACTTTAGGAAAATAAAAAAATGGATTAAAGATGAGGAGTGAAGAAATACAAATGAAGGGAGAGAAAGTGCAGACAGATCATTACATCTGATAGTGATTCAGGAGACACAAGATGAAAAAATTTCTGTGGTGAAATTGAAATAATTTGACAGATCATGCAGTGGAAAAAAGTTGTAAACACATGAATGTCAAACTCAATTTACAAGGCAGGTCTGATCGACACGCTGGTTCACCCCGATGGTTGGGGAGGGCCTCTCCCAGCAGCCATGATTTGGAATAAAAACTCTTGTGAACCTAAGCTACACCAGCAACATAACACCATTCCTGCCAGTCCTTCCTGTTTTATTTTTTCTCTCTCATAAATAAGTGCAATAGAAACTGATTGACCAATATTGGTCTTCAGGCTTAAGTCACTGGCTTTGAGACTATCTGAGCAAAGATAAAGATACATAACCAACATTTCAGGCTTGAGCCCTTTATCAAGGTATGAACAAAATGTAGGTAGGCACCTGAACAAAATGGAATGGGGTGGAATGATAGAGTGCTGGTGATCCTCCTGACCACTAGAGGGAGTCAAATGCAAGTTTGCTGCAGCTTTGGTTGGATTCAAGATGGGTGCCTCCATATGGTCCTGATTGAGTTCTTTAGCTAATAAAGAATAGTTGTTTTAAAATAACCCAAGTTTCTTTATTACAATAATAAATATCACATCGGGGTGGGGGGTGGGGCAGGGGGAGGAGCACTTTCCCATAGGCAGGAGGTAATAGGTGGAAAAATGCCTACATTTTGTCTAAAACGTTGGTTATGTATCTTTATCTTTGTTCTATAAAGTACTGTACACTGTCTGACCTACTGAGATTCTCCATATAACCATATTCTTTGGCTTGGCTTCGCGGACGAAGGTTTATGGAGGGGGTAAAAAGTCCACGTCAGGCTCGTTTGTGGCTGACAAGTCCGATGCGGGACAGGCAGACACGATTGCAGCGGTTGCAAGGGAAAATTGGTTGGTTGGGGTTGGGTGTTGGGTTTTTCCTCCTTTGCCTTTTGTCAGTGAGGTGGGCTCTGCGGTCTTCTTCAAAGGAGGTTGCTGCCCGCCAAACTGTGAGGCGCCAAGATGCACGGTTTGAGGCGTTATCAGCCCACTGGCGGTGGTCAATGTGGCAGGCACCAAGATATTTCTTTAGGCAGTCCTTGTACCTTTTCTTTGGTGCACCTCTGTCACGGTGGCCAGTGGAGAGCTCGCCATATAACACGATCTTGGGAAGGCGATGGTCCTCCATTCTGGAGACGTGACCCATCCAGCGCAGCTGGATCTTCAGCAGCGTGGACTCGATGCTGTCGACCTCTGCCATCTCGAGTACTTCGACGTTAGGGGTGTAAGCGCTCCAATGGATGTTGAGGATGGAGCGGAGACAACGCTGGTGGAAGCGTTCAAGGAGCCATAGGTGGTGCTGGTAGAGGACCCATGATTCGGAGCCGAACAGGAGTGTGGGTATGACAACGGCTCTGTATACGCTTATCTTTGTGAGGTTTTTCAGTTGGTTGTTTTTCCAGACTCTTTTGTGTAGTCTTCCAAAGGCGCTATTTGCCTTGGCGAGTCTGTTGTCTATCTCATTGTCGATCCTTGCATCTGATGAAATGGTGCAGCCGAGATAGGTAAACTGGTTGACCGTTTTGAGTTTTGTGTGCCCGATGGAGATGTGGGGGGGCTGGTAGTCATGGTGGGGAGCTGGCTGATGGAGGACCTCAGTTTTCTTCAGGCTGACTTCCAGGCCAAACATTTTGGCAGTTTCCGCAAAGCAGGACGTCAAGCGCATATAACAATTACAGCACAGAAACAGGCCAGTACGGCCCTTCTAGTCCATGCTGAACACATTCTCCCACCTAGCCCCAATAACCCGCACCTACCTCATAACCTTCCATACCCTTCGCGTCCATATTACCTATCCAACTTTTCCTTAAATATTAAAATTGAACCCACATCGACATTGCATTTTTACTTCAATCACGGTGTCTGCAGACTTTCATGTTTTACTCCTTGAGACTATCATCAGCTGTTTTGAAACATTGATTCCCTCTCCAACTTGGACGTGCAGGCAGGACAGACTCATGATTTTTTTTAAATAAAATTATTATTTTTTAACTAAGTAAGCATAAATTGAATTTGATTTAAAATAAAAATTGTTGCTTAAAATAGGTAGGCAAAAATCTGGGGGAAAGTAAAATGGTGTCCAAATTTTTTATTTCATATTCTATTTTGGATGATTATTTTAATATGGATTATTATAACATTCTTCAGCATCTCGTACAATGTTATTATTGTACTGTTATTGATTTGTCAGTAGTACATTGTGTGGGCTGGAAAGCAGCTGAATAAGAGAATCTGGAATTCCCTGGGATTTAGTTGTCTGAAGGTGAAAGTTGCCAATCTTCCTTAAACCCAGAGCAGCTATTTATTGAAGGATTAGATGTGATCTGACTAAACCAGATTACAAAAAAAAACTCTGCAATCTGCTGCCATCGAGGTTTGCTATATTTAAAAAAAAACTTAAGAACTCCTGGAGACTGACCTTTAGCAGAACCCACTAATTCCCTGTCAGATATGTTGGTTTCCTCAGTGCAACATATCACTGCACAATTTCACCTGCAGAGTTGTATTGTAACTCCTTCCTCCTCCAGGCCAAATCACGCTGGCATCATGCAACAGAGATGTAGGCGAGATAAAAGTGAAGTGCCACGATAGCGAGGAACCTTTTCAGATCACTATCAAACACTGACGTTGATTAAACTATATTAATTTTGCCTGATTGTAGACAGCAAACTCTGGTGAAACTAACATGCTTGATTATCACAGTAATGTCACCTAGCCACAGGAGGTCTGCTTTTGCTAACAAAACAGCCTAAGGTGTGGACCACATGGGATCAAATTCTCGTGCTCCACCATTTGCGTAAATAGCTTTCAATCTCAGGGGGAATTACCTGAATGTGAGTAGTGAAATGAGTATGCCAATTGAGAAGACCACATCACAAATCTGTGGGGTAGATTTTCCTGAAGAATATCCTGGGTGCAGTACATGGAAGAAAAATGTGGTTAGTGTTGTCAGACTGTGAAGGAGCTCATGGAATTTTCTATCTCAGTCCGACCTTCACATATGGCCACAAATCAATTAGAGTGGACAACAGAAATTTTGATTTGTGAACACTTTTGGGTGTGTATTTTATGGATTTTGGGCTGCTAGTCCCGAAAATCGCCTTAAAATGTTCCAATCATGTACTATTTTTTAGATATAACCTATTTTTGTGATTTCCTGTAACATTTTAAGTCTATATCAAGCATTAAAAAAATCATGAAGTGCAAAATTTATTTTCTGCATTTGCACTTGGACTTCTTCCCTCCTGATTTTGTGCAGTTGGTAATGTGAAAGGTTTCACCAAGATATTGCAATCACGGAAAAGCAGTATCAGGGCAACTGGAATCCTGACAATGTTGGACACTGACATGAGAGGCATCAGAAGCTGAGTACGAATGAAAATCAGCGGCAAAACGTTTTTAGGTCAGTTGAACTAATGCAATGTCAGCATTGTTATGTGATTAAACATGCTAAGTTCAATAAAACAAATGTTTTTCGAACTTCCTATGTGATACAGCAAATCTGAAATTATCTTTGTGTTTAGCTTGAAGTTTTCTATCATAATCCCCAATTTTTTCAGGAAGAAAGGCTCTTGAAAAAATTGTTGTTGAGTGTTATATTGTGGTTTTCAAAATTGAGTGCTATATCATACCAAACTGTTAATTTATGGAGAAATTGTGGGGAAGGAATACAAGAACAAAACTTTTTGAATTCCACAAGGGAAATTTCTCCTAACTTCCCCGAACCCAGTGACGTTGAATTAACTTGAACCAGCATTGGGAATCTAGGCAGTTCTTGCAATGGTCCATCTGTCACGAACAGATAACAATCCCTGGTGTTCATTCCTAAAGATATTATAATCATTATTTCTAATTCTCTATCACCTGCTCATGTACAATTTAACGTTTTCTCTCAGTGATAAATCTTCACTGGTGTTCTTCTTCAGATTGAGACTTAATCTTTCCTCTCCTCCGATTTCATTATCCTTGTCTCTGACTTAATTCTACCATCCATGTAAACTCCTCTGCCCACTTCTTGATCTTGCCAGCGAACATGCCCTTGCTGCTCCTATTGTCTGAAGAAAAAATTCCTTGCATCACCCCCCCCCCCCCCCACCCCAACCTTACTTCCTTATGTCACTCCTCAGGGAAATTTATTTTTCCTAATTCCTGTTCACACTACTGACCCACGACTGCATCACCAAATCCAGTTCTGACAGCATCATGAAGTTCGCAGGTGATGCAACAGTAGTTGCCTCATCAGCAACAAGATGATTCGCACTACAGAGAAGAGGTGGAAAATCTTGTGATCTGGTATGAGAGAAATAACCTGAGTCTCAACTTAGACTAAACAAAGGAGATGATCATGGACTTCATGATCATTAGAATCTGAATTTATTGTCATGAACTAGTCATGAAATTCGATGTTTGGCGGCAGCATCAAAGCGCAAACATACATATTATAACCATCTTACAGCATTACTTTAAAAAAAATAATAGCAGAGCACGAAAAGTAAGGGAGTGTCTTTGGTTCATTGATTATTGAGGAATCTGATGGCAGCGGGGAAGAAACTGTCCTTGCATCGTTGAGTGCTCGTCTTTAGACTCCTGTACCTTTGCTCCAATGGTAGCAGTGTGAAGAGGGCATGGCCTAGGTGGTGGGGGTCTTTGAGGATAGAGGCTGCTTTTTAAGACACTGCCTCATATAGATGTCCTCAATGGAGTGGTCTGTTGTCTGTGATGTTGTAGGTCGAGTTAACAACCCTCTGGAGTTTATTCTTGACCTGAGAGTTGGCACCTCCTTACCAGGCAGTGATGCAACCAGCCAGAATGCTCTCCACTTCTACATCTGTAGAAGTTTACAAGAGTCTTCGGTAACATACTGGATCTCCTCAGACACCTCACAAATTATAGCCACTGACGAGCCTTCTTTGTGATTGCATCAATGTGGAGGCTCCAGGACAGGTCCTCAGAGATGTTGACACTCAGGAATTTTCAGTTTTTGACCCTCTCCACTACTGACCCCTTGATGAGGTCTGGGTCATGTTCCCCTGACTTCCTCCCAAATTCTACAATCATTTTCTTGGCTTTGCTGATGTTGAGCGCAAGGTTGTTGCCGTTACACTATTCAACGAGCTGATCTATCTCCCTCTCTTTGCCGTTTGCGATTCTGCCGACAAATGTGGTGTCATCGGCAAACTTGTAGATAGCATTGGAATTGTGCCTGTCATGGGTGTAAAATGAGTAGAACAGTGGGCTAAGCACGCATCCATGGGATGCGCCTGTGTTGACGATCAGTGAGCAGGAGATATTGTTTCCAATTCATACTGACTGTGGTCTTCCAATGAGAAAGTCAAGGATCCAGTTGTGGGGGTGGGCGGGGGTACAGAGTTTGTAGCTTCTTGACCAGCACTGAGAGATGTATGGTATTGAAGGCCAAGCCGTAGTCCATGAAGAGCAGCCATATGTATGAATTGCTGTTTCCGAGGTGATCCAGAGCTGAGTGGAGAGCCAGCGATATTGCATCTGCTGTAGAGCGATTATGATGATGGGTGAATTGCAGTGACCAGGAACAATCACCCTTGTAGTGTGGATTGTGGAAGGCCATGTGACATCAGCTGTAACCTAGTCACCTCAGATGCCAATCAAGGGTTGGATCTGCCCACCTGTGAGGCTGAGGTGTGATTGGCCCTTGCATCTGACATGGGATTGTAACTCCAGGGGCCAATCAATGGTTAGATCTGCCCACAGGTTAGATAGACGTGCGATTGGTCCTCACGGGCCACATGGACAGGCCCCAGCATGTGGAGTCTTGCTGTCTATGTTCTTGCTGCGGCATGGAGAGCATCATTGAACAGGCTGCAGGGCAAAGGCTACTCTGGAGGGCTGACTTCATGGGCCTGTCCCGGATCCAAATCTGGAGACCATGTTCATTTGATATTTGTAATTAATTTACTGTTTATTAGTGTGCTGTGATTGCTAGAGATAGAGTGGGGTGGTGGATATTGTGTGTTTAATGCTTGCATTCCCAATCAGGAGTTGAGAATGTTCAGCAGCGATTTATTTGCACCTGACGTGTAGTGATTTGTGTGTTATTCTGGGTTAGTTTGTGTGAGTGTGAGTCCTTTTGTGAATACCCGTGTGCAAATAATGACCACTATTTGTTAATAACATATATCCAGCCTTGAACTGAACACAAAATCCTCCAATGCACATCAACAACATTGTAGTCGAGAGAGTGGAGAATACCAAGTTCCTTGGAGTTCTCTTAACTAGTGACTATCGTGGACTCTCAAAATCTCCTCATTTGTCAGGAAGGCGTAACAGCGATTGCACTTTCTGAGACGACTGAAGCGGGCAAGACTACTGGCCACCATTATGTCAACCTTCTACAGGAGATCTATTGAGAGTGTCTTGGCTGACTGGATCACAGTGTGGTATGGTCGCTGCAGAGAAATAGATTGGAGATCAATCCACAAGACAACAAGAGCAGCAAAGAGGATCACTGGAGTGTCCCTCCCTCCCATTGACGTTATGAACTGGGATCGTTGTCTGAAGAGGGTGTGTAAAATCATTGAAGACCCCTTCCATCCCTTCACACAGCATATTTGAGCTGCTCCCATTGGGAAAGAGATACAGGAGTATCAGAGCCAGCACCACAAGGTTGAGAAACAGCTTCTTCCCACAGGCAGTGAGAACGTTGAATGACCAAAGGAACTGGTCACACTACCATCCAAGACTCTCATATTACCGAAACAATATTTATTTATTTATTTTTATATATGAATAATTATCCTGCATATGTATAGTTCATCTGTACCTGTGTTTTTCTGGTTGTGTATCACTGTGTTTTGCGCAGAGGACTGGAGAATGCTGTACTGTTGGGCTGTACTTGGGCAATCAGATGACAATAAACCTGACTTGACTTGACTGGACTCTCAAACCCCAGCTGTCCAGCCACTTTCACCATTATTCTTTCTCTGCTGCCCCAGCTGACAACCCATAAAATTATTCCTAAAATAATTTATAGCTCAGATAATAGACTTCCTTCCCAAACTGCCATTTTTTGTGCTCCACACAAGTTCTCTTCAGCCGATTTCATGCAATCAGTATAGCTCCTTCATGTTTTCTTATTCATGTATCTTTCTAATTTCTCCTTAAATTTGTCTACAGCAGAATTCTTCAAACTGTGATCCATGAACCGCAAGTGGTGCATGGGCTTGTTACGTAGTGGTCTGTAGTGATGGGTGAAGACTCATGGGATGGTGATGGGTTCTCAGGCTGAAGAACACACCGGCAGCAGACTGATGGTGAGTTTAGGAGAGAAACCAAGTAGGCTGCGGGTGACTCTGATCAAGGGACTCACTCAAGGCTGTGGATGAAGGGGTACCAGGTGACAGAACCAGGATGCGAGAGGGTGCTGGAGGATTCCTGATAGTGTCAGAGATGCGCATCTGGAGCTTGGGCTGCTGATGGTTTAAAATGGAGGCTGTATGGCTGCGGAGGCTGGCAGGAGCTCAGGACATTCAGTGACCCTGGTGGGACTCTCTTACACTTCTCTTTCTCTGGCTGTAAGGGGTGCTGGGCAAAGAAAGTTTTGTGTAATATTGCATTCTTTGTTTTGTTACATGACAATAAAACAATCTTGAATCCTGAATAATTAATAGGTAATGTGTAGAACAAAGTCGTAAATTTGATGACAGTAAATATTAAATTCTCAAAAAATATTCCCAATTATGTTCTGGGGACGAGCTTGAGCTCACTGGGCAATCCGCTCCCTATTCCAACTGCTGCCCTTAGGTTTATTGGAGGAGGTCCACAATGACCATTTACTGTCTCTTCCCCATGAAATTCAGCTATGTCACGTCTCCAAAGGAAACGTTGCTCTCATCCCCTCTGCCTTGTAACAGTCTGCTTCCCACCCCCCCCCCACCTAATAGATTGGCAATATATGTTTGTGTACACAGATATTCACTGTGACACCATCATTTTTCACAGGCATATGTACAATGCATTCAGTCCTCAAGTGGATTTCCAATTACATTCTGCCTTTCAGAAGGGGATTGCTGTAATGCATTTATCTCAAGTAGTGATTTGTTCTGAAACTCATGATCCTTTCAACAATTGAGTTCAATCCTTCATCTTACGGATCTTGCTGTGATTCATCAGAACATTTTCATTTCTCCTTCAAAGCTATCAGAAATAATTTTCTTTGTAATGGCCATCTCTTGGTCGGTAGTTCTGGGGTAATCAAAGAACTTGACTGTCCTGATTTTGTGCTCTTGGTCGGTAGTTCTGGGGTATTCAAAGAACTTGACTGTTCTGATTATGTGCTGTCAATATTTATGGTGTGAGCAGTCTTCATATTTGTCTGTCTCTGTATCCTTTTATATATATCTCTCTCTCGAAATCTCTCACAGTGTTTTCTGTAATATGATTTATTAGTCTGGTTATTATGCATTTTTTTCTGTTGATCCAATAGGTAGTTTTTGAAGCTGAACACTACAGATCCACAATTAAACAAAAACGGAACCCTCCATTGACTTTTTTTTTAAGCCACTAATTAACATAAAATAATTTTGATTGTCTCGCTTAAACTTCTCAGGGCTTTCCTCTCAGTGTGAAAAACACCACCAGAGCATCAAAGCCAATTTAGCACTCCAGCTTTTGAACTACAGTTAAGACGAAATCATGTTTTAATGAGGAAATGAAAGGGGCATTTTGCAACATGGTATTAATTGTGCTATTGATGGCGTCATCAAAATAAACATTCATCTTGAATTACTGTCTGTAACTGATACTAATCTCAACTCCTAATGAACAGTACCAGACAGGTGGCAGAAAACTACAGATACAGAGTTTGAAAATAAATTGAAAAGGAAGATAAAGTCACAGTCTTTGCATTGATGAAATCCCTGCACAGATGGCTAAAAGGTATTATTTATGTTGTGGCCATAACCAATGGGTCAACTGCAGATCCAAACTTAAAACAGGCTAGGCTCGAGTAAAGCGGTGCAAATTGCTTCTCAAATTTCTTGAATCTTATTTCCATTAATTCACCCACTGAAATAGATCTAAACAAAAAGATGCATGGATAACTGGTCAATTATTGTTATCTCCACCCCAGAAGTAAAATGATTCCTAAACGCATTCATTAACTTAGAGTACTAGATCACACTGTTGTCAGGGCACGTTCCGAGGTCAAACTCTGTGTAAAAGATGATGGGGTTTGCAGTACACACGGGGAAAATAAATATCCTCGATCATCCGTACGCAAGAAAATGGAGAATGTGGATCATTTTTGAAGGACCCTCAGTGAAAACAATATTAATGACAAAATTCTACCTTCAGGATACCTTCACGCTCTTTGGTTAATTGAGAAAAATATATTTAATGTCCAAAGCCTCAAGCCTCTGGGCGACTGAGCAATGATTCTCATTTTCTCCTGTGGGGAACGTACAACCTACAATAGGTGCCTCAAGGTACTGGAGAAATAGCAGGAATACAATTTCCTCAAAATCCTCCAAATTCATTGTCAGGGGCTAATATAAACAGAATCAAGATTCTGAACACACTCAACCAGTCCCCTCATCCTTGCGGGTCAACTGTAGACCCAAAAGTAAGGCAGACTAGGCTCAAGTAAAGCTGTATAAATTGCTTCTCAAATTTCTTGAAGCAATAGTGCATCTTATCAGTCACTGAAATGTACATTCTGTTCAGTTTCAGCAGAAAAAAACATCCTGCTGTATCTGAATAGAATAAGGCCTTGGACAGTAAACACATTTTCTTCAATTAGCCAAAGGCCTTGAAGGTATCCTGAAGGTAGAATTTTGTCATTAATATCTGCCTTCATTGAGGTTCCATCAAAAATGATCGACATTTTCCGCAATCTTGTGTATGGTTGATCAAGGATATTGTGCTTCGTCTGCTTTAAGTTTGGATCTTCAGTTGTGACTGCTCAAAGTAGGATGATACTGGGTATGATGGGAGCAAGCAGAGGCTGTGCTCAACAGTGGAAGGAGAGCAGGGAATATCCCCAACAACCCACCCCACCCATTCCAGTAAGCCTCGCCTTATTCTGCAGATTCTACAATGAATGGAGACATTAGGACTGTCAGAACTGGAAAGGAAAAACAAGTCTTCCTCGATCCTGAGGAAGTACCTCATAAGAAGGTTGATTAAGTACCCTGTGGGTACTTTAAACCCAGTTTAAAGGAAGCCTAAGAGTGTCATCACAGGCATTACTGATTTCTACTCTTCCATCCCATTTCTGATGTTGGAGAAAAAATGCTTTTTCAAACTTCAAGGCTGCCCAACCTTTGCTTCTTCATTCTTTGAGATATCAGATCCACGCTTCACCTCGGATGTGCTAATTTTCAGTGAGCTCTCCCCTCCCTTCTGGTGCGACCCATTGCTTTGTTGCCTTCACTGGTTGGAAAGGGTCTGGTCACCCTTTGCCAGAATCGGCGGGACAGCATCACACATTATTGAGCCTTGGCCTCCTCAAGGTGTAGTGGTGCAAAATGAGTGTGGCGACCTCATCATTCTGGGGACTGGGTTTGATCTTGACCTTGGGCACTAAGTTTACATGCTCTCCCTGAATCTGTGTGAGTTTCTTCTGGATGCTTCAGCTTCCTTCCATATATTAAAGCCGTCTTGGTAAACAGGAGATGGGCCTGATGGTGGCAAATATATGGGAGTTGTTGATGGATGTACAAAAGAGAATCATTTGCAGCACCATTTGGGGTAATGGGAAGGTTGGGACTGCTCTGGTATAGACTTGATCATTTGAATAATCCTCTGCTGTGTCACAATGAGAAATATCTGCAGTCAGAACAGTGCATCAGGCATGAATATTCATCTAAACCCTACTCTGAACCGAGGTATATGACCTATGGCCAAGGTCCATTAAGTGTGAGAACAAATGTGGAGAGGAGAAGTAAAATTAATGGTTCCTTTATCCCCTGGTCGGTTGATTTCCATCTTTGGAGAATGCTACCTAATTACCAATGGTTTTATGAGAATCTATATCGCCTGTGACATGATTATGACATCACTGCAGGCAATTTTCTTGACCTTACAGGGTCACCTCTGGTTTCTGTGAGGGACAGAGGGAGACATTTTTTTCCTAACTCCTCTTTGAAAATGCCACTTGTGCTGCAGATTTTAAAAAATATGTAAGACTTTTCTAAAATTCCTCCTTCACTCCTTTTGTGAACTATTAACTTGTTTATTTTAAATAGTTCAATGCCTACAGAGACAGAAATTTCAGATGTATGAGTTTGTACGCCATACTCACATTCTTGTGATGCTTTACATGAAACTTAAGATATGGCGTCCAACATGCTACAAAATAACAAACAGCACCTTTACTTGAGAATTAATAACTCAAAATATGAAAGAACCTTGGTGGATATTTTCAAATAGCTCCCTCAGAGACAGACATTATTCAAATTCTCTGCTGAATTCTGTGGCACTCCTTAAGGCAATATCATAGAATGTTATGTGCAGATTAATTAAATTGGCCTGCTTGGAATAATTTGAAGGATAAATTCATTAAATTAAACTTGGAAAATATTTTTTTAACAACTGAGTTGGGGGGGGGGGTGGTGGATGGTGGAATTTAAACCCACCCACCTCAAGTGATGAGAGGACAAAGATTCTTAACTTACAAATGCAATAGTGCCAATTGGGCCACCTTTAGTTTTAATGCTCCCATTATGTTATCACCTAGATTGGTGCAGATCTTCAGTTGTGACCTGAAGATAAACCCAACTAAGCTATTTCCAGCAGCAGCTGTTATGCTGATGGACTCCTCGTGGAGTTTAATGGGGCAGGTCAAACTTGCAACTGCCTGGTGAATTCTACGCTAGCTGGAATAGCCCCATCAAAATCAACTGACAAATGAAAAAAAAGAGCTTAAAAGTTGTGAAGTCCGGGCGATGTGTACAGTCTGATCTCTTCAGCAAATCCCAGATAGAAAAAAAGAGAGAAATGCCAGGCACAAATAAGTGCCATGTACAAATGGATACAGTGGAACTAGCCTCTCTCTCTTAAAGAGACAGTTGGAAGTGGTTATTTTCTTTCGAAAGCCACTTATTCTGTGTTCTCCTTTGACCAGGAGTAACATGTAACAGTACCTTTCTCTATCTCCAATCCTGTGTGATTTACAGCAATGGTCAAGCACCTTCTTCTGGTCTCAAATGCCTGTTTTCAGTAATATCTTCTCTGAAAATATCTAATCATATGACATGACATCATGTCATGTCTTTGAAGTTTATTTCAAAGTTACTTCACATCTATGTGCTAAAAGCATATGAATCGATCTCTATTAAATTTTTGAGTGGATATGACCAGCCAGCAGAATGGCTGTGCCATGTACACAGATGTTTCTGTCAAAACACCTATTGTTTTGAGTTTTCAATAGACCGGCAGAAAAGCAAGGGCCAGAGGTTATATTATTGGGAAGAGAATAGAATATCTGGTTGCTCTGATCACTTTGTTGTCCACCTTGGCTCTGTCCGCTGCAATAATGAGGATCTCCCAGTGGCCACCATCTCAATTCCCCATTCCCTTGCTGACAGGTCTGTCCATGATCTCATGCACTGCCAGAATAAGACCACCCACAATTTGAAGGAACAAGGTCTCATTCATCTGGACCCCCTCCGACCAGGTGGCACTAATATCGACTTCTTCTTGCCCTCCATATCTCTCTCTCTTCCCTTTTTCCTCTGTCCCCTTTCACAGAGCCAACATCAATCTCACCTTTTCTCTTATCAAATCCAATTAACATCTTTTGTTGGTCTGGAGTCTTCCCCCATAAATCTTTATTCTAACACTTTCCTGTTCTTTGCTTATACCTTGAAGGAGGGCTCAACCCCGAAATGTCTGTAATATATCTTTACCTCCTATGGATGCTACGAGACTGGTTGAGTTCCTTCAGCCTTTCTGTGTGCTTTTACTGCAGGAATTACAATGGTTAATTATCCTCTCTTTATTTTCTATTCCAGTTTAGTTATTCAATGCCAATGTTTCTCTTTTGACAATTAACCATGTTGCTCTGTGCCAGGTGCCAAAAGAATATATTGTAGATCTTGAGAGAATTCAGGATGCTGAGAACAGCAGGTTTTAAAATAGGCAATCATTAATGAAGGTTGGAGAGCTGGGAAATCGACTTTGAAGCTGCAGTTTTAATTTGTCTGATCTGTTTGCGCGCCTACTGCTGTGACTTGGTGAGAGCATCCGTGGAGCAAGTGAAACAGCAGCAGGGTGATGCCAACGGCCATGGAGAAGGCAATGCAGGCATGAGTGGAAGAGTGAGGACCAAGGTTGAGGGTGAGGCTTGGCTGCGCAGCTTTGTAATTTTTGGCACAGGACAGCTCTGTGGTAGAGGAGGGAATCCTTACACAGTGCCAGAGGAATGGTACTTTTGGATCACCTCAGAGCCAGGCAAATTTTCTCAGCTGCTGTCAAGGGCTTTCATTATTGTCCTTCCTCCAGAGTTCACTTTAGTGTCCAGCCTCTGTTAGGAAGCAGAACAGACCCACAATCTTCCATGAAGAATACAGGAACCATCAACAAACACTTCAGACTTTGAGACAGCGCTCCCTTGGTCACACAGACAACAACAAACCTGCAGAAAAGAGTTTTAGAATCAGGGGAAATTGTTAACCTTCAAGAAACAATTTGCCCTGAAATGAATCCATTGCTAATTGAGGAGATTTGTGCAAACAGCTTCTCACATGAATGTGGACAACACCTATTTTGCTGTGCACGTTTAGGTACAGGTGCAGGAAGGGCGATGGGGCATGTTCACAACAATGCTATTCAAAGGCAAAACTGGCACAAAGACTTCTATGTTTCTCTTTTTTCATTGCAACATTTGGGAGCAACATCAAGGAAAGCTAAGCATTTTCTGTCCATATTGGACTGAATTAGTTAATATTGAACAAGGTGTACGGTATTCAGAATGGCTTTGCAAAGAGCAGTTTGCAATTATATTCTTTAATGGGATCTTTTTGAAGAGATTTGGGTACATGGGTTGAGAGAGTGTGATATTTTCATTCATTTTTTGAAACTTGGGTATTACCAACATCCATTGGCCATGTCTAATAGCCCTTGGGAAGGTAATTGATATGACACATTCAATGGGTCATATCTATTACCTCCATGTTGATGCAATCACGAAGAAGGCTCACCAGCGGCTATACTTAGTGAAGTGTTTGAGGATATTTGGAATGTTGCTGAAGACTCTTGGAAACTTCTACAGGTGTACCATGGAGAGCATTCTGACTGGTGCATCATCGTCAGGTATGGAGGTGACAAATTTCAGGAAAAAACTCCAGCGGGTTGTTAACTCAGCCTGCAACATCACAGGCACCAGACTTCACTCCATCGAGGACATCCACATGAGTTGGTGTCTTAAAAAAAAACCAGCCTTTTAATCTGCAATGTAATACTTGCCAAGGATGCCCGTTAAGCTCTTTATTATTTGCTCTGGCGATTGAACCATTGGCAGTTGCATTTCGTGAGTGCAGGGACATCTTGGGGATATGGCGGAAAGGTATTGAACATAAGGTCTCTCTTTATGCAGATGATCTTCTATTTTACATTTCGAATCCAACCACCTCCCTTCCCCATATGATGTCAATTCTAAGGTTATAAATTGAATGTGCAGAAAAGTGAATTTCTTCCACTGAATTTTTCTGCATCAGTGTGTGGTGATTCTCCTTTTAAGGTTGTTAAAAATCAGCTTACTTACCTTCGTATTACAATTACAAAGAATCATAAGGATCTTTTAAGAATTATTTAGCCGTGCTTAAACAAGTGAAGCTTTCCCTGACCCAATGGTCACTTTTGTCTACAAGTCTAGTTGGCCATATTAATTCTATTAAAATGAATATTTTGCCTAAATTTTTATATCTTTTTAAATCTGTTCCAATATTTGTTTCTAAATTGTTTTTTGACTTACTTGACTTGGTCGTATCATCTTACATATGGAAGGATAAGCATCCTCGCCTTAATAAAGTTCTTCAGAGATCGAAGAAAGATGGTGGAATGGCTCTACCTAACTTTAGATTCTACTATTGAGCAGTCAAGTCTTACGTACTGGCCCTTCTTTCATAATCATTCTGACTGCCCATTATGGATATCAATGGAGCTGAATTTACCCCCCCCCCCCCAAATTTTTCTAATTCAACGTTTCTGGGCTCTTCACTTCCATTTTTGACTAAGTTAATCGATAACCCAATTGTTAAATATTCTATGAGAATTTGGGCATCATTTAGAAAGCATTTTGCATTTCATAATTTTTCTCTCTCTAGCCCGATCGTATCCAATCATTTTTTTCCAACCCTCTTTACATTACAGTATTTTTCAGAGATGAGGGATATTGCTACATTCAGCTGTGGAGGTGTGATCATTGGGGTAGTTTAAGAGGAGATTGATAGGTATCTAATTAGTCAAGGTATCAAGGGATATGGGGAAAAAAGGCCGGAACTTGGAACTAGATGTGAGAACAGTTTAGCTCAGGGTGGATTTGTGGAGTAAACTCGATGGGCCGAATGACCTACTTCTGTTACTTTTTCTTGTGATCTTGTAATCTTGTGACTGTATCAGATGTGGATTTGGACACAATTCTTAAATTGGTTAATCGCTCTTCATTTTGTGTTCGAAATTGTCTATTACAATTCAAAGTGGAACATAGGACACATATGTCTAAGGCTAAATTGTCTTGCTATTATTCTGACATGACTCCCTGGTGTGACAGGTGTAAGAGTGGTGAAACATCATTAATTCATATGTTCTGGACATCCTAGTCTATAAAAATATTGGAGAGGGTTTTCTATACTCATCAAAAATTTTCAATATAGATTTAATACCAAACCCTTTGGTGGCCCTCTTCAGCATAACGGGAGGGAATGATTCTTCTTTATCTCTGGTTCAGAGTTGCACTATTTCTTTTACCTCTCTTTTGGTGAGGCAGGCAATTTTACTTAAATGGAAGGATGCTGCCCCACCTTCTCATGATCAGTGGTTGCCCTGTTTGAAGATGCAAAAGATTTGTTATTCAATTAATAAATCAAATATAAGATTTCAGAAGTTATGGGGGTCATTTATGACTCATTATCTTACTTTATAATTTTACTCCAATCTAATTAAACTGTCTGACTTGTATCTTTTCCAAGTTCTTTATATTCATTTTTTTCCTTCATTTTTCTAATACCAGTCATATATCACATCTGGCGACATGGGGTTTGAGTTTTTCTTCTTTACTATTTTCTTCCTTTTTTTTGCATTATTAGTTTTTTCTAAAAAATGTATGCAGTATATGAATTATGGATATGATTTACAATTTATGCATGTTAATGTTAAATGGGATGTCTTTAGTTTGTGTAACTGTCCATAACATCTTATTGAATTGTACCTTTTTTGTTTGAATAGGTTTTTTATTAAAATCAATAAAAATATTTTTAGTAGAATAATCAGTGAACCAAAGACACTCCCTTACTTTTCATGCACTATTTTATTTTTCATAATTATTGTTGTAAGATAGTTATAATATGAACACTGCCACAAAACACTGAATTTCATGATTTGTTCATGTCAATTGATTCCAATTCTGAAACTGAAAGAAATAAACTGTAACATTTTGAAATAACTGATATTAAAGGAAATGTAGCTACACATCTAGCGAGGAGGCAGGATGACAGAACAAGAGGTAGGTAAATGAATGTTGTTCTTGATTGGCACAATGTGGGTAGCGGTGTTTCCCAGGAGATCTGTGCTAGTTTCTCTTTCACTTTATGCTTACATAAATTATTGGAGATGGTTAGAAGGAATGTGCAGATAATACTAAACTGGATCACAGCAAATTGCAATGATGAGGGTGGATAAAGGATATGGAAGCTGCTTGGGCAGGATGTGTGACGGCGCCTGCAGGAAATGTGCTCAGCTGAAGCTGCAGAAAGATAGCACTGAGCAGAAGGAGCAGTGGTGAGATCCAGTGTGGAGCGTCTGAGATGTGGCCTCTATGGTGACAGGGAAGTCTTACATCAGGGACAGAACATTTTAATAAGGGGGCGGAGAACAGCTGGAGGTCATGGCACGCGTTGATACAAACGACACAGGTGGAAAGAAGGATGAGCCCATGCAAAGTGAGTTTAGGGAGTCAAACAGGTTAAAAAGCAGAATACTAGGGTAAACTCCCTGTGCCATGTACTAGATCTCTCAGATACCAAGGATAAGAATCCTGCATGTAATAGACAACTGGACAAAGAAATTAGAGTCAAGGGCCATATAGCCAAGTCTCAGATTGCAGAAAAATAGAAGGCCTACTTTAAAAAGGGAGTTACAGAGAGAACAGGGAAATACAGAAGGAGCAGCTGACACATATGGAGAGTCTCAGTGCAGAGCAAACTTTGAAATCGGCCAGGGAGAAAGTTACGCAACTGGACAAAGGAAACCAGGCAAGAGAACCTGTCATCACTTGTCCAAGTTTGAGTGAGAAAGCAGACAATTTCTAAATTAAAGAAATTGATAGAGTAATTTTTTTTCTCTCTTCTGGTGTCTATATTTGACAATTGTAAATGGAGGAAATTAACCCCCGGGAATAGACAGACATACAGCATGGTAACACTTCTTTCCAGCCCATGAATCTGTGATGCCCAGTTACATCCAATTGACCTACAATGTGGTACGTTTTGAAGTCTGAATAAGAGAGAAAGAAAATAATCTGCTGTTATCTTCTCCACTATTCCTAACTCCCTGTTTGACTTTGTCGCTGTCATAATTTTGTTTCCTCAAATATACTTTTTCACCAAAAATGCTTCATAATACTTTTACACAATATTAAATGTCACCATGACATTTAATATCCCAAATTACTGCCTCCTCATTTAACATTTGTTTGATTTTCTTGACTTTAACTTTACTAGACACTGAGGTAATGAGAATGTAGATATTCCGTGCAGTTCCTCCTGCACAATGTCATATGGTCATCTTATCAGTATCGTCTAGGTTAACCTATTTGAAACTAGTCCACACAGTGGCTAATGTGCATTTGAAACGGTGCTTAATCTTGTCAGAAAAGTATCTCCCAGCCATCTGGCAGCAGTGAAGAATACATCCTTTTAGCCAATCAGCCAGCTGAGATTTCTTGATCTGATTAAGCCCCACATTATGGAATAAGCATTCCAATTTAAATGTGATGGAAGGTCCTGACCTGAAACATTGACTGACCCAAAGATGCTGCCTGACCCACTAAGTTTCTCAAGCAGCACACTGTTTGCCTAATTTAGATTTGTTCTTTCAATTCGTGATGATCTAGGGAGCAACAGAGGCAGCTGTTGTGGCAGACTGCTGGTGGTTCGAGATGAGGAACCCTTGAAAGCTGTGGGTTGACTCGCTCTGGGCTGCAGACTGCTGGAGACTGGTTCGAGTTGGCTGGAGGGGCACCAGGTATCAGAACCGGGATGCAAGGAGGCGCCAAGGGAGCTAAAGGGTCCCTAACCTTGTTGGTGGTTCGGATCTGGAGCTTGGGATGCCAATGGTTTGGACTGGACTCTATGGACACTTGGGGACTCTCTCTGACTGACTGTACGTCTGACTGTTAGAACTGTAAGAGGCACTTAGGAAATTCCTGCTGGTGGCTAATCTGTCTGCCTTGAACAGGCAAAAAGGAATTTCATGTAATACGACACTGTTTTATTAGTGTGACAATAAATTGAATCTTAAATCCTGAATAGCTTCAGTTACCTTTTTCAGAACGTTGGGGTGTAGGTGACATATCCACCTTTAGCCCCCTTCAGCTGCCCAAACACCTTCTATTTTGTAATAGTGAGTATACTCATTTCTGCCCACTGACTCTCTCAAATTTCTGACATGTTGCTGGTGTCTTCCATAGTGAAGACAAATGCAAAATACCTATTCAATTCACCTGCCATTTCTTTGTTCCCCATTCCCACTCCTCCTGTGTTATTTTCCAGCAGTCCAATGTCTACTCTTGCCTCTCTTTTACTCTTTATGTATCTGAAATAAACTTATGGTATAATCTTTTATGCTACTGGCCAGCTTACCTTCATATTTCATCCACTCTCCCCTTATTGATTTTTTAGTTGGCTTCCCACTAATTTTTGCAAGATTGTACGTCCCCTCTTTTGCTTCAACGTGGTCTTTCACGGTTGCCTGACTCACCCCTTAGAATGCTTCAACTTCTTTGGGATGAATCTATACAGTGACTTCCAAAATATTCCCAGAAACTCCTGCCATTGCTGCTTCACCATCTTCCCTGCTACGGTCCCCTTCCAATCAACTTTGGTTAGCTCCTCTCTCATGCCTCCATAGTTACCTTTACACCAACACATCTGACTTCAGCATATCCCTCTCAAACTGCAGAGTGAATTCCATCATCTAATGACAACTACCTCCTCAGGGTTCTTTGCCTTAAGCTCCCTAATCAAGTCTGGTTCATTATCCGAATTGCCTCTTCCCTAGTGGGTTCGACAACAAACTCCTCTAAAAGACATCTTATAGGCATTCTCTTGGGATCCAGTGCCAACCTGAATTTCCCAATCTACCTGCACATTGAAGTTCCCCATAACTACCATAGTTTTGTCTTCCTGACATGCCTTCTCTAGTAATTTACATCCTATATTCTGGCTGCTTTTTGGAGGCCTGCATGTAATTCCCATCAGGATCTTTCTACCCTTGCAATTTCTCAACTCAACCCACAAGGATTCCATATCTGCTGTTCCTGTCCCCCTTCTCTCTGAGGATTTGATGTCATATTTTACCACCCCATCATCTGACCACTTGCCTGTTATTTCAATAGGATGTGTATCCTTGGATGTTCAGCTCCCAGCTGTGATCCTCCTTCTGCCGTGCCCACAATGTTGTACCTGCTGATTTATAAACTGTGCTTTAAGCTATCTACCTTCTTTCAGGCACTGTGTGCATTTGAATACTAAACCTTCTGTCCCCTGTATAATTTCTCACATTTGTCACTATGTTTCCTAAGTTTAAATTCTCGTCCTTTTCTAAATTTGCTATCCCATTTTTTAAAATTCTGGACAATAAATTTATTCTATGGGATGCTTTGAAAGCTAACTTAAGAGGTCAGATAATAAGTTATTCAGAAAAAAACAAGAAGGATTATGTTAAAGATTTAGATTTTTTGGAAAAAGAGATAGAGAACCTGGGAAAAGATGTGCAGGTTTTATCTTGAGATTACATTGATCAAATGCTGATTCCTGAGTTTTATTGTTTATTCTATGCACAATTACATGTTGGTTTATTAATGGGAGTACAACACTGCAAGACTCAATCACCAGCTTGAAGGTTTTATACATAATGACTTGTGAGAGTTTAAGTCACTTTGTTTTTTTTTTATAACTAGCTGCCCTAGCTATCTACTGAATAATAGTAATTCAACAGGATAAATTGATAGGCATCTGGAAAGAATGGAACACTGCACCATTGCCTTGAAAACTCTCATTAAAAGTTACCATATTTACAGTGCAAATGGCTGCAACTGTCAAATTTGGGATACAGGGTTCAGCAATACATTTCAATTCCTGACAATAAAATGATTATTAAATAAATAGATTAGTAGACTTTTACAGCTTGGAAACAGGCCCTTCGGCTCAGAAAATAGAAAAAGATTACCGCACAAAACTTTGCTTGAGGCGAACACAAAAACAAACACTCTTAAGAAAATCAGTTGCCATTTTTTTTTAAATGTTGTTACATTTCATATATATATATATATGTGTGTGTGTGTAAAATAATATAAAAACAACCATTGCGAAGTACAGTGTAGTTATAAATCCAAACCTAAATTACAACAAAATAGGTTAATTCAGTGGTTCTCAACCTTTTTTCCGCTCACATATCATCTTAAGTAATCCCTTACTAACCACAGAGCACCCGTGACCTTGGATGCTCTTTGGATAGTACATGAGTTGAAAAAAACTGTCCAACCATTCTGTTGAAGTTAATCTTTTTCAATATTTTTATTAACATTGAAACTTCACCTCCAAAAATACAGAGTATATGTTAAAAATCCAAAAAGATTAATTATACTTAAATCATATCATTTCATCCTCATTTTAATCAAACAGATTATATTGTATTGATATTTTATTATTTAAAAAAGGAAAATCTAAACCCACTACCAAGAAAGAAACTGTTTGGCCAAAAAAGAAGGAAGACAGAATTCTTATCAGAGTGATTCATTACCTCATTAACCAACACTTTTACCTTCATATCAAATCAAAGATTATAAAAGTCATTCAAAAATGGTCCCCACAGTGTTTGAAAGCATCTAGTCTTCTCTAAATTTAAATGTGACATGATGTCACATGGCCATTGAGCAAGATTAGGTGGGGTAATGTCCCTCCATCTGAGCAACACCACCCGCCTGGCCATAAGAGAAATAAAAATGTATTAACCAAGTTGAAAGTTGCACTCCAAATTTCTTCAGAAATTAAAAGCCGTAGGTCCTGTTCCCAGGCTTTTTAAATTTTCCCTTATTCCCAACAACATATCATAAATGTTAGATATTGAACCATTATAGAAAGATTGTAAATTAAGAATTATATCAATTAAAATTTTATCACTCCTCTTTTAGCTTTTGGTGGACCATATTTAACTGAAAGTAGTTTAAAGGAAGTGAGACTCCCCTCGACAAATAAATCTTTAAAACTCTTAATGCCAAATCCATAGGATTCTTTAGCAGTTACATCGATAATGGAAGGATTATATAAATTATTTTTAAAAATAGGACAAGAAAGAAAAAATCTAATTAAACCAAAATATTTACTAAATTGTATTCAGATCCTCAAAGTATGTTTAACCACTGGATATTAGTTAATTTATTTAAAGATATACAAACCGTTCATCTTGGCGCCTCACAGTTCGGCGGGCAGCAACCTCCTTTGAAGAAGACCGCAGAGCCCACCTCACTGACAAAAGACAAAGGAGGAAAAACCCAACCCCAACCCCAACCCACCAATTTTCCCCTGCAACCGCTGCAACCGTGTCTGCCTGTCCCGCATCGGACTTGTCAGCCACCAACGAGCCGGCAGCTGACGTGGACATTACCCCTCCATAAATCTTCGTCTGCGAAGCCAAGCCAAAGAAGAAGATACGAAGTGATGATCCAAGAAGAGAAATTAAAGAAAAATTTGTAACAGAATTAGATTCCAAAGAGACCCACATTGCAAAGTCTTCTGTTGAAGGTTATCTGCTACATAAGCAGTAGATTCTATGATCCTTTCCTTTCCTGTGTTCTATGATCTGCCTGTCATCTTTCCAATTTATTCCTGATGACCTGATTAATGATTAACTCTACTTTGGCATTTCAAAACCTCATATCTCACTGAGTAAACAACTTTTTCTGCCCCTTGTCCTAAATCTTTTCCATTTAAGCTTATGAATAGAATCTCTTTCCAGAACCCTCAACCACTGTTTTCATCTACTCTGTTCACTTCTTTGACCCTTTATTACTCCTCGTTCTACTGAAAGTGACCTATTTTAAAGTGGGTTTTTTTTTTATCTTTTACTTTCAGATTCTATCTAATCATCCTTCTGGTGAATTTAACACAATCCTCACTATAACTTTTCCTACTTTTCAGAAATATAAGTCAAAGTGGGTCATTTGCATCACGTCCCACACCCAACACAATGACTACTCCACTATTCAATGTGTTGTAGTGGGTGAGCTGACGAAGTGAACGAACGAGACCAGCAGTCGGTGGGCTCATCAGAACTCGTGAACTTCATTATGGCTAGTGCGCTGCCATTTTAAGGCATTCCCGGGTCCTGTCCCCACGCACCGGAAACCTCGCCATCATGATGCAAGTGCACTGCCCGCACACATGCAGGTCCCGAGGTTCTGCCGGAAAAGAAAGCCAGTTCGCCTGTACGTCACGAGGTGCATCGCCACAGAGTCATGATTGATCTTCTGTCCATCCACCATTTTCCTGCACCAACCCTATGTTTACTTTATATCTAAAAATGTATAATTCTCTGGAATATATCAAGTCTCCATATCCCTTTTGAATAAGAAATGGCTGACCCCTAATTTTGAAACTGTGCCCGCTGTTAAGCTGTGTACCAATTTCACACTTCAAAGAGATCATCTCATTCTTCTAAATTAATTGAGATCTGGGTGACCTTGTTGGTTAACAAAGAGTTACAGTGAAGAAATAGGAAAGAGGATGGCATGATTGCCTCTATTATGAAGGGATTTTACATGGTTCCTTGCAATTATATTGAGATCATACCTGAAATACCTTTTGATTCCATAGCTACTTGTCTTAGAAGCATTTCAACAAAATGAAGCAAATGTCTGATGGAGTGAGATTAAGTAAATAAGGCCTCCAATGGAATGTGAGAGGTGATTTCATTCAAACATTTAAAATTGTTAAAGGGTGGAAGCTGGGACTATTTCTCCTCACTGGGTAACCAAGAACATGGACACACAATCAGGGTGCAGACATATAAGACTGAAATGAGAAGAAATTTCCTCATTCAAATAGTTATGAGTCTTTGGAATTCTCTAGTGCAGAGGTTATGGGTAGAATGTTTAGATCTTGAATATTCTCAAGGCAGAGATCAATACTATGTTAATTACAAAAAGATCAAGAGACATGGACATTGTACGGGACATTAAGGCCATGCCAGATCTTTTGGACTGAAGAACAAGATGAAAAGGCCAAATGATTCAATCCTCCTTACATGTCTAACTTTGCCTTAAAGTTAATGCTAGGTGTTTAGCATTGACAACCTGCATGGAGCTGCAAAAAGTTCAATGAGCTCACATGAGTATACAAGGTTGATGAATCCATCTTCATAAACCAACTGCAGTACTGGCATCAGAGTCATTGATTCATCATAACTACACACTTCACATTTTCCAAGCAGCCTTGTGTAAGATACCAGAAAAGGCCCAGAAAAAGCAGTGACCTGACCTGATCCAGCAATGACATCATGACTTGCCCAGAAATTCAGGAAGCCTTGAAATTCAGGAGGTCCATTTCCAGCCTGTGCGGAATAAAGTACAGGTGAACTCTGGTGAGGACAAGGTATTAACCTTTGGATCTCTTCACAATAAAATTACAGTCCCCTTCCTCTCCATCAACTTTATCTGAAACTCTCAGATTTCAGATTTATTGTCAGGGTACATACATGATATCACATAGAACCCTGAGATTCTTTTTCTTGTGAGTGCAGCAGAACTACCACTTATTGCTAGTGCAAAAAAAAACTGTACACAACATACACATGCAAATAAATAAAGAAATGTAAACAAACTGACTTTGCAATACAGAGAGGAAAAAAAACAATAAAGTTCAAAAGTAAGAGTCCTGAAATGAGTTTATTGTTGAGGAGTCTGATGGTGGTGGGATAGCAGCTGTTCCTGAACCTTTTGGGTGAGTCTTGTGGCACCTAGACCTCTTTCCTGATGGTAGCAGCAAGAACAGAGCGTGTGCTGGGTGGTGTGGGTCCTTGATGATTGCAACAGTATTCCCTGTAGATGTGCTTGAGGGTAGGGAGGGTTTTGCCTGTGATGTCTTGAGCAGTGTCCACAACCTTTTGCAGGATTTTAAACTCAGGGGTATTGGTGTTCCCATACCAGACCGTGATGCAGCCGGTCAGCACACTTTCCACCACACATCTATAGAAATTTTCCAGGGTTTCTGATGTCATAACAAACCTCTGCAAACTCATGAGGAAGTAGAGGGGCTGATGTGCTTTCTTCACAATGCCATTAATGTGGTCAGGGAAAGATCCTCCATTATGGTTACTCCCAAGAACTTAAATTTGCTCACTCTCTGCACCTTCGATCCCCAAAGATCATACCTCTGGTTTAGAAAACACTGCCTTGGAAAACCAGCCAACATCTCTCCCCCCCCCCCCCCCCCCCCGGTCACCCTCCTTTCGTACCTCCTGTCAGGAAGAATGTTCATGACTATGAAATCATGCACCACCAAATTCAAGGACAGTTTCATTCCTGCTATTTTATTAGATTTATGAATGAACCCCAAAATAGTAAAATCATGTTGCCTTTTCTCCGTACCAACTGATTTCTTCCTGCACCTTTATACTTGGTACTTGTTGCACTAGGTGTGAACCGTCTACTGGTCTGCTCATTTTTATTGAAACAAATCATTAAGAAGGCAGACAGTAAGCAGGAATAGAGATTGCAATTAAAAAGCACCTTTCATCCTCTTGGAATGCTTTAAAGTTCTTTACCATCATTAAGTGCTTTGGAAGTGTAGATACGGTTGTAATGTGGGAAATGCGCAGCCAATTTGGGCAAAGCGAGCTCCCACAGTGCTTTGGTAATAATCTGATCTTTATTTCTGGTAATTTATGAAACAAACTTGGCTAGGTGACATGATTGAAAGGCAGTGAGAGGGGATGATCTGTATTTCCCCTTTCAACAATTCAGCATTTAAGGTCTAATTCTTTGGCAGACTTGTAAGGATATCTCTTTGCAAATCAGAATTCTGGCAGCCTTTGCTTTATACTTTCCAGTAGAAAATCTTTCGCATGCTTCTTTCATCCCATATGCATACGATCAATCCAAAATTTGCATTATTTTTTGATATTATGCAAAGTTCGGACATTCCACAGAGCAACTCAACAACAGTGAACCCCTTTGAAGAAAGTGGAGATTGGATTCTCAGCTTCTTTTTTAAAATGTTGTGGGTAAACACAGCCCTGATGCTTCTGTTTCACAGGCAAACATTCACACACAGATAGCCTGCTGATTGGAGATGATCTTCAGGATGATGCTGTTCGCTGCTCTTCTGTGAAAGGGGACCAGAGAGGGAAAAAGAACCCAAGATGATTGTTAGGCCACAGATATTAACTGCAGTTCTGGAGAAGTTACTGCTGGGTTTGTTTTTAACTGCTTGATTTTTGAGCTCTCATTTATCATTCTTCTTTTCATGTCTGTCAGGAAAAAGGCTTGAGGCAGAGATTTCTTCTCCATCTGAAATAAAAAGGGAATTGACGTGATCTGCGCCTGCCCCTTACTGTCGTGGTTCTGTATAATCACCATCGTTTCTCCTGTGTGTCATCGCTGCCTTATCGAAAAAGGCAGTGGGAAACTACCGAGTAATTGGAAATCAAACAATCCTAATTACAGCTGATTATCATCAAGCAATCTGTTTGCCAGTAATGTTAAATTATCATGAATGTGTTGCCCTTTCCCCATGCGATCTACTCTGGACTAACAGATGGTGGGGCAATGGGAATGAATTTCCTGAGCATTAGAGGAGCCGGAACAACATAGAGCAATACTTCTGTTGGGGGAACACAGGAAATCCCATCCTGGCGCATTTAGGTTTTACGTTTATCATGGTGAAAAAGGTTCTTCTGTGAGCAGTCTAATAAGTTATCTCTAACATTCATACAGCTCTGTGAAGAGCACAGTTTTCAAAGAGCAAAGTTAGAATATAAAGAAAGAGCAATTAGCACCCAGCAAAGACAACATGATAGCATTGTTGTGGGGTTCATTCAGGAGCGTGATGGTAACAGGAAAGAAACTGTCTTTACGCTTATTGGTGTGCATTTTCACACTCCCAAGTCTTCTCCCCGACGGGAGAAGAGTCTGTGCTTTGGGCTATGCTCGGTCCTTCAGTCCATTGGCTGCAAATCCTAGGCAGATGGAGAGGAGAAAAGTCTGTGTTATGTTCTGAGCTGCATTCGTGCCCTTCTGGAGCTTCTTCAGATTCTGAGCAGCACATCTCCCAGCCCATGTTCTGATCATTTCACAAGTACGCTTTTGATAATGCCCTTGGAGAAGTTGTTGAGAGATGGGAAGGGCACGTCAAACTTCCAATGAAGTAGAGGTACTGGTGCACTCTTTTGACTGTTGCATCAACATGCTTGTTCCAGGTCATGTCATTGGAGATGTTTATTCCTATGAACCTGAAGCGATTTGCTCTTTCAGCACTATTGATGTGGACAGGGGTGTCTCCACTCCTGGTCAATGATTATCTCTTTGATTGCATGGATGCTTGAAATCCCCCAAATCTTCCAGTTTTGATCCACCAAAACAAATCCACTGTGGGTCTAGGCTTGAGCTTCCTGTTGCTGAACTTTTCAATTCTCTTCACCATTCTCACAAGGTGTGTGCCCTCGGTCATCGTCAGCATGAGGCTAAGCATAAACATGAAGAACTACAATTTCTTCCCCCACCCCCCATCAATGATCTTTCTCTCACTCTTCCTGTGTCCACCTCTCCCACCTTTTGTCCCCTTCCCAGCTCCTTTCCCCTTTGATATACAGAATATCGCTCCCTTTTTATTTCAGTCTTGATTAGGGGTCCCGACCTGAAACATTGACTGACCACTGCAGTCCATGGACACAGCGGGACCAGCTCAGTTCCTCCAGTGGTTTGTTGTTTGCTCAAGATCCCAGCAGTTGCTGTCCTTGTGCTTCACCGAAACAGGTTCTGGGTAACACAGAGCAGTGAGAGGGGAGCTAAATACTTCACTAAACTCTTTCTGCTGTATCTTTTTCCCTCTTCATATTCAACTCATCCTTTCGCCTTAGATTCAGGTTTTCTCTTAATTCTTCATTCACCCACAATGCACCACAAATGGCCACAAAAGCATCCATAAAAATAGAAAATACTCCAAAAGAAGCATCTGTGAAAGGAGAATCCATGAATTTTTAATATCAGAACAAGGGAAAGTTAGAGCTAAAGTAAAAACACAATGCTGGAGAAACTCAGAAGGTCAAACAATGTCCTTTATATAGCAAAGATAGATATGTAACCAACGTTTTGAGCTTGAGCCCTTCATCAAGGTATATACCTTGATTGAAATATACATCTTGGACCTTGATGAAGGGCTCAAGCCCGAAATGTTGGTTATGCATTTTAATCTTTGCCATATAAAGTTGGACCTGCTAAGTTTCTCCAGCTTTGTGTTTTTTCTTCAATCACGGTGTCTACAGACATTTATTTTTACTCCTAAAGTTAGAGATGAAACAAATGTTTAACATGAAGAAAAACTTGGACAAGAAATAAAGATCTATGATGGGGTAAAAGTTAGGAAGGATTCCTTGTTAAAAAAAGATGATGCCGGAAGAGAAATCTGCAAAGCAAAAGTGAGTAATTAGTGAAGTGCAGAGCAGTCCCTCATTGTCACCCTGCACAACCTTCTTGCCTCAGTACTGATCTGGACAATGCTGAGCTCACACACTGCAGCACCTGAACCCAGAGACATAAAGGCACCATACTGACCTTGCTTCAGCAGTGGGGTGTTAAATGACTTCTCAAAATATGCTCAACCTCACTGCAGACCTCACCTAACAAACACTGCATCGTGGCTGTATTCACAGCCATGAAAATACTGTCCAAACCCCTGGGCTAGGTTTGTTCTGGGACTTCTAGATACTCCGAAATTGCTCAGGAGTTTGAGGATGAGCGTGCCCATTTAACTGTGCACGTGCACCAACCTCCGTGCACAGTTTGCTCCCATCTCTGTAGCCACCAGAAGCAGGATTTGAAGCAGTTAAGTTTAGTTGGTTTCTTCCATTCTGCCCTCTTACCGACTCAGAGTCGGCATCAGAACAAGTCTAATTGGGGGGCATTAGGATAACTGTGGAGCGGGGTGGGGGGGGGGACACAAACTGATGTTTGAAAACTCACTGAGCAGTGGGGGAGGGGGTGCCATACCAGCCATGAACCTCCTCCGTACTTTGTTGTCACAATCCCCCCCCCCCCGACATAACAGACAAATGCATAGTGCGAGACGAAACCACATGGTGCTAATGATGCTAGTGCTGTGGGTGGGTGGGGGGTCACAATAACTCATTTGGGGGGGGGGCATGGCCCGTGAATGCCCCCTCATGTAAAGTATTTAGCTCCCCTCTCACTGCTCTGTGTTACCCAGAACCTGTTTCGGTGAAGCACAAGGACAGCAACTGCTGGGATCTTGCCCAAACAACAGTACAGGTTGAGCCTGTACTGACTACAGTCCGTTCCCCCCCCCCCACTTAAATGTGCTGTGGCCCTCCCCCACCTTGAGAATAGATGCTCTAGAAAAATCCAACTACCTGTATATTTGAATGGAGGACCATCGCCTTCCCAAGATCGTGTTATATGGCAAGCTCTCCACTGGCCACCGAGACAGAGGTGCACCAAAGAAGAGGTACAAGGACTGCTTAAAGAAATCTCTTGGTGCCTGTCCCATTGACCACCGCCAGTGGGCTGATCTCGCCTCCAACCGTGCATCTTGGCGCCTCACAGTTTGGCGGGCAGCAACCTCCTTTGAAGAAGACTGCAGAGCCCACCTCACTGACAAAAGACAAAGGAGGAAAAACCCAACACCCAACCCCAACCCACCAATTTTCCCTTGCAACCGCTGCAACCGTGCCTGCCTATGCCGCATCGGACTTGTCAGTCACCAACGAGCCTGCAGCAGACGTGGACATACCCCTCCATAAATCTTCGTCCGTGAAGCCAAGCCAAAGAAGACCTGATCTTGGACTTCACCTTTCTGCTTCAGTGTACGTCAATGTACACTACTGCTCATATTTCCAAACTCTGCTGTCATTATTCTCTCTCCCACTGTTTCCCCAGAAAAGAATTGCTTGCAGTCCTGCATCCTTTCTGAAATCTTTCCTTTCCTTTATTAAAAGCACTTCAAAGTCAATTCTACTGAGCTTGAGCTGTGGTGTGTTGCGCAGACATCAATGCTAAACCTGAACTTGTCTTCTTAACGTGATTGGTCGACTTGAATTATCTGCGCTGTTCTACTTATTTCATGCATACCACATAGAAACAGGCCATTTCAGCCCAAAAGTCCATGCCGCTCCATCTACACCCCCTTATCCTACACCCCCGATACATTTTTTTTTTAAACAGTGGGAGAAACTGGTCTTCCAACCAGTCCATGGCTCCCTGTCATTTTCTCCAAGAAACTCATATCTACATCTTGAATCTACACCTTCATGTTTTTGAATGCCATTTCCAATTAAACTACATGAATTATTGCCTTTTCAAAAGGAAGATCGTGCATATGAATGTTTGGCTTCTGGTCTTTTGTGGCATATGCCACACACTAATCTTTCCTTCAATACTGCCTCAGAGAACTCTGCAATTACACTGCCTTGCTAAGTCCAATCCCATTAAGATTTTGTTTCCATGATTTCCCTCGGGTTCAGCTGTTTGCTCCTTCCAGTTCACAAATGACTCCAGTCAACAAAATGGAATCTTGCCACGTGTGATCCCTAAGTAATTGGTAAACTCATCATTGTGAAACCATGAACCGTAGTTATTATTTGCAGGGTAAAGTCACAATCAAGTCTTGGACTGGCAGTTTTCACATAAAATGAATGGACAGTTCTGTAATAATGAAATTACTACTGTTGATTACAATCACAAGCAAATAATGACCAGAATACAGGACTGCAAAATCAAGACCAATGTTAATCCTTTGATAACACTGGACCACAATTTTTTTTTGCTTCTTAAAAAAATGGTGATTATGATAGACAACTTCAAGCTGAACACAAAGATAATTTCAGATTAGCTGCATCACGTAGGGAGTTGGAGAAACATTAAATGAACTTTTATTGAATTTAGCATGTTCAATCGCATAATGATGCTGAGACATTGCATTGTTTCGATTGACTTAAAAATGTTTTGCCACTAATTTCCACTTGTACTTGGCATATGATGCCTCTTGTGTCAATGTCCAACAATAGTCGGATGGCACTGATAGATTCCAGTTGCCCTGATACTTTTTCCATTGTCGCAATGTCTTGGTGAAACCTTTCACCATGTTCTTCACTGATGACACCATGATCAGCAGGGATGAAGTCCAAGTGCGAATGCAGACAATGAATTTTTCATGGGATGTTGAATTTTGTGGTTTTGTATGGTTGGGGCATATTAAAAATATGACTGGAAATCACAAAAATAAATTATAGCTAAAAAAAACTTTTTAAGAAAAATGATAAGAAATTTTTCAGGTGATTTTTGTGATCAGCAGGCCAAAATCCTTAAAATGCACCCAAAAATGTTCAGGAAGCAAGATCTTCATTCTTCAGTGTAACTTATAATAGTACCTGCAGATTTGACATCATCATTCCTCAGCACCATGGATGTTTTATTGTTCTATGTTCAACAAAAAGATCTATTAGGATTCATACCTTATTCATTTACAATTATTTAGTTTTCATGATTTCTTGATGACCTTTATAAGCAATATCTTCAGTGCATTCTGTTAGCGAGTATGGAAAGACATGGAGATCATCTCTTCGCACACGGTCTTAGTAGGTGCATTCATGAGTTCAGCATGAAACTTGTGTATATCAGAGCACACATGACATCCCCAGAGGATGCATCTTCTATGATCGGTTTCCATTTGTGTGGATGGAATAGAATCAGATTTTATTTTATCCCAACCTAAAATGGCCCCTGTGTTCTTGCTCATAGCAAATATTGTTCTCTGGTTTTGGTTTAAAAAATGGTCGGGATCACTTGTAGGTGCTGTATAATGTAATGTCTGCAATGTGAAGACTTGACACGGTGTCAGAACAAGGGGTATCACAGTCACCTGAGATTACATAGAAAGTCACGTTAACACTGTTGGATTTAACATTGTTTGCAACAAAAATATTCCCAGAACCGTCAAAATTGTAGCATTCGTTGAAGAAAATAACACAGGATTTCTGTCTGCAGTTAGTCTTGAATGACAGCTATTGAAAAATTGGTTCATCATCATGTTGAAAGTGTTTATCAAGCAATGTATTGATTCACAAATTGCTAATTTCATTTCTCTGGGCTGATAACTCTGGTCATAATGAGTAAACATAACTGTTTACTCAATAATCAACAAAGTTAATAAGTAAAAACACAAAATGTGGTCAATGCTGAATAGGACAGCAGGCATAAAAAGGGGAAAAAAGTTAAAATTTCAAGTTGTTGACATTTCATCAGAAAAGGAAAGTTCAAACCTATCATGCTCCTAGATTTCTAGTGAGCCACCTGAAAGATTAGGCTCCAATTCTCTCTCTGCTGAAGTTGCCTGGCCAGTTGAATGCTTCCAACATTTTCTGATTTACTTTACATTTCAAACATCTGGATTTTTTTTTTTTGCTCATGAGAATTGGTCTGGACTTCTGCATTAGGTTCGACATGTTCCAATGAGTCCTGATGCACTGGGTGAGTTGAAGGACAAACTTGTGCATACTTTCTGCTCGACTTAGGCTGCCTCCTCTTGCCATGATGTCTGGTCTGTGAGGACGGCCACCAGCACTATAAATGCAGCATTTTGAATTCACTTTCCCTTCATGATGCCATTGATTTTTCTCTCCTGATGTTTATGTGCGAAAGTTCTGCCCATGTGTTTGTTTTTCCTTCTGATCCTATTCACCATCGGACCTTTAGCCTTTCTACCTCAACTAATCTATTCTCTGAGAGTAAGAAACATCATGGCAACTCAAGAAGATTGGACAGTTTGATATCATTTTCAAAGAAATACCATCAAAGCAGCTCTGATGTGTAAAGTTGAATGATATGCATTTTGAACTTTTTTTTACAAGAACAGAAAATTTTCATTGAGCAACAAGTCATCTTAGATACTTGCGATTCCGAATGCTTTTTTTTTCATTTTCTTGTTAACCTTATGTGACAAAACACAACTGCTTCATACTGTGGAGTAAAATTTGTGTGTTTATCATTGCAATAATTCTTCAACACCACAGTGAAACAGGAGGGTTTTTTTTTCCCCCTTCTGGAACCTGTGACTCCAAATCCTGTCATTGACCCTGCAAATTGACAAAGTCACATTTTCCTCTGGGGAGGGGAAAAAAAACCCCAAGGATTACATGGGATACATGTCCAGTTTATTTATCCTTGTTGCCAGTGTAAACTGCTGCAGGTATGGCCTTGTTTGATATATCAGAAAAATTCACAGTGGCATAATTTAAAAGAAAAGCCTTCATCCTTTATTATACTGTAATGCCAAAGACATACCACAAGCTCAGAACAATACAGAGGAAACACATACAGTCCTCTAAAAAAACAAAATGTAGTAAAATAATACAAGTACTGAACTAAAATTGTAACTCCCTGAAATATTTTGTAGAATGCTGGGTTAAAATGTATTTTTAGTTTTGTGACAATTTCATGAGACGACATGTCTGTTCCAACAAATTTATTGACGTCATTACTGTATGTGCTCGTGCATATTTTGTCCTTTTTCCTTTGTTGCCTGTGGACTCTCCAATGCTGTCAGACCCAGAGAACTTGCCCAATCACTTCAAATAAGTCCTACATAGCCCCTGGCCCTAATCATGCTCCCAGAGTCGTCTCACATATTGCATAAGTAACGTTTCTGTGATCTTAGCTTGAGCCTCCATGGAGTAACCATGTTGTAATTTTGTTTTAGTGTTGAGGGATGCCTCCCGTTTTGCTTCCCCTTTGCAGATTTGCAAGCTCACTCAATCTTATTTTTTTAAGCTTGCGATTTCCATGCATTTTATCCGATATAATGTATTGCAGTTCTGAATAGTTCTCTACCCCTCGAATTGACCATCACTGTCCTTCAATTACTCATTACAAGTTCAAAGTTCAGATTTGTTGTCAGAGTACATACTTGACATCACATACAACCTTGAGATTCTTTTTCCTGTGGGCGAGGCAGAATTACCACTTATTGGGAGTGCAAAAAATCTGTACTCAAGATGAGATGTATACAGGTAAACAAATAAAGAAATGTAAACAAACTGACTGTACAATACACAGAGAAAAAGTATCAATGAAGTCCAAAATTATGAATTCTTAAATGAGTCTTTGATTGAGTTTGTTGTTGAGGAGTCTGATGGTCATTCACCAAAAATTCTAATTTAAATCTTCAATAGTTCTTGGTTGAAGACTGATTGAGTAAACAAAGCTATTATCTATAGTAAGGTTCACTAAGTCTACGCACCATTCATTATTATTAAACACAGAGGCATTAGCCTCTAATGTGACAGAAAATACAAGTTGAATATTGTGTGCAGTTCTGGTCTCCAAATTACAATTTGGCTATCAATAAGGTAGAGAGGGTGCAGAGAAGATTTACTAGAATGTTGCCTGGATGGCAGTATCTAGAATACGGAGAAAGATTGAGTAGATTGGGACTTTATTCATTGGAGCGTAGAAGGTTGAGGGGGGATTTGATAGAGGTATATAAAATTAGAGGGGAATCAATAGAGTAGATGTGAATAGGCTCTTCCCCTTGAAGGTAGGAGAGATTGGAACGAGAGGTCATAAGTTAAGGGTTACGGGGCAAAACTTTAGAAGTAACATGAGAGGTAGCTTCTTCATTCAGAGAGTGGTGGTTGAGTGGAATGACCTTCCAGAAGAGGTGGTTGCAGCAGGGTCAATTTTGTCATTTAAGAGGAGGTTGGATGTGAGGGGATTGCAGGGAGCAGGTAAGAGGAACTAGTGAAGTTTCATTTAAATCGGTGCAGGCCAGAAGGGCCAATATGGCCTGTTTCCAGACTGTAATTATTATAAGATTACAGCAAGTGGCAATAAGCACACTTGGGGAGCTAATGATCTGCACTCAAGCCATATGACCAAAATTATCTTCACAACACGTGTGGCAGGGTTTTACTTGGAATTAATTATGATTTTTAATCAGAAATAAAGGAAAAATTCTGAGAAACATTTTCATGCTTACCTCTGGAGTGGTCATTTACACAGGAAGCCCTTTTACACTGCCTTCCTGTGTTGTGGAGTTTGTCGGAGGATGAACATTGTATTCATTAGCCCAGTTTCTTATGGAACGTCTGAGGTCAATTTACACTGCAGCCGCTCCATAAAAATGCTCAGGGGTTTTGGTGGAAAAATTACGGGTTGGAATTTATCAAATAAATTCCATGACAACATTTTTACATTGCCAGCAGAGCAGAAAATTTCTGAAAATTTTCTGAAAGTTCTGCTTTGTGGGCAGAGTAAGTAATGGAGTGAATAGAATTGAACAGTAGCTCAGATCTTCGTCTCCGCCACCAAATATCTGCACTCAAATTTTCTTTAAGTACCTTCTCATACCCTTCTGCCCCACATTCTGTTTACGGTTACGGCAAGACTCATTCTGAGCCAACTTGTGGAATTGGAGTAGTGTGGGGCAGTGATGTGTAGCCAAAGGTAGTCATTCTTTTTATCTCTATATGATTGGAAATGCTCTTGCAAATCTATTTTCTACCATATTTAATCAGCTTTGCAGAAAAGGGTACTTTTACAAGGTCATGAATTTCTCAAATGATAAAAACCTGTTTTTTCAGTGTATCTGAAACAAAGCATCAAAGCATCTCAAAAGATGTTTGCCCCCTTCATTGGAGGAAATTACATAATAGCCAAAATGGGCCAGTTAGCATCTATAGAAAGAGAATGGATTGAAGACCTATCATCAGATAATCACTTAACTCAGCTAACTGCTCCCCCTTGTTTAAGGTTAAAGTTATGCTCCATTTAGGCTGGCATTTTCTTTTGCATCTTAAATCAGTGAGAGAGGCTTATTCAGTATTAGAGGCTAATTGATTCAATCTTGTGCCCATGGGATCTCTTCTTCTTTGGCTTGGCTTCGCGGACGAAGATTTATGGAGGGGGTAAAAAGTCCACGTCAGCTGCAGGCTCGTTTGTGGCTGACAAGTCCGATGCGGGACAGGCAGACACGGTTGCAGCGGTTGCAGGGGAAAATTGGTTGGTTGGGGTTAGGTGTTGGGTTTTTCCTCCTTTGCCTTTTGTCAGTGAGGTGGGCTCTGCGGTCTTCTTCAAAGGAGGCTGCTGCCCGCCAAACTGTGAGGCGCCAAGATGCACGGTTTGAGGCGTTATCAGCCCACTGGCGGTGGTCAATGTGGCAGGCACCAAGAGATTTCTTTAGGCAGTCCTTGTACCTTTTCTTTGGTGCACCTCTGTCACGGTGGCCAGTGGAGAGCTCGCCATATAATACGATCGGGCACACAAAACTCAAAACGGTCAACCAGTTTACCTATCTCGGCTGCACCATTTCATCAGATGCAAGGATCGACAATGAGATAGACAACAGACTCGCCAAGGCAAATAGCGCCTTTGGAAGACTACACAAAAGAGTCTGGAAAAACAACCAACTGAAAAACCTCACAAAGATTAGCGTATACAGAGCCGTTGTCATACCCACACTCCTGTTCGGCTCCGAATCATGGGTCCTCTACCGGCATCACCTACGGCTCCTAGAACGCTTCCACCAGCGTTGTCTCCGCTCCATCCTCAACATCCATTGGAGCGCTTTCATCCCTAACGTCGAAGTACTCGAGATGGCAGAGGTCGACAGCATCGAGTCCACGCTGCTGAAGATCCAGCTGCGCTGGATGGGTCACGTCTCCAGAATGGAGGACCATCGCCTTCCCAAGATCGTATTATATGGCGAGCCATGGGATCTATGTGTTGCTTAAATACCATTTGTCCTGTTCTTACTGACAGATGACTGCTCTGGTAAAAGAACAATACAATTTTTAAAAAAAATCTTTGCTTTCAACTGCATCATCAAATCTGGGCAGTGGGGTGGCAGGCGGCTGTCAGGCAGCAGGGTGGGGGCAGCCAGTGGGGGGACATTGGGGCAGGCACTGCAAACTCTTGCTTAGGCCCCAGCCGCCGGTCACCCATTGAGCTCCTGATGCCTCGAAAACTCACGGTCAAAAGTTATACGTGTGCAATAATCAACCCCCTAAATTTTACCCTAAAAATAGGTCCACTAAATTCATCTATTACATGAATATGTTGTACACATATATAATATTTGTATAACATTTCTGTAACAAAATATGCACGGAAGAGTAAAACCATGTATGTAATATCGTTTCATGTCTTAAATTTAAAAAATTTAAATTAAAATGTTTAAATTTAAAATTTAGGTAACAGGCCATTTCGGCCCACGAGTCTGTGCTGCCAAGTTTACTCCAAATTAACCTACACCCCCGGTATGGTGGGAGGAAACCAGAGCCCCTGGGGAGAACCCACGCAGACATGGGGAGAACGTACAAGCTCCTTACCGACAGCACGAGATTCGAACACCAGTCCCGATCGCTGGCATTGTGCTAACCACTACCCCCACCGTGCCACCTTTCTGTGGCTCTTAAACATCAGAAGTTTATTGTACATGGCTCTTACCTTAATTAAGTTTGGCCACCCTGTGTCATGCTAACTTGCAACAGTCATAATTAAACCACATCCTCCAAGTTTACAGATAAGATCAACATAGCTAAAGCATGCAGTTGATTAATAAAACATACCTATTTGGAACCATCTCTAAATTTATAGTATTATTCTCAAAAAAATGTCCTCCATTGTAGAATTTTTGATTGCAAACATTTTTTAAAAATTGGTGAATATTACTGCAAATATATTTTCATAGGTCTTATCTTTAATGCATTTTAATTTTGAAACACTAATGATATATTGATTCAGTACATGGGAGTATCATTGTAAGGGTAGAAATACAGTACCTATTTGGACCTGTGCCTCAAGTTCTATATGATCATTGGTGGACATGTGCATAAAATAAGCCATCAGATCTCAGTTGAAATCATTTGGATAGATTAACTTAAATATAATTTGCAAGTGAAGGGGGCGACTATGAGACACTGGTGTTAAACCTGACATATGATGGCTGAAATTCATTCAGGCCGAGACTGCAGCAAATAGTCTTTGTCTCCAAGGTGCTGCTCTTTCACCAAGGTTCTGCAGCTGATTTCTCAGCCACATTTATTGGACAAAACATTTCCTTTTATTCACCAGTGATTTCTGACAAATCTTCAGCGTGAAACAAGCAGCGAACATTGGCAGTGATTTCCCACCTTACGACTGGAAATAATGGGGGAAACAACTGTAGATTTTCAATTTATTTCTTGCTGGGCTCAAGGACCTGGCCGCTTCAGAAAATGTTTCCAAATATCAGTGAAAGAGAAAATGTAAATAACTGAGAAAAAGTGAATAAGAATAAAAGATCACCTGCACTATAAATATAAACTTATCAGTGAAAATTACTGCAAACATTACAAAGCATTTATCTTTTAACATGGTTTTGTTTCACATCTGTGCCGTGAACTGGATGTGATAGGACAGATCTATCACCAATGTACATAGTGTATATAGTTACTGTATCTAGACTGTGCTTACAGCGAATGGCTGAGAGCTTAGCCACGCCTATCGTCTGGGCCTTAAAGGGTTGTGTCCCTAGCCAGGTCGGATCATTCCGGACTGGTCGTCCACCTGTGAAGTGCTCTTGTCTTTTGCTAATAAAAGCCTTGGTTTGGATCAACAAGTCTTTGATTCTTTCGACGAGCTCTACACTGGAATTCACTGACTATATTTAGATTAGACAGCCGACCCCCTCCTCTTGGCTCGGCCCCCATTGGTCCCGATATAAACCCTGTTTTCCCACCTCACCTCAGAATTACCTGAAGACCTCTGTAAAAACTAACTGTTAGTTGTAAGCTAATAAAAGTGTGTGCTCCTCACAAGTCTCTGAGCACTATCGATCATGTTACAATTTTATTAGCTTACCCTTGAAGATGGAATGGAAGCCCTATGAAGCCAGGCATGCTCCAGGTTGACCCTCTGTTCCCAGAGGCCTCCAAAGAATTCAACAACTGATTGGAGTGCTTCCAGTCTTACATAGCTGCTACCCAAGAAGTATTCCACTCCAACAGCCTCCGGATATCGGCCCTCCTCTCTTAAGTCGGCCCCAAGTGATATGTGGTTATCAGGGACTGTGCAACATTCGAGACGACCATCAGAGAGCTGAAAGTCCTCTACATGAGGCTCCAGAAGGACGTGCTGACGAGACACTGACTCTCACAATGTCTGCAACAACCGGGTGAATCACTGGATGACTACGTCCTGGAACTGTGAACACTGACGAGAAAGTGCCACTATGAAGTGGTCTCAGCCAGGGTGAGAGAAGAAAAGCAATTCTGGAATACACCGGTGGCTGGAGTGAGTTTGAGGTATGTGAGGCAGCGACTGCTAGAATTGGGGAAGAAGGATCTTGCCAGTGTCCTCGATGTGGCAAAATCCCTTGAACAGGCCCAACTGGGAGCAGACCACCTCGCTAATGAAAGCAGTGCATTCTCGGAAATCCAGGCCTGAAGAGCACAGCTGTCCCAGGTACTGACTACCATGGCCACATGCGAGAGAGTGCACCTACTGCACGCAAATCTGATCAGGAACCGAGGCCTGGAACTTCCAAATATCCCGCGCGGGATTCTGGATAACATGGTTCTAATGGAGCCGAGGTCCCGACAATAGGCCTGGAACTTCCAAATATCCCGCGCGGGATTCTGGATAACATGGTTCTAATGGAGCTACCATTGGATCCGGACCCCCCCCCCCCCACCCGAGTCCTGCTATCCAAGAACCACTGGAGGCACAAGAAGTTCTTGAAGAGCAAAGCCCACCAGTACTAAGGCGCTCGACCAGAATAACCATGACAGACTCAACATGTAAATAATTGTAAAAATTTGTGATGCTGAACACGGTCTCTGTTTTCGCCCGCAGGTTCTTTTCTTAAGGAAAGGGTGACTGCAGTGAATTGGAAATGTATAGATTAGACGGCCGACCCCTCCTCTTGGCTTCGTCCCAGTCGGTCCTGATAAAAAACCTGTTTTCCTGCCTTAACTCCGATTTACCGGAAGACCATTGTAGATACCGGCCTTTAGTTGTAAGCTAATAAAAGCATGTGTGTGGTCCACACAAGTCTGCGTTTGTGGTCCACACAAGTCTCCGAGTACCTTCGATCATGCTACAGTCTGTTTTATGACATGTTAATTTGGCACATTTGCTGTATTTCAGCAGGGGGTCATTACACTGTCTGGGCTGTAGTGTGTATCAGGATTTGTGTCCCATACCGTGTATTTTCTATCAAAATTACCACAAATATCTGTGAGAAATTTACAAATCAAAACCTCGAGCAAATAGTTAAAGAAAGATGATTTTTTTTTTATAAACGCAGGGAGAGCTTCAAAGGAGTCAGACCTTGCTGAAGTTCGTCTTCGCATCAGAAATCCACACATCTCCATGGCAACAGACTGATTTTCAAATAAACATTTCAGTACAGCCTCAAGTACAAATACTTGCAAGTGTTCCACAATCATCACTAAAATGGATGCCAATAGTCAGAAATATTGCTGTTTAAAGTCAATGCACAACTTTTGCCATCCTTCAATGACCATTTAAAAACACAAACTGAACAAAGTTGAAGGGTGCTTTATCTAGCGTATTTAAAATGTGTATAAAAACCTTCAAATGTACTCAGTACATCCATTAATTGTGAATTAATGAGTCCCTCACATTCTAAGAATATCCAGAACGATGGCAGGAACATCAAAATCTTGCAGCATTTCATATAGCCTGTCCACAAATCTTTCTTTTTGTTAAGGTTATGTAATATGCTAGCAACAAGAATTGCTGGAAATTCAACCAGCTTTATTTCAGTCCTCAGAATTGAGTCTCAAAATCTGGCCAATAGATGGCTCTGTGGAGAGACTTCCAAGAGAAAAATGCATATTACCATTTTTACAAAAAAAAACATGCAATAATCAAGTGGCTGTGAGTAACACCACAGGCAATTCTCTCTGGTATTAAATTACCCTCAAATAAACTGTAAACAAATTATGAATCTTGAAGTCGTAACTTTAGAAGAATTCAGAGAGTGGTGATAAATAGAATTCATTCTTTTAACCTAAATAATGTCTTGAGAAATTTCCAGTTTGCTATCAAATTAGAAACTTCCAAATGTGCTCACAAAACAATGCAATTTCAAACAAGCTGCATAACTGACAACTCACTCTTGAAATTCTGTCTTGTGCTATTTCTTTTCCTGATGATGGCCTCCTTAATTTGTGTCCTGGAAATCGATTGGACGGCTGATGTAAGCGACCAGAAACTCACTGTTATTTCATATTCCTTTATAGAGGTTTTAATATTTCATGAGGATGTGATTGAAGAGCGGTAATATATAGACACACAAGAACTGTCTTGGCAATTACATTAAAAAAAGACACCTTGTTTGCAAATAACAGACTTATTTGCAGTGAAGATTCTGGAGGGGTTGTCTTATTCAGCTGTTGGTGAGATTGTAAGATTTGGAGGCAAACGGCTCGATGATCACTCATAACTGAAACATACATTTTAAAGAGAGATTGGGGAAAAGGCAGAATAGATAAAGGATACCTTTTGGGATATCATTCCTCATGCACTTCGAGCCAGGCAGTACTTCTAATTTCTTAGAACTGATACAAGCATTTGGTTTAAGGCAGAAATATTTGGAAAAGACTGAAATAAGAGCAGAAGAGGTAGGAAGATTTCTTTTTGACACAACAATCTTGAATGTATGAAAGGATGGAGGTGCAGACAAGGTTAGTTAGATGCACAATTGGAAAGAGACTGGGGATCAAAGCAGAGAAATAGAATCAGAATTTATTGTCATGAATGCCACAAAATTCTTTGTTTTATAATAGCATCACCACTGTGCAAACATTATATAAACATTATATTATATTATATACAGAAAAAGGAAACGTCAAAGCAAGGCAGTGTCTGTGATTCATTATTCATTCATGAATCAGATGGCAGAGGGCAAGAAGCTGTGCTTTTGTGCCGCTGAGTTCTCGTCTTCAGGCTCCCGAACCGTTTTTATGATGGTAGCAGAGTGAAGAGAGATAGAGGCTGGTTTCTTAAGACAGCGCCTCTTGTAGATGTCCTCGATGGAGCGAATACTGTCGTCCGTGATGTCACAGGCAGAATTAGCAACCCTCTGGATGTTTTTCTTGTCCTCTGTACGAGATAACGATGCAACCACAGCCAGAATACGGTCCATGGAATACCTGTAGAAGTTTTCAATGTACCGAAATCTCTTTCAGCTTCTCACAAAGAGCCTTCTTTGTGATTGCATCGACATGGTGGCTCCAGGAGATGTTGACACCCAGGAATTTGAAGTTCTTGACTCTCTCCATTGGTGACCCCTCAACGAGGACTGGGTCGTGTTCTCCTGATTTCCTCCTGAAGTCCACAATCTTCTCTTTGGTTTTGCTAACCAATAGGTTAATGTGGATGGGCGTTTCACAGGGCTTGTGGGCCAAAGAGCTTCTTTCTGCATTGAATAATATTCAAGTGTCAGATATCAGTGAAGCATCACAGCTGAAGGAAAAATGGATTTTGACCGAGTTTCATTCTTCGAAAAAATTAAAGCCGCTCCACTGACTCATACGCAATTCTAATTTTTTTTTCATTTTATTTAGACATGCAGTATGGTAACAGGCCCTTCAGGTCCACAAGTCCCTGGGACCCAAATACCCCAATTAACCTGCAACCCCTAGACGTTTTGAAGAGTGGGTGCAAACCGGAGCACTCAGAGGAAATCCACGCAGACACAGGGAGAACGTACAGACTCCTTACACTGAATTCATAGCCGTGCCGCTGTTGCTGCAATAGCCTTGTGCTAACTGCTACACTAACTGTGCTGTCCTAATTTGATTATTCGCATACTTAACCCAACGCCTCTAAGTTTTTATGATTTCTCCTTTAAACATATTTTGTTTCATAAACAAAAAAATTATTTACTCAATTAATTTCACACCTTTTCCTGCTGTACACCCACTCTTCCATAACTGCACAGTCATCTCCACAGAAGGTCATGATTAGTGAAATAAAGAGTTCCAGGAAACATCACAGCACTGTGCAAGAGTATCATCACATTGGAAGCTGCCTTGGGAAGTTAACAAGGTATCTGAATGGGGAGGGAATGCTACAGAAATGGTGGCAAACTTGCAGGGTTTAAGAAATGACATTAAATTCAGCAGTTGACACATAATGCAAAATGCATGTGGTCGACGCTCCCTTCCTCTAATCATTGAGATGAAAAACTTACCCCCAACTAAGTTGCTTTCAGTGTGGTTAGATAGTGAATCCAGAGAACACAAGTGTGTGCTTCAGTCTCTTCAAAAACTGTGGTGTGGGAATCATTTTGCGTGTTATGTAACAGTGAATGTGCCCTTAGCGTGTTCCGGAAGCATAAACTTGCCAGAATAAACCAAGCACTGTTTAACGATGTTAAAAACAATTGCTGATGCTGGAAATTTGAAATTAAAAAAAACACCCAGCAGATTAGACAGCATCTGTGGAAAGAGAACCGTTCTGCTGAAGGATCCCAGATCTCAGACGTAAACAGGCTTTCTTTCAACTGCTGGTGTGTGATCTGCTGAGTGATTCCAGTGTTTTCTGTTTTTATTATTCATTAACCTTTCACTTAAGTGCAGGCTTCTCTTTTATGGCTATTATTGGTATAACAATGACTGCATCTCAGTCTTGTATGGGGACACCAACACCCCCATGCGTAAAGCCCTACAAAAGGTAGTGGATGCAGCCCAGGTCATTACAGGCAAACCCCTTCTGACCATCGAAAACATCGATGGAGAACGCAGCCATCAGACGGGAGCAGCAATCATCAAGGATCCACACCACCTAGCCCAACGTACTCAGTTCTCCCCGCTGCCATCAGGAAAGAGGTATAGGTACCACAAGACTCACAACATCAGGTTCAGAACAGCTGCTACCCCTCTACCATCAGACTCCTCGACACAAACTCAATCAGGGACATTTAAGGACTCTTATTTTTGCACTTGGTTATTTGATTTTTTTTCCCTCTCTGTATTGCATAGTCAACTGTTTAAATTTGTTTACACGTGTACATAGTGTGCAGTTTTTTTTTGCCCTACCAAAAAGTGGTAATTCTGCCTCGCCGGCAGGAAAAAGAATCTCAGGGTTGTATGTGATGTGATGCATGTTCTCGGACCATAAATCTGAAATTTAAATCTAAATCTAACTCTAAACCATATGTTCTTACTGATTAATCATCCTATTTTACATTGCAGAGGGAAAAACACCATCTCATGTCTGAGTCAAATGACATGGTTCCTATTGACAAGTCTCGATGAAACTTGCTCCTATTTGAGTTCCACAACCCATCTCTTATGTTGATTGGCTTCTAAAAATTTGCCAGGTTCTTGAACCACCTGCCAGCTTCAGACATTAACAGGCTACAGCTTGTGCAGTTACTGATTTATTATCATCTGATTGTACAAGAAAAACCTTACGAAACAGCATTCTCCAGTCGGTTCTCAATGCAAAAACATGCGAACACAAAACACACATACAGACAAAGGATACATATGCAGTATATATAGACATATCGAAAATAAATAAATATTGTTTAATAAATAGTAGAGTCTCAGAGGGTTAGTATGATCAGTTCATTCAGCGGACTCACTTCCCGTGGGAAGAAGCTATTTCTCAGCCTGGTGTTTCTGGCTCCGATACTCCTGTGTGTCCTTTCCGATAGGAATAGCTGGTAGCTGAAAGATGTTGTGTGCAGAGTGGTAGGGGATTTTGCAAGTCCTTGTCAAACAATAATCTCAGTTGATCATGTTGATGGGGAGGGTAGGGGGGGGGGGAAGGAGGCCCCAGTGATCCCCTCTTACGGTCCTGTGGATTGACCTCCAATCCAATGCTCTATAACCGTACCATACTGTGATGCTACAGGCCAGGAGACTCCTGACAGAGCTCCTGTAGGAAATTTACAGGATGGTAGTTAATAGTGTTGCCCGCCTCAGTCTTCTCATGAAATGCAGTCGCTGTGGCGTCTTCCTGACAAGTGAGATGTGTGTCCAGAATAGGTCCCTTGTTAAGTGGACTCTGAGGAACTTAGTGTTCTTTACTCTCTCCTCTAGAGTTATTAATGTGTAGTGGAAGGCAGTTGTTCCTGGTCCTCCTGAAATCCACAATCATCTCCTTTGTCTTGTCCACGTTGAGACTCAGGTTGTTATTCTCGCACCATATCACGAGATATTCCGCCTCTTCTCTGTAGTGCCACCCATCGTTGTTGGTGACAAGACCAACTAGTTGTTGTAAGTGAGGAAACAGGTGTGGTAGGTCTCAAAGGCAAGGACTCTGAACACAGTTTTGATGAAAGGAAGGATTTTATTTACGGAAGGCAAGTGTGGGAAAATAATAACTGATGCAGAGCGCACACACAAACACACAATGAGCTGGTAAATACAATGATCAGGGAAAAATCACTACAATACCCCACCACCCCTCAACTCAGTACAGACACGGCTCTATGCTACAAGGGACACTAATTAAACACTCCCAACACTTTTAACAGTGCACATCTTACCAACAGTTTCTCCAGCACCCTTTCATACTTCTAGGCCTGGAGTGAAGCAGGGTGGTCCCAAACTGGCAGAGAGAGAGAGAACGTGACACCTTCATGGTGCTGGAGGGACAAGCCCACATCATTTACTGGAGGCCAGTAGCTCAGTGGCAGGAGGGTTAATCTAATGACAACAGCCAATGGCCCAAGGCCAAGTATAGGCAGGCTGGAGAGTGCAATCCAGGTAATTTACATGGAGCCAACAGCAAGATGTGCACTAATGCATGGGGCGGAACCAAACCTTGATTGGCAGCTGCTATGTCCTCTCACTAGGTGCTTGGTGGGTGGGGGGGGGGGGCAGTGCTGACACATGACAGCCACAACCCTTCCCAATACACTAGTGAGCAGGGAAAACTCATCAGAACTGACTAAAGGTGAGAAGGAAAGACGACTTTGATGGAAAATGTCATGTAGATTGGAGGCATTCTGTCCACTCCACTTCAGAAGCAATCAACTGCAGAGGAATCCCAGAGGGCCCCTCAGTGGAATAATGGCAGATTATGTGGAATTGCAAGGATACTAAATTCAATAATGTCACTTCATTAGGTTCAGAGAGAAATGCGGTCAGACTTTCTATCAGCATTCTAAACAATTACCATGTAATAAATAGTGAGTGAGTGCTCCTTGACTTGGCGGAATGAAAATATTGTAGCGACGGCTACAGTGCTCCTGCAATAACATTCGCAACCAGACGGGTTGAGCTCAGTGAGCAGACTAGTTTTTTGCAGGCTGCTGGGCTGCACTTATACTCCCAGCCTGGACCTGTCTGAGAACCGCGCTGGAGGGCGCTGACATCATCCAGGAATCACGTGGTCCCCAAGCGCGGGTTTCTGAGCCCCAAGCTGGAAGGAAGGGAAACCCCCGATGGCGCCATTTTGGCCGGCTGCCCCACCATGTGGCTTACAAGCGGGGCCGGTTCGCCTGCTTTGTGGAGAGCCGCCACAATATGATCTTTGCATGGTCCATACTCACTGATTTGAAACTCTGACACCAATTTTGTCAGCTTTACTGTTTCCTGAATTAATGCGCTACATTTTTCACGAACTTCAAGCTCTCACACATTGCTGACTTGAGACCTTGCTGTTTCTTCCAACAGTCTCCCTATTTATAGAGACCCCCAGCATAAACAATAGGTTGCATTGCACTGTGCTGGCATCAATAGTTGGTGAGGCCCTTCCCCAGACACATTTCGTCAAAGTTGTCACTGAAATTGAAAGATTATGAATTTCTTTTACATTCATAAGCTGTGAAACAAATAAAAATAACAAAAAGAATAAAGTACCATTTGAAAAATAAAAACACATACTGTTAGGTCTGCTTTGTTCATGAATGAGTGAGACAAACACCAGGCTGAGTCGAAATCAGGGTTCTTTGTTCTTTATTACCGGATTGTAACACTTGCGACTAACAAAGTTAGTCGGAGAATGCATTCTGCCGTTATCAGCAAAATGGTGATTTTTTATACCCTTGGATACGTGCTTAGAACATCATCATATCATTACTTGTCCAATGACTAAAACTGTTGCTATCCTTTCCCTGCTAGCTTCCTGCCTCTCAATCCATTAATGTCTCTCTTATCTTGTAAGTACAAGGATGCATTCACATCTTGTTACAGCCCTGTACATTCCCATCTCATGATGTTTTACCTAACAGGAGTACAAGGACACCTCCCCTTCTTGTTACTGCCCTGTACAGGGTAACTCCCTACACATTCCCATCTCATGATGTTTTACCTTACAATACTTACAATTAATTACATTAAAACATTTTGACAAATGAAATGTACCTATAGGTTTCTGATTGGGTAACATTGGTTAAAATGGTGTACCACCCTTTTTGGATGCACTAAAACATTGTCGAATGTATTACAGTAAAGATGTGATTGCTTTGGAGAGGGTGCCGAGGATCATTTTAAAGTGAGAGGTAGGAGGGTTAGAGGCTGAGGGGACTTGTCGGGAATATGTCGTCTGAAGAGGTAGTCGAGACGGATATTCTCATGGCATTTAAAAAGCATTCAGTTAAGATGCAAAAGGTGATATGAACATGGTAGGCAGGCCTGCTTCTGTGCTATTTGACACATATATTTATACCAAATTGAGTCCTCCCAAAAATGTATCAACATTTTTTTAAAAAGTTAGCGATGGTGTTAATGACCCAAAAGTTGAGCTGCTTATCATTCAATACCTGCCATCGCTCTCTTCCTCTAGCAGTCACAGCACACTAATAAATGGTAAATTAATTACATATATATCAAATGAACCTGATCTCCAGTATTGTCCACAGCTCTGGATATGGGATGGGCCTATTGAAGTCATCCCTCCCAAGCTACCTGTTGCCTGCAGTTCAGTGATGGCTTCTATACAGCAGCAAGAAAGAGAGAAAGACTCCACATGCTGCTTTTTCAATGCAAAGCCCATCCATGTGACCCTGTGAGGACCAATCATGTGCTAGCCTCTCCTGTGTGCTGATCTAACCATTGATTGGCAGGCGAGGTGACCTCACCGGCCGGAGAGGTCACATGACCCTCCACAATCCACACTACACTGTCTAAGTGACTTTCAAACATCGCATTGTGTCTGCCTCTGGCAGCATGTTTCATATAACTATCAACTTCTTTGTAAAAAAAGTTGCTCTCAAATCCTTTTCAATTTTTTTTTACCCTTCCTTCTTTACAAGAACACTGCATTATGAGCCTTGTTTATTCTAATCAATGCCAGACCCAGGAGCTCCAATTTATGTTGCTAGCGGCTGAAACATGTGTCAGACGTCATTAGGCGTGTTTCTGACTGATTGCTAACATAATTTACTACAAGTAACATTGATTTTGGATCACATATTATTGAAAAAAGCAGGATTGCTTGGTTCATATGCTCATTCCAAGTTGCAACTGAGCAAGGCAATTTTTCTGCACAAGTAAAATGAATTATTCCATAATATCTTGCATGCGCCACATACAGTATACGTACGGCTTGTGTTCATGATGGAATTAAGGATTTGTGCGTTATAAACTGAATGCTTATGCCATGTGTGATGGTTTGTGCTTTTGCTTCTCTACGTAGAGGGGCAGACAGAGTTGACAGTTCTCCAGGATTGTCAAAGGCTCTCCAACAGTAAAGAAATGAACCTCTTCCCAGGATGAGAATATTGGTGGACAATTGTAAAATGTTCTTCTTACTTTGAGCACTTCTCTTTGTCAATTATGAAAATGTTTGAAATGGCATTTTGACTGGGCAGTGCAGGAAGAAATGTTATGTGATGAAAACCCCAGTTGGGTTGCCAGGCAAGAGTTGGGAACCTTAATTTTGGGTCATAGCCCAGAGTATTTCGGCACAATCTTCTACATGGGTCAGCCATGTCACAGATTTTGATTCTCTGCTGCCGAGGGTGGGTGGGTTGCCATGGTTACACAGGTTCCCTGATTTTTGGATGAGCTCCAGTTAGTGGTTCTGTGAATTCTTTGTGAACTTGGAGACAATGCCTTATTTAGTCTGCAGGAAAAATTCTTAAACAATTAATGGTGGAGAGATAAGTAAGATGGCAAGAGTGGAGTTTGGCAGTAAGTTATTACCGACTGTATCAGTGATACGTTGGAACTGACTGGCACATCCCATCTGGCAATGACATTGATGCTCCAGAATGCAAGCTTGGTTTCTCACCAGCTCGACAGTCTATAGGGATATCATGGAGATAAGATGGGCAGAGTGTAATACAAGTCATTTTGCTTTCCCATTGGGCAATAATGTTGAAACAGTAAATCCCCTAGTATTCAGCACTCATGGGGATTGGCAGATGCTGGATAAATGAATCTTCCATTTGTTTGAGATTGCGTGTTGCGTGGATTGGCAAACTAACAGCAAGGTGCACCAATTTTAAACTTCCATATTGTTTTACTTATTTATTTTCCACACTTTTTTTTTGCCAGTTGCTTGATTTCTGGATAATGGGGATTTTACTGTACTGAACTGTCTGTATTCTGTGATTTTCTGTTATTTGCTTATTCCTTGAGGCCTGAAATATTGGCAATATCTCTTTGTCTCCTATGGATGCTGGATGACCAGCTGAGTTCCTCCAGCATTTTGGTGTGTTTTTACTACAATTACAGTGTCTGCAGCCTTATGTATTTCACTTTAATTCCTGGGCAATCAGTCTGCACATTGACTGAGGTTTTGATGAACAAGACATCCTCTCAATTAACCTGCTGGGTATCCTGCTAGTCCTGAGGCTTCCTGCTTCATATTGGCCAAAGTTCCTCACGGTCAGCTGGGAAAATAGCCATGGCACAAACGTGCACTGGCAAAGATTAACTAGGCTCCCCGGGTGGCTGAGTAAAGGAGTAGCTCCAGCTGTGAAGATGGCTGCAGGGTGGACATTCTGGTTTTTACCCTTTCTATCTGATTTCCTTGAAGTAAGAGTTAAAATCCCCTTTGAATGAAGCTGTACCAAAGTGATAAATATTCCAGATATGGGAAATGTCTTTATATGGTATATTTTGTTTACTGATTTCAAATCAGATAGAGAGGGATAAAACAGGAACCAATTACTGCTCACAATCCACCTTTAAACTAGGAGGCTGAAACACCTTACCTTAAGGCAAGCTATCCATAGCGTGTTACATTCACTTGTTACCTGCCCAATTGTAACAATGCACATAATCTCCTTTGATACGAGATGCTAAATATTTCTTCCTTTGCATAAAAGTCTTGAGAAAGGCAAATCAGAATGACAAATGCCATCCCCTAGCCAATTAAACAACTCAGCTAATTAAAATATCGTTCAACAGCTTGGACTCTGACAAATTATTCTGATAATCAATCATGAATGCAAAATAAATGAACCCTGAAATTACCGATTGGTCTGCATCAGTAACGATGGTTATATGAATGTTATGAAATTGATCTCATGTTACATTAGATTGGTCTAGGCATAATGTCAATCATTTATTGCAGAGAACAGATGTTGCATTTAAAATAAAATAAGGCCAAGCTACAAATGGCCTCAATTTCTGTGTCCTCAGTTCACCTTCCACCTGGTGCAGCTCCCACAGCCTGCAGCTGGAGTTGATTTAGCCCATTAATAGTGGTCCATTGACACCTGGCCAATGCAATCCCATCCCATCAGATAGTGTGGAGGGGGACTTGGTTGCAGTGGATCTATTTCTGCATTGATGCTCACCGGCAGTGGAAGCTGGAACTGGCCGCTGCTCAAGATCCCAACAGAAGCTCTCACCCTGATCTTCCATCATCTTCCCTTTAGTCACACAATCATTCTCCTTCCACCACCAGGGGGTGAGAATAGGTGGAAATTGGGAACCCTGCCAGTAGCAGATTAGGCCCAAAGGTTTGGGTTGAAGTACTATGGTTGAATAACAAGTTTATTCAACAAAACAGACCCAACAAAACAGTGTTCTCCAGTTCTTGGTGCAAAACCTGCAGACACACAACCAGACATAACACACAAAAAAATACATATCCAGTAGTCATTTATGCAATTTAAAAATAAATATTGTTTCATGAATATGAGTCTCGGATGGTTAGTGTGAATGGTTCCTTTGGTCGTTCAATATTCTCTCTCCCCCTTGGAGGAAGGTGGTGGTGCTGGCTTTGACACTCCTGCATTTCTTTCCCAGCAGGAGCAGTTGAAAGACGTTGTGTGTGGGGTGGAAGGGGTCCTTAATGAAAGTTAAACCAACCCAGCACTATCCCTAATTCACATAGACCAGAAAATGCCTCTGACTATAGATTCTCATTATCTAAACCAACAGTGATTAAAAAATGACACCAGCTCCAACTCAAACACAGTGTATTTACAAGTGTGTTGTTGAAGTACAGCTCTGACTGGGTCATCATCACTGGCTGTGAAATTGGCGTGTCAACGCAGAGAGCAAACCAAATGCAGGCTCTGTTTCAATCACACATTCCTTTCCATGAGAAAGAATGATTGCTGCATGCCCAGTTTATGTCGCAGCCCCCATGGTATATGTGGAAGTTGGAGATGATAATGCACAGATACTGACGTGAGTGCTCAGGAGTAAAGTTTTTATTTCTTAACAGACAGATAAATCAATATTAAAATCCACACCGGACCCTTCTGGGACAGAGACACAAGGATGAGGTCATATGACATATAAGAATTGTTTTGGGTTCAAATGCTCTGTCAGAGAAATGAGTGAACAATTTAATTCAATAACTCATTTAGTGCCAATGAATTTTTTTTATTGTTTATTGCATTATGTGTTTATGAGTTCATGCTCATCTAATTCCCACCTCCTGCCTGAATTATTTTAGTTTTGAACTGTAAGTTTAAAATAGCGTTATATTACAGATAGAGGAAATTACTCATATACTTAACTGTTTCAATATGAAACAAGCTCAGTAATAGATATGATTCCCATTGAGTGAAATGTTTCCATTATTTTTAAAATAGATTTGTAGCTGGCTGCTACAAGCTACGGCTCTGCGGAGCCTATCGCGCAGGAAAAGTTATAGGTACGTGCAGGTTAACTCAGAAAGGACACGCTGTTCCCAGAAAGAACAACACAAACCCACTTGAGTGTAGTTAACATGGAGCTATATTGGGCTCACAGCCACCGTGCTTTTATTCTCAAGCTGAAGGGCATGGTCAAAGCCCCCTCAGCGCTGATCGGTGCATTTGGAATCCGCTTTCCTTGATAGGCCAGTTAGGCTCCTTTAGTTGTGGCCAATTGGAGGGCACCATTGCGGGCCTTGTGCAGCCTGCTGGATCGTCGCGTTTGTCCTTCATTGTGTGAGGCACCCCAAGGGGGCTGCGAGGGGCTGCCATAGATTGTTAATTTAGGTGTCAATTCAAGTGTTCAACCAGATGCTTCTTAAATATTGTATCTTATTATTGACAGCTCACCAGCATTCATGCTGCTATCCTGCTCCCCATGTTCCCTGTACTGGAAAATCCTACCCTATGATCTCATTTAAGTTGCACACAAACACTTCCTGCTTTTCCGGAACACTCTTTGGTTCCCCTTCATCATGTCACAAAACACTTCAAACCAGCATGCTACTTTCAACAAGGTTCAATGCACAAAATGTGACTGCTAATTTTTGCTTTGGCAATCAAGACATTAATGTTTTATTTTAGAATTTTCTAATTGAAAAACACATATTGGCTGGGATACCAGGGATGACTGCTATGTTTATCTTTCTAAATTTATTTTTTAAAATTAGACATTCCACACTGTGACAGGCCAATTCAACCCTACCAAAATTACACCCCATTAACCTACACGCCGGTACGTTTTTGAAGGGTGGGAGGAAACAGGAGCCCCCAGAGAAAACCCACGTAGACAGGAAGAACGTACAAGCTCCTTATGGACAGCATGGGATTCAAACCTAGGTCTGGTCCCGATCGCTGGCGCTGTAAAGACGTTGCGCTATCCGCTACGCCAACTATTCCACGCATAACCTTTCCCAAAACCTTTGATACGGATGTTTTATTTTATTATTCAATCCAAGATAACAATTGTTCCCACAGCCCAGCTCTCCCTCTGGTGTTTCCATTTTCCCACAACATTTTAGAATGGATAAGCACTTGAACTGGCAGAGCATGTGGATCAAGTCTTGGTAAATGGAATTAGTATTTGATGTTCAACCTGGATAAGGTGGGCTGAAGGACTACAACAAAACAGCACTTACTCTGTCCTGCAGTTAGAGGGTTAACAAGACCTGCGATATTCTGTGAAACACTTAAAGGTTTCCAGTTCCGAGTGGGAATGCTGTTTACTGAGCCGCAGTGGCACTGGCTCTGCTAGGGTTCACTGTGTTCCAAAATTAATTTTGCTCTTTCTGTCCTGATTTCCTTGGCATTGGACCAAGTCTTTACTCTGTCAAATCTACTTGATAACTGCTGCCTCTTGTCAAAAGAATGGAGACATCGGCATTTCATTCCATTCCGCAGAACTGGTGTGGAAGTAAATTATCATTGATCTCGAAGAACTGCCAAAGTGGATGAAAATAACTGGGTCAAATGAAGCAAAGCATCCCAGGGAGCATCAAACCCCATGTAGTGATGTGTTTTCTCCTTGTACATTATTCCCTGTTGTTGTTGTTGTTCGTCCATCGTAGTCGAAGATGACCATATCTTCAAAATCAAATGAGAAATTGGTGGCTGTGGGTCCGAAAGTGACTGGTGAGGCCAGTCCGGGCCCTGAAGGCTCGCCCACACGTGGGACACAAGTCGTGGCAGTGGATGCTGCTCGGGCCTTGCGCACAGCCCGCTTTCGTTGTGCCTTGGTGATGCGCCTTACTTCAGCTGCACGGGCTCTTGTGGTGATCTTGCTGCGCCAAGCTGGACGATTGAGGGCAAGCATCTCCCACATGTTGATATCGACACCGCCTTTGAAGGATGCTTTGAGGCAATCTTTGTAACGTTTCTTCTGCCCTTATTATTCCTTACCTGCGTGCTGTTGTACGTATGAGGCTGGCCCGCCCACTAGTGACTCATCTCCTATGTCTCCTCCCCATATGACCTGGCCATAAAGATCAACCTCCCTCCCCCCCACTTCCAGCATTCCCGCACCTGGATCCGGGCCAGCCAAAGTCTTGTGTTTATTAAAGCCTATCATTCCCCTGCTCTTGACTTTGTGGTTATTGCTAGAGCCTATCACCCCACTTGCTGTGGGAGGTGTTGTTATTTTCACAGGATCCCCAGAGCACTGGACAGTGAAAGCAGAGAGGGGCTCGGCAGTCATAATTTGCAAGGGAATGGCAGACCAAATTTTAATTGTCTGCTTCAGCAGAAATATCTTAATTAAAAGAATGCAAAATTAACTTAAATATCGAGGACATTTTTAAATTTTAAACCTGAATTTCAATTCAGCATGAATAATTGAATAATCCAAAGGAATAAAAAGAGAGCAAACTTAATTTCTGAGACATTATCACTCAGATTATTACCTCGCTCTAAAGGAGTGACTCATATTTTAAGGGCATTAATGGCGAAGGTACTTGCAGAAGCAAACTGGTGTTTTTAGCCAGGGAACTTTTACAGAGAATTAGTTTTATTCTGAAAACTGTTTATAAATATATTGCATCATTCTGACTTGACCCTGTCTTTGTGGGATGGACGCACTCTGTTTTACTCCTTTCTCTCTCTCTCTCTCTCTCACACACCTCCTTTTTGTGACAGATTGAGCACTGAATCGGTACTGTTTCCAGTCTCAAGCTGAGCTGGAAAATTGCGTCCCATTTGCCTCGGATGTCCACCCCCTCCTGACTTCACGTGATGCATCAGCAGCTCTTTCCGTTTCAAGTCTTCCATCTCCATTTCTCAGGCCAGGTCATCCTCAATGTCCAATACAAACACTGCAGCAATAGCATCTTTGACCTTACTTCTTGTAAGGAGTCCAGTTTTTCTTTCCTACAGTCATTGAGCTTATACAGTCACATAGCTCTTCTGCCATTAAGTGTGCCCTGATCACTCGGTCCCATTGACGTTAATCCCTATTAATAGTCCTTTATTATTCTCCCCACAATCCCTTCTCTTTTCCCAGATTCTACCACTCACTTACACAATAGGAGCAATTTACATTGGCTATTTATCAAACCACACATCCATGGAATAGGAGACAAAACTAGAGCACCTGGAGAAAACACATGCACTCATGGGGAGAACATGAAAACACGACACGAACGAACCCCAGTGGTCGGGATTGAACCTGGGCCACTGAATCTGAAGTAACACTATGTTGCACTCATCCAATTGATACTTCCTTCCATTTTGTGTAACCTCCTTCCAAGGATTCCTTCCAGAACAGTTTATGAGCCTTTGACCGCTCGCAAAAATCCATAATCGTGGTAAATCTAGGTACTTTTGTGTAGTTAGTGCAAAAAGTACAAGAAATGCTTTCAGGAAAGCTTACGTATGAACAGAACATAAGACATACAGTCTCTTGAGCTTGTTCTGGCATTCAATAAGATCATGGCCAACACAGATCTGAGCCTCAAGTTCACTTTCTTGCCTGTTCAATCCCACTGCACTCCCCAAAAACGTCTCAGGCTTGAATGTACCACAGCGTTAAGGAGACCAGTTGAAAAAGAATGAAGGTTTAGTTGAAGAATTTTGTAATTTGATCTGAAATCTCAACCTGTCGACTGCGTTTGTTTAGAATGTGATAATGATTACGATGGAAGTGCCAAGCACTTTATATCTGAAATAAACTGTCAGAATGGAACATATCCCTTACCATTATATTCTTAACACGTTTTGATGAATTGTTCAGGAAAACATCCCAAATGTATGTGTTGGAACTAGGATCCTCGGGATATTTGACTGGCTGCATGTTTGGTGCACACTAATGTGTGCCTGAGAGCCACTGCATGTGTCAATATTGCTTGTATTCAATTTATTTTGCTCTGGGCTCACAATTACCACAATGCCTATATTTGGATAACACATATACCAATAGAGTGAAAAAAAGGATCAGCTACCTAACAATTAACTAAATAAAATGCTTCATATAATTGAATAATTGGCATATTAAATGCTGATATTTCTGTATTCCTGGCAAAGATTAATATATACATATAATACAAGATTAAACGATGCAATAAAAAAACAATTGAATTAAATTTTCTATGTGGTTTAGTTTCAGGTGGCTACAAATAGATGCACAATTTTTTAATAATCTCGTGTAATCCTTATTGTTCTCGTAACTTGAGGTCAAGTTATAAACATTTGTTTTGTCAGAAATAAAATGTATACTTTAATACATGGGCTACTGATCCAGGGTGATCCAAATACAGGAAAAAACCAAGGTATCTGGCATCTACAGGGGTTGGTAGCTAAATGAATATTCCAGTTGCTTGAGATTACGTGTTCCGTGATTGGCAATTTTTTCTTGCTGGTTGCTTGAATTCCGGATAACGGGGACTTTACTGTATATGGGGATCAGACAAGCAGACAGGAATGTGGAGTTGAGATAGGAGATCAACCTTTATCGTGTGTGTGTGTGTGTGTGTGTGTGTGTGTGTGTGTGTGTGTGTGTGTGTGTGTGTGTGTGTGTGTGTGTGTGTGTGTGTGTGTGTGTGTGTGTGTGTGTGTGTGACTTTCCAGTGTAACAAAAGTGTGAGCTAGGATTCATTGAATCGGAATTTCTTGAATTACATAAAACACATCACATTTCTAACGAAGAAACATTCTATTTTATCCATCTATTCCACTGTCCATTCTCCACCCAAGCTCTTTCTCACTCCTCTTAATGAGTTATATTAACATAGTTTTTTTCTATTCTCCATCACACCTATTTTTTTTGCTAGGGGGCATCAATCGTACTTTCTCAATAACTTGTGCATTTTTCTACTCTTTGGGTCACAACATTGTCCTTAGCCTCCAGTTTTTTAATCTCATATTAGTGGACAAATTGTTCTATCTTTCCCCATTGTTATATTAAAAATCTATATCAGATCACTGTTTTAAAATATCCAGTCCGGCTTCCGGCTCATGTGCCCTTGCCACTCAATGTCATCCAATTGACCTACAGCCCCACCCCCCCGCTGATTTTTGGAAGGTGGGAGGAAACCAGAGCACACAGAGGAAACCAGTGCAGACACAAGAAGAATGAACAAACCCCTTACAGGCAGCGTGGGATCCGAACTTGGGTCACTGCTGCTGTAACAGCATTGCGCTAACTGCTACGCTAACCCCATGCCGCCCTCCTCTCATCTCGTATATCTTTCTTTTCCATCGGAAAACATCTTAGACTGCCCAATCTTTCTTGGGAATTGTAATTTATTTTCTGCACTTATTCAATCTCTCCATATCCTTTCAATTATGTGGAGATTAAAAATATGCAAAATTCTCCAAATGTAAACAATCAAGGTTCTATGCAAGTTTAGCACAACAACCCCAATTGTTAATTCTGTTCCTTTCAGAATAAACCTTCATACTTGTGCTTCTAAATGTATTAACACGTTACTTTTAATGATTTGCTTGAAGCCATTTTCTGTCTCCTTTTCTAAATGGATCATGGCCTCCATGTTCTTCAATCTAAGATGCACCAGCTCATAAATATATTGAAATTAATTTACCAACTAGAAATCATATCAATTATTTTATTTTGTTACAATCTTCCTTTGAGCGTCCAAGTAATTATCTTTAATCCTTTTCAGTCTGATTAAAAGTCTTCAACCCGAGATGTTTTCCACAGATGTGGCCTGACCAACTGATTTTCTGTTCTTACTTCAGATTTCAGTAACACTACTTCTCTTGCATGAAGAAATTCTGCTCCTCTCTCCAAAAAGTTTTTGATGTTTCTTTTGCCGCATTTAATTCTGATGGAAGGAATTCTAACTGAAACATTAACTCTGCTTCTCACTCTACTGATGCTATCCAACAAATGCCAATTATTTCCAGCATTTTCTCTTTTTATTGCTCTGTTTTCCTGTTAGCTCTTCACTTCCACTCTCTGTCCTCAGCCTCCATTTTCAGGTCCATGCTTACTTTATGAAGTTTCTGCCTTTCATCTTTTCATAAAGATTTCTTACTTCTCTTCCCATCAATATTAAACAGATTGATCTACAGTTCCCTAGACTGATATTTGCTGCCTCCCAATCATCTGCAGCTGTTCAATTTTCCAACTCAATGCAATAGAGTTTTGTTGCTTTCCCTTCTCCAACTTCTTTTAATAAATAACATTAAACATGGATGCAATGCATTTGGTCAAGAGTCTTATGTTTCTCAATGATCTTCCAGATGTCCACTTTCAAACACAGTAAAGTCCCTATTGTCCGGAATTCAAGCAACCAGCCAAAAAAATCATGGAAAATAAATAGGTAAAAAAATTTGAGAGTTAAAATTTGGAGCCCCTAGCGGTCAGTTCACCAATCATACAACGCACAATCTCAAGCAACCAGCAAATTCACTTATCTACCAATCACCATAGGTACCAGGGATTTTACTGTTCTTTACATCTTTTTGATTTCTTCTTGTTTGATGTAAATGTAGATTAGAAATACTGGTAGTTATTTCGTAGGAATCCTTTATCCTGAGAAGAGGTGGAATATCTCATGGTATGGTGCCAGAGTAACAACCTGAGTCTCAACATGGACATGACAAAGGAGATGATTATGGGCTTATTTTCCTTTCTTGATTATGTACTCCTTTTCTCCTCATGTATTGTTTACATATTATATGATTGATAAAAAGATTGTAAAAGAAAGATGATCGTGGACTTCTGGAGGACCAGGAATGACCACCCTCCACTACACATCAAGTAATGGAGAGAGTGGAGAACACCAAGTTCCTTGGAGTTCACTTAACTAATGGCCTACAACATCTCCTCACTTGTCAGGAAGGTGCAACAGTGACTGTACTTCCTGAGAAGACTGAAGCAGGCAAGGTTACCGGCCACCATTATGTCAACCTTCTATAGGAGCTCTATCAAGATCGTCCAGGCTGGCTGCATCACAGTGTGGTATGGTTGCTGCAGAGAAATGGATCGGACCATAAGAGTGACAGAGAAGATCACTGAAGTCTCCCTCCCCCCATTGATGTGATCTACCCAGATCATTATCTGAAGAAGGTGTGCAAAATCACTGAGGACCCCAGGATCGGCACCAGAACAAATGTTAGAAGAGGGCATTAGCATGTTGGGGGATGGGCTCATTCAGTTGGGGGATTTGCTAGCCGGGGCCTAGCTGCCTGTTGATGGGGGGGGGGGGGCGTTGGGGGGAGTACTATCTAGGACCTAACTGCCTGTAAATGGAGGGGGGAGGTGTGGTGTTATTCGATGCCAGGACCTATCTGTCATTAACACCATCCACCACTCCGACATAGGAGACGAGGGCACTTTTTATCGCATTAAGTGTCACTAGATGCTACTGACACTTGATGCATGATAGAGACATGGCCGGGATGGGTGGAGAGTCTCTAGCATGTGTCAACCTAGACGTTACTGACACAGGGGTACTGTGCCAGTTCTGATGGCCACCATCCTGTCAACCTCTTACAGGAGCTCTCTCAAAGGCGTTCTGGCCGCTTGCATCGTATTGTGGTATGGTTGCTGTAGGGCATTGGATTGGAGGTCAATCCACAGGACCAGAAGAGCAACGGAAAAGATCACTGGGGTCTCCCTTCCCCTTCCCCTCAATGTGATCTACTGGGATTGATGTTTGAAGAGGGCCCACAAAATCATTGGGGACCTCTACCACCCTGCACACAAGATCTTTTGGCTGCTCCCTTCGAGAAAGAGATACAGGAGGATCAGAGCCAGCACCACCAGGCTGAGAGAAAGCTTCTTCCCACGGGCAGTGAGAATGTTGAACATCTAATGAACGGCTTACACTAACATTCCAAAACTCTACTATTTATTAAACAACATTTATTTATTTTTATTTCTGTAAATGCATACTACATATGCATCCTTTATCTGTATATACGCTCTGACAGGATGTTTGCATGTCTTTGCACTGAGGACTGGAGAATGCTGTTTTGGCATGTTGTTCTTGAAGAATCACATGATAATAAAATTGAACTTAAACTTCTTCCCAGGATTTGCATCCCTGCACCTGACTTCCAAATACAAAGGCAAGATAACCATACTCCAACCCTCTGAACTCCCAGGGCTACAACCACCATTTTCCATCCAAATGACCAAACTGTTCACTCTCTCAACATCCAATCAGCCCAGGCCCTGAACTGATGATCATGTTATCTGCAATGTGTGCCCTGGTTCCATTTCTGTTTGCTACTCATTCCTGGGCTTTCTTCCACATTGAAACTCCTGATTTTTCTCCCATCCCTGTTCCTTCTGGAAATCTACTCCCCCTCCCCCCCCCCCCCCACCATTTCCCAGTAACTTTGCGACCTGACTCCCTGGCCCGATCTGTGCTGGCTCTCTCAACTCCCCCCAAATCCCTGAACCTAGCCTTGGTCCCATGCGGAACATTTTCCATTATGGAAAATTCCAAAGCCCTTCCAGCAATGCCTGAGGTTTTCCCATGGGCAGCAACGAAATACACAGTAGAAATCCACTTCCGAAACAACTGTTAGTGCAATTGCCACCTCATGATGGAGCACGATAACTTCTGGATAATACCTTGTAAAATACTTTAAGGTAGTTAGGCATGATCCTCAATGCCAGTTGAAAAGCCAGTGTTTGTGTGTTGCATTGAGCTATTTCTAAAATCTTCTAGCAAATGATTGGAGAACTGTTTTGGAAACACAGAAGACATTTTAACCAATTGAGAAATGCTGCAATGTGTGTTTCTATGGCAACTACTGCCGTCTAGTAAACTTTCAGCAATGGAATATTATTTTTAATTTTATAATATTTTCTAGTAACCATGATTTCTGCTTACCCTATTTGTGACCACGATGCCTGTAAAACACTCATCAGTGCTTCCTTTATGTGGTGACGATTTATGAAATATTGGCCAGAGCACATGGAGAGGCAGGTGCTTTGCCACAGCAGGAAGTCTTGACAAGGAGCTCTCAACGTGAAGAGGACCGGCCTGCGTGCTTTTGTAACTCAAGATCTTCAACTAAGCATATTTATATGCACAGCTGTTCACTGTGGTTAGAAACATTAATATCCATTTTCACAATTCACTGAAATGTTGCAGTATCCTGGAAAATTACAGTTTATATTTTCACAAAAAATCGATACACGTTTAAAGAGATAATTTTTTTTCTCTAGCAATGGAGAGACTGGACTTGAAATTAATTTGCACTGGAAAAGGCACAGTAAGCCAATGCTGTGGAAAACACCACTGCAAATTTCTGTAGTACTCAAGACCCAAGCCTTGTGTACAGTACAACATGCCTTATATTCTTAAAGTGCTCAAGGCCTTCCTTCCACTCACTTTTTCTTAACTCAATTAGGGTGCCAGTTGTGAATTATAATAGTGGTGGGGCCATGGATTTTGCAGTGAAGGGATGCCCTGGGGAAAGGGGCTCAAACCATATCAGCAGGTTGGAGGGTGCAGATCAGTACTTGAGGTTCAGACAGCATACCAGAGGAGGAACAGTTTCAAATCAATAGAGAAAGGTGAAAGGTTTTGATCCAGGAAATTGTCGTGGGCTCAAAAGAAACCCGCAGCGAGGAATAAATAAATAGCCTCCATTGCTTGAAGGGTTCAAGGAGCTTTGCATTACATATTAATTTCCCCTTTAAATTACTCTGAAGCATTTAGCAGTCGCAAGAGTAAAACTTGTGCTAAACAGCATTGTGCATCTGGATGCCTCGGTGTGACTCACGGGGACCCAGACCCTAGTAGAGCGACCTTTGCAGAACACCCTGTAAGTATGAAAGTAAATTGTTTGCTGATAAATTCTATTACACAGAGCGCATAATTATCATGGTATATGATGTCATTTCTATGCAGCTGTGCTCCTCGTTTTCAATATTTTCAGTACTCAGAGAGCACTAGTCTCAAAGGCACCCAGACACAAAATAAGAGGGTTCTGGAAGGATCCACCCACACTCATCATGAAGGAGAAATCACATCGGTGGCAGAGTGGATGTGCTCAAAGTCTAGTGAATGCAGTATGTGTTCGCCTTACTTGTACTCACATCTCTTGAGGAAGAGGTGATGCACATGACGGGAAAAATTAAATCGAGTGAGAAAGAGAAAGAGAGAGAGAATACTTTGTGTATAAAATGCGAATTATTGTTTCCAATGGATGGCTATCAGCTGCCCACAAGGTACACTAAAGCACAATTTTGATTGCAAAATTGGACTTCATAATGTCCATATTAAGCTCAGAAAACCTGACACAAAGAGGGTGAATTTAAAGAAGGACCAAGCATTCACAGATATGGAACAGGATAGAAAAAGGCTCACTCATAGTCAACAGAAATAGACAGGAGCCAAATATTTGTGCATGAGGCATTGGAGAGAACGCACTGGGTACATATATGTTCAGAATGCAGGAGATAGGTTCCAGTATACTACAAAAAGAAGCAAGCACCTGGAACACGAGAGAGCATGCAGGACAGAAGTGAAATATGACTGCAAGAGATATAGTCCCAAAATGGAGATGAGAGAAAACTTAGATGCTAGTGATCATGGCCTACTGATTGTGATCACAGCAAGATCATTTTTGTTCCCCAAAAAGATAATAATTTTACTAATCTGGGATTACTTGGAGAGAAATGTGCATGAATGGTATTCTATTTACATTTTGGGACATAAATTAGGTGTTTACAATCTTGTAAACCTTGAGAAAGCTCGTGTGGTTTCCTTGAACCTGAATCTCAAAGCTGTTATGAGTGTTAACTTTCCTTGGTCATTTTTAAGCATGGAGATTATGGATGTGCAATTATAGTTTCAAGCATAGGGTCCTCCGTTTACGTGTAATGCTGCACTTATATTGGCCACTGGGAGATGCAAAAGAGCAACCTTTGATGTTTCCCTCCACATTTAATCTCAATACCAATCAGGAATTGCAGGAGATAACCAATACCTAAATAGTGTGAAGCATCATGTCTCATGTGAGCTTATTTACTGCATTACATCGAATTTTACTGATGCAGGCTGGCAGATACCAAGTCATCAGTCAATGCAGTTGCAGACCTCATTTTCCTCTTATGAGGACAGAAGAAATAGGAGCAGTATTAGGGTTGTATAGAGAAACACAAACATTGCAGATGCTGGAATCAAAATAAATGCAATGGGTTCGACAGCATCCATGAAAGCAAAACCAAACCTAGGGTTTTAGGTCAATGAAGTGTTATCATTGATTTCTTCCTAGACCAGTGGTTCTCAACCTTTTTCTTTCCACTCACATACCACTTTAAGTATTCCCTTTGTCATAGGTGCTCTGTGATTAGTAAGGGATTGCTTAAGGTGGTATGTGAGTGGAAAGAAAAAGTTTGAAAACCACTGTTTTAATCGTACCTAATTGATTCATTATGTGCTCGGTTTCATAACTCCAAAGGAAATGGGCCAATGACAAATTTTCTCAAGCAAAATAATTCAGTAACAATTAGGTCTTGAGCAGTGATTCTCAACCTTCCCTTCCCACCCACATACTACCTTAAGCAATCCTTTACTAATCACAGAGCAACGATGGCATATGGATTACTTAAAGTGGTATGTGAGTGGACATAAAAGGGTTGAGAACCACTGTCCTAGACGATCATCATCTCAAAACTTTAACTTTCTTTCTCTCTAAATAAATTATGCAATGTTTGCATAATGCTTGGATCTTTAAGCTTCTATCATACCCAGAAATCCAGCAATTTCAGTTGAGAACTGAGTCCCCATAGTTCTCTGGAAAGAAGATCCATAATCCTTTGACTGAGAGTCTGTCCTGATCTCAAACTCATGGCTTGGCCCCTTATTCTCAGTGTGTGACTCCCCCTAGTTCCAGATATCACAGTCTGGGAAAAGTCTCAATAAGCACTGCATCAGATCCTCGGAAAATCTTACGTTTCATTCATGTCACCTCTCTTCTTCAAAACTCGTGAGATTGGCTGATGGTCTGGGCTGGGGAAGCTCTGGGACGAATCCATGGACACACGGTGACTCTCTTTTGCTTCTCTTACTCTGACTGTAAGAGGCAATTTCTGCCGATGTCGAATCTGTCTGCCTTATGGCAGATGGAAGCAAATTACGTGTAATATTGCACTGTCTTTATTACATGACAATAAATTGAATCCTGAATCAAAAGGATCTTCTAAATACTGTTAGGTCTGCTTTGTTCATGAATGAGTGAGACAAACACCAGGCTGAGTCGAAATCAGGGTTCTTTGTTCTTTATTACCGGATTGTAACACTTGCGACTAACCATGTTAGTCGGAGAATGCATTCTGCCGTTATCAGCAAAATGGTGATTTTTTATACCCTTGGATATGTGCTTAGAACATCATCATATCATTACTTGTCCAATGACTAAAACTGTTGCTATCCTTTCCCTGCTAGCTTCCTGCCTCTCAATCCATCAATGTCTTTCTTATCTTGTAAGTACAAGGATGCATTCACATCTTGTTACAGCCCTGCACATTCCCATCTCATGATGTTTTACCTAACAGGAGTACAAGGACACCTCCCCTTCTTGTTACAGCCCTGTACAGGGTAACTCCTTACACATTCCCATCTCATGATGTTTTACCTTACAATACTTTCACTTGGAGTTCTTCCAGGTGAACATATGATAGTTGCATTTTACACATGTAACTTAAAACCAAGATGTGGAACCATCAATGAACAAGAGGTAGTATGACCACATGATAACAAGGCAACATGGCTAACTGGTTCAGGTCGGTTTCAAAATCAGAATTTATTGTCAGTCGCAAATTTTTTTGTTTTACAGCATCACAGTGCAAACGTTCATATAAACCACCTTACAAAAATACATTTTAAAAAATAGTGCATGAAAAGTAAGGCAGTGTCTGGGTTCATTGATTATTCAGGAATCTGATGGCAGTGGGGAAGAAGCTGTCCTTGTGCCATTGAGTGCTCATGTTTTGGCTCCTGTCCCTTTTTTCCTGATGATAGCAGAGTGAAGAGGCCATGGCCTGGGTGGTGGGGTCTTTGAGGAAAGAGGCTGGTCCGCCTCATGTAGATGTCCTCGATGGAGTGAAGTCTGGTGCCTGTGATGTTGCAGGTCAAGTTAACAATCCTCTGGAGTTTTTTCTTGTCCTGAGTGTTGGCACTTCTACACCAACCAATATACTCTCCACAGTACATCTGTAGAAGTTCATGAGGGTCTTCTGTGGCATACCGAATCTCCTCAAACACCTTACAAAGTATAGCCATTGGTGACCCTTCATGATTGCATCGACATGGAGGCTCCAGTATAGATCCTCAGAGATGTTGACATCTAGGAATTTGAAGTTTTAACCCTCTCCACTACAATGCAAACTGGGTCGTGTTCCCCTGACTTCCTCCTGAAGTTTACAATCATCCCCTTGGTTTATCTAATGTTGAGTGCAAGGTTGTTGGTGTGGCACCACTCAATAAGCTGATCCATCTCCCTCCTGTATGCTTCCTCATTGCCGTTTGTGGTTCTGCCAACAACTGTGGTGTCATTGGAAATTTGTAGATAGCATTGGAATTGTGCCTAACCACACAGTCATGGGTATATGAGTAGAGCCGTAGGCTAAGCACACATCCTTGAGGTGCGCCTGTGTTGATAATCAGTGAGGAGGAGACGTTGTTTCAGAGAAAGAGGTGGAATTAGAAAAGGCAAACAGAACTGCAGTTGATAAAAATAAATGTTTGGCTACTAAAATTCTACCAGCTGTGCAGAAAGAAGAAGTGGCAATAATCCAGCTATTTTTGAAAATGCTCCGTGGCCCTAAATATCAGCAAGCCAAAGCAAAATAAATAACCTTTATTTAAATCAACCATTAGTGCCCAAAAACACAGACATGTCTGATGCTCATTAAGGAAATCTTTGCCATGTTAATTCCAAGAGACAACCCTTGGTAAGAGGGAGGTTTGGGTGAATAATGCAACTTCAAAAGTAAAACAGCTTCCAAACATTTACATTTGTGCAAATTATGTTGTTTCACAGTCTCATTCTAGACCTTCTGTGCTTCATTGCAAGAAAAGTGCTGAGATCATTAGACATCCATATTAAAATCACTTGCATTAACTACATTTCTTTGCTGAAGCTGTTAACTTCATTTCTTGTATTTCTTGTATTTCTCTGCTAGAGTTTTAAAAGATAATGGGCTAGAAGCTGCTTTTGATATGGTTAAAAGTCAGTAGAGGTTTGACAAACTGGGGCTGCTCGGGGCCCGTGTTTCCTACCCGTGTAACGGGCCCTCACAGGCCTTTACACTCTGGACTCTAAATTGGCAGGTCGAACGGAAACCGGCCAATTTAAGAGCGGTCCCACATCTTTGGTGAGGCGTCACACATTCGCCGGACGTCAATGGTATCCCCATCAGAAGTCGCTAACACTGATCTATATCCACTTTATGGACACGTGCTGATTATCACAGCGACCTAACCTGAGCTGGTCACTCTCCACACTCGAATGACGCACGCACTCAGTTTTTAAAAAAAATCTTCCGACTAATTGGTCTGGACACAGGTAGGTAGATAACCAGCCAAATTGGCAGGTTAAACTCATATTACAATCCATTTTGTAAACCCTAAGTGTGGTGGGTCACCCCGATGTTGTTTGCGAAAGTCACTGAGGCTTCAAATATAAAGTTTCTGGAGCAATGTTGCCTGGGTCGAAAGTGATTTTGTTGCCTCTCATGCAGTATTTCACATTAATCTACATCAAATTCTCACAGCTGGCAGCATTTTCTTTGCAGGTGTAACCTCTAGAGCTGGGAACATACGGCAATACAAGCAACAATCATTCAGCTGCAGATGATTGCTGTTTCAGAATCAGTGGATGGGGCTGTGACAGGAGGAAGGAGGCAAAGAGTACTCTCCAGGATTAGGAAGACCTGCAGTGTTGGTCAAGAATAATGCTGCTTTTGTAATCCAGGGCTGTGGATATGGGGAAGGGTCTTTGACCTGAAATATTAGCTCTGTTTTTCTCTTCCCAGATACTGGCTGGTCTATTATTTCTATTTTAATTAACCTTTTGAGTGTGGCTATATTATACGCTGGTGAAATATTTTTTTTAATTTGAAATAAAAGCAGAAAATGTTAGAAGTACAGTAGAAGTCCAAAAATCCAGATGCCAGAAATCCGGACCACCTGTGAACTTTTTGAGAACTCTCAAACTTTTTCAATTTAGTGGGCTTTTGTGTGTGAGTGTGGATGCATTAGTGACCATGCTTAATACAAGCAATCTTATCCCAAAGAAATTCATACTGCATTTTTCTTGTGCAATATTCATTTTTAAACATAATTTCAAGTATTACATGCTGTTTTTTGTAGTGAAAAAAATGTTATGTTTACATTTTTGTCAAAGGTTGAATTTATTTAAAACTGCTCATTTTGATGGAGGCTGAATAAACCATCAAAATCTACCTGTTCATCTCTTCCTTATTCCTCCTTAAATTTTAATTTTAAAAGTACTGCTGAGAATCCAGAGAACTTGAAAATCTGGGCCGACCAATTCCCCGAGCAGTCCAGATTTCAGTCCTTCTACTGTACTCAGTAGATCAGGCCTCATCTGTGGAAAGAGAAACATCTAACATTTCAGTCAAAGACCCTTCATCGGAACTGGAAGGAACAAAAGAAGATTGTTACATTGCAGGGAGTGGTGTCAGTGGAGGGGGAAAGTCTTGGATTATGTAAAACTGGGGTAATAAAGGTTATCTGGTCAATGAGAAAATGGGAACAGTTAGCGAGTTAGACGGTGGGAGTTGTAGAGCAGGGGTACATGCTCGGCCGGTTAGGCAGGGCATGTCCTCCACTTCCTGAGGAAAAAAAGAAAGAAAAAAAACCAACAAATTAGGAGTGGGAAAAAGGAACTGTTTGGGTTGAAGCTTTTCATCAAGACATCAAAGTTGGTCAACTGATACAGTCAGGAATCAAATTACCTGAAGTTGTGGAATTGAATTCTTCAGCCAGAGGTTGGTAAATCTGTGGAATTTATTGTTGTGGAGGCCAAGTCATAGGGTTAATTTACAGGGAATCAAAAGTTATGGGAGAAGGCCATGCAGTGGGGCTGAGTGGGAAAATGGATCATCTTGTGATTAAATGGCGGCGCAGACTCAATGGGCTGAATAGCCTATTTCCACTCCGATGTCTTTTGGTCTTATGAATATTAAACCCAGAAGCTAGAATATACCAGACAGAAGATGAGGCATTGTTCCTCAAGCTTGTGTTAGCCACCTTATAAAGGTTCAAGAGGCCACACAATAATAGGTAAGAATGGGATGGCGTGGAGAGTTAAAGTAGCAAGTAATAAGAATCTTAAGGTTGCCCTTGCAGGCTTAATGTCAGCTATGCAAAGCAATCACCCAATCTGCACTTAGTTTGCAAGATGGGGCAGGAGGGTGAAGGAAGAGTTAGTGGGGGGAGGGGATGATATCAACCAAGCAACCAATATCCCAGAACATAGGCTACAGAAATTTCAGTGCTTCTCAGGTTCGGTGCTCAAGCTGTCACTGCTACCCCAGCCTTTCTCCCTGCTGCAGCCAGGCCTGTGTGCCATGGGAATACTAACTGCTGTGTGTCAACTCCCATTGTGCTGCAATGGGAGGCTTGGAAAATAAATAAAATATCCATCATCTGGAATTCAAGCAACTGGCAGACTCAAGCAACCAGCAAGAAAAATGTAGGAAATAAATAGATAAAAAATAAGAAAATTTAAAATTGGCACCCCCTAGCAGTCAGTTCACCAATCCACGCAACACATGATCTTAAGCAACTGGCAAATTCACTTATCCAGCATCTACGAATCCCATAGGCATCAGATATTGGGGGTTTTACTGTAAAATACTTATCTACACCCTCAGGTCCCCTGAACCCTAGCTCTGCACCAACCACAACATCACTTTCCCCAATTTCAACCTAGCCCCTGAATCTTCTTCCATCCCAATCCCAATGCAGAATGTCTCTGTGACCATTTCCTCCACCCCTCACCCACCAAAATCCACAAGCAGAAGGTCAGTTCCTTTCTGACCAACTCTAGTGGCACTCTCTCCCTTTCTCCCAAGGTTGCCACATTTTTGCCCATAGAAATGTTCAGCCACTGGCCCATTGCTGCCAAACCATCGAAGTCCCTAATGCTGAAGTGGGAGGGACGATAAACGAAAACATGTTGCTGTTCTGCTACAACTAAGAGTAGCCTGGAATATTAAATTTAAATGTTTAAATTTAGACATACAGCACTTTAGCAAGCCCTTCCGCCCCACTAGCCCATGATGCCGAAGTACCCCAATTAACCTACAACTCTCATATGTTTCAAAGGGTGGAGGAAACCGGAGCACCCAGAGGAAACCCACGCAGATCACTGGGAGAACGTACAAACTCCTCACAGTCAGTGCTGGATATGCACTTGGGTCGCTGGCACTGTAATAGTGTTTCACTAACCCTATCTAGGCATTTGCTTCTACGAATCTTGTGATTTTGGAGATGAAAAGCCCACAATTTGATCATCAATTTTCATTTTGTGATTGGAGAAATTTTTTTGGGAGCAGGTGTTTTTCTTTTTCTGTGGGACCATTAAGGGGTTTTTATGTTGTACAGATGACTCCTTTCAATTGGCAGATAAGCTGTAAGTTGTCAGCAAAATCATTCTCCCTAATATTGGTTCTGACATTTAAGGATTTGTGTTGTTATAATAGAAGGAGAGGTAGCTAACACATGTATCACCTTTCGGTGACTGCCAAGGACACGGGGATTTTGTCAAGCCATGACAATGTAATAGAGAAAGCGTGTCGTTGCTCAAAGATGACTATCACCACAAATCTTCAGGATTATCCTCAACCTAAGTGAGATATGCCCTTGAAATATTTCATTTTATTTTTTTTAGCAATCATTGTCTCTTGTAACCTGCAGTTCAGTAACCAACTTACTTCCCATCATATTGTGTGTCTGTGAAGCAATAATGAACTGTCGGGGAGTGCACCTTTCGCTGCTCAGCCGATTGGAGGCACAAAAATCCCAACTGTTTTATTGTTCCTGCTGATGATTGGAAGCACTGGCTCTGTGGGATGGTGGAAACGAAGGACAAACACCTGCCAAATCATCAAGAGGCTAGCTATTCAGAAATCTTACTGCACGGCTCCTTAGATGAGAGGGGCTCAAAAATGAGTTCCCTTTCCAGGTTTCGTGACAATATGTAATCATTTGTGGAAATTCGTATTGGAGGCAAACATTTCTGGCAGAAAGAGGTGAGAGTAAAAACACAATGCTGGAGAAACTCCGCTGCTTAAACGGTGTCCTTTATAGAGCAAAGGTTAAAAATACATAACTGATGTTTTGGGCTTGAGCCCTTCATCAAGGTATGGAAAAAATGTTGGCAGGCATCTGAACAAAAGAGTAGGAGAGAGAAAGAAAGAGGTGAGAAAATATTGTCCTTGTTAGCAACGGCCAAACCTAACAGAAAATGAATATAAAATGGTCTCAACTCAATTAGATTCAGCTAGCTGAGTGCGGACCCAGCCTGCTCCCAGTTACCTGAGCTGGCTACGAAGGCACAGACCTCAGCCAATGCAGTGCCTTGGCCCTCCCCACAAGACATCCAGGCAGCCTTTGACAGGAAGTAAAGTCCTGTGCAGGGAATTCGCTTTGTCCTATCAAAATATGCAAATTTTGAAGCTGCTTTTGAAAGTTTCCAATATTCACACATATTAACAATATTAACAATGCTCTATAGACTTTAAAATTTATAAAAAAATTAAAACATGTTTAAAAGCACAATAACTGATTTAAACCATTAACAGCACTAAAAAAGTTAAAACTTCCAAATATGCTCTAATAATCAAGAAAATCTCTTAAAGTCTAGATTAGGAAATCCAATTGTAGATGCAGTAAAACTCCTCATATCCAGTACCTATGGGGATTGGTAGATGTCAGATTACTTTTCCGGTTGCTTGAGATTGGCGAACTAATGGCGAGGTGTGCCAATTTTAAACTTTTGTATTTTTTACCTATTTATTTTCCTCAATTTGTTTTTGCTGGTTGCTTGAATTCCGGATACCAGGGGTTTTGGCACCACTGCCTCTCACCGCAATTGAAAGTGTCAACCACAGACAGCTTGATTTTGCCCAATGTTACTGATATATAGGTGAAGGTTGGGCGGGGGGGGGGGGGGTTGGGTGTGGGGGGGGGGTAATAGTGAAGTAGAGGAGTTAATGGGAATAGAGATGAGAAAAAAAAATGAACTAATACAGAATTAGAGATAGTCAGTGTGGACTTGTTTTGCATGACTTTGTATCATTGCTGTCTAACTTGGTGACTCTTGGACTGAGTGATTTTAACAATGTTAAATCAATAATATCAATACATGTAAATCAAAAGTGGTGTAGAGTTAAGAGTCATATCAGTAGCATGAACAAATCAAAAAATAATCTTTGCTGATCAGCACAGGTTTATGGCATCGGATGACATTTAAGGTACGTAACGGGGGTTCTATGAAGCACAAAACACAATTACAACGAGTTAAATGACCTTTTAAAACGTAGTATATTGTTAATGATACAAAATAGGAGAAAGAAAACATGGGTTCTGATCAAAAGTATAGTTTGTCACAGGTGGTGACAGCTTTGCATTCATTATCTGTTAGATTAATTTTTACCTCACAAGATGGCAGCTTAATATTGTGGCAAAGCACTGCATTTGGATCTGTCACTGTCCAATTACTACAGGCTCAAACAATTCAAGCACTGTTCCCTTGACTCAAATCTTCATTGATCAATTTGTGGAATATCTGGAACAATGATGCCAGTTGAGGTGCTTTGATAAATTCAGTCTGTGTATTCTTTGACCCTGAGCTGAGTTTAATTAAATAATAGAAATATGAATATTTTAAAATATGAGCAGACCTCTTTTACAATAATTCCAAATTGTTGCTATCTAAAGAAATATAAAGGAAGTTTTCCGAGGTTAAAAAAAAGTGGTGCCAGCTTATCAACACTGATCACAACACCTCCTCGACCATATTAGATAACTTGGCAGAAATTTGACAAGGTTTCTCATATGCTTGATACAAATCAGAGAAATGAGAGATTAGCACATGTGCCAATGAGTAAGAAACCAGAGGTAATTTTAAACTATATGCTGGAAGTCCATTGAGAGCAGGGGTGCCCTTACTGCCAATCTTCTTTAGATTTCCCTTTATCTGTCAAAGAACAGAGACTTTTGTTCCTTCTCTTTGTCATGGACTGAAACACCAACGTCCCAGATGATGAAAAGGTGCAGTCTGACATACTTCTAACATTATGATTGAAAAGTACATGAATTTAAATAAATGTAGGCCAACCAATGTATTTCTGTGAGCCTGATGTTCCTTTCAATGTAAATTCCATGAACTTTCAGCCTCACACTGCTTTGTTTGGAATCTATTTGTTGGCAGAGGAGAGCAATTTCCCAATGTCACTTCTAACTGCAGGCAAAAATTTCTGCAATTTTATATTTCGCTTCAAGGGCCAATTTTAATTTGTGATTAGATTAGATGTTGGAGGCAAGGTAAATGACAGAAAATATTTTGAGGAAATTGGCTTACTTTGATTTCTTTACCTAAGTTAAAGTTCCTGATATTAAAACAGAACTGTGTTATGCTATGTGGGGCAGCACAAGGGAAGCAATGGTATTGTGGAGTAGAGAATGGATGGAATTAAGACTGAACGAGGAGGAATTGTGGAGGTAAAATACGTTTAGTGGCCTGGCATGCTGTTACAGTGCCAGCAATCAGGACCACACTGTCTGTAAAGGAGTTTGTACATTCTCCCCGTGTCTGCGCGGGTTTCCTCCAGGTGCTCTGGCTTCCTCCCACTCTTCAAAAGGTACCGGGCTTGTAGGTCAATTGGGTGTAATTGGGTGGCATGGCCTCGTGGGCCAAAAGGGCCAGTTACTGTGCTGTATGTAAGCAAATAAAGTTGGTGGATTATATAATTTTGATTTGATTAATTTTTCTGTGGTACACGTATAGACCTTAACGATCATTGACCTGGTTATGATCTCTTCTCACCCCTATCTTCAGACAGAAGGTACAGAGCCTGTAAACGGGCACCTCCAGGTTCAAGAACTTTTTCTTTCCAACAGCTATCAGTTTCTTGGACCTCACAGAGCTACCTTAACGATAAATTACACTAAGGCTACATCTGCATTAATGAATCATCACTTTTTTTGCACTCACTAAATTGCATATATTTATTTATCCATCCTTATACATTTATTATTTCCTTATCTTTTCATGATGTATTACGGGTGTGGAGGTTGGTAGATATAGCCTAAATTGTTCTTTGCTTCTCTCACTGAGTCACCATGATCTTACGCACCAATGTAAGTGGCAGGTCACACACCTGCTTGGTGATTGCCATCCACCTCTTCATTGATCGCTTCTTCCGAAGATGTTCAATGAGGTCCATCCTCCTATAGAGGTTTTGTAGGCTGCACTATGATCGTGGAAGCCCCAGCTGGATAGCACTGGAGGATGGCTCTGGTACATGTTAGGAATTTTAAGCAAATGAAGGGCGTGAGTTTCTACGACTTCATCTGCCGATCACCATCTCTCACCTGGAAACCATAGGCTTGCATTCCCAGTGCTGAGATCTTACTCTACACAAATTCTGCTCCACAGTTGGAATGTCTACTAAAACCTCATGCAGACCCAATGTTTCTGTTCCTGAGGCAACTGTGGCCAATGCAAGAATTAGCAGTGTTAGCCAACTTATAGGAATGAAGCAAAATCATTATACTTTGTTCACCCACCTGACAGCGAGATGGTAAAATGGGAAAAAGTGAAAATCTGCCTGAACAACTAAAAACTTTAAATTAAAAAAAATGTGCATTCTATTTCTGTGGGAACACTGAGTAAATCACAGAGATATTTAGGCTTTGGTTTCAATATAAGAAAATTGCCTCACCCATCAATGGATTGCAGGACCCCGTACTCTATTGCTCAAGTTCTGAGGAACTTTTTGGGTTGGTGAACTCAAAGTGAAGGCCTGCATTCAGCAGAAATTTTGGACAGCATTAACATTTTTTTTTCTCCTACAGAGTTTTGTTGATTGCCAAAACTCTTCAGGTAGATGAGCATGGGGAATAATGGTTCCATCGAGCATTTCTGACAGGCCACAAACATATTTTTTCCTCAAGAATTCTCTTGCCATAATCATAATCCTTACTTCCTCTTGTGATGGCCACCTTAGAGAACAATAATTTTTCACTGCCAGTGTGCATTGAGTTATTTCCTTCTTTTGTTGTATTATTAATGCAAACATAAGTGGAGCCTCTAAAGATAATAATTGCAGTTAGTATGTGTGAGCCAGTACAGACCCTCCACTGTGAATAAATTCTGTATTAGTGCCAACATGAATTAGTGAGACTTCTTTACAATCAACAATCACCACCAGTGATTGAATTAATGTCCACAGAAATGATCGTTAGATTTTAAGAACTGAAAGGTGAAATTATTATTTAAAAGGCACATCTTAATTTTGATGTAAGAAGGATGGTGTAGTTCCCAAATTGTTAAGCATTGTGGCAGGACCCAGGATTTGCAATGTGGCAGAGGGAGAATTATTCTTCCTTTACAGTGGCTCCTGGCAGGCAGTGTATTCTAATTAATATTGGACCATACTTTGTTATCAATAGAATTTTGAATGCTTACATATTAAGTAACCTTATTGAAAAGCTTAGACAACATCTGCTCCTGAGATGCCCTGCAAACTGTCACTTTAGTTCAAATATCATTCAGAATCAGAATCAGAATTTATTGTCATGAACAAGTCATGAAATTTGGTGTTTGCTGCAGCACCTTTGTTGACCTCACCAAAGCCTTCGACACCGTGAGCAGGAAAGGGCTTTGGCAAATACTAGAGCGCATCGGATGTCCCCCAAAGTTCCTCAACATGATTATCCAACTGCACGAAAACCAACAAGGTCGGGTCAGATACAGCAATGAGCTCTCTGAACCCTTCTCCATTAACAATGGCGTGAAGCAAGGCTGTGTTCTCGCACCAACCCTCTTTTCAATCTTCTTCAGCATGATGCTGAACCAAGCCATGAAAGACCCCAACAATGAAGACGCTGTTTACATCCGGTACCGCACGGATGGCAGTCTCTTCAATCTGAGGCGCCTGCAAGCTCACACCAAGACACAAGAGAAACTTGTCCGTGAACTACTCTTTGCAGATGATGCCGCTTTAGTTGCCCATTCAGAGCCAGCTCTTCAGCGCTTGACGTCCTGCTTTACGGAAACTGCCAAAATGTTTGGCCTGGAAGTCAGCCTGAAGAAAACTGAGGTCCTCCATCAGCCAGCTCCTCACCATGACTACCAGCCCCCCCACATCTCCATCGGGCACACAAAACTCAAAACGGTCAACCAGTTTACCTATCTCGGCTGCACCATTTCATCAGATGCAAGGATCGACAATGAGATAGACAACAGACTCGCCAAGGCAAATAGCGCCTTTGGAAGACTACACAAAAGAGTCTGGAAAAACAACCAACTGAAAAACCTCACAAAGATAAGCGTATACAGAGCCGTTGTCATACCCACACTCCTGTTCGGCTCCGAATCATGGGTCCTCTACCGGCACCACCTACGGCTCCTAGAACGCTTCCACCAGCGTTGTCTCCGCTCCATCCTCAACATCCATTGGAGCGCTCACACCCCTAACGTCGAGGTACTCGAGATGGCAGAGGTCGACAGCATCGAGTCCACGCTGCTGAAGATCCAGCTGCGCTGGATGGGTCACGTCTCCAGAATGGAGGACCATCGCCTTCCCAAGATCGTATTATATGGCGAGCTCTCCACTGGCCACCGTGACAGAGGTGCACCAAAGAAAAGGTACAAGGACTGCCTAAAGAAATCTCTTGGTGCCTGCCACATTGACCACCGCCAGTGGGCTGATAACGCCTCAAACCGTGCATCTTGGCGCCTCACAGTTTGGCGGGCAGCAGCCTCCTTTGAAGAAGACCGCAGAGCCCACCTCACTGACAAAAGGCAAAGGAGGAAAAACCCAACACCCAACCCCAACCAACCAATTTTCCCTTGCAACCGCTGCAATCGTGTCTGCCTGTCCCGCATCGGACTGGTCAGCCACAAACGAGCCTGCAGCTGACGTGGACTTTTTACCCCCTCCATAAATCTTCGTCCGCGAAGCCAAGCCAAAGAATATTATAACCATCTTACAACATTGCCATAAATAAAATAAAAGTAGTGGATGAAAAGTAAGGCCGTGTCTTTGGTTCATTGGTTATTCAGGAATCTGATGGCAGCGGGGAAGAAGCTGTCCTTGTGCAGTTGAGTACTTGTCTTTAGGCTCCTGTACCAGAGTGAAGAGGGTGGTGGGGGGTCTTTGAAGATAGAGGCTGTAAGGTGAACTCCTGAACTGTATTGTATTCCTGATTACCTGGCTCTGCCCCATCCAGTGACTGTACCTGTAGCCCCTCCCTCTTTTGACCTTGTATAACGCCTTCATCGCCCTGACCTTTCCCTAGAAAGCCCGGGTCATGACACAGGATGAGGTCATTGTCTATTGTGAATAAAAGCCTGCAGATCAGTGACTCAGTCTCAGCCTCTCGAGTTATTTACTGTGCGTCAGGCTGCTTTTTAAAGACATCGCCTCAAGTAGATGTCCTCGATGGAGTGAAGTCTGGTGGCTGTGATGTCGCAGGCCGAGTCAACAACCCTCTGGAGTTTATTCTTGTGCTGAGAGTTGGTGCCTCCATACCAGGCAGTGATGCAACCAGCCAGAATGCTCTCCACTTTACACCTGTAGAAGTTTTTGAGAATTTTCGGTGACATACCAGATCTCCTCAGACACCTCACAAAGAATAGCCATTGATATGCCTTCTTTGTGATTGCATCAACATGGAGGCCCCCCAAAAAGTCACTGTAAATGTGTGGAAAAGAAAAAGTGTATATCATGGCTATTGTGATTTATGGTGTGAAAAATAAAAAATTTAAAAAAAAAAAAAAACATGGAGGCCCCAGGACAGATCCTCAAAGATGTTAACACCCAGGAATATGAAGTTCTTGACCTTCTCCTCTACTGAGCCCTCAATGAGAACTGGCCCATGTTCCCCTGACTTCCTTCTGAAGTCCACAGTCATCTCCTTGATTTGCTAACGTTGAGTGCAAGGTTGTTGTCGTTACACCATTCAACGAACTGATCTATCTCCCTCCAGTATGCTTCCTTGTGGTTTGTGATTCTGCTGACAACTGTGGTGTCATCGGCAAACTTGTTGATGGCATTGGAATTGTGCCTGGTCACACAGTCACGGGTGTATAATGAGAAGAGCAATCCTGGCTTTTCCGTTGTTTTAGTAAATAGATTATCTTGAGGACAAATTGCAGAAGCTTTTCAATTATCACCCTTTTTTTAATAATTCTAACCAAAAGGGATAATAATGACATTTCTTACAAAGAATTCTTATCAAAATAAAAGACAGATTGATGCAATACCTGTCAGCTGTGTTTGTCTAGATGCAGTTGAAATTTAGTAGCATCTGGCGTATATACAAACACCCTGCAGTTGCAGTAGCTCTTGTCAACTAACTTCACTGTGGCTTAAAGTGGACCTTCATGTATTATTTATGCAATGATATGTTAACTTCTAATTTGTCATATTCTACAACATTACATAAGCACAAAAGTGTGAATGATCAGTTAACATGCAACTTATATTGACACGCCAGCAGACTTTCCAATATGATTAATGGAATGCTCAATGTGCTTGGACTGATGTCGCCGTATCACAGCATAAATGTTTCAGTGATGAAACTACACTTCTCGAGTGTGGTAGAGGGCCCGCTGTGAATGTAATGTAAGTTACAAGAGCAGAGTCAATCAGCAAAATTCAAACAGGGACATGGAACTCAGTGGTACAAATTCAGCTAAAAGGATGCATTGTGGGACCTGGACTGAGTCAGAAAACATTTCTCTCGTCGTTTAATTCTGAGCTGATCGGGGTTCCACTTAACTCATTCATAAAAACATGAAAAATAGAGCAGCAATCGTCCATCTGCCTGCCAAGCCTGCTCTGCCATTCAATAAGATCATGACTGATTTGGCCATGGACTCGGCTCCATTTGCCCACTTCTTCCCCGTGTCCCTTAATTCCCTTGTTCTTCAAAACTCTGCCAAATTCACTTCCTACCTTCAAGAACATCAAGAGAGGAGGAGTTGGGTGAGAAGATTCCATTCCCACTCCATGACGCGGGGCTCCCCCCATAGAAGTGGTGAGGTCAGCGACTACCCTTGGGGAATTGCTATGGACTGTGAGTAAATGGGCCTAGTTAATGTTCTCATGGTTTTTGTGGGCTGAGAAACTAGGAATTCTGACATCCAGCATTTCTCAAATGATCAGGAGATGTTTAAACTCATTGCTTCATATTGATCCAAAGTGCTTTATCTACTCTGCCTATATTCTTTCCTCATAGTTTCCACTGCGTTAGAAATAGCTAGAGTTATACAGTGTGGGAACTGCAATTTAAAAATGAACACAGTCAGAATACTGATAATGATTACAGATTCAAATAGGACAGTATTGAGCTCAGTATCTTCAGCTTTTATATGTTCAATTTCTTTGTAAAATCATCTGATTTTATAATTGTTCCATTTTTTATCTGTGATCATCCATATAATTCTAGAATTCTAGACACACATCTGCACATGAATTATTTTCACGACATTATGCTTAAATATATAATGAAGGGTCTTGGAACCTTCAACCTGAAATATTCACTGTTTTCTTTCTGTGGACGCTGCTTGACCTGTCAAGTTTTCATCACATTTGTTTTTATTTTAGTTTTCTAGCAGTTGCAATTTTTTAATTGTTATGCTTTGGGTAACTTTGGTTTTGATGTTTTCTGTCAAAGTCCACAACTTAGTTACTTCATTAGAACCATAGAACAAGACAGGACAGAAACAGGCCCTTTGGCCCTTCTAGTCTGTGCCGAACTATTATTCTCCCTGGCCCCACTGACCTGCAACCAGACCATACCCCTCATTATTATTATTGTTTGTCTGTATGTCTGGTTGTGTATCTGCGTGCTTTACCCAGGACCGGAGAACAATGTTTCATCGGTTGCACTTGTGCAATCAGATGACAATAGACTTGACTTCATCATTAGTTTCACTCTTCTTACATTTAATTGCTATTAATTCACTGCTGTTTTGTATAAAAACTAGGAGATTGGCGATTGGCGAATACAGTAAAACTCCCAGTATCCGGCACCTACGAGGATTGGTAGATGCCGGATAAGTAAATTTTCCGGTTACTTGAGATTGCACCTTGTGTGATTGGCAAACCGACTGCTGGGGGGGGGGGGGGGGGGGGGGCCGATAATTTAAAACTTTTGTATTTCTTTTCTGTGGTTATATTGCCAGTTGCTTGAATTCTGGATAATGGGGTTTTTACTATATTTAGTTATTTCTCATGCCACATATTTTGCCCTCCGTTAGTTTGTCAACCTGTACCACTGAGCCCTTTAATTTGGTTTCCTGAAGTGACTAAATTGACCACCAAGATAATTTGAACTGCAACACTCCTTTGCTCACTACATTTAAACTGACTTGCACTTTCCCATTTCCCAAGAAAAGCTAAAGCTGATTTTGCAACCGCTTGATGATTAACCCTTTCCATACATAGCCAAGCACGCATGTCTCTTCTGATGTAGAATCCTGGGTATACAGTCACCCTGAGAGTAAAAAGCAACGATCTGTGTGACCATATCTTGGACAGAAGTTCATTCTGTTTCAGGCAATATGGTTCCGCTGTAGCCTCACTCGTGAAGTGAAATTGACTACTGACCTTCAGTAGTATGCTCTTGTCTGTTCAGATGTTGGATTGTAAGAGAAGCCAGCTTTCACACAGCACATTTAACATTATGAAACATTCCAAGGCATTTCACAGGAGTTGGAAGAAACAGGATTTGATACCAGGTCACATCAGGAGATTGTAGGAAAAGGAATCAAAAAATTGGTCAAAGAGATTCGCTTTAAAGGGAAATTGAGGAGAAAACAGAGGTAGAGAATAAAAAAAATTGAAACAGAATTTGAGCATTGTGAATCTGAACTGCTGATGGAAGTAGAATGCAACAAATAAATAGAAGTGGAGGAGCACACGCCTGTGTTACCTCTCCCCACCTATCCACGGCTGCAGGTTTCTCCATTACATTTTTAAAATTTAAAATTTAAATTCAGATGTGCAGCACGGTAACAGGCTAGTTCAGCCCACGAGCCCATGCTGTCCAATTGGCCTACAATCCCCAGCACATTTTGAAAGGCGGGAGGAATCCGGAGCCCCCAGAGGAAACCCACGTAGACACGGGGAGAACATAAAAACTCCTTACAGACACCACAGGATTCAAAACCTGGTCCCGAACGCTGGCGCTAACCACTGTGCTATCCATGTCGCCCCTTTTTTGTTTGCTTTTCTTTTTCTTTCTGCTCTTCCAACCTTAAAAAGGATCAAAGAGTGCTGTAAAATTGCAAATGTCTCTCCACTGTTTAAGAATGGAAAAGAAGGAAATCAGTCAAATATATTCTTGTTAATTTATTGTTATCAGTGGATATTCCAGTGCACTAGAGTCTATCTGCAATGATAGAGGGTTGAATAATTAGATAAAAATGAGATGATTAGAGAGAATCATCAAAGACTTATGAGATCATGGAGAGGAGGCTTCTAAGGGCCTCAGTTATAAGTTATGAAAGAAGATAATAATGAAGGAGAAATTTTAGGGAATGTGGCATGGCCAGGGACGGGTTGGGATGTAGGACACAAATAATGTGGGTTAAGGGAATGGTTACCTCTGAACCTGATCATATATGTAACTGACTTTAATCAAGGATGATGTTAATTCAGCAAGATATAGAGTTGGGAATAGGAAGTTATTGCAAGTTAAACATACTAAGTAAGAGGGCAAAGCAAATGGGAATTGCAAAGCCACCCACTTGGGATTTAAGTAAGACATATGCAATGACTTCCCTTCTTATTCGAGACCACAATCTTTAGCGGGGAGGGGAGGGGGGGGGGTTAAGATTTTTAGGTATCCATTAATAGTAATGTCTGAAAACCATTGATCAGGGTCCCAAAACAAAGGGCAATGCTGACATATTGTAAAGGGGCTGGAATGCAAAGATAAGAAAATGATGCCTCAATTACATAGAACCGTGTCCACGCCAGATATAGATTTCTGTGTTCAATGTCGAGTACCCCATAAAAGATAGATACAAAGGTGATTTAGCAAAATGGTACCAGGGCATGGAGAGTTAAGTTATGAGAACAAGTTGTATAAATTTATCTTACATTCCCTGGAGATTAAGAGGTTGAAGTTGGTCTAATTGTGATCTTTAGAAAGTGGTGCTGAATTTTGTTAAGGCTATCAGGGGATATGGAACAAAGGCTGGTTGTGGAGTTATGATATAGATCAGCCATCATTTAATTCAATGGTAGAACAGGCTCAAGAGGCTGAATGACCCACTTCTTGCCGACTGGAGCATTTTGATAGCTGTAACATGGGGTTACTCAGTTTACTAAAGGATATCTGACAATTGCTAGTCTGTAATGTGGAAATGCAGGTGGGAAATTAGACTTGATACTTTCACTAAAAATTCAAATCATTCAGTAAATTATACAGATGTTCTTTGAAGATCCTCAGAACATATTTGAGACTTAATTCTTCCCACTGCATTTCCTATTATTTAGTAAATAGTTCGAAGGTTAATTGTACATCAGAAAACTGTCTTATCTGTCACACAGCTGGTATGTTCTTAATGTTTTCTAAAGTTAAAAGATATGATCACTAATTACAAATGTATCAGTCTTTTATCCAATATCCCACTACTGGTACTGCATTAATGTGAAGAGAAATGTTATCAGTTCAGAAAACAGCCTGAAATCTTTGCAATGGGATATTGATCAACCAGGAACTGTGCAAGGAATAACAGATGGAATTTAACTCGGGCAAGTGTGAAGTGGTGCATTTAAGGAAGTTTGACTGGGGAAGGACATACACAATGAATGGCTTGGCCTTAGGGGGAATGTTGGAACAGGAAGGCTCAGGGGCTAAAAATTCATTGTTCCCTTAAAATGGCAACACAGGATAATGAAGAAAGGGCATTGCATACCTTCGCCAGCCAAAGTATTGAAGTCACAATTATACAGCAAAGCCCATCAATCCTGACCAAACTGGCATTCTGGGCTCATCCTATTAGCCTGCATTTGCTCCATACATTTCCCTATCCATATATCTGTTCAAATGACGTGAACTTGGCAATTGTGTGCCCTTATATGATTTCCTTTGGCACTTGTTCCAAATACAGACTGCCCACTGAGTGACGCTCTTAAATCTCGCCCCTCTCCCCTTAAACATACGCCCCCTTATTCTAAAATTGTCCACCCTCGGAAAAAGAAACTCGTAAAATCTGCAAGAATCAGGATGTCAGTTACGGGTGAACAATATGTAGTTAGTCTGCATTTGGAAATATCATGTGCAGGTCTGGTCATCATATTGTAGAAAATGTACGAGTTATCGAGAGAAAGTAAAAGATTTACAATGATATTGACCAGATTGGAGGGCTTGAATTATGAGGACTGATTGCATAGGCTGAATCCATTCTCCCTGGAGTGAAGGGAGCTGAGAGGTGACGTGATAGAGGTATACAGAATTATATAACCATATAACAATTTACAATATGCAAACAGGCCATATCAGCCCTTCTAGTCCGCACCGATTTATGTGAAACTCCATTAGTTTGACCTACCCATTCCCATGCCCATAACCCTCTAATCCCCTCACATCCATATACTCATCTAGCCTTCTCTTAAATGACAGAATTGACTCTGCCGCAACTACCTCTTCCAGTAGATCATTCCACTCAGCCACCACTCTTTGAGTGAAGAAGCATCCTCTTATATTACTCCTAAAGTTTTGCCCCCTAACACTTAACTTATGACTCCTTGTTCCAACCTCCCCTACCCTCAGGGGAAAGAGCTTATTCACATCTACTCTATCTATTCCCTTCATAATTTTAAATACTTGTATCAAATCCCCTCTCAACCTTCTACGCTCCAAAGTCCCAGTCTACTCAATCTTTCTCCATATTCAAGATAATGAAATCAGGCAGACTTTTTGTAAATCTTCTTTGCACCCTCTCTACCTTATTTATATCCTTCTTATAATTTGGAGACCAGACTGCACACAATACTCCAAACTTGCCTCACCAATGCAGTCTCAACATCACCTCCCAGCTCCTATATTCTATGCTATGATTTATAAAGGCCAGCATGCCAAAAGCCTTCTTGGGAATCCACCTTCAAGGAACACTGAACCGTTATTCCAAGATCCCTCTGTTCCTCAGCATTCCTCAATGCATGCATCCTATTTTGGTTATTCTTCCCAAAATGAAGCACCTCACACTTATCTACATTAAACTCCATCTGCCACCTTTCGGCCCACCTTTCCAAACAGTCCAAATCCTTCTGTATGAGAGACATAAATTAGAACTATAGCCACCAGATTCAGGAACAGCTATTCCCCCTCCACCATCAGACTCCTCAACAACAAACTCAATCAGGAACTTAATTAAGGACTCGTACTTTTTGCATTTTATTGATTTTTTAATTTCTCTTTATTGCTCGGTCAGTTAGTTTACATTTTTTTATTTGTTTACATTGAGCCAGTTTTTTTTTGTCCTGCCCACAGGAAAATGAATCTCAGGGTTGTAGGTGATGGTATGTATCTACTCTGACAATAAATCTGAAATCTTAATCTGAATCAGTTTCTCATGATAAGGCTATCTAAAACTAGAAAATATGTTTAATGTGAGAGGGAGGAAGTTTTAAGGAGGTCTGACAAGTACATTTTTCACAATATCTGGAATGAGTATCTGGAATGAGTTGCCAGGATTGTGGTGGAGGAGCAGAACCAACATTTAAGAGGTATCGAGACAGCCACTTGAATGAACATGAGGAGCACAGACAAGCAGAATTATTATATTAGTCAACATCAAATTATTAGGCTGAAGGACCTTTTAGTTTGCTGTACAGGTGTTTGAGACTATTTTATTTACTGGCGTGAGTAGGTTAATCAAAGTATAAATTAACCTGGGATTCGGAACACTGGGAATTCTGCATCCTTATGAGGTGTATATTCTCTTCCTATTTCTAACAGGGCTACTGAACTGAGGAAGTGGGATTATCGCAGGAACTGAGAGATCCCTTTCTGATTGGTAAGAATTGCCATTGAAATAGGTCACACATAAGGGATCAGAAAACTCTTGACTTAAGAATTGCATTCATCACGTATGATCAAAATGTTGTTGGTTGGAAAGGGAGGGAGGTAGAGTGGTGGGGGAAAACTGGTGATAATGAACCCACTGTGATAGTACAGATCTATCACCAATGTATATCGTGTATATAGTTACTGTATCTAGACTGTGCTTACAGCGATTGGCTGAGAGCTAAGCCACGCCTATTGTCTGGGCCTTAAAGGGTTGTGTCCCTAGCCAGGTCGGATCATTTCAGACTGGTCAGCCACCTGTGAAGAGCTCCTTTCTTTTGCTAATAAAAGCCTTGGTTTGGATCAACAAGTCTTTGATTCTTTCGAAGAGCTCTACACCCACCACCCCAGGGTTTCATTCTGGCTAATCACTCTCCAATAGCATTTAGTGAATGAATATCCCAACAATTCCTTGTGCTACAGATATCCATCAATCAACTTATGGTCTTGCAAAAATATTAATAATACAGAGAATGGATGTTATTTTTCACTTAATGCCCTGTCACCTTGTTGATTGTAAGCCATAAATGAGATACTGCTAAGTGTATACTTGTCATTTATTTTTAAGAAAGAAACAAGATTAGATTTTAGTTGTGCCAGAGCTGGAACAAATTTGTCACTGTGAGGAATTAATTGATACATACATTTTGTTTCTAGTATTGATCATCCTGTCCATTCTGCTATTCAATTTAGATTCAATTACCCATCAGGTCAGAGGTTAGGTTTTAGATCAATATTCATTGATACTGTTCCTAAGTGTTTGCAAAAGTTTCAGTTCAGCCGAGAAAAGATGAGGTCTAGGACTTAGATTGCTGGATAATTACTTAGACATTGATACCACTCACTGAAACTGGGCAATAAACCAAAACCACTTTTGTCTCATTTTCTACTGTTCATAAGTAGCCAAAACTGGATTTGGCCAAATGATACAAAGAAACAAAAGCAATTGTTTGTTTTTTATATGAAAAGGGAGAATTGCCCATCATTATTTTTTCCATCAGCTCTTTGCTGTCAATAGCAGTTGTTTCAGACTGAAAACACCATTGAGGGAGGGAACATTACAAAATTGGACTGTGTCCAAAAAAAGATATCAGAATTGCGCTGCTCGATTAAATTACCCTTGTTGATTGGAATGCAGGCGGCTTGTCTGCTTCATACTGCCTGCTCATTATTGATGAATTAAATGTCCATCCAACACTTGCTGTACTGTTGATTGGTAACTTGCAAAAGGCTGGGGTCCAATACTTGCATTTCAATGCAAGTTGCCCTACATTAATTAAAACTAACCATACCTCTTACATGGGACTGTGGGTGGAACAGCCTTTTGCTTGTAGCATAATTTGGCAGACAGTGAAGATTGGCACAATAAGGAAGAGAATAGTTGCCCAGCTTTACAGATTCAGCCCTTGGTGGAGAAAGTGGACAGGCCATTTCAGTCCATGAGCCCATGCCGCCCAATTTACACCCCATTTACCTACACCCCAGGTACGTTTTTGAATGGTGGGAGGAAACCAGAGACCCTGGAGAAACCCCATGCAGACACGGGGAAAATGTACAAACTCGTTACAGTCAGCGCGGGATTCGAACCACAGCCCGGTCCCGATTGCGGGTGCCATAAAGGTGTTGCACTAACCACTACACCAACCATGCTACCTGTGTGGAAAATATATTTACATTATGATTCTTTTGACAAAAACCAGGAGGATGATGAGGGAGAGAATAGGATTCTTCAAGAACAAAGGAGGGAATTTATTCTTGGAATGAGAGGAAGTGGGTGTGGTATTAAATAAGTACTTTGCAAGGACATAGACAGTGATTGGGAGCATAATGTGCAGAATGCTCATGTGTTGGGATGATTTGAGATCAAAAAGAGGTGGTGTTAGGTCTTTTGAGTTGCATTAAAAGGTGGAAAAGTCCCCAGGTCTGATATATCTTCAGTTATTAAAAGAGGCCAAGTGAAGGGATTGTTGGGGCCTTGACAAGGATCTTTGCACCCTCACTAGTGACAGGAAAGGTCCCAGAGGACTGGAGAGTAGCTAACGTTGTGCTTTCATTCAAGAAAGGAGCTGTAACAGCACTGATTTACCACAGCTAACAAACAAATAAAGAATACACTCACTCATTTCTTTTATCACACCATGAAGTCGACTTTCTTTTTTTTATTCACTGGGCACAGGATTGCATTCTTCAACTCCCCAAACCCCACCCAGCTAAACTCCTCTGACCTTCTCATTGGCTCACTGCCACACGGGTGATCCTGACACTCTCTCTCCTCCTGCATACGATATTCATCGCCTGCATACTGACACAACACACCCGTGTACGCGCACTATTACCTCAGCGTGTCGCATTGCTTACATCATCAGCGGTGGCTGGCACTCCTGATGAAGGTAAGTATGCGACCGTGACAGAGCAAAGGATAATCCAGGAAATTATAGGCCTTTAGTCTCATATCAGTGGGAGAGAAACTATTGGAAATGATACTTAGGGATTGGATTTTGGCACATTTGGAAAGTCATTGTCAAGTTAGGGACCTTCAGCATAGCTTTGTGGTGGAAGTCTGTTATCTGAGCTGGAGGCCTGTGATTAGTGGTGTTCCACAGGGATCACTATTGGGACCTCTTTTGTTCGTTTTATACAACATATATAAATGATTTGAATGAAGAAGTAGGTGGGTAGGATAGTAAGATGATACATAGCAGATGATACAAAGATTTGTGAACAGTGTAGAGGGCTATCAAGGAATACAAAAGCTTACAGATCAGTTATGCGCAGAGAACTAGCAAATGGAATTTAATCCAGACAAGTGTGAGGTCAAATATAAGGGGAAAGTATACTGTTAATAGCAGGGCTCTTTAAAAGCATTGGTGAACAGGATGAGTTTTGGGGAGAGATCGGACAAACTTTGGTTGTATTCTCTGGAACAGAGGATGCTGAAAGCTGACCTGATTGAAGTTTATAAAATCATAGGGTGGGCAATCAGAATCTTTTCCGCAGGATTAAAGGCATCACAGGCTAGAGGACATGCGTTTAAGGTGAGGGGCAGGGAGATGTGTGAGGCAAATATTTTACAGAGAGTGGTGGAAGCCTGGAAAGGGCTGCTGGGAAATAATGGTGGAAGAAATACAGCAGTGGCTTCTAGATAGAAACAAGAATATGAAGGTGATGGAGTGCAAGCAGCAGAGCTTTTGTTCAATGTGAACATGCTGCTTTGGTACAGAGCCAAATGGCCTGTTCTGATGAGCTGCTTTCTACAGCAGCTATACTCAACCCTTTTTTGGCTATGGCCCCCTTCGGATTCTGCTCGAAGTTTATGGGCCCCCTTCCCTGTGAAGCATTCAAACTTTGGTTTCTTCCATACTTCTGTCCCACTGACTATAAATATATATTCATGTTAAATGAGGTGAAAAGAAAACAAGGCTTTTACTTAAATGTGCTGCGGCCCCCATTGAGAGCAGCTGTTCTAGTCTCAGAGGCTAGGAAGCTAAAGCCATAGAATTTAATGGCATGAGTTAAGCACGGGCATAGTGTTGCAAAAAGTTCAAAGATCTCACACAAGTAGTCAAGTTCAGTGAATAAATGATTATATGCAGTGCCCTAAAATCCTTAAATAGCTCGACTCACTCTGCTCCCATTACCAGCCTACCACCTTCATCAATTGGAACTCGCAGCTAATATTTCTATACCCCAACACAGCCTGACAGCACAGCACAGCTGTTAGCTCCACACCCCCCTGGCAGAGCTTATGCACAAGAGCAGCCGATTACTGATGGCAGCTAGATCAGCCAGATTCCATATTATTTGCTGACACATCTTTTTTTCTCTCAGAGAAGGTGGCACACAGCAAAAAGCAACCAGGGCTATCGAAAGCAGAATAGCCTTGATAGAAACTCTATGGAAATGACAGCCCTGGTCCATTGGAAGATCCGTGGCCAGTGATGCTGCCAATATTGTCAAACCTCGGTACACTGGCACCATACCTTGATTTTGCAAAACCTGAAGCCACACTATGAAGAAAACAGAAAAGAAATACATTTATTTACTTATTTTCCTTTAAGTTCTGTGAGAATGAATTTTATTCCATCTCGCAAAATGTTTGGGTAGTGATTCGGGAATTCTGAGAGGGTGAGTTTCTGTAACCTGATGCATGGTTCACCTCTAATCCTCTACCTTATACCCCACTTCCTTGTTATTCTTTGAATCTTCATCTCTGCTTAATAAAGGCAGATAAACTGGGGAACTGGACTCACATTGGTGGGAGGGAAATCTATTAAAATCTATGATAAAAGATGTGACAATAGGACTTCTATAAAATATTAATAAAACTGGACAAATCATTATGGATTTGTGAAAGGGTAATTGCTTTTGACAAACCCGCAGATGGTTTCTGACAATGTCAGTGTTAGATTAGATAAACATAACCAGTGCATTTGGCATTTAGGTCTCACGCTAAAGATTTGGTGTCCATAATTAAAATACAAGTGATTGAGGTTAATACACTCTGGGTGCATTCGTATGTGCAAGCTGTATCTGCCTTCTATTCCTGTCCTAATTTAGCCTCATACAAACACTGACCATAACTTTCATTCACCTGTAACTATTGCACCACAATAATTTTCTTAGTGCAACATGGAGACTTACAGAGTCATGTGACCTTTCCGGTGGGAAGCTTGTCAGAAGTCCACATCTGTCAATCAAAATCAAGACCACCCACAGCGAGCACACACCTTGCTACTGGCTCCTTTAATCACCTGCCCTATTTTGGGCTAATCTGAGCCGCCCCCCCCCCGCCCCCCCCACTTGTTGGCTGTGGGTACGAAGCCCAACATGTAGAGCAACTGGGTCTCTTTGCCACAAGACAAGAGCAAGCTCCACTCCAGGCCATGAATCAGCCAACAGTGGAGAGTCAATTACAAGGTATATGTCAGTAACGGGTTGAGGGGCTTATTGTGGTGCACACACACGAATTGATCATTGTAACTTCTTCCTGTATAACTAATTTAGGAGCCGTACCTGTACCTGGTTGAGGGATGGCAGGCACTGTTGTTGCTTCTTTCTGCTCTATTATATAGATCGTGGTGTGTAGTGACTGCTGGTACTGTTTTTGCGTCTGATGCAAATGTATTGCATGTATCGTGTCTGTGTATATGTGCGTGTTGTGACTTTCCCCGAGGGCAAATAAATATCTTCTATCACAATCAACTTATGGTCAGACTCGTTGCTTCTCAGATCCACCAAACTTGCTTCTAACGTCAGATTTAGCAGTGTTGGGGTATGTTGCCAGAAGCTGGCAAAGGGTGGTCCAGACCAGAGAGAATCACCTCATGAGAGCAGGTTGACACCTCTGGGCAGGAGACCGCTGGACCTGATGAGTTAATAGAAGTAAAGCTTATCCATGATATGCTGTTTAGTTTTATTGAACCTCAGCGAGTGGTTTCCCCTGCTGAGATTCCACTTAAGCCGGTTCATTCCCAAATACTCTCATGTAACAGATCCTTCAGCGATCATTAGGATGTTAAATTACTGCATTAAGCAGTTGTTAAAAAAAAATGCCACATGGCAGACATATCTCGGACAAGCGGGCTTCACAGAAGAGTCAGAGATTTTGCGTTGCAGGAAGTCCACGTCATTAGCACTTCCCCACAACATAGTATACCATCTCAAGAGGATAGTAGGACATTGCAAAGTTTGCAGAGGTTGAGTATTACATTGAAAACCCTGGCAAATTTCTACAGACACCTTTCCTGCATGCAAAGAGGATTCAAAGATCATAGCTACTGCCCCAGCTATCCCTTCCCTCACTTCCCACAGCAACCTGGGACATATTGCGTCCGGCCCCTGGGACGTATCAATCTTGATGCTTTTAAGAAGATCTAACACTTTCCGTTCCTTCATCTCCACATTGTCCAGTACACAGGCTGGTTCTATCTCAATGTCACTGTGATCAAGTTCCTTGTTCTCTTGTGAACACTGAGGCAAGCATTCATTTAGGACCTCCCCGACCTCCTCTGCCTCCAGGCACATGTTGCCCCCTTTATCCTTTAGTGGCCCCACCTTCATTCTCACCATCCTTCTGTTCTTCACATACGCATAGAGCGCCTTGGGGTTCTCCTTAATCCTGCAGGCCAAGGACTCCTCATTCCCCCTTCAAGCTCTCCTAAGTCCTTTCTTAAGCTCCTTCCTGGCTACCATATATTTCTCATGAGCCCTTCCTGTTTCTTGCTTCCTGTTATCTAACATGTGCTTCCTTCTTCCTCCAGTTGCCTCACCTGTTTCATCAGCCACGGTTCCCCAGTTAAGCATTTTTCTGTATTAATCCTTTTCCATAGCTCTATTGAAGCTAAAGTTCATTACCCAGAACTAGATCCAGTGTGGCCTCTCCTCTCATCAGCCGGCACACATATTTACAAATGATTTATATGCAGCACATACATTAAAAATAAATAAAAAACTAATGGTAGATTCTCAGAAGGATAATATGAGCAGTATATGAGTAGTTTATCGATCATTCATGGTCTCACTGCCCGAGGGAAGAACCCATTTCTCAGCCTGGTGGCGCTGGCTCTGGCTCTGTATCTCTTTCCTGATGGGAGAGCTGGATGGTGGTAGGGATCCTTAAGGATTTTGCAAGTCCTCTTCAGACAATGATCGAAGTAGATCACTTTGATGGCCGGGTTGGGTGGGGGGGATGTGAAGGAGACCCGAGTGATCTTATCTGTCACTCTTATGGTCCTTTGGGTTGACCTCTCGATAGAGCTCCTGTAGAAAGTCGACAGAATGGTGGCCGGTAGTCTTGCCCGCCTCAGTCTTCTCAGGAAGTGTAGTCGCTGTTGTACCTTCCTGACAAGTGAGAAGATGCTTATTTGAGGCCTTTGGAATTGTGAGCAAAATGACCCTTCCTTTGAACAGGATCTTGCAAATCAAAGAGGCTGCAATGAGTTTGAGGCTAGAAAGTTGAGAGTGAATAATGACCTCGACTGTGAGAGCTGTCCAGGAATCGGTGTAAGCTTGTGCTTGAGTTTTAAAAAGTACAGATGTGAGTGAAGATTAACCCATGGAGGGTAGCTTGCATGGCCATTGGTTCTCCAACTATGGACAGCAATAACTTCCTGAGAAGCTTCTGAGTAGATAATGGGCTGGGTGTAGAGTTCACATGAGGTTGACCCAGTGGGTGCCCTATCATCTGTGATGAGTACTGAGTCTTGACAAAGTGATAATAGAAATGCAGTTTTGATTGCAGCAAAGTATTGAGGATGTATTTAAGGGATCAGTGTTCAATGTGCTCATGGAAAACTGTGCTCAGCTACCTCACTAAGAATGGAGGTTTGCCATGAAAGATTCTTTCAAAATGTTGTTTTTGAACTTTCAACATTAGCAAAGATTATACGACTGTATTCAGACCAATGTAATTAAAGAAATTGCTGACAAACCTTTGGTGTTTCACTCCCGACGTAAAGTTGGTGGGTTTAAAGAAGAAATAGCAATGAATCAAAAATGAGAACATTATTTTTTTGACAGATGCTAGGATATATAGAAATCTGCATAAAATTGCATATTTCATGCTTTTTTTTAAACCTGGTGTAGATCAAATGCAGCCCATGATCTGCAGTGATTTACGGTCAATAGCTTTGAATCTTTACAGCAGGAAATCAAAAATTTGAAACAAGATTCAAACAGAATACAACTCTCCAATATGCAAAATAATTCAGTATTATACAGTATTCACTATCTTTTGTACCAAAATACTCCACAGCTGTTATCAATTTATATGTCAACCCCTGCTCTCTCTATGTAATTTTGTAACTTTGGAACCGGTAACTCACCACTTTCAAAAGCAAACATCACCATGGAAGTTGCACAAGACCGTATTCCAAAATTTTATGCAAGTAATATTGAAATGTAGGACTAACGGAAGCCTGCTAATTTCAAGGAATAATATGCAGCCTGTTTGGAATAGACCAAAGTTTCACAGTGGAAGTTATCTTCAGAGAAAGCGAAGTTTGTGCATTTATGTTACAGGCTTCTACTCTTCATCCCATCAATCCTGTACACAAAACCCAGGGGTGAAGAACAGTAGAGGATGTGTTTCTGAAGTGTGTCTTTGTTACCGAACAATATCACAATGAGGGGAATTCTTGCAACATTACACCAAGAAGAGAACCATATTGCTTTATTCAAGTTTAATGACCTTGTGGTTAAACATGAATAGACTACCTGAGAAATAACATTGCAAGTTAGGCACTAAGCACAGATACTTGCTTATATGTTTAGAAAAACTCCAGTTTGGAGAGGTTGGGGGAAAAAAATCATGAGAAAAATGCTACTACACCAACATAAGCAGTGGTCAAAATATTTCCTCCATTTCTACCAATTGATAGCATAATAAATTTACAGCAGATTTGATCCATGACGTCCATGTAAACTAATTCCCATCCTCTGTTTGTTGTTAACTGCAAGCAATTAATGTGATGAGGATTGCAGCTAATTTCTTGCCATTGCTGACCCTTCTTGCAACCATTTGCAAACTGATAGATTCAGGTAAAAATAAAATCTTGTTTTTAAAAAAAAATATAGTCAATTAATCATCTTTTGTCTGAAAGCAGTAAATCTTGCCTCCCTTGAGAATGTCAGCCTTTAAAACTATACATTCTCCCCATTTTCCTGTTGTTGCCTATTGATTCCAAGTACCAGACAAGGTGGCACCATCCTCAGGTTGCAAAGGTCCCTCTTCGGACAGAAGGTTTCCATTTGTAGTTCTTGGCAGTGTGATGGGCACACACACACACACGGTCCAGCTGGACTGGAGCCCACTGCACGGAGACTGCCAGCAACTCCGAAGAGGAGTCTACTGCTGCTTTTGTTGAGCTCAGGGCTGGCTTTCTTTCTCTCTTGATCCAATGTTAATGACCTTGAATTCTATCACACAAGATTTACACCAATAATAAATAGCTCAAATAGATAACTATTTTCAGCAGTAAGAATGGTGCAAGGTCTTCCAAGAAAGTTAGGAATGACTTTGTTTTTGGATGCTATCAACATTGTGTTTAAAAATTGGCAGACAGGTATCTTTATTGCACTTTATGGAAATGTCTCAAAACAAATATCCCCCAGTAATTGCAATTATAGAATATAATAAAGGTGTAGATATTAACATCAATCATTCAACTTTGTTTAAAACTCCAATAAAAGATTGTGAATAAAACATTATCTGCATTCAAATTAAGTTTGAGACCATGTTGCACCAGAGTTAACGGATGGTTAGCTTAATGGTTAGTGCAGTATTGCCACAGCACCAGCGACCAGGGTTCGAATCCAACACAGTCTGCAAAGAGTTTGTTTGTTTTCCCTGTGACTGCATGGGTTTGCTCTGGGTGATCCAGTTTCCTCCCACTGTTCAAAATGTACCAGGTGTGTCAGTCAATGGGATGTAATTGGGTGGCAAAAGGGCCTGTTACCGTGCTGTAAGACTAAATTTAAAATTTAACATTGTGTTGGACCTGCACTTCCAGCTTTACAGATAACAATCATGTTAAATGGTATTGATTTCACCTGTTAATCAACAGACACAACATATTCCCTCGGGTTTAAATAAGAATGGAAAATTAGTTTTGACATGAATGCCTAATTTGGCTCTTGTTGGAAATAAACTATTAGAGCATGACAAATAGTTATTCTTCAATCATGGTACACTGACAGGGGCTCAGAATTGCTTCACATATCTTGTCGTTTCTATTCATTCTTCACCTTTCACTGGAGAAAAGAGTCAGTTTTAAAAGGTAAGGCTGTCAATCACAGTTTTGTATCTCTTGGTTCATCATTCCCAAATTACTCCTGACATACCCCGTACACAAGCAATAGATAAATTGGTCGTGGCTTTTCTCATTAAAAATGACCCTCTGGGTCAATTTAAAAACAATTGTCCCATATTCATAGCAAATAAAACTCACAAATATTGTGATGGCCTGTGCAATCTGCTGAAAACCAACAAACCTCTGATCAGTAAAGAAACTCCAGGCTCTAGCCTTGAATTGATATTTACCCCTTGGTTAAGATACCAAGTTGTGATATCAGTGTGATACTACAGGATACTATCACCAATGTATATCTTTGTCTATATTTACATATAGCGATAGTGATTGGCTGAGAGCTGTAGCCACGCCTATTGGCAGGTCATAAAGGGATGCTCCTAACCAGACCCAGGTCAGTCTGAACTGGTCAACCTCAATGTACTACTCTCCAGTCTTCTGTTAATAAAAGCCTTGGTTTGAGTCATTCGACGCGCTACAATCAGACAAAGAAATTATCTCCATACTTCTTTACCCTATGTTTGCAGACCTACATTGGTTCTCACCTGGTTTTAGAATGCACCCTGAGTTTAGAAACACAACATTTTCAAGTCATTAAATCTGACAAACAACTTCTTTGCCATTGCATCGGGTGCCTCCAAATTTAACTATGGATTGATTCTAAAGATCTATCACACTCATCCTCACCTTTCCAGTTTTGCCTCATCTTTTCCGTATATTCTCCTCCAGTCCTACAATTTTGAAATGTATGTCTTGCTGTTTATACAGTAAAACCCCTGGTATTTTGCACCTCTGGGGATTGGTACATACTGGATAAGTGTATTTTCCATTTTCTTGAGATGCACAATGCCTCACTAATACACCTGCATTCAGAATAAACAGTTTAAAAGACAAAAGATTTAAAAAAACTATACTGTATTTACACTGAACAAATATTGCTTGCATGAATAAAGCATTTAAAGCATCTTACTTTATTTTCAGTACCATTCTTTGAAAACATTAAACTGTCGCTGCATCTGCAGGTTCCTCCCCCGGAGCTGCCTGAAAGATGAACAATAACATTATAGATAATTAAATCTCTCTCCCCCGAGTTTACAGATAAAGCCTCTGACTGGGGCGACTCTTACTCAGCAGAGATAAGGAGATAATTTAAGAGAGTTACGCCAACAACAATCAGCATCAACCAGCTCTTCATTCTGGGCGACGCCATTGCTGTTTCATATAACTTTGTCTGCCTGTCCCGCATCGGACTTGTCAGCCACAAACGAGCCTGCAGCTGACGTGGACTTTTACCCCCTCCATAAATCTTCGTCCGCGAAGCCAAGCCAAAGAAAGAATTCAAATGGCTACTCCAAGCAAAGCACAACCAAGGTACATCGCTGGCTGAACACTTCCTCCTATCTTCAGCAAAGGTTTATGTGTTGCTTAGAAAACATTTACTTTTACCATTTTAAACTTACTTATTTTTTACCTATTATTTTATTCTTATTTATTTTAATTTTTAAAATTTATTTTCCTTGTTTGTTTTTTTCACTGTTTGAATTCTGAATACCGAAGGTTTTACTGTACTTGAATTTAATGGCCCAACACAATTGTGGCTTCTGTCACCTGGGTCAATGTTGTGGGATTGCCTTCCAAAACCATGCTTCTTCTCTCCTCTCTGAAGATGCTCCTCAAATCCTTTTTTTTTTAACTTGATCTTGATCCGATTGACTAATATCCCCTTTTATGGCTCAGCAGTAGTTTTGTGGATTGATCATCTATGAAAAACCTTAAAATGTTTTGTACACCAGTAAAAACACTATATCATTGGGTGGTTGTTTTTTGGAATGAGGTCTGAGGTGTTTCACTTTCCAAATGTTATTTCTATCCATGTGTCCTTTCTTTGCCTCTGACCCAGGGATGGCAAACTTCATTGCCAGATTTTAATCCCTATTCATGAGAAATCTATTTTATTATAAATGATGCTAAACAAATGCATCAACTTATATATTTATTGATTTATTTTCTCTGACTCCTTTTGAGGCAAGATTAATAATAATTGTTTTCGACATAGACAAAGGGTAACGAAATGTCTTGCACCCTGCCTGCTTGTTTTGGGTTGGGGGTCATTGGTTCTAATAACTTTATCCAAGTCAAGGTGATTGGCTTAGTATTACTCCATCTGTGTCCAAGAACATTTGGTGCTTCATAATCAAACACATCAAAATTATGTTTAAGATTGTTATATTGATTGTGATGGTTGGGTGCAGATTGGCCATGGTCACATTTTAATTTTATACAAAGCACACCTCTAAATGAAACTCTTAAACATGATTTGAAAGTTTTGTCTCTTTAATCTGTCCAAATATTAAATGGAGCTTTTAATCTTACCTAACCCAACAAATGGAACCTGTGATAATATATTATTTTTACATTTTATACATTTCTAACATGTCCAAGATACTCTCCAAAAGTGTTCGATTATATTTTTTTTCTAAAAGGTAAACAATGTATAAATTCAATCTTACCTAGGGTCATGGAAGTGCTGGTTGATCTAATATGTGTTGCTATGGCAGCCAACTTGCTGCTGCTTTTGAGAGAAAGAGAGACTGAGGAAGAAACAGGAGACCCACGGCTATGTTTGCTTTCATACTTTCACTATTTCTGCAGTTCATTATTCTGCTTCCTTTGCTCCTTCTATTTTCCCCATTTATCTACATTTTTCTTCCAAAGGGAGTGCTGCTTTATGATGAATTGTTTGCTGCGTTAAGTCTTTGCTTCTCCATTTCAGAACCACCTAGAAACTACAAACCTCATAAGGAAGAGTACTGTTCAAAGTGGAGGCATTTAATTCAGATCAATTCTACCTTCCCTGTGGTTCAGTGGTTGTGCACTTTTTTTCTTACTTCAGCCTGTTGGAAGTCACTATATTTGCTATGTTTAAGTAAGAAAAAAATCCCAAATTAAGAGAATTCTATTTATAAGACAAAGACTAGGAAACATTTTCAACAATCAGTTACAACAAGAAAACTGCGGAAGAAGAAAAACTATTCATTCATTCGGTAGATTAGGGCAGCCTTTCCCAGTCCATTTTTGGCTATACCCCCCCCCCCCCCACTTAGGACTCTGCTCATAGTGTATGGGCCCCCCCCCCTTCCTTGTGAAGCAGTCAAGATTAGGTGGTTTCTTCCATACTTCTCTCCTACCGACTGCATAAAAAAAACCAAATCATTTATGATTCAGTCCATGGTCCCCCTCCTTAAATGACCCGTGGCCCCCAGGGGGCTGTATGACCCCATTGAGAATGGCTGGATAGAGTATCACTTAACTGTGCTGAATTTATGGCGCTGTCAAAATCCAGACCATGTTACAATTGTAAAAATATAATTGATGCACCTTCCCTTGTATTATTTAATATCATCTGCTAGAATAGTAGTTGGATGCAGAGAATCTCCCATTTTAATTCCCTCACTACCCCCTGTCATTACAGTTAAAGCTGCTCTTGTGAAAAGATTCATAAAATCTTTGGAGGGTACAACAATACAAAAGCTATTGGAGAGCTGGTTGAAATTTCATAAAAAGGCTTGATATTGTTATTCAAAAATACATTATTTACATTAAAATTGCTCTGAAATTTTTCTCCTCCTTAAAAAATGTTGCTTCCTTCACATCGCACAGTCCTACATGTGCAAACGGTTGTACCTCTGGAGATTTTATAAGCTCAGGAAGTCTCTAACTAACCCTCTGGATCGTCTATAAATTGATTCTTGTATCTATCCAAACATTTTGTAGTGGACGTATTTTGTTTGCTGATGTTTTTTTTTGCATTATGGATACGCAATGCAATTTGTTTCTGTTAAGGAGCAAAGGAAAGGATTCAAGATCATCTTCCTCTTGATTCTAAGAGGACTGCCCAAGTGAAGTCATCTGGCCACAGTACCACTAAAATTTGCTTTAGCAGGAACCCACATAAATGTTATTTTTAGTACCTACAAGGTTACATGTCAAATGATTGATGGAAAAATGCTAAAAAAAAATGGTGGACCTTTCGATTCCGTCATTCAGAGCCAAACTCCTTTCTTCAGACAACCTTGCATAGATTGGAGTTTAATACCTTGCCTCTCTGTCTAAAACTGAATAACATGTTTTGACCTGAAAGCACTTTTCACTTGTGGTAACAATGGCTTGTTAAAAATAATTTTCTCACAAAAGCTGTGAAATCTTTGATAGACATAAAAAAGCACAAGTGGGTATGGAAGGCCAACTTGCATGCAGGCCCTGTCAGTCTTTTGCCAATCAGCTTTTAAAAAAAATAACATTTCCCTTTTCAATTGTACTTACTGCCCTTAGCACAGACATCCACCCATGCACAGCATTAATCTCAGACTCATTCAGTTGAACATTACATTTCCATTTACTTCATCACTCCAACCAGAGACGATCATTAACAAAGAAAGACATTTGCTGGAGTTTAAACTGCAATTCATGATTTTTAAAATTCTATTGTTTTATCTGCACACTTGTTATGTTAACCAGAATGATGGCTATTAAATAATCTAATATTGTATTCGCATTTGATGGATGCAATTTTAGCTAATGCTATTAAATTTACAACTGGGAGGCAGGAGTCTCGTTTCTGGCTGGCCTGAAGTTTTCCTTGAATCCACTTTTCCTTGTTATGATCAGAGCCAATCATCATGCCATTGACTTAACCACTATTGCTGGTCTCTGTGAAAGGTCGCCCCCTCCAACAGAATGGAGAATGATATACTTGCTAGTGAGGGAATGGCCATAGGGGAGTCATGTGTACCCCTGGTGGTCACCCAGCTTTTTATTTATCCAGTATTCTCTACACATTTGTTTGGCACTGCAGCATCAGGTATTCAAGCAAGGAAAGAACAGACTAACATGATAAAATAGTAGAGGGCCAGAGTCAGACCTGTACCTCCAAAGAACTTATTTACTGCATCTGGTGCAGCCTCTGTGTCCTTCTCTACACCGCTTCACCCAGCGCCTCCTCTCCGTCCGCAACAAAAGTGACCTCCCCGTGGCCAACCATTTCAATTCTGAGTCACATTCTCAAGCTCACATGTCTGTCCATGACCTTTCACACGACCCCACCCTGACCACCCACAGACGGGAAGAACAACACCTCAATTTTTGTCAGGGCACCCTCCAACCCCAAGGCACGAACATTGAGTTCACTGCATTCCACTAACCAGCTTGCCTTTTCCCCCCTCAACTAGTTATTTCTATTCTCTCTCCACCTAACCTAGACTCCTCCCCTCTACCCATTCCTGCGGTTGTTCCCCCCCCCCCCCCCCCGCCACCCTCCATCTATCATCTCCCACCCTCACCGCATCCCCTCCCCCCTTTTGTTTGGATATCTCTCCTGTTCCCCCACATCTTGATGAAGGGCTCAAGACCAAAACCTTGGTGATGCATCTTTATCTTTGCTCCATAAAGGCACTGTGTGACCTGCTGAGTTTCTCCAGCATTTGTGTGTTTTTTCAGAGTTAAGAGTAGAAGTCGCCACACTGCAGTGCACAAGGGTGGTCACACCAATTCAGACGGTGCACAGGTGATTTACACAAATGCTGCCAGAGAGCTGAGAAAAGACTGAGTTAGCCCCTTTTGTATGGCCTGTCCTTCAGAATAGAGGAAGTCTGAAAGGTCTTTCATTTCAGAAAAGTACGAGCAATAGATTGCTGGGTTCTGGAAGTCACAGCAGTTGCAGAGTCTGAAACCCTGGTCACATTTTGAGAGTAATTGAACAAGTTCTGGGGCCTGATTAGGTCAAAGCAACAGACGAGATGAAATTTGGGACATCAATATTCTTCTGCTATCAATGGGCTGAATGGCCTTGTTCTGCACGACAAATTACAAGTATTCTGGATTCATCATATTTCAGTGACTGGATAAGATCCCAAAGCCAACAGTCTCAAAGGTGTCCTCTTATTTCCATTATTACATTCCAGACATCAAAATTAGATTATCCCAAGGCTGATTCATCTTCCGGTTTATGTCCTTGCAAATGTTCTTTGTGCAGATTCTGTACCTTACATGATTAAACTGTTCTTCTTTATTATCATAAAAGCTAATATCTTTGCACTGATGAGATTCCTGGAGTGTGCAGAAGCCGATTGCTTCTGAAGCCTGATGATTTGTCAAAGATTTCACTTCTTTAAGTTGGCAAACACAATGCAAAAGAAGAATACTGGCCAGGCAGAATCTGTTGAGAGTGAGGGAGAAGCTGAGAAGGAGAGGGAGAGAGATGGAAAAAAAAAATTAGAGCGGGAGGGAGCAAGAAAGAGAGAAAAAATGTGTGGGGGGTGGGGGAGAAAGGAGAGAGAAGAGTGAGTTCTCATGAGCTGGTTTTGATTTGGAATTTCAGAATTTGCAGTATTTTTTTTCTGAAATAAAACTTATTTTATACCATGACAAACTGTTTTAACAAGTCTGTTTAATTTTCTTTATAAATAAAATTTAGACATACAGCATGGTAACAGGCTATTTTGGCCCAAGAGCCCATGCAGCCCAATTAAACTACAACCCCTGGTATATTTTGAATTGTGGGAGGAAACTGGAGCCTCCGTGGAAAACCCACGCAGACACAGGGAGAACGTGCCAACTCCTTATAGACAGCGTGAGATTTGAACACCAGTTCCAATTGCTGGTGCTATAACAGCATTTCACTAACCACTATGCCAACTCTGCCACCATAAATATATTAATATATTCATTCCCTTACATACATTAATGAAGTCTAATTCAAAAATTTTTTCTTGAAGTCATACTAAAAATTAAATGTAACAATTGGGACATCACAGGACATCGCAGGCAAAACCTATACCACTATTAAGAAAATCAACACGGAACACTACCGTCGGTGAGCAGCAGCGATCATCAAAGACCCCCACCACCCAGCACATGCTCTGTTCTTGCTGTTGCCATTATGAAAGGAATACAGGTGCCACAAGTCTCGCACCATCAGGTTTCGGAACAGCTGCTATCCCTCATCAGATTCCTCGACAACAAACTCAATCAGGGACCCATTTAAGGACTCTTACTTGTGCACGTTATAGACTTATTATTCTCTCTGTATTGCACAGTCAGTTTGTTTGCATTCATTATTTGTTTACAATTCTTTATTTGTTTACATGCATACGCTGTGTACAGTTTTTTTTGGTAATTCTGCCTGCCGTTCGGCGAGGGTGATCATGTCCCTCCATCCATTATGATCTCTGACCCTCCTTCGAATTGTAATTGTAACCTCCCCTGTTCTCCTTCGATGAAACTCCATCTTTGAGCTGAGACTGTAGTTGATGTCGAGTTCATGATTATACAAGGGAAAAATACTGAAGTGACTTCCTGTTGCCTTCTTTAGTTGCAGTGTCCATACAGGATGGGTAACCCTGGCCATTGATCAGCAGATTCATCTGCCCAGCGATTTTAGTTTTATAACCATAAATTCCAATTTGTAGAATCTGCTTGTTAAAACCGTCCACCATCAACAATCCCTGGCTTCACGAGACCTTGATTGGGAGGTGTGATAGTACAGATTCTATCACCAATGTGTATATGTACAGATTGTAGGATGACTGTGATTGGCTGAGAGCGTAGCCACACCTACTGGCAGGTCTTAAAGGGTTGCTCTTAGCCAGACCAGGTCATTGTTAACTGGTCGACCTACATGTGATATGCTCCAGTCTTTTAGTTAATAAAAACCTTGGTTTGGATCAACAAGTCTTTAGTTCTTTCGATGCGCTCTACAGGAGCCTAAACAGGTACTACACCTTGCCCAAGAGTAACTTGTAGGCTATTGGACGGAAGGAGCGCCTTGCACCTCCAATTGCTGAGTAATTGCACAGCACCGACACCGTATGTATGTACTCTGACAATAAATCTGGGAGCAGAATATGAGCAGTGGGAGATTATCCAGGGTCAGGGGAGTTATCAGTATTGATGGAATGATCAAGATGATTGACAGAGACAATGGTATTTATCATGAGTGGATGGCCAGAAAAAAAAAATGGAGATAGCTCTTATGAATGAGATGAATATTATTTTTAATAAAAGCATATAGCAACAATGGGATATTTAGGACATGCAATAATCAAAATAAAATGATGAGTGGTTGGATGCTGATTAATGATGGGGCCTCAGGGGTCTTGGCATTAGCCATAATAAGTAGAAAAGCAAAAAAAAACCAAATATCATTGCTACAAATCTGAAATAAAACAGAAAATGCTGGCATTATCAGAAGGGTCTTTTCTCTTCCACAAATGCATTGCTACCCATTTCCAACACATCCAAATGGAGAATAAAATCATTCAAGGAAGAGAAGTTGCTCAGTGCAGAGAAGGAGACACGTAGAAGAAACTAAGTTGGGCTCTGGGAGCTGGACGAGGAGAACCTGAAAGGCAGGGCATGAGGGGTGGCAAAACAATATCTATTTGACCAGAAATAGGATGAAGAGCAGCATCATGTCATCACCATGGCCATTTAAGGAGAGAAGGGGATGGAATATGAAACCAGGTGCAGGTGTTGGGAAGGAGTCATCGCAAATCGGTTATGTTTCTTTCAAGCTTCGATGCCAGTTATTCTTCCTCCAAGATAAACTCATGCAGCAACTCCAGTTGGAGAGATTCCTGAATGTATCATCACAAGACTTTCTGTTTTCAACCATCCTGTTGTCACACTCCTGCTGTGGCACAGTTAATACGTCCTTCCTTATGACACCAGGCCTATCACTGCCAGCCAGAAAGCAAATCAATTCTAAATTAATGAATTGGAACATTACTGACTGCCAGTTAAAAAAAAACCTCAGAACTTATTGACCAGTAATTTTACAACCAATGAACAAGGCTTTTCTTAAAATAATGTAAGCTCCATCAATTATTAGTCTGTATGGTTTGTCTCCCAGGTTCCCAGCTGCGTCCTGAAAATTAGTCTTTACTCCCTGTTTCCTTTCCCATGTACTTCTGTCTCCTTTCCTCCGGCTCTGTCTCTCTTCCTTCCTTTTCTCTATCTCCTTTCCTCTGGCTCTGCATTCATAGAGCCCCAATCAATTCTCATCTTTCCTTTCCTGTCTTCCTATCCATGTCCAATTATGGCCTGTTGGCTTGTGCTCCTCTCCTGGCTTTTTCTTCCCTTCTCCCCTAGCCCTTTAGTTCAGGGGCTTCCCTTCTTTTTGCTCATGCTTTGAAAAAGGGTTCAGGCCTGAAACGATGGATATATATCTTCATCCCCTGCTGGGTTCCTCAAGAATTTTTGTGTTTTTAGTACAATCACAGTGTCGAACAGGCTTTTGTGTTGCCCTCCAAGGCAATTTAGTTGGGTTGATGCTTCTCGAGAAATTAGAGTCTTGAAAATTCCAAACTCACCACTGCCTGTCCTTTTATGCTTTTTTCCTGTCGTGCCACCTTCCACTTAAGTCATCCCTTTCACTTTATATCTGAACAAAAGTCACTGTCTTACTGTATACGGTGTTTGAGTTCAGGGAACTTACTCCTCCCGACATCACGACGCGGCTTGATTTCTGAAATGCCACTTAGAGGTATCAGATAGGTGATGCAATCACCCACTCACTCCATGTCTAACCAAGTTAAAGTGGCTTCCATGGTTAAAATGAAATCAATGTCAGCCACACTTGATTAATGAGAATCAATATTCCATGCATTCCTAAGTATGTAGATAATGAGAATTTCTGGCAGCAGAGTTCACATCTAATGAGAATCAATGGCAGTTACACTCAAGGCTGAAGGTGCTCTTCAAGACCCATGGATAACGAGAAGGTGTAGCTTTGCTACTTCACCCAAGGTAGAATGTCTGGTATTTTAATTGGAGCATGGGCAGGGAGTGCTCACTCACTTACTGTGAAGTGAGCAAAAGCAGAACTCATGCAGTATAGTTTAATGAGCTCGGCCAGCAATCAAACTAAATAGAAAGACTTGCACTTCTACAACAACTTTTGCAATATTTTCAAGGTGTCCCAAAGTGTCTTACAGCCAATGAAGTATGTGTGAGCATTGAAGGACCAGGAGAAGGTCATGCAGGCTGCAAACATGCTCACCTACTCAATAAGACCTGATCTTGATCTCAATTCCATGTTCCTATCTGGTTCTTATAACCCTTTGTTCCCAGAAGGTCTAAAAATTGAATGATCTCAGCTCTGAAATATGAAAGTTTTAGCTTCTACAACTCTCTGCAATAGCAAATTCTAGAGGTTCACTACCACAGAGAAGAAATGTTTCCTCATTTCAATCTTGGGTTACTGCCATCAAAGCACTGGAGATCTGTTCTTCTTTGGCTAAAATGGAGTAGCTAACTCACAGGCCCAAAAATGAGTGGGCAAGTTAATTAGGAAGTAAGTAAATGCCAAATTCATATCACTCATGAGGCAGCTACAACACACATGGAAAATTGTTGTACAGCAAGACAAGGTCAACTTGTGGAGTCAAGTCTCGCTCGGTTGACAATGTAAGGATTAATCTTTGTATTTAAATAGTAAAGGATGACTGGTTTCAAAACTACCTGACTGTTATTTTTAGATTAAGGAAGAATGGTCTTTTTGACAGCACAAGTGTAAGAAGTTAATGATCTCATGGGATTTCTTCTCGGGCCAGATTCATGAACAAAATCAGCCAGTGCTCCAGACCAGCCATCGTTCACACGGCGTCACCAATGGGCAGAAGAGTGCTCTTGTAATAGAATGGTGTTTTAATAAAAAATATTCTTTCCAAATTTATAAATTTGTTGGTGTTTTTCTCTATCATTGATTGAATCCTTGAAATCTGTCTGTACTGTCTGAGCTTGTAACAATGACCATTTATTAGAACCGTAGAATATTACAGCAGAGATAAACAGGCCCTTCAGCACTTCTAGTCTCTGCCAAATTATTATTTTGACTCGTCCCACTGACCCAGTCCATAGCCCTCCATACCATCCCATCTATTTATCTGTCCAAATTTTTCTTAAATGTGAAAATTGAGCTCGCATTCACCACTTCAGCTTGCAGCTCATTCCACATTCCCACCTCTGTCTGTGTGAAGAACCTCCCCCTAATGTCCACCCTAAGCCTTTCCCCTCCCACCCTTACCCCATGTCCTCCAGTTGGTATCTCACCAAACCTCAGTGGAAAAAGTTTACTCTATCTATACCCCTCAGAATTTTGTATTGCTCTATCAAATCTCCCTCATGCTTCTGCACTCCAGAACATGTTTAACCTGTTGATTCTGAAACTCTTTCCTCTGATTCTAGATTTTTCTCCCATTAATCCCAATAGGCAATGGGAGTATGTATGTACTTTAGTGTTTTTTTCTTATCTGTGTGGTCTTGGTTCTAATCTGGACAACACAGGAGGATTAGTGTATCTTTGTGGGATTGACAAGAGGAGAGTTTAGTGTATCTTTGTGGGATTGACAAGAGGAGATTTTTCTCCCATTAATCCCAATAGGCAATGGGAGTATGTATGTACTTTAGTGTTTTTTTCTTATCTGTGTGGTCTTGGTTCTAATCTGGACAACACAGGAGGATTAGTGTATCTTTGTGGGATTGACAAGAGGAGAGTTTAGTGTATCTTTGTGGGATTGACAAGAGGAGATTTTTCTCCCATTAATCCCAATAGGCAATGGGAGTATGTATGTACTTTAGTGTTTTTTCTTATCTGTGTGTCATTCCCACATCTTGGTTCTAATCTGGACAACACAGGAGGATTAGTGTATCTTTGTGGGATTGACAAGAGGAGAGTTTGCAGGCGCTTACATTTACAGAGGATAGATAATGTACAGCATACAAATGGACCTAATCCCACCACTTTCATGCCAACCATTTTGCCCACCTACATTAATCCCATTTGTCAAACTCCTTCAAACTTTACCTACCATATATTTTGGCGTATAAGTCGACTTTCAGATAAGTCGGGTCCCCATTTTCAGCCACATGGTTTTATCATTTATCAGGTGTATTAGTCGACCCCCTCCAAAAATTGTGTTGAATGATCTGTTGGGCATTGCAGGAAGGTGATTGTTATCATGGAGCCTCCAGCAAAATGATGGAAGTATGAACCAAGTCTTAAGTTAAAAGTAATAGAAGTGGCCAAGAAATCTGACATCTGTGCTACCGCAAGAAAATTTGTTGTAGGCTGGGTTCTTTTCTGTTGTTTCAAGGATGATCTTATGCACCAAATTTACAACAATCAATTTTTTTTGAAGTTGAATTTAAGGTCTCAATTTTGTATTCAAGTTGAACCCTGATTTTTGAAGTTTGCTGAAATATATGGAATACAAATCTTATTAAAGGGTCCCAACCAGAAACAATGACTGACTATATCTCCCTACAGATTCTGGCCGATTGTTTGCATATGCAAGTGCCTATCTAAATGCCTCTTAAACATCATGGTTGCATTGATTCCACCACCAGGTAGTGTGTTCCACTCCCACTATCATGGGAAAAAGATTAATTTAATTTAGAGATATAGAACAGTAATAGACCCTTCTGACCCACGAGCCCAAGCTGTCAAAATACATCAATTAATCGACAAACCCCATGCATTTTGGAGGGTGGGAGAAAACTGGAGGACCTGGAAGAAACCCACACAGACATGAGGAGAATGTACAAACTCTTTACAGGCAGTGTTGGATTAGAACCCAGGCTGTTAGTGCTATAAGAGTGTTGCTACACTATAACCGTGACACTAACCTTACCGGCCTGTCTAGATTTTGACTATTCACCACTCTCTTAATTTTCTATACCTCTGTCGTCATCTTTTGTTCTCCTTTGCTCCAGTGAAAACAAAAAGGTGCAGAGTCTCAAGACTTATAAATCTCAAGGCAACAAAAGCACAGCACTTGGGTTTTGCCAAGGACTGAGGCAGGGGAAAAGTGTTACATGGACAATGCTAATGTTTATTCAGATGTCTTGGTCAGATCTTGTGGCAGGGTCCAGGGAATCAGACTGGTTCCATTTCAGACAGTTGCCAGGGGCAAATGGTGATTGTGAGGGGGATGGGTTTGCAGCTCTAATTTTGATCTTTCTGATATGTATTTGTGGAAATTATCTGCTCTAGTGCTGGACACCTGACAATTTAAAGAAAATGGAAGTTTTGAAAGAGGTGGTGACAAGATAGGACTTGGTGGAAATCGAGATTCTGCTTTAAGATGATTTAACAAGAGGAGCGTGATGGTGAAAAATAACCTGAAACGAGAAAAGGAAGAGAAGCCAATGCAGGTATATCTTTGCCTATAGCAGAATAGATAAGAATAGAACCAGGGGACTATATTTTACAATTTCATGTCAATTTGTGGATTAGGAAGCAATTTTGAAGATCTCTTCTTCAAACAATCTAGCAAGAATTTGCAAATGGAACATTAGACACGGCCACAGTGACAAAGTGTATGGAGGGAACTGGCTTGATCATTGGACTAGATTTTTTTCTTCCTTATTTACCATTTGCACGATTTTAGGTATCCACAAGATATTTGGCCTAAATTATAAATGATTTAAAGTTCATTTCTCACAGAGCTATTTAGCGTATGCATTGATGTGTAATCAGGTGTAATTTAGATCTTCCAAAAATGCGATCATTCAACGTTAGTCCTAATTTTATGTTTCAATTCCTTCATTGTAAAACTCCCTTCATGGATTGAAGAATCAGTAATAAAAGAGTCTGCTTAAACATTTTGATGCAATGTCAGCAGGGTATTATTAAATTGAAGGCTCATTTATCCATTAAAGTATCTCGTTATTTTTCACGTCTTTTTACCAATGCAATGCTAAAAGATTGCCCAATTACTAAAATTTACTGTTTTGTGAATTTTTGAAAAAAAAACTTTAATTCACAATGTTGTAATAATGTCTTTAGCGGAATAATAAATGGAGACATCATCCAACTAAAACAGTGGAGATATGTTCCAATGAAAGCTCTGCCACCATTTGTTCCATTTGCAATAAAATTTTAATGGTGACTCTTGTTCTATTTGTAATTTAATGATAAATGAATGCTTGTGACATTGGATAATATTTGACTGGATCGATTTCTGTCTGGCTACAGCTTTGATAAATGGCTTTGGAGTGCCATTTTTAAATACCCAAAAATGTTTTACGAATGCTGCCACGGTTGTATGGTGCTCATAGTGTACAATGAGTAATATCAATTCAGACACCTACCACAAATCTTAACTATTTAACTGAAAATTGCAGGAAATGTATAAAAGGTATGTCCTGTTTTACATTAAATCAAAATGAACCCATTGTCTGCAAAGTTAATAATCCTAAGTGCTAACAATGACATGATCATCTTTTCAGAACAAAAGATGACTAATGCAAGAAAGCAGAGGCTTCTTTCAAAGATTCCTGGTGTCAAACCCTATATGAGGCTTTCCACATTCAGGTGGCCTTACTGATGCATGTTGAGAATCACTTTGAGAGGATTTGCTTCAGAGGGTATTAGTCACCCTCCAGGTTTTGCTGTATTCACTGATTTGGTAAAAAGTCTCACTTACACGACTTCTGTGTAATTTGAATCCTTTTCAAGGCATACCAATGTGCTTAATGAATGGCTAATCAAATATTTTGGTGCAATCAATATTGTAATGTAGGAAATGCAGCATTTTGTAGACAGCAAGCTTCCCTAAGCAGGAATGTCATAAGGATCCATTATTTTAGAACATTGTGTGAGTGAGGAATAAACTACTGTCAGAACATGAGAGGTGTTTATCTTGCACGGGAAGCAGTTTGGTGTGAGATTATTTCACTTGATAAGGTGGGCATTAATTGCAGAATATCCTGACGTATAATTCCTTGCAAACTCTGGCTACTGAATGCCTTTCCCCACTCCTTTGCTTTTAATAAACCCTCCACTTGGTGGTTGAGAATCATGTTCTATCAGCTTTGCGTCACCACCATCAAGCCTCTTTCCAGCAAAGCGGTGTAGGACACACCAAGTTGTAACCATGCAGGGTTCTGATGGATGGCAGTTTTGTAATGCTTCTAAACCTAGCCGGACACCCAAGCCAAGATGTCTGGAGGCCATTAGTCTGCCGTAATCACACATCGTGTTTTCCCTTTCCATTGGTGGAAACTTTACTGGCAAGGAATCATGACTGCAAGGAATAACTCTGGTCATTAATCAGTATCATGTACCATCAAAATGGGCCTCTTGATGCTACATCAAGAGGCCCATTTCTGTGGGTTGCTATATGATTGATCTCTGGTACCTATCTCTGTATCTGCCATTCAAAGTTTACAAAAGAAGGATGCAAATCACCTGTACATTAATGGAGTAAAATACTTTGTCATAAAATTGAAAGACTTAGCATATGAGATTTTGAGTGATGTACTGAAATACACATGTGCTGGAGAAACTCAGCATACTTTTTTATTAAATGCCTCTTGCATCAAACAATTCATGGGATTCTCCAAATCTAAAGAGCATGGGGACTACCTAACTGATAAGCCAAAGGTTATTTGTTACTAATGTGGAAGTTTGTAGAAAAGTTACAGTGATCTTCCTTGGGTCAAAAATTAATTCTTCTGCTAAGGTGAGCTTTAACTCCTCAATCAACAAGTGGCGTAACTTCCAATGGCAGAAAGGCTAATGGTTGAAACGTTCAGTAAAATACATGTGAAATATGGCCAAGGTCCACATTCTGTTCTCATCACTTTCATTATGTGATCATTTCTGCATTCTACCCAACCATGCCTCTTCCAAACTTTTCTGCATCTCAAACGTTTGTGTTGTGAAGAAATATTTTTGTGTTCTCTGCTCCTCTCTCTACAGATGCTCGAGCATTCCCTCTCGAGACCTACTCATGAGTATGTGTGTGAAAGAAAAGGAAGCTCTGGGCATTGTGATACATTATTCCAAGAACCGCCTTCCCACAGGAACAAACACCAGAAAAGTTTACCTTTGAACAAACTGAATGAGCTCACAAATGTTCTTCAGGAATCTTCAGTGCATCAGATCTGGTGTAAACTGAATTCCTGTACATCAGTGGTTCCCAACCTTTTACTTTCCACTCACATACCACTTTAAGTAATCCCTACGCCATGTGTTTGGTGATTAATAAGGGATTGCTTAAGGCGGTATGTGGGTGGAAAGAAAAAGTTTGAAGACCACTGTTTTAATCGTCCCTCATTGACTCGTTATGTGCAGGGTTTCATCGCTCCAAAGGAAATGGGGCAATCAGAATTATTCTCAAGCAATTGGGTCTAGAGCAGTGATTGTCAACCTTCCCTTTCCACCCACATACCATCTTAAGCAATCCCTTACTAATCACAGAACACTTACGGCATAGGAAATACTTCAAGTGGAAAGTAAAAGGTTGGGAACCACTGCTGCACATGAATGTGATTGGGTCTTTGCATTCTCAATGTGACTTGGCAGAGGCAATAAAGCCGATCTTCTTGGCATCCTTATCATGTCAGGAACACAACATTACAAACAATACTTCCAAGCAAAGTTGGGCGAAACATTAACGTTCTGATGGAGCAAACAACCACAAAAATCAACCTTCATAGCAGAACTCTAAAAATATTAACTGTGGTATGTGTCTTGCAAAGTGATAATAATCATTTATGATATAAACTGAAGAAAGACTGATGCTTAGTGATCTCTCACTATCCATCCACCTCAGGAGAACAGCCACATGATGGCTATGATCAGAGAAATTAAGGATTGGCAATAAATAGAAATTTCACCTATAACCTATGCATTGATTTTTAAATCATCATCGCAGATAGACCTAGAAATTGTTGGTTTCTTGGGAAATCTCAGGTAGGGTTTCAATTCAGATTTATTGTCAGAGCACATACATGACAGCACATATAACCCTGAGATTCTTTTTCCTGTGGATGAGGCATAATTACCACTTTCTGGTAGTGCAAAAAATAATTGTACGCAATGTACACATGTAAACAAATAAAGAGATGTAAACAACTGACTATGCAATACAGAGAGAGGAAAAAATAACAAGCAATAAAGTGCAACAGTAAGTGTCCTTAAATGAGTCCCTGATTGAGTTGAGGAGACTGATGGTGGAGGGGGAGCAGCTGTTCCTGAACCTGGTGATGTGAGTCTTGTATATACCTCATTTCTGATGGAAGCAGCGAGAACAGAGTGTGTGCTTGGTGGTGTGGATCCTTGATGATTGCTGCTGTTCTCCGACGGCAGGATTCTCCGAAGATATTCTTGATGGTGGGGAGGGTTTTGCCCGTGATGTCCTGGACTGTGTCCACTATATTTTGCGGGGCTTTATGCTCAGGTGTATTGGTGATGCAGCCGGTCAGCACACTTTCCACCACACACCAGTAGAAATTCGCCAGGGTTTCTGATGTCTTACCGAACCACTGCAAACTCCTGAGGAAATAGAGGCACTGACGTGCTTTCTTCTCGATGCCTATTTTATTCCTTGGCTACACAAATGCAGTTGGTCGGTTGCTGAACTGGATTAATGGTCCAAGTGAGAATGGGTTTTAAAATTTACTTCATGACTTGGCTGTGACAATTGCAATTTCACAAATACCCATGAACAAGAAGTTTTGCTTCCCAACAATGCACAACATATATTTAGGCTTTGACTTGCAACAGCTTCAGTAGGTGACAGAATAGCTTTGCCTGCTATGCACCTGAATTTAATGAAAACTAAATATTAGGTTACTTTTGAACACAAACTCTTGAAAGTAGCCCTAATAAATCAGGAAATTCCTCAACATAAATCAAAATGCTGGAGGAACTCAGTGGATCAGGCAGTATCTGTAGAGGGAAGGAGATATTCAATTTTTTAGGTCAAGACCCTGCATCAGGCAATTCTTGAAATGAAATCAACAAGTCAGATCAATTTCTTGTAAATGAGTGATCGAACTGTTAAAAATCCAGTGCTCACCTCCTCCGCGACTTTCCCTCGATCCCTATCCCCACTGCTTCCCACAACATTTTGGAGAGGAAACCAACTGATTTCACCTTCCAGGACAAATTCTCTGAAGTGACACAAAGAACAACAAGCAGGTGATATTCCATATGATAGTTTAGTTGCTCTATTCCCTATCCCTCCAGAGAATATCTTAATGCCATGCACAAGAGACTAGTTACACTGGACAGTGAAGATTTTGCTTCCTGAACACTTTTGAGTGTATATTATGGATTTTAGTCTGCTGATCATAAAAATCACCCCTATCATGTGTTTTTCTTTAAGATATAACATTTTTTGTGATATCCTGACATATTTTTAATATGCTTCAAGCATCCAAAATCATGAAATGCAACATGTCATGAAAAATTTATTTTCTGAATTCGCACTTGGACATCTTCCCTGCTGATCTTGGTGCAGTCTGTGACGAAAACAGTGAAAAGTTTCACCAGGACATTGAAACCATGGAAAAGTGGTTTCGGGGCAACTGGAATCTATCATTGCTGGCTGATTGTTGCTGGACACCGATGCTGAATACAAATGAAAATCAGTGGCAAAACATTTTTAGGTCAGTTGAACTAATGCAATGTGTTGAATCATGCTCAATTTAATAAAAGTTAATTTAATGTTTCTCCAACTTTCTACATGATACAGAAAATCTGAAATCATCCTTCGGTTCAGCTTGAAGTTTGTCTATCATAATCCTCAATTTTTTTCAGGCAACAAACCATTTGAAAAGAATTGTTGTTCAGTGTTATTGATTTGGACTGAAAATGAAAATCATCTTTCTCTATCCTCAATGGATAAATAACTGTGACAGAAAGTTGTCATCTGAAGCTTCTCAGATATCGAGCTTTTGTTCTGATTATACTGGAGGTGAATAAAAGCAGTGTTTAATTCTGCCCTCTCAATTTCTATTGCCTGTTTGCATTTTTAATGATTGGCTAATTTTGCATCCGTAGGTTAACCAAGGGCATAATATTGGATTCACAAAGGGTATATCATGTATAAGGAATTCATTCAAATTATTTAAGGAAATCATTAAATGTATACAAAAGGAATAATGTGGATGCAATATTTTCTAGTCCTATCTGATAAACAGCTATACAAGAGTTGAGTTATCGAGATTAAAGATAAAGCAACAATTTGAAAGTAGGATAGAAAGCAACTCAAAGTAACTTGATTTGGAAGGATAAACAGATAAAGTAGTCTTACACTTTTTGATAATTTCAAAACCTCATGGAACATAACTCCCATCCAAAAGTACTCGTCACATGTTATGGATTTCCCTGGTACCACTGAAAGGTAGCCAGATCTTAGTAAGGAGAACTGTGGACTCAACAGTTGGGAAGCTCTGTTAGTTAAGAGGCTAAAGCACTGGTCTTGTAAACCAGGAGTCACCAGTTCATCCCTTGCTGGGGCCTCATTTCTGTGAGGGGTGCTTGACAAAGTGGCAACTCTCTATCTTCCTCATGGTAGACAAGTTAATGAATTTCATGGATGTAAAAAATGCAGTATTATGTGACAATAATGGAACCTTTTCATTCCTTTACATTCAGTAACGGAAGCTCCGTCCTTGATTGTCTGACTGTCATAAATGGATGTGAATGCTTTTCTGTACTTACTATCTCCCTTTCCAACTGCTCAATTTCCCGATTGTAATCCTTTTTCATCTTAGTCACATAATTTATTATCTGCCCTCTAACGAAGGCTTTCATTACGTCCCATAATATAAATTTCTCTTTCACTGATCCTGTGTTTATTTCAAAATATGTTTTCATATGGCATTCAATAAATTCCCTAAATTCCTGTCTTATGGAGTTTAACCTCCATCTATATGTTCTTGATGGGGTGTCCTCCAGTTCTATTGCCAATAGGGTGGGGATTTGTTACGGCATGGACTAGTCGGGCCGAACTGGCCTGTTCTGTGCAGTAAATGGTTATATGGTTATATTGCTGGTCAATGAGACTAGGAGGGTGGGGATTTGTTACGGCATGGACTAGTAGGGCCGAACTGGCCTGTTCTGTGCTGTAAGTGGTTATATGGTTATATGGAATGCACTTGTAATTCAGTTAATAGCACATTGAAAGTGTTCTAGTAGATGAGGGATTCTGAACATCACCCTCGCTGGAGCTTTAAAAAACCCTCTTCCACAGAATTGTATTACCACCTCCAAATTACTCTCCAAGCATACAATATCTCTGAGTTGGGCAGAGATCATCGTTTCTACGGTAATGCTGAAGCTCCTTACCCATCACCACAGTGGAACTCTTCCACCACACAGAATACAGTATTGGACAACTATGGATGGACAAGAAATACAGTAAAATCCCCATTAACTGGAATTCAAGCAAACGGCAAAACAATTCAGAAAATAAATAAGTAAGAAAGGACAAAAGTTGAAAATTGTCGCATCCTAGCAGTTACTTCACCAATGCAATTTCAACCCCCAGATACTGGGGGTTTTACTGTACCTGACTCACTATCAATACTTACGTCCCCCTTCCCTACAACATTGATTTTCGCCAAAAGCACAAAGCCCAATTGGCTTCACAGGCTGACATGTTCCATCCCATGTTTCAAAGCTCCAAATTGTATTAGCTTGAATAACAGTGAAAATTATCTGATCTTGAACTTAAAATCATGAGTGGCATGGATAAAAAAATTCTCTCATTCTTTTTCCAAGAGCAGATCATTCTAGAACTTGAGAGCGCAGGTTTAAGGTGAATGAGGGGGGGAGGGTGGCAGAGGAAAGGAACCTGAAGAGGAGTTATTTCACTCAGAGGAAGCTGAATCTGGAACGAGCCGCCAGAGGAAACTAAAGAAGCAGATACAATTACAACATTCAAAAGACATTTGGACTGAAAAATATAGGAAGGTCTCAGAACAACAGGGACTAAATGGAGCAAATAGTATTAATCCAGATGCCAACTTGATCAGTTTGCAAGTTTTGGTCTGAAGGGCCTGTTCTGTGATATGTGACTCTATAAAGGCAATCATTGCCCTGAAAAGAAAACTGAAATAGATCTCTATTACATCTGACAAAAAATGAAAATAGTTGTCTCTGCCAATCAATCCCTGATCTTTTAGTGTTAACTGAATATCACACATAGCAAAAACTCCCCTTCCCAACTTACTCAGACCCATTTGCACATCCATTTTTGTTCAACCCATAGAAAACCAGGAGTTGGTTACTTTGAAGTGAATACATAACCTACTGTTGTCTTGATGGGGAAACGGCTTCACATTATACCTCACTCTTATAGAACAGAACAAGACATTCAGCCCAACTTTTCCAGCCAAACTCGTCCCATTTGTCTGTGCTTACAGAGACTTTCGTGCTTTTATTAATTTGATATCTCTTTCAGATGATCAATGGCCACAAATTTGATAGATGTTTGAAAAATCCTGAAATGGTCCCAAAAATAACAATGTTGGGAGAAAAATCAGATTACAACAGAGCCTGAGATATCTGACACTATAAGACCACATTATCTGCCATCTTATGAAGTTCTTGAATATCATGTATAAATGATGTTGATGAACTTTTTTGGTTGGAGAAATACATTCAAGGGAGAATGAGCAGACCTGAGCAGAAGGCAGGACCAACCACATTAGGGAGAGGTAAAGCATTATTCATGCTGAAAGCTGTCCACACAACTGGAATCACAAGGTCCTTATGGCTCTGCAGGGAATGATAGACATTTTAGTTGATTTCAGATTATTTCTATTTCATGTGTTTAAAGATTTTCTTTTGATCCCTGGGAAGAAGTTACATTTATTTAAGGCCCATCATATCCTCCAGATTATACAAACCTATTTTCAACTAATTAACTATTTTAAAATATGGTCACTGATGTCAATCAGCTAAGGTTTTTAATCTGTGCACCTCAAGGTCCCACATATGGCAAGATGGCTAATCAGCACGTAATTAATTTTGGTGATTTTGGCTGATGGATACCCGGATAAACAATGCAAATTTGGACATCTAGACTTCCTCGTAAAACAATGGGAGGGAAAGCTAACCTGTGGCCTTTCTTTATTCTTCTTTCGGGAATGCAAACAGGCTAGTCCATCAGATATTAAAGTCTATATTTTTTAGACATACAGCACAGTAACAGCTGCTTTAGGCCCACAATTCCATGCAGCCCAATTGACCTCCAACCCCGGTACATTTTGAGCAGTGGGAGGAAACCGCAGCACCTGGGGGAAGCTCACGCAGAAAAAGGGAGAACATATAAATATCTTACAGACCGCATGGGATTTGAACACCAGTCTGGGCTGCTGGCGCTGTAACAGCATTGCGCTAACCGTGCCGCCCTAAAGCACGTGGTTATTTTCTGACATTTTAATCTGTTGATTTTTCACTTCAGAAATGACAAAGCTAGATACAGGAAGCAAGCATTCCTGTAATGTATTTTTATTTAAAGAAAAATTTAGACATAATTAAATATTGTTTTTGGCCTTGATCATTATCAGTGACCAGGATCAATAGTTCCATCAAAATAACATGTTATTAAATACTATATGAGATCAAATGGAATAATAAGTAGAAGGGAGAGGATCGGGCATGCTTGGTCTTCTCTCTAGTTCAAATTTTAATTCCATATCCAAGAAATTGTACAAAAAGACCACTGAGCAAATTTGAAGAATTTGCACAAAGTTTCTTCTGTTTTAATAAAGCTTATTCGATTGATATTTCTCACTTTGGATGAAGGCTACTCAGTTGAACCACCAGGGATTTGGCACAAAAAAAAACAAAATCAGCTTAAAGGTTAAATTTGCCTTGACTTTGCGTAACTAAGAATGCCTTTTGTATCCACGATGAAAGAGCAAAATTTCTAGGCAATTTCCACTAAATATATATTTATGGAAAATATGTGGCAATTTTAATTAATAGAACACTGCAGACACACTGGAAATTTCTGGGCCATTTAAGCAATTAGAACTAGTTAGAATCTCTCCTCATAACTGGTTTCGTTGGCAACCAGGTTCCATTCACACTGTAGCAGATGTTGAATTAGTTGCAGTGCAAATTTCTGATGTTTCTTTAGTGTTCATCTGTATTTTTTTTTAGAAAACTAGAGCAGTGGGGAACATTGATAATGCAGTGCTTAATGGTCATAACATTAACTAGGTCATTTGCACATTTCATAATTTACCAAACTAATGCATAAGGCAGTTGTTGACAGTACAGCTAAGAATTCATTTGCAATTCTTTGTCTTTATGGCTGCAGAATCAGGAAGAAGATAAAGTGTTTGAATTATTGTTTTGTTGGCAGGCTTTGATTCCCTGGAAACAACATAACTGTGCAGATTAGAGCTAACATTATTTTTTTTAAATGGAAATCTCTATTCCAGCATAACAGATGAGGAAATAATTTGTGCCACAAAATCAAAACACGCGATTGACCAACTTGACCTCAAGAATGCCCCATGAAGCACTGATTAATTGGGGTGCACATGTTCGGTAAATTCCACAGGTCAGTGATTCAAAAGCCCATGGAGAACATGCTAATTATCTCTCTGTGAGGTTAGATGTTGAACGGAGGCCTCATCTGCCTCGGGAATACCTGAACCTGTTTTAAATTTCAGATCTTCGAAGAGATTGATGGGTCTTAAATAAGAAACAGTGTGAACACTTCAGCCTTGAGACCCTTCATCAGAAAAGAGAGGAGATGGTCTTGGATCTGAAAAGTTATGTTTCTCTTTCCACAGATGTTGTGTGATCAGCTGAGTGGTTTTTGCATGATTAATGTTTATTTCAGATTTCTTGCATCTGCATTTTTTTGAAATTTCAGTATGGTCTTTAAACCTATTTCCCATCTGAGGGGCTGTGGACCATCTTTGTTACAATTAATGCCTATATTTTTAATACAATTCATCATACATGGAAATTATCTTGTTGGAATAACTCTACTGGTGCCCTACACACTTACATGTCCATTTCATATGCCCTAACAATTATTCAATGAAAGCGATTCCCTTTGAATTCAGGGGGATCTGACCAGTTACACAGTTGCAGTTTGGCAATAAAAAGGATGCAGTAATCAGAGAAGCAGTCCACACTGCTAAACGGTTGCCTCGGAATACGGTGCATGTGATGGAGTTGGATGGGGGAAGGTGGTGGGTGGTGGGGGGTGGGGTAGGGTAGGAATAGGGTGAGCAGACAGGCAAATGTAGATGTCACATCACTATTAATTGAGACACACTGAGAAAACTCCACCCAAGTAATCTGAGCCCATTCAGAGTACAACATATTCAGCTTCTTTCAGGTTGCTCCCCTCAGATCAACTGCAGGGGGCTTTAGTTTCGGAATGGCAAGAATCACTTAGAGGCCCCATGTTTTACACTGTGCACCTCTTCCATCCACAGAATCCTCTGATACATTTAGGGGCAGGAAAGAATCTACTGCAGTACCAAGTTTAATACATACAATGTGAACTACTCTTTGCAGACGATGCCGTTTTAGTTGCCCATTCAGAGCCAGCTCTCCAGTGCATGACGTCCTGTTTGGCCTGGAAGTCAGCCTGAAGAAAACTGAGGTCCTTCATCAGCCAGCTCCCCACCATGACTACCAGCCACCCCACATCTCCATCGGGCACACAGAACTCAAAACGGTCAACCAGTTTACCTACCTTGGCTGCACCATTTCATCTGATGCAAGGATCGACAACGAGGTAGACAACAGACTCACCAAGGCAAATAGCGCCTTTGAAAGACTACACAAAAGAGTCTGGAAAAACAACCACCTGAAGAAACACACAAAGATCAGCGTGTACAGAGCCATTGTCATACCCACACTCCTGTTCAGCTCCGAATCATGGGTCCTCTACCGGCATCACCTACGGCTCCTAGAACGCTTCCATCAGCGCTGTCTCCGCTCCATCCTCAACATTCATTGGAGTGACTTCATCACAACATCGAAGTACTCGAGCTGGCAGAGGCCGCAAGCATCGAATCCACGCTGCTGAAGACCCAACTGCGCTGGGTGGGTCACGACTCCAGAATGGAGGACCATCGCCTTCCCAAGATCGTGTTCTATGGCGAGCTCTCCACTGGCCACCGAGACAGAGGTGCACCAAAGAAGAGGTACAAGGACTGTTTAAATAAATCTCTTGGTGCCTGCCACATTGACCACCGCCAGTGGGCTGATCTCGCCTCCAACCGTGCATCTTGGTGCCTCACAGTTCGGCGGGCAGCAAACTCCTATGAAGAAGACCGCAGAGCCCACCTCACTGACAAAAGACAAAGGAGGAAAAACCCAACACCCAACCAATTTTCCCTTGCAACCGCTACAACCGTGCCTGCCTGTCCCACATATACAACCTGACCAAACAACTTTTCTCCAGAACACGTACACATACACATAAAACAGTGCAAAATAATCCTGTATATACATAAAGACAAACTGTAAAATAAATATATAAATATTTTGGGATGATTTACTCGGTTACAGGATACTGTTCATCAATCTCAGCCTACAGGAAAAAAAGTTTCTTCCCTGTCTTTGGCGGTTCTGATTTTGATGCTCCTGCACTGTCTTCTTGATGGTAGTGGATCAAAGATGCTGAGTGTTGGTTGGAAAGGGCTTTCTATAATTCCTTGAGCCCTATTTAAGGATTGCTCCTGGTAAATGTTGTCAATAGAGGAAAGGGGACTCCCCTCCCCCCAGCAATTTTGATGATTCTCTGAATTGATCTCCAGTTCAATGCTTTGCAGCGACCGTACCACACAACGATGCAGCCAGACTGGACCCTCTCAATTGTGTTCCTGTAAAATGTTGTCAAGATAGGGGCTGGTAGTCTTGCCCTCCTCAACCTCCTTAGGAAATGTAGGCAATGCTGCACCTCCAGACTAATGAGGAGGTGCTGTGGGTCCAGGATAGATTATTCTTTATATCCACACCAAAGAACTTGTGTTCTCCATGACCGGTCCATTGATGTGTAGTGGAGAATGGTTGACCCTCATTTTCCTGAAATCCACAATCATCTCCTTCGTCTTGCCCACATTAAGGCTGTTGTTGTTCTTACACCATTTTACAAGCCTTCTAACCTCCCGTCTGTAAGCCTACTCATCATTGTTGCTGATAAAGCCATCCACTAAGATATCATCTGCAAACATGATGGTCCTCTTTGAACTGAATTTGGCAGTATGGATGCTCTTTATCGACTACAGTTCAACATTTAACACCATCATCCTGTCAATACTGATCTGCAAACTCCAAGACCCCATTGTGTAATTGGATCATGGATTTCCTCAGCTCCAGACCACAATCAGTGAAGATTGGTAACAACTTCTTCCCTACAATCTCTCTCAGTACCAGAGCACCACAGGGCTATGTTCTTAGCCCCCTGCTATAACCTGTAAATAGGGTGGAACAGTTAGCACATTGCTGTTAGAGAGCCAGCGACTGGAGTTCGAATCCGTCACTGTCTGTAAAGAGTTTGTATGTTCTCTCCATGACTGTATGGGTTTCCTCCGAGTGCTCCAGTTTCCTCCCACCCTTCAAAACATACCAGGTCTGTACATCAACTGGTTGTAATTGGGTGGCACGGACTCGTGGGCCAAAAGGGCCTGATACTGTGCTGGATATATTTAAATTTTTTAAAAATATTAAATTTAAATTACTGAACTAGATTTTGCACTTTGCTATTTGAGAAATTGTTGAGGAACCCATTTTGATTTATTTCATAATATCATTGCTAATTTTCCCTACATTCTCAACAGATTCTGCAACTCACCTGGCATCATATTTACAGTGGCTAATTAATCTAACAACCAGCACCTATTTGGGATGGGGAAGAAAATGGAACACCCAGAGCAATCCCAAGTGGTCACTCCACATAGACAATACAATCCCAAGAGGTCACTGAGCTAGTATTTTTAATGTATAATGTGCTCATATTTTTCCAGTCCATTTTTATTTGTGTGGGACTGTCACTTTAAGAGACACTGTTTGTGAAACTGACTCCAGGCTGAAGACAGCATGTCCTAAATTGGATACATTTAAAGAGAAGCAAGGCAGTTTCCCAAAAAACCAGGTTCAGAGACCATGTGACCAACAGATTAAGATTGAGTACACAGTTTTACTCAGGGGCCATTTTAAGGAGACAGCACAGGAGCAACAGTTCTTAGAAGAAATACTGTGCTGGATTGGCCTCATGTGTGGTTATAGACAATCTGTCTGATTTCCACCTGTCTGGAATGAGAATATAGACCAGCAGTTTTCCAACTGCCCCCTAAACTCATATTCCTCCATTAAGCAATCCCTATGCCATAAGTGCTCTGTGATTAGTAAGGGATTTCTTCAGGTGGTATGTAAGTGGAAAGAAGAAATTTGAAAACCACTGTTTTAATTGTTTGACTCATTACTCCAGAGGAAATGGGCCAATGGCAATTTTTCTCAAGCAAAATATTCCAGTAACAATTGGGTCTAGAGCAACCTTCCCTTCCCACTCACGCACCACTGTAATCACAGAGCGCTTATGGCACAGGAATTACTTAAGATGGAATGTGAGTTTAGGGGGCAGTTGGAAAATCACTAATATAGGTAATCTGTCTGATTTCCTCCTGTCTGTGATAGAGGAATGAGAAGACTACTTGAATAATGGAGTTGACATGCTTTTGGAATTGTATAAGGTTGCTTTCAGGAAGGAATTAAACAGATTTTGTTCTGTTCTGAAAATATATTGATGTCAAGTAAATAAATTAGTATTAAGCAGAAACCACAATCATATGAAATTTTGAAGGACAATTAGAAGTAGAATTAATAAGACATATTTTTCTTATAGCTTCTTAATCCTGATATAATGAATGGATTACTCTTTGAGGAATGAGATAGGACGATTAGTCTTTTGCAGCATTATTACTTGATCAAGCTCTTGAGAACATAAGTGAGAACACAGCAGCTGCCCCATTCAAAAGTTTCAGATTTAATACAACAGAATAGATTTTCCTGTTTGCCCCTTTCTCAAATAACAATAGTGACTAATTCTCTTGTTTATTTATAAACATTTAAACACTTAGTAAATCGGCACTTAAGAAAAGATCAGTGACATCTGCAATATGTCAATGACACATGAGTGCAATATCTCCAGGTCTTCCTCAGTAATTGCCAGATCAGTTTTATAAAACATAAAATTTATATTACCGCCTCCAGCTGCACACGATCATTACTCCTTATACTTCAGAGTATAAACGGCCAACAATAAAAAGTGACAGTCACCATCTTTGAATTCTTGCCAGAACACTCTAGCACTAGAAAATTTAAGATAATTATATTTTGAGTGTTCAAGGTACATGTCAGTAATTTTGCTTTGAAAGTATCAACTTTTATACGTTACTGGCTGTGAAGTTGCATCACAAGACAGTTTCCCATTTGTACACAGATTTATTATCTGCTTGCATGTACACAGTAAAATACCTAGTATCCAGCACCTATGGGAATTGGTAGATGCCGGTTAAGTGTATTTTCCAGTTGCTTGAGACTTACTTTTACAATGCCTAACTAATACCCCTGCATCAAGAATAAACAGTTTAAAATACTGTACTTACACTAAACAAATACCACTTGCATGAATATATAAATCTTAAAGAATTTTATTTTCAGTCATATTCAGGCACATATGAAAGCAAATTCTGTGTAATATTGCTCAGTTTTCATTACATGACAATGAAGGAGTCTTGAATCTTGAAAACATTTAACTGTCACTGCAGATGGAGGTTCCTCCCCCTCCTCAGACCTGCCCGAAAGTCGAACAATAACATTATAGATAATTAACCCTCCCACCCCAAGTTTTCAGATAAAGCCTCTGACCGTGGCGACTCTTACTAAGCAGGGATAAGGAGACACTTTAAGAGAGTCACCCCAATGGCGAGCGGCATCAACCAGCTCTTCATCCTGGGCGAAGCCATTGCTGTTTTACACAACTTTCTTTAAACAGCTGCTACGAGCAAAGCACGACCAAGGCACTCCGCTGGCTGAATATTTGCTTCCATCTTCACCAAAGGTTTGCGGTTTACTTCAGAGAACATTTACTTTCACAATTTTAAACTGACATAATTTTTAACTATTATTTTATTTTTATTTATTTTAATTTTTAAATTTTATTTTCCTTGATTGTTTTGCCAGTTGCTTGAGGATTCTGGTTGCTTGAATTCTGGATAACAGGGATTTTACTGCACCTAAGTGATGTCCAAAATCCTCCAATGTTATAATCCCAGAATTTTTTTCTGTAATTTTGTTTTTACATTTGCCGGGAGTTTCGAATGATGAGAGATTAGAATCAGTGTCACTGAGGCCTTGGCTAGACTGGAAATCAGATGGCTATTCTGCAAATGCCTATACTCATTCTCACAGATCCTATAATGTCTATTGATTTTGGAATGATTCCAAAGTCAATACCAGGTAAACAAGGGTTCTGATGAATTCTCAAGTGACTGTCAGGTACCGGTGCTAGTTTTTAGATTTTAAACTCTGTAGTGGAGAGAGTGGAGAGCACCAATTTCCTTGGAGTTCACTTAATTAGTGATCTATCATGGATACACAACAGTTCCTCACTTGTCAGGAAGGCACAACAGCAACTGCACTTCCCAAGAAGACCTGAGGCGGGCAAAGCTACCATTATGTCAGCCTTCTACAGGAGCTCTATTGAGACTGTTCTGGCCGGCTGCATCACAATGTGGTGTGGTTGCTGTAGAGAAATGGATAGGCAGTCAATCCACAGGACCATAAGAGTGGCAGAGAGGATCACTGGAGTCTCCCTCCCTCCCACACCCCCCTATCGTTGATCTACTGGGATTGTTGTCTGAAGAGGGCATGCAAAATCATGACCCCTTCCACCCCACTCCCAACATCTTGCAGCTGCTCCAGTCGGCAAAGAGATACAGGAGTCTCAGAGCCAGCACTACCAGGCTGAGGAACAGCTTCTTCCTACGGGCAGTGAGAATGCTGAACGACTCACACTGACCATCTGAGGCTCTAGTATTCATGAAACAATATTTATTTGTATATATGAATATTTTTGTCCTGCATCTGCATTGTTTGTCTGTCTGTGAGTGACTGCGCACTTTGGAGAACGTTGTTTCATCGGGTTGAGTTGAGCAATGAGATGCCAATAAACTTAACTTGACAAATAACATAGGTGCTTCTTGGGCCTGAAAGATATTTCAGAGTCATTTTCAATCTTCCATAAATTAGTTATGCATTTAGATGCCATACACAAAAATGAAAATTGAGCTTTTGAATCATCCATTCAAAATAATTGGCAGATTTTTGTTATTAAAGACCAAACTGTGATGTGTGCTCTGTGTAGTTGGCCTGCCGATATTGTTGACAGGCTATCTAAAAAAACTGCGCATCATTAAAGATTATGCATGGTTATTTTCAACAGCTTTTGCCTGTGTGGCTGTTTACAAATGAAGACAATGGCATTAACCAGTTTGACCTGTTTTCATTTCCTTCTATACATAGCATACAGCACTTTAACAAGGCAGTACTCACAGTCCAGTTTGTGAAAATTTCAAGCTAAATGCCTAAATAAACACAAAAGCAAAGCATAGGAATTTTTTTTCTGTTCTTTTTGTTACTCAGCTAGACTTGTTTCCACTCTAACAACTAAAGAATTTTTTAAACTCCAGTTTCTGATCCTTTCTTCCTCACCCCCCCACCCCCCAACTTGGATGCAAGGGTATAACCTCAGAGGCATCAGATGACCATAAACAGATGACTATTATTTGCCTGAGCTTCGATATTGACATGATTTAACTGCTGACATTTAAGATGGACATTCTCCTCAACCAGGATCTGTGCACTTAACAACTGGAACCATTGGATACTCACCCAGAACCGGAGTTCAAGGTTGCAAAGTTTAATTGTGCCATTCCAAAACACCAGTACAGCTAATTTAGCATCGATGGGTCATCACACACAGGATCTTCCTGTTCTGCAGGGTTAACCTTACTGCATTTCCATCTTTCATTGGTGTGAGGGCTGAGAAATGTTTCCTGTTACTATTCATGAGGAGCGCGTCGAAAGGACCAAAGACTTGTTGATCCAAACCAAGGCTTTTATTAACTAAAAGACTGGAGCATATCACAAGTAGGTCGACCAGTCCAGAATGACCTGGTCTGGCGAGGAGCAATCCTTTAAGACCTGCCAGTAGGTGTGGCTACGCTCTCAGTCAATCACAGTCATCCTACACTACAATCGGTACATATACTCATTGGTGATAGAATCTGTACTGTCACAATTCATATACCCCAACCTCAGACTCTCACCTAGACCTCAGCCGCCCACCCATCCAACCTCCTGATGCCCCAAATGTAAGCTTACAACCTGATTCCAGTCACTTGTCCATCGGAACTCCTGACGTGTTGAACGTAGGCTTACCACCAAGAACTCCTTACGCCCCAAACGCAGACTTAACACCCTGCCCAGGCCATCTGCCTGCCCATCCGAGCTCCCGATGCCTTGAAACATGCAGGCACTTACTGTGCTCACAAGTAGCATGCGTGTAATAGTCAACCCCATAAATTTCACTTTAAAAATTGGTCCATAAAATTTGACTATTACATGAGTATATTTGGTAAATCAAATTTAAGTCTATGCCATCATTTAATTTTTTTTAATTGATTTTGCAAAGAATCAAGATCAGCTCACAACTTGATAGATTTGGACTGTGAAAATCCTTTCAAAAGAATAATAATAGCTGGTTGATAAGTTTTCTATTTAAATATTTTAATTTCATTTGTAATAGTTCACCAGCAATTATCACTTTTAAGAATGTGTTACTTCGCCATTACTTTTTGTTTCATGTTGCTAGGTAACACTTTCCTGACATTTGGACCATCATACTGGAATTGAATGAAAAGGACCTGTGTCTGAAGAGACAACTTCGATATTGTTATTTCCTGGCACAACACCCTGTTAATTAACACCTCTGCAACACGCATTTGATAGAATCTGATTGTATATGTCTCAAAGGAAAACTGGACACACTTGAAGGGGAGAAAATGAGGAAAAATGGAAGTAGATATATTTTTAATGAATCAACCAGAAACACAAGGTTGAATACAGCAGAAATCCGAAAATCTGAACTACTCGGGGAATGGTTCGCCCGTATTTTCAATTTTTCGGGCAGTACTTTTAAAATTCAAATTTAAGGAGGAATAAAGAAGAGATAAACAGGTTCATTTTGATAGTTTATTCATTTTATCAAAATGAGCAGTTTTAAAGATAAATAAAGTCAACACTTGTTGCCACTGTGTAACTGCGGCACCTATGCACAAACATACGCACTTAAAAGCCTGTTAAGTATTAGAAATTTGAGAGTTTTCAAAAAGTTTGGATTCTTGGGTGGTCCATATTTCTGCCATCCAGATTTATGGACTTCTACTGCATATTCCTTCTTTGCTGTTTGGTTCTCAGTCTATGGCACGATGGCCAAATGCACCAAGGACCACTTGGCCTGATTTAGCCAAATTACTCCAATTGCATGTTAACTTTGGAGACTACCATCAATTTCCAAGATTTTTCCACTCACTGACATACTGGAGCCAGCCAACTCATTTTGAGGATGTGAGGGAAACCAGAGAAATATACATGATCAAGATTCCTTATATTGTCATGCGCAAAATATATTAAATGCACAAAATTTGTGGACTTTTGCCTGCAGTAAAGGCACACAAAGAGGTGCCACTTGTATTGTCCGGCACCCCAAAAAAGAGGAGAAAGAGAAAGAGAGTCGCTTCTGAGACATGGGGTCTGTGGATTCGTTTGCAGCACCTCTGCAGCCACGTGGACTCCTGTCCGATTCTTTGGCAAAACCAAGATCTGAATCTCTGATACTATCAGTTACCTTCTAATTCCTGAGGACCCTTCAGGAACCAATTTTGCTCTTGGCACCCTCTCAAACCTAATCCTGATACCTGGTTCCTACGAGCCAGTGTCCAGAACCCCACAATGTGTGTGGGTCCTTGAGTCACTGAGCCCCTCGCTGGACACCTCCCAGGTTTTGCTGGGCATCTCTCAGGCTTCTCCTTTTCAGCTGGGTGGTTGTGAGGGGGTGGAGGGGGGTTTAACCTGGTTTGGTTCCCTGCATCGGTCCGATGATTACCAAGAGTCCGCAACCCCTTGTGGTCTGCTGCCAAACATGGGTGGCAACTTCTTAGGCATGTAGTTTTCAAGGATTTAAAAAAAAATACCATTGGCCTCTTTAAAAGGTTGTTTAAAACCTACACCAGATCGCTGACAACTTGACCAGGCAGAAGGACCCTGCGGAGGAGCACTCTGTCTCCGCTCCCTGTTCTCTTTAGTCCGCACCGGTAGAGGCACTGTCAAAGGCTATACTTTGTGAGGTCTTTGAGGAGATTTGGTAGGTACCTGAAAACTCTCATAAATTTCTACAGGTGTACCATAGAGAGCATTCTGGCTGGTTGCATCACTGCCTGGTATGGAGGCACCAACTCTCAGGACTAAAATAAACTCCAGAGGGATGTTAACTCGGCCTGCGACATTACAGGCACCAGACTTCACTCCATCAACGACGTCTACATGAGGCGGTGTCTTAAAAAAGCAGCCTCTATCCTCAAAGGCACCACCACCCAGGCCATGCCCTCTTCACTCTGCTACCGTCGGGAAAAAGATACAGGAGCCTGAAAACAAAAACTCAATGGCACAAGGACAGCTTCTTCCCCGCTGCCATTAGATTCCTGAATAATCAATGAACCAAAGAGACTGCCTTACTTTTGGACACGACTATTTATATTTTTTTCATTTATCGTCACGTTATAAGATGGTTATAATGTAAATGTTTGCGCTATGACGCTGCTACAAAACACCGAATTTCCTGACTTGTTCATGACAATTAATTCTGATTCTCATTCAGATCACAGCAGCTCTTCAGTGCCACCTTTTGTGTATCACAGAGGGGAAGGTGCAAATTCACACATACAGCACTAGGGGTCAGGAGTGAGCCCACGTCACGGGAGCTGCAAGGCAGCAGCTGGTTTCAAAGCCTTTCCACTGCCATTTCATCAATCCAATCTCATGTTGAATGTGTAAGCTTTAGCCTCCAAACCTGGCGATGAATTCTACAATCTAACAGGCATGAAGACGTTGCTCTCCCTAATTTTGTAGATGTGCTGCCTTCTAGCCCTATTGAATTAGAAGCAACAGCTTGCCCCTTTTAGAAAATGTCCATATTTTAATGCTTTAAAATTTAAAGCCCAGTCTAGAGCCGTTCCATTTCCGGGCAGAGGGGGGAAGACCCTCAAACAACAGTGATGGGGGAGGGGTGGAGAAGTGATAAATGCCTCAGTGGTGGTAATGGTGTAAATGGAATTGAACGTAGGAATGCACAGTGACGGGAATGTATGGATATAAAGTAAGGGTGGGAACAGATTCTGAATGTTTTTCCTTTTTTAAATAATTTATTGTTAATAAAGTCTATTTTAAGTTTTAAAAAAATTCACTCCATAACTGCTTAATGGGGATTTTAAAAAACATAACTATTTGGGACTTGTATACACTGCTACTGGTCCATGTGAAATCCTCTGAAGCTTCAATACCTTCTTGTGATAACTGGCCCAGTGCTCCAATGAAGAATTGTATTTTTTTAGACAGACTTAGCACTAACTGTTATCTTCCGAATTCCACAGCTCTTCTGACAAAAAAGGTTTCAGAGAAAATTATAACAGCAAGTGTTAGATACTAGGAGGCCGGGGAGCATTTGCAGAAGGAGGAACAACTTTTCAAATGAAGGGTCATGGATCTGAAACATTAACTGATGCTACTGACCTCCTGAGAGTTTCCAGCATGTTCTGCTTTTCTTCCTGTTTCCCAACATCTGCAGTTCTTTGACTGACCTTTCTCGGTGCTCAGTTGACTTGATGCTTGGATCTGTGAAAAGTCCTCATTAATTAGGAGGAGCCAAGAATCTAGCATGCCCTGACCCTACACTCAAAGATCCTCATATTTGACATGGATCTTGCTGATTGCAAGGACCTTTTGGGCACAGCATGGTGTTACCTACTAGACCAGCAGCAATAGAAAATCACCAAAAAAGTGGTATTTTCAAAAACAATAATTTTTATTAATAACTATGTAGTGAACTGGGATTCGCTGGTAGGGCTTTGTGCTGATGGCTGGCCCCGCCTCCTGGCTCCACCCCCATCTGCTCACTTATTACCCTCATTTCTCACCTAAACCCAGAAACCTTCTGAGGACTATTGGGAGACCCTACCCACAATTATAAGCTCATAAAAGCATTTGTTCTCCCTCCTGTCATGAGAGCTTTTATTCATGCTACAAACTATTAATAACAAAACACTTCTTACTTAACTCTAACTTAACCCCCACTATACGCATATGTGTGTGTAGCAAAACCAAAACCATTGCAGTTTAAGCTCTAAGATCATTTTAAAATTCAGTCTCAGAAAACTTCTGTGTTGAATCTTAAAGTCTTCACTGGTGTTCAAAAGCAATTATGGAGGAAGTGTGAGGCATCAGACTTCTCAAAACTCACAAAATTCTTGTAGAGTTGTTTGCAGTAAATCGTTTCTTCATACGAATGTTTTTCCACAGATCACTCCCTATTGCATGGAGGTTTTGGAATCTGTGTTTCACACGATGATTTCACAAACCCAGGCAAGGGTTAAATTAAGTGCTATGTAGAAATGGACACAGTAGAACTGCCCTCTTTTGGCAAAGAGTCAGTTTATTGCCACTGATTTTGTGGATCTCTCATGGTAAGGAGAGCACCACAATAGGATCTTCTCTTGTGAATGTCTCTGTAATTCTGACATCAGAAGTTCCTTGATGCAATATTAAAATGCAGCTTCTTCAAATGTCTTTAATCACATGACATGACCTCACCACTGATTTGGTTTCATTTCTCCAAAAGCACGAATCATGGCAGATGGCCTCTTGCTTGTTTATACAAATTATCAAACAAAGACCTGCTTGTTTGGCTCATGTGTTTTCCTGAGTGAAGTTTATCTCTTCCAAAGGCTTATTAGCTAATGTGGTTCCAAGTTATCTGCATGGCTCAACCAGCAGAATAACTGTGTGCACATATGCTCCTCCTTAGCAATACCATTTCCTTACATTCAATGATGATTCACTTCATTTTTTATGGTTGTTTAACCCAGCTTTAGCCAACAATGGTTTAACAGACATTTCAACTTCCAAAATGGTTTCTATGTGTAAGGGTCTGTGGTCTCTGTGAATATGACTCTGTCCACCCATAAATAAGAAATATATATAATAACTAAAGATTAATAATACAATTCCGTCACACCTCTTTCCACAAAGGAAATTTTGAGCTTTTTAAAGGTCAAATTTTTTAATTGAAATCTAACATTTATCTGGTAGATTATACATTCCTGCTCCAAATGGAAAACCCAAAACCAGACCTCCATAAATTGAGGCAAAGGTGGGAGTCAGATTTAGGAATAACAATTAATGAACAGTGCTGGTCAGACCTGAGTGGAATCAGCATGACAGCAATTATAAATGCAAGATATACCCTGGTACAGTACAATTTCCTTCACCATTTATAAATGATCCCACAGAAATTGACCAAGGCTAAGCCAGAAATTTCAGACCAATGTTTTAGGTACAGCATAATGTGCATGTGGCTTGGACGTATACGAAGGTGAGACCCTTTTGTCCCAGAAAGAATTGTATGTAAGGAGTTCCCACAGGATCCAGAGTTGTTCCTGCTGGGGAACATGCTGGACATAAGACTTAAGGTGAAGCTGTCCAAATTTCAAATACAATTCATAATGACGGCATTGGCAGTGACCAGGAAGTGCATAGCAGTTACCTGGAAATCTGATCTTCCATCTGGACATTGCACGTTGGAACACGGAAATGCGGAGGTGTGTTCCCCTGGAGAAAATTACCTATAATCTGAGAAAAAAATATAGTACGTTACTTAAAATTTGGCGACCATATTTAAATTACATTGGAATGCAGGTATAGTGTGGGCCTACGTGCCTCCACCCTCTACTCCACCTATCTACTTTTCCATTGGGGGGACTAGGGAGGTTGTTCCATCATACCTCAATTGACAGCCCAGGCGCCAGCTGCTGAGATGTCGCAAATCTTCAAACTTTATTTAGTGGTTAATTTCTTTTCCATTTTCTCCTTTGTTCCTGTTAGTTTGGGTGTGGTGTGCGAATGTGGATGTCCAATAGTGTCTTGATGTGTGTCTGCCTCTAAATGGATTTGTATGTATAGAAAGAGCTCCAGAGCTTGATTGGAATAAGGGGCAGGGATGAGTCCAGTGTGGATTCCCTTACCTATGTTGTAGATTTCCTGTAGGCAAGGTTTGAGTGTGAGTGTGAGGTGTGGAGATTTGGAGGGAGGAGGGGGGTGGGGGAAAATGAATTCGGCAGGTGATTTTGTACATGGCTATAATTATACTTGTAAATATTTGAATATGGAAACTGTTTGAATTTGAGTTTGAAAAATTATAAATAAAATATTCCCAAAAAAGTGCACACAATTATGTTTTTTACATGGAACTTGTGTGATTTTTTTCCATGCAGAAGTGTCTCCTTACCTCCAAGGAGTGGCTGTTCACACAGGAACGACGAAAACTCCAAATATCCGTTTCACACCACGCGTTAGACAGAATAGCTAAAGTGCAGTATTTAAGGAGCTTGGACCCATGGTTCATGGATCGCCTGCAGTTCAGTTTCGACTGCAGGCAATCTGTGGAAAATAACTAGGGGTCGAGGAGGTAAAATGTCAGAATGGGAATGAGTCCTTATTCCCGTTCCGATCTTTTTTTACACAGACTGTGTTCCAGGAAAATGGGGGATAATTTCCTGGTACACAGTGGGTGTGTAAAAAACGAAACTGGCAGCGACTACACATGAAGGCAAAATAACTGAATCATAAAATTCTCTTCAATGCTACATTTAAAAATGACACATGATAAAGTGGTTGAAAAATATTGATAAACCGAATTGTTAGTTGGCTTCAGAGGGCCATTAATATTTTCTTAACCAACTTGTTCCTGTTGTAATGGTCTTCTCGTTAAAGTCATGAGGTTAAAGTAATCTGTCGGTTACTGCCTGCAACAACATAAATATTGATAAGCCACAATAGTAAACATATGCTTTTTCACAAATAAGTACGAAAATAAGGTCACTGTTTACAATGACAAATTCCCAGCTGGATCTCTGTGAATTACTGCTATACCGTTGACTTATATTAACTCCCTTGTCTTATCAGTGGCTCTGCATGTTGTCTGCACTCCTTACAATGAGTAAAATTCTCGGTGTTGTAACATCCCTTGCACCATAGGCATATCTCAAAGTCAATGTCAGGAAAACAAGGCAATATTATGTACATAGCAATCCAAATGTAATAAAATGTAATAAAAGCCATTCACATACAAATTAAATGAAGCAGTGTTTGGGGTTGGAGGTGGGGGGGGGGGGGAGGTAGTGGGGGCTTGGCAACATTTTAACTGCAGTAGACTCCACAATATTAAATAGCTTGAGATTGATTGAATGAGATAAAACATGCCAAGAGGAAATGAAGACAATTAAACTAGTTTCAAATTTTAAAACTCATTTAGATAGCTTGTGGATTCAAAAATCCATTGGTGTGAAGACATTAGGCATTATTTTATCCTGGGGAAATAAATCAAGGAGCATGAAAAGAGCCACACATTGTCTGCAGAGCAACATTTGTTGAGAAAAATCTCAAACATTGCATCTGTATTCAATTACGTTAATGTTTTTCTCATGGCTGGATGCAAATGGATCTATTTTCAAATGATCAGTCCTTGTCACACAAACAAATACAGTTCATGTCCATTACCTGAGCTGAATCAACACCTCTGCTTTCCAACAAGTTTGAGGAGATTTGGCAAGTCATCAGATACTCTATCAAACTTCTGCAGGTACACAAGTGCACAAGAATCCTTAAATGAGTCTCTGATTGACTTTGTCATTGAGGAGTCTGCTGGTGGAGGGGTAGCAGCTGTTCCTGAACCTATACTGGTTATATGATTATATTCCTTCTTTAGTTCACTGGCTGATGGTATTGTCTACAACAGTGATTCTCAACCTTCCCTTCCCACTCACATACCACTTTAAGTGATCCCTTACTAAGCACAGAGCACTGATGGCATGGGGATTACTTAAAATGGGATGTGAGTGGAAAGAAAAAGGTTGAGAACCACTGCCTTAAGCAGTTCCTGTCTTTCCAAGTGATCCTAATAAAACCCATCCCAAAGATTACCCCTCCAATAGATTACCTACTCCTATCATGGCTCAACAGCCTGTAGTTTCCTGGTCTGTGTTTAAAGTTCTTTTTGAATATGGGAATAGGTCTGTGTTAATGCAATTCCCTCCAATCCAGTGGTTCTCAACCTTTTTCTTTCCACTCACATATCACCTTAACCAGTCCCTTACCAATCATAGAGAACCAATGGCATAGGGATTTCTTAAAGTGGTATGTGAGTGGAAAGAAAAAGGTTGAGAACCACTGGTCTACAACATTCTGGACAAATATTTGGCTCATGTTTTATATTCATTATCGTGGGGGAGCTAACAGAGTTATTATTCCTATAGTGGAACATGACAGAAGCATTTAGCACCTACACAAACTTTTGATCAGGAATTTGCTGGCTAACACATGAATGTCTTGTTATATTTGTAATGTCACCTCTCTGATGTATAGCATGTAATGGACATAATAGCTCAGTAGCTTAAATCATTTTTTTAGCTGATAATTTCTCATAAGGAGGACCATTTTTTATTCTGATCCAGCCACATGAAGTACAGTAAAAATAGTATGGAAAATGAAACACGGAAAGCATACCAGAGTTGTATATTTAATCCAATATATTGCTTCATGGTTATCCTGCAGTGTGATTGGAACGGAGGAAAATAACTTACTGAATATTGCATGAACTAACTGCAACTTGCATTTTCTGAGCTTGCTAAATTGTGTAATAACTCTGAGGGCTAATTTAATGAATTTATGCTGATGGTGGAAATCCTTCAGAGGCAAGAAATGGAAGATCAACAGGCACCCCACACAAGGTTAATCACAAGCACTGCTCTCCCATTTTCCGAGAAACACTCACTGGTGCAAGAGGTATAGTTTTCTAACCCCGTCCCCATCTGTATGCAAATAAAGCTCAGCGGGGTCTGAGTGCATTTCTCCGCATGATCCATCCGCATCTCAGTCAGCACAGCAAGGAGCCAGTACTTTCACCAAGAATGAGAGATCAAAGATCAACTTGCTGATCTTCCATAAATAGAGTTGCAGAAACAGAAGCCTTGAGCAAGGCTGTTGGTCATTTGTGTCAAGAATTTAGAGGGATGAGGTATAAAGGATCTACCTAATACTGATAGAAGGAATTCAATTAAAATTCTTTTGCAAAGGAAGCAGTCCAAGTATTCAAGGTCGCAGTCTCCCTTTGGGAACTGCAATATAAAATCTCATTAACAAATGGTCCTTCACTTGGCTGCACTTCTCAAAAAGATGTAAATATGAATGTCAAATTAAAAACGTGCAATAATAATAGGAGAGGGGGGAGTGGCATTTTCGACAGAGCATACCATCACAATGGACTCCCTCCTAACACATTTCTGGAAAAACTTCGAGTGAATTTCTGATGAACAGAGCTCACATTAAACAATCTGAACGTATACATGTGATTATTTTTTTCAATGAAGTTACATTTTCTTCGGATTGTAACAACGCAAGGTCTTTGAGAAAAGACATTTTCTTTGCAGATGGGAGGGTATTTATGTGATTTTTTTTAAAAAAACAAAAACAGCCTTTATACACAATATATCATTTACACAAAAAATGTGCAGGCTTTTCACATCCATAGTGTCGTATCCATATATTTCCATCTCTACACATTGTTACATTCATTTCTATTCACACCATTGTCAGAACTGTGGCATCTTGTCATTACCCCTCTGTTGTTTGAGGGGTTTCTCCTTGGTCTCACCCCCTCAATGCCTGGTAACATAAGAATGCCTGTAATCCTTCCGCACAGTGCCTTCGCATTGGACACGCCAAACCTCAGTGCGCCCCTCAGCACGTACTCCTGCAGCCTGGAATGTGAATTATTCCAATCAATAACATTAAATAACCTCAAAAGTCACAAGGTGAAAACCTGAATATCTTGTACCCATTACTGAACTCCATTTAATAAAAATATAACCCTGAATATTTCAACCAAGGCTGTAGACGACATCATAAATTATGTTATTTTCCACCAATTAATAGCAATTCACAGGAAGACAATGCATCACAATATAATTATGCAATATAGCTTCACCCAATATTGTTTTATCTTTCAAAGTCCTTTGCTTCTATTTTTGTTCTATTGTACAATTGCGATCCTACTCTGATAGATGTGTCCCCTGGCTGAAGTATTTAAGGCAGTGAGTTACAATCACAAAATAAGCAGTTGGCCATTCACGAGCAGCCATAAGATGTTCCCGGGGATGAACACTGAGACAAACATCAAATGCTGTTGAAAGATCATCATTTCAATGAAACAAGCTTATGGTCAGATGTGATGGTCAACCTTCACCCTTTTTCCCCTCCAAAATGCTTTTAGCTTGTTGATCCAACTGCCTCTACAAAGTTAGTCTCCTTTTAAATGATCTGGTAAGGTTACTTAACCCTGTCTATAAAGCTCCATAGAAGTGGTAAGATAGGTGAAAGTCAACTTTTATCATTCATCCAGATCTCCTTTCAAAGTAGAATTCCCTTCCAAACAGTTGATATGCACTGTTAATATTCCCTCTTCTCCCCCCCACCCCCCCCCCCTTCCATTCCTGAGTTTGAATTGAAATTTTCAGTTGTTGTAGCTTGTGGCTTTTAATATCACAACACATTCTTTTCAATGGAACAATAACACCGTCAACAGGAATACCAATGGACTCTGAATATTGGGCCAAGTTATACATTGTTGCTGAGTTTAAACCAAATTTGTGCCTCTTTGATGGTGATGTGTGATTTATCATTTATGTGCACCGCAACCAACCACAAAATGCTTGAAGTTGCAATCAAATTAAGGCTAAAGTTACCAAAACACTTTAAATTGCTGTCAGAGAACTGTTCCTAAAGATGAGTGGGAGTAAATCCTTCTCCTTTTACACCGATATGAATGAATGGGGTTCCCCAACAAAAGGATCTGGTAGAGCTTAATCCAGGTGTTATTGAAGTAGTATCATCTTATAATCTACTTCAATATGGGCAATTGTGATGTTGGTACAGAAATAAAAATGAACTAAAATATTTGTATTTGGGGAAATGCACATATCTGCAACATTAATTGACGTAGCTATCCTGAAGCAGGAATGTGATCACTTAGCACTGTTTATTTCAGTGCTATGTGACTGAAAATGTATTTTTCCTGGAGCAAAATATAGAAGCAACTATTCCTGGATCATTTGCATTCTTCCAAATATTTGACCAGACCCCTTTGGCCTGTCGTTCCTGTGCTTCCTTCTTGATTCTGTGTCAGATACACATCATGACCCCAATTTTCCTTTTGCTTTGAGAAGCAACCAGCAATCACTCCCACAATGGGTAAGATGTAGTTGCATTGTGCTGGGCTGGGATCTAAGAAATACAAGACAAATACAGTAGTGGCATTCTATTCTTCAGGCCCCCACCACATTCTCCGCCTCTGCCGCATCTGTTCCCAAGATGAGGTCTTCCAGTCCAGATCATCTGGAATGTCTGCCTTCTTCCACAAATGTGGCTTCCTCCTCCACCACTATCAGCTCAGCCCTCACCCACATCTCCTCCATTTATCGCTCAATTGCCCTGGACCCCTCTGCCCCCAGACACAACAAACGCAGGATTCCCCTTGTCTTTACCCACCCCTCCTCTGGTCTCCTCATCCAACGCACAATCCTCTGGAATCTCAAGCACTTCCAGCACAGGATCCCGCTACTAGACACATCTTCTCCTCGCCTCCCCTCTCTGCCTTCCATGAGGACTGCTCCCTCCTTGACTCCTTATGAGTTCATCCCTTCCAACCAATTCCCCCCACCACCCAACACCTTACCCGTAGCTACAGGAGATGCAAAACTTGCACCCACCCCTCACCACAGTCCAGGGCCTCAAAACAGGCCTTTCAAGTGAAGCCACACTTTGCTTGTGTATCCACAGAACTGATTTACTGCATCCGGTGCTCCCTTTGTGGCCTTCTCTATATCAGAGACACAGAGCACCTTTGCCCTGTCTGCATCAGTGACAGGGACCTCCTAGTGGCCAACCATTTCAGTTCTACGTCTCACTCCCATACTCACATGTCTGGTGGTGGCCTCATGGACTATCCCACGAAGACCACTTGTAAATTGAAGGAGAAACACCTGATTTTTCTGTCTGGGGACTCTCCAGCCAGATGGGATTAACATTAACTTCTCCAGTTTCTGCTAAACTGCTCTCCTTTCTCCCTCCCTTCCCTTCACCCTCCTTTCTGCTGAGCTCTCTATCCCCTCCCCACCTATTACCTTCTGTCTTTGGTACCATGCTCCTCCCCCTTATCTTTTTGTTCAGACACCTGCTGACCTTGATGAGGGGCTCAAGTTTGAAATGTTGGTTATGTACCTTCATCTTTTCTATATGAAGTACACTCTTTGACCTGCTGAGTTTCTCCAGCATTGTGTTTTTACTTCAACCACAGTATCTGCAGACTTTACTTCCCTCACCACCAATATTGAGCCCATCCTTTGACCCATCACTTCCCCTGGGGCCTGATCGCTTAGTCTCTTAATGGTCCCAATCTTCTGAGGACCTTACCTTCCAATCCATTGGCCATCTAACACACCCTATTCTCCCACTTCTTACCCTCCATCCAGCAAATGCAGTAAGATTCCCTGTAATCCAGAATTCAAGCAATCAACAGCCTCAAGCACCTGACAAAAAAGAAATGGAGGAAAATAAATAGGTGAGGACAAAAAACATAAGAAATCCAGAGCAGGTTTAGGCCATCTGATCTGTCGAGCCTGCTTCGCCATTTAATCGATCATGGCGAAACTGGCTATGGACTCAACTCCACCCACCTGCCTTTTCCCTATAACAATTTGCCTACTCTGCAAAATTATATCATTTAAATACATTTAATGATGCAGCTTCTACTGCTCCCTTGGGCAGAGAATTCCACAGAGTTACTAATCTCTGATAAAAGCAGTTCCTCCTCATCTCTCCTCTAAATCTAACCCTCAAAATCTTGTGGCTATATTCCCGGTTCTAGTCTCTCCTACCAGTGAAAATAACTTTCCTGCCTCTATCTTATCTATCTCTTTCATAATTTTATGTTTCTATAAGATCCCCTCTCTTTCTTCTGAACTCCAGTGAGGTATAGTTTCAGGCAACTCAATTTCTTCTTATAGACTATCCACCTCATCTCTGAAACAAACCTTTCGTCGATGGGAGGGGGGGTTGCTAGCAGGGACCTGTCAGACATGGGGCATGAGGACACTCTTTTTATTGCGTCAAGTGTCACTAGACACTACTGATACTTGACACACGCTAGTGACACGGCTGGGGGCGGGTAGAGAGTCACTAGCATGCATCAACCTTGAAGTAGGAGGGAGTGGGATGGGTCTGATGGCCAGGAATGGCCATGACCGTATGGGGGGGGGGCACAGCACCTTGTTTGGGAGGTAATGCCCCCCACCCCTTAGCGCCAACCCTGGCACACAGTACTCCAGGTATGGCCTCATTAGTACACTGTACAGTTACAGCAGAACCTCCCAGCTCTTAAATTCAATCCCTCCAGCACTAACAGACGACATTCCCTTTGCTTTCTTGATAAGCTGTTGCCACCTGCAAACTAACCTTCCAAAATATGAAAGTTTAAAATTGACACGCCACTCACATAACATGCAAATCTCAAGCAAACAGAAAATACACTTATCTGGCATCTACCAATCCCCATAGGTGCCAGATACCAGGGTGTTATACTGTACTCCCAGATGGAGTATTGCTTCATGTTCCTTTATGCAGACCATATTATGCACTAGTCCATCTTAAAACTGTATAACACATTCTGGTCTTTTGCTCAACAATGAACAAAAAAACATCCTTACAAACATTTCAAGTAGTTGTACCAGTTTTATTGCCAAGTAAGAAATTTTAAATTTTAATTCAATACATTGAAAGATTTCTTTACAAACATTATTTGAACATTTAATAGAAACGTAACCAGAAATATTTCAACCAAGACTATAGATGACATCATAAATTATGTAGCTTTACAAGCTCATTAATAGCAGTTCACAGCAAGACAATACACGTAGCAAAATAATTATGCATATACACTTAAATTATTCCCAAACTGCATGACATTAGATATTTCTTACTGTTGTAAATAAATCCTTCAGTTTCATTCACTTGATGAGGGTAGCAAGATGACACAGGTCAAAATAGTTGTAAATTGGAAACCTTGTAATGGAAACAGCAGTCTCTTGCTTGGTCACTCACTCAGGGGGACTAAAGGATTAACGACCTGCTTGGTATTCTTGGAAAGTAATAGCAATAATGTGGCACCAAAATAAAACAGAACGCTAACAGATTTGTACTATGTTACAGTCACTCCACACAGTTGCTAATCATTTATGTTTTTTTCATTATTGAGTTCAGAACCGCATTTGTCAAGAAAGTTGCTCTTTTTCTCTCAAGAGATTGCACAATGGAAAATGTGTGGACATAGACAAGGAGAAACAGAGAATTCCAAACAACTATTAGGGATTCAGGGATTTGATTCCCAATCACTATTCCACACCGTTCATGTGATAAATGTCACTAAGGTAACACAAAAGCTGAGACTTACACTTAATTGAATGGGCAGAAATTAATTTCATTCTTGAACAGCAGACACCAAGAGCTGGTGAATTGGATTAGTGTAACTAAGTGCTTGATGGTTTTAAGTTTTAAGAATAAATTGGATCAATACATGGATGGGAGAGGTCTGGAGGGTTATGGAACAGGTGCAGGTCAGTGGGACTAGCGGAATGATGCTTCAGCACAGACTAGGAGGGCCAAATTACCTGTTTTCTGTGCTATAGTGTTCTATGGTTAGTATGAACAGGGTGCGCTGAAGGACCTGTTGCTGTGCTGTATAACTCCATGACTCAAATGCCTGCATGAGCACTTTATTTTTTTACTTCACTCTGCATAACTCAGCTCATGATTCCAAAGCAAACATAGAAACCCATTGTTAAGGAACCATATTGTTTCATCCTTCTCAGCCTGCCATTTCTCCCTGATTTCTATGCAGCACCTTTATGCATTTGCTATTCTAATTTTGAATTTAGATGCATCTTAGGGAGGAATGTCTTACCTTGCTCAAGATTCTTTTATTATCACGTAATAAAATAGAAAATGTAATATTACACAAAATTTCCTTTAGTCTGCAGACAAATAGTCGCCAATAGAATTACCCGGCGCCCCTTACAGCAAGAGAATGAGAAGCAAAAGAGAGTCCCCTCAGAGTTAGTGGGCAGTCCGTGGATTCGCCTCAGCGCTCCTGATGCCTCTGCAACCACACAGACCCCTGAGTTCATGTACTACATCACATCCAATTATAAATGGGAGAAGGACAAACTGAGGTGAAATCCAAAAGACACTCATTAATTTTGATATTGGTGCTTAGGTAATGCTATCACCAGTTTCCTACAACCTCTTGGATGCTCCATGGAATGCAGTGAGCACCTGATAGATTGGCTGATGAGTGCTGGGGCAGGTGTCAATCACAGTAGTCGTACGTCTGGATCCTCTTTAGAGAATTGGTTCACCTGAATCATCGTAAGAAGAAAATGCTATTTTAGGGTCTGGTTTTGCAAATCCATAGCTGACGACATTGATTTCTGCTCGACACTTCTTCCCATTAAGAATCAGTGACTGTGATAACATGATCTCAGAATTAGGGTGTAGAAGCAAATAATCAGCCAATAGAAAGGAACGGAGTTTTAAAAATCATATTCTGCAAACTTCTATTCCAAGCTAAGGAATAAAACCTGGATCTGATTGAAGTTACTGTGTGTGACTCCTTACTCCCATCTCGACTAAATTCGCCCACTGAAGATAACGAGTCATTTAGTATTGATCCAATATTATTTCAAAGAATCCATAGATCTTTTAGGTCTCATTCTGTTTTTGTCTTGAATGAACAATGATCAGCAGTCTATGGCCTGCAAATATCCTCAAGAAACCTGATTCTAGCCTTTGCCATCTCCCATTCTCATCATTTAAATTTAGAATTTGGTCAGCAATAGGAGCCCTGAAATTAATATTTACCTACTCACTGTAAAAAGTCCAGTTTCCTCACAGTTGTTCTGTGATTCGATAAGTTTGCACGTCAATGCACAGGACTCTGGTGCGCGTGGCCCAGGATGGAACAATCATGACCTTTCCCCATTGAGTGGGATTTTTGGATGACCCAGCTTGTGAACTAAATTTGACGGAATGGTTTATCTCCCATAAATAGATATCATCCCCTGTGCCACCTTTCACCCAGTTTTGTTGACTTTGGTAACATCAGAGACATTGGTTGCTGGATAGGAGGGTTTTCTGGGATCTTAAATTTGGCTGCTTTTAATGGGGATCCTGCACCCATCGTGAGTGAATGTGTTTTTGTGCGCCCATTTCCTAATTTTATAAATACATCTATTGGCTGATAATGGAGAAGGATTGGGTGAGCTGGGGTGGGGGATGGAGGGTGGCCAACACTCCTGAGGTCCCCTTGCACACATCCCAGTGTGGACATAAAATAATATCACACTTTCAATGACTCTTCATAAGCCAAAAGGTTTCTTTAAGGCAATCAAGCATGAACTATAATTGGCCACAAATCAGTGGTTTAAACGTCTTAGCATACTCAGCAGGCAGATTAATATGCCGATGGCCTATGCCATGGAGTGCACTAAAAATTCCCCATGAGTTCAGTTCCTCCTCTCAGCCCGAACACCACAGAGGGAGAACAAACTCTCAGGCACATTCTGAATCGGTGGGTTGTAGGATAGGAAGTACAATTTCAGGGAATTTGCACAGAGGAAAGGAAGATTTGAACAAATGCACAGTGAAGCTTCCTTAATATTTTATGCACATAAGAGGAGAAAAGCATTCAGCAAAACTCTGTAACATCAGCTATTGTATAAAATATGCAGCGATACCACAATGTTAATTCCACGTTGGACTTCTACTCAGCACAAAGCAGGAATGCAGCAGGGTCAATGGTACTTGAATAATACAAATTGCTGGGCAAGGACATACTAAAGTATGGCTATAATCTGCTCCTTAATTAATCCTCAGATTCTATGTACACAGGTTAAATTCTTATACACTGAACCAAATTGATCCTCTGTGGAATTAAACAGGAGAAGTTTTAACAGTGACTTCTTTTTGCATCCATTAGTCTGAGCCTGCCACTCTCGTGAAGTGAACGTTCTGTTGCCTGCAAGCCCTAATGTGGTGAGCAATGACAAGCAAATAACTTGTCCCAGCCAAGGCCCACTGGTATTTATTCCAACATCAGCACACAGAAGGGAGGGTTATCTGGATCATGTCTGAGTCAGGATGCAGGAAAATTGGGTGCAAGGTTGAAGAGGAGACAACACAGCAACTTGGGAGCTACATATGCTGGAGCCTTGAGAATACAATGAGAAGCTGAGGGGGAGGGGGAGTTCAGCAGGCGGAGTGGAGCAACATCTGTGGGAGAAGAAGAATGGTCAGAATTTTGGCTTGAAACTTTTCATCAACATTCGGATGAATCCATGCCTGAAGTCTCTTATGTGTCTTCAGAAACTGAAGGGACTCAGCAGATGAGAATTTCTCAACAACGTGCCCTGACCTTGAAACATTGACGACCCATTTCTCCCCATGGATTCCTCCTGTCCTGCCAAGTCCTTCCAACTTCTCACTGTTTGCTATAAGCACTGAGCAATTTTCTCAAGAGCAAATAAATAATTTCAATTGAAACTGCCGTCTACCAAGAATCTCAGAGGAGGAAGATCAAGAGGCTCCCACAATTTGGACAGCACAAATCCCAGTGCCAGATGCTTCTGTTATCAGGAAGGTACAGACACCATCTGATTAATGCTCCAACATTAGGTCCAAATATATCCATTTTCAAATTTAGGCATGCAGCATAATAACAGGCCCTTCTGTGCCATACAATTACACTCAATTTACCTACAAGCCCGGTACGTTTTTGAAGTGTGGGAGGGAAGAGGACCAAGCAGGGAAATCCCACACAGATACAAACTCCTTACAGACAGTGCACTGGTGCTGTAATAGTGTTGCGCTAGCTGCTTAGCTAAATCTGCCGCAATATGTTGTTGCTAATTTGCCTTCAGTTAAAGTTGAAAGTGCTACCATTAAGTAGAGTGAATGTTTCGGCAGCATGTTAAGCAATGATGAAGTTGGTCTGCACAGATGTGAAATCACAATCCGTCATCCTTAAATTCCTTATTAAAGTGGGTGGGTATTCAGATGAATCCAAATATAAATCCAGGTTTGGATGGAAACTAAACTAGCAAGCAGGAGTAAAAGGCAAGCAAAGAACCTCAGGTGGAGACATAAGAGACTGCAGGAGGAGCCCAGTAGGTCAAACAATGCTTGTGGAAGGAAAGGAATTGTTGATGATTCAGGACAAAAACTTGTATCAGGACTGAAGGTGGATCAGTCAAGTTCACAGGCATGTGAGAGAGAAAAATTTGCCTTTTAAGACATTCCAAAGCATATGAAGTGCTTTGGAAATGTGGACGTGGTTGCGACCGAGGAATCGTGGTGGCCAACTACCACAAAGCAAGCGTGATCATGGCCAAATAGCTGGATGGTCTGATGCTGAGGAAAGGTTAAACTGAACAAAACACTGGGGAGAATTTTTCTTAGAAATGCCACCACCAATACTGGTTGTTTCTTTCCTTGGCTTGGCTTCGCAGACGAAGATTTATGGAGGGGTAATGTCCACGTCAGCTACAGGCTCGTTTGTGGCTGACAAGTCCGATGTGGGACAGGCAGGCACGGTTGCAGCGGTTGCAGGGGAAAATTGGTGGGTTGGGGTTGGGTGTTGGGTTTTTCCTTCTTTGTCTTTTGTCAGTGAGGTGGGCTCTGCGGTCTTCTTCAAAGGAGGTTGCTGCCCGCCAAACTGTGAGGCACCAAGATGTAGGGAAGGAAAAAAGACCATTGTATCAGAATGTCAGTAGCATTCACACGGGAAAAAACGTAGTTGTACTCCTGTACTCCTGTTGGTGCTCTGCCAGAGCTGAGCACTCCTGGCTTGCTCAGAGTTATTGCAATGTGAAAGACTGCCTCACTTCACCAACAGAGGGCTGCAGTCAAGGGGAAGGTGTTTGGGTAGTAAAAGCAGTTAACACAAGGATAAAATAGCAGTTGTGCAATGTGTTCAACTCATTAGATGATACATTCCTCTGGTTAGCTTGGTCTCCGTGTCCATGAGTATCCTTTAATATGGCATGAGCAAAATTCGCATTCCCTTGCTCTCCTCAGCTCCACTCACTATTCTTCCTTTTAAAAAAAACATTTTGGCAAGGCCAGCAATGATTTAGCATTGCCAGTGGTCTCAAGAAGATCGGCCTTCTACAGCGATCTCTACGATAAGGTTGCTCCATTACTTCAGAGGTCATTTGATGTCTAATATACTGGCTGACAAGAACCACCATTCATTTAGTATTCCTTTTCAGTATGAATTGCAAACTCTTCTGGTAGCCTCTATTAAAGGCAAAGCGATAGAGAGGGAAAACTCAGCCTGTTTAAAAAAAACTGTTAAAGTTGTCTGTACACATTACACCTGTTAAAAAAAAGGGCAACTGCTATTTGCCCTCTAATGGGAACCTTGAGAAGTAACCCGCAACCAGGCCCTTATATATAAGCAGACAGCAATCGTACCCAATTCGTCAAAAGACAACTTCATTTTTATAATGGGCCTGTTCTTGTTGAAGGATCCTATGCCCTTTATTCCAACTACTGGCCTCTCGTGACCATGAGGCTTCATCAAAAGGATTCACCACTGAGGGTTTCTTTTCTAAAAAGGTTTTTTTTTATGGAAGAGTGGCTCTGGAGCCACAATTCTTCCATCCAGCACTGGCTGGCCCACTTTCATGAGATCAAATGTCCATGTCTTCTCTCTCCTCCCCCCCCCCCCCCCCCACCCACAACTCCCCATACCCCTGTCAGGCCTTGCCTGCCAATAGCTTGCCAGCCATGATATATCTCTTTAGCCCTATAACAACTAGCTAAATGAAGTCCTTACCTGAAAGTGATTCGGGAGATGCCACCTGTTAGGTTGGGCATGTATCCACTTGGCAATGGTGGCAAAATTCCCCTATACCTTTGTGTGAAGTTGGGGAATGAGAGAGGCATAACTAGCAGTTCTTCCCACTTGTTGCTGCGAGTAAGTTTAAAAGCTGCTTCAGTGACTTTTTGCATGATTCTACTCATTTATTTTTGGTGCAGCTTTGCACCAATCACAGTGATGTCTACTGAATGTGGGAAATGTTTGCATTTCAACTGTGCTGGGTTAGCATACAAGTCCCCCCTCCTCCACCCTGGTACTGTGCTGCAGAGCTAACTTTCCATCTGAGGCAGTGTCAAGAGAGAGCAGATCACAAGACTAGACCAAAGATCCCCCCTTGTGTTCAGTCTTGGCTCTCTGAGGCGTTTCAACCCATAAAATGTGCTAAAATATATCAAGAAATAAATTAAAAGGGCTCTTTTTTTCCCATTGGGTGAAAGAATATTCTGAAGGGTTGATGAATATAACTGGAAATGCAGCCCATAAAATTGGAAACTATATTTTTCATGTTTAAAAAAAATATTTTCAAGTGCACTAAGCTTAATGATGAATAAGTTAACCAGATGGCGCACAGATTTCGGAACTCTGCAGAATGCTGTTAGGGCCCCACTTTCTTTTCTAAAAGGAAGAAACTAAAGCATCCAGGAAGCAGATGTCCCATTAAATCAAACTATAATACACAAAATTCAAGTGAAAACAAGTTGGTCCCAGCACTGGAAATCATTATTCATTGTTTACCAAATCCAAATGCTCACTCATTAATTTTTTTTTAAATTGCATCCTCCGTATGTATTTAAAATTGGTGATGGGATTACAACAAAGTTTATGATTCCCTTTTTAAAAATGGATATAATGAAGAGCACATTTATTTTCCATCCCTCCTTTTTCAGCCTCAAACTTCGTGACCTTCTGCGAGTGGCCAAAACACCAATTAATTGAGAGGAAATATTCAGAGATATATATCATAAATAAGGGGTGCAGCCCAGTGACAGTATTTCATCATAATGGTGCACTTGAGCAAAATTCAAAGTGCAGTGCGAATGTTAGAGATTAGAGGGCAAGGAAGCAAGAGTGCCAACCACGACCCAAGGGAACGCATCATTAACCAGAGTAAAGGCACAACCTACGTTACCCAGTCTTCCCAGTGAGACTGAAGGCAGCTGAGAGTCAGCAAGCTGATCAAAAAGCTCTGTTTAAGACAGGGTATGCTGCATCCACCCTTCCTTTTCCAAGTGTGTAGAGGAAGGTAGAAACTTGCAGAAAACATGTTCCCGGTTGTCTTAAACATTTTGTGTGTCCCAAAAGCCTCTGCCAAAAAACTGAAATGTGCTATTGCAATATGAACTGGTCTTTTCATTGAAGAAAATTCACAACTTTTTTTGTTCACACCAAGTTCATTGTTATTGATCCTTCAGTATGTATTGCTCATTTTTCAGATTTCATAGCTCAATCACAGTAGCCAACAACGAGAGCACATTTCAAAACTCTTCCAATTCTGGGTAGGTAATTCTTAGAACAACAGGTTTCTTTATTCTTTTTTTTTTAAATAAAAAAAAGGCGCCGATCATCACACGGTCACTTCTGTTTTGCTGTTGGTTACAAAGTACGGCTGGTGCCCCAGGTAATGCTGGGCCTGAGGACTGGCTTTCTCAGCCAGAGGGCCCACCGTGCAGGGCCTCTTGTTGGCGTAGGCCTGCCGGCGGATGGTAGTGTCATTTGTGTCCCAGGTTTTGTAGTCAGTATCGAAGACCAGTGGATGTGTGTACATCTTGGTGATTTTATTCCTTTGCCCGGGCAGTTTGGTGTTGTAGGTGTCTGAGCCAAGCACTGGGTCATCGTGATCCATTGGCATCTGCACTGGGTGAAGGGGCAAGGTCCCCTTTGCTGCAAGTTCTGCAAAATGTTGACGTTTTGCAAAGAAGTCATCGTTTGCCTTCTCAGCTAAGAAATATTAAAAAGAAGGGGAAATAAATATTAGTGATGTGTTATTTCCAAAATTAAAAATGGTGCTTAGTCTTATTCCAATCATTGCTTTCAATTACACTGGCCCCTTTTTAAAGGAGCGCTATTTCCTAAGGCAGTCACAAAAGCATCATCAGACATTATCTGACAACGTGAAGACATGCTCTTACGGATGAACAAAAGCTTCGTCAAAGAATTACATTTTAAGGACTTCTGCATAGGCCGTTAAGTCGAGAATTGGAGAGCTTTTACGGGGATTGTGGGCCAGATATCTGAAGCCAAGTCCGAGCACATGGAATTCAGCTTTGTGCAGGATGCCAGAACTGGAGGGGCGTGAGATGCAGAAGCATTGCAGGTCTATCACTCTGGCAAAGTTTGAAATGAAAGGTTAGAATTTTGCACCAAGAGGTAATTTAATTCAGTAAGCACTGGGTGATAGATGAAAAGGAGTTGGTGAAAGTCTGGAAAGAGATGGAGTTTTAGATGAACTCAGACTAAGTGTGTCTTGAAAAGATTGATAGGAGAATACTGGAACAGTCCAGTCTAGCAATCAATTTGAGCATATTGTGAATGCCCAAAGGAAAGAGTAATTTCCGACATTTGTACTAGTGATTCAACGCACGTTGCTAGCATTAAGATGGAGGCAGGATTACTCCAACATTGTCTCACAACTGGTCCACATGCTCCAAATTTATTTATTTTCAAATTTAAAAAATTTAAATTTAGACATACACCACGTTAACAGGCCCTTTTGGCCCATGAGTCTGTGCCGCCCAATTACCCCCAATTAACCTACACCTCAGTACATTTTTTGAATGGTGGGAGGAAACTGGAGCCCCCAGGGAATACCTATGCAGACACAGGGAGAATGCACAAACTCCTTACAGTGTAGGATTCGAACCCCAGCCCCATTTGCTGGTGCTGTAATTGTGTTGGGCTAACCACTACCCTATCCATACTACACAACCTACACACAGTTCCAAAATGAGAAAGTGTAAACAATAAAATACAACCATATTAATTTTCATGAAGCATTTACAGATAGATTTACTAAACAGTTGAATTTTTTTATCTACCTGAAATTATTAAAAGAATTAACAGGGTCACCATTCCAACAGTTCCAACTTCCAATGGAGAATTTGCCCTTCCATAACTTTGACAGCCCTCAGTTCAAAATATTACTCCCTTTCTCTCATCCACATCAAATCTTCAAAACAAATCTCACAAAATTCATGGAAATGGCTAAAATGGGATTATATATAGATGGAGGAAACATCTATCATTAAACTCAGAGTGCGAAAAGCTACAGAAGTTAAAATGACTGATCAGTTCATACTACAGAAAGTTACCACACTGTGTCTGCGGTCAAATTCATCACCACGTTCCCAAATTTGGGCAGGAACATCTTTGGATAAAGCTGAGCAGAGATGACTTTAAATATGGCAGATGGAAAGGAACTAAGTGACATTTTGAATAGACTATTCAAAACTTATAGACCGAAATAATGCTACTGTCAGCCCTTTGTTGGTTAAGAAATATTTTGATCCTAAACATGATGATGCTTTAAGGAAACAACTGAAGAGAAGTGTTGCTTGGCATTAACTTTGCATATCCCCTCACACTATAAACCAGTATATTCTGTTGCGAGCAGCAGGATTCTCTTGTTGTCTTCTCCCTTTCTCCAAGGAGTCTGCTCTCCCACAAATGTCAAAGATGTGTTGAAATATTCCATTTGCTATTCTGTCATTTTTTTTCCCAACTGCTTTATCTCAACTAAAATATCTCCATTATGAGGATTATTAGAGAATTGGTTCTGCAAACATTTAAAATATTAAAATGTCAAATCAATTTTAAGCTTGGGAATGTTTAATGTATTTTGTGCAGATGATGGTTCATTGCACTCAGGATTTTGCACACTCCACAGGTAAACTAGCTCACAAATATAACTACAGTCATTCTTTCGTTGTCAAATTTTGTAAGTTTTGGTAAATTAATTGAATTAATCCGTGTTATCTCTGAGCTTTGTGAGTTGACTTGCATTTTGATTTCTGGTTGATTGGTTGGATTACCTGATGAATAATGATTCACCACCTTGACAGTCTTATCGATGGGTGACCTGCTGATCTGGAAAAGCTATTATTCTAAAATAAGACATCATAACAATTACAATAAATGTCCCTCCTCCTCTCCGTATTTGCATTCAATTTGAATTTATGAATAAACCTGGAATTTTTTAAAAATCTAGCGTCAGTAACGGGATTGTTAAACTATCAGATTATTAGGGAAAATAATTGGATAGCAGCGGTTCTCAAACTTTTTCTTTCTACTCACCACTTTAAGTAATTCCTTTGCCATCGGTGCTTTGTGATTGGTAAGGGAGTGCTTAAGGTGGTATGTGAGTGGGAAGGGAAGGTTGAGACCACTGCTCTAGACCCAATTGTTACTGAAATATTTTGCTTGAGAAAAATTGTCGTTGGCCCCTTTCCTTTGGAGTTCTGAAACCGGGCACATAACGAGTCAATTAGGTTCGATTAAAACAGTGGTTTTCAAACTTTTTCTTTCCACCCACAGACCACTTTAAGCACTTCCTTTGTAGCTGAGACAAAATACAAGAGCAGGGTCCAACTCTATCAACATTGTTAAGGCCACAACTGAAGGATTGTGCAGAGTTTTGGTCACCATTAGGGAAGATCTAATTACATGGGATAAGGATGAAAGAGATAATCAATAGGAATTTGCTGTGATAAAGTATTTCAATAATGGGCGGGGAGGGGGGGGGAGAGACTGGATGGAGAAGGTTGAGTGGTGATTGTGGTAACATAAACAAAATTATTTGGAGCTTAGAGTTTGCACATTCTCTGACCGAATGAGTTTCCTCCAGGGGCTCTGGGTTTGCACATTCTCTGACCAAATGAGTTTCCTCCAGGGGCTCTGGTTTCATTCCACATCCCAAGAGCATGTGGTTTGGTAGGTTAATTAGAATCTGTAAAGTAAATCCAACAGGGTGGGTAACAGATTGGAGGTTTAGCTTCAGTTCTAGAGCATTTGCATCCAATAAAACATGCATTCCATAAAGATGCACTGCCCAACAAAGCACCCTCCATTGTAAAAGTGCAATTGTATTCACATCTGGGCTGGAGATTTCTGATTGTGCCCAGAAATTGTACTTAAAATTTGAACTGCAGTCTTAATTCTATGACATTATAATGATGGCATTATAAAATTTTCCTTTCAACAAATCAGTTGCAATACCCCATAAATACAGCAGCCCATAATCTACTGAAACATTTACAATAATCAGCCTGACTTAATTCATAACACTAAGTATAAAACATATTTCTATTTCAGATTGCTAGCATCTATGGTACTTACTTAAGGCAATTTCAGAAAACTATTCCATTTCTCCTGTTTACATCTTCTCTAGATTGACCTGTTTCTTTTTTTCCCATCCTTTTACCAACTTCTTCCTCTTAATACTAGCGATCCTTTTTATTAGACAACTCTCCAGCTTTCATCCCATCCTTATTATTCTCTTCTGCTCCCTCCCCCCTTCTCTACCTACTAAAACCTGCTAATCTCAAAGTTGACCTGAATCACTTCCATCTCTCTAGAAGCTGCCTAATCTGCTAAGTATTTCAGCATTTTGTACTTTTGTTGAAATGTCATCAACCTGGAACTATTTTTCTCCCCATAGATGGTGCCTGACCTGCCAAATATTTCCACCATGTTCTGTTTTTATTTCAGATTTTCAGCAAGGTATTTTAATGTTTTCTTGTGACATAGGAGATTTTGGTCTGTCAAATCTCTGCCAGTTCTTAGAGCAATCCCAGTCTCCAGAACCTTTCCCTGCACATTCCCCAGATTCTACTACTTTCACACTCTAGAGGCAATTTGCAGTGGCTAATTAACTTATCAGCCTGCACACCATTGGTCATTGGGAGGAAACAAGAGTGACTGGGGGAAATCGCTTATGGTCGCAGGGAGAACTAGACACACACACGCGACACCTGAGATCTGGATTAAAACCAGGACAGTGGACCTGTGAAATATCTGTTCTACCAGCCGTGCCACTATGGCACCCAGATAATGCTTCACCATCTTGCTATTTGACCACAAGGCATAGGAGCAGAAATATGTCAATCAGCCCATCGAGTCTACCCCACATTCAATCATGAGCTGATCCATTTTCCTAACCTTTGATGCCCTGGCTAATCGAAAACCAATCAATTTTTGCCTTAGATAAAAATTGATTAAGTTCCTCTACACAACTGGAAAGCCACAAGTTGATTGGCCCACGTTATGATCTGTTTGTGTAAACTTGTAGTAATGCAAATTGTGCCATTACACTGAATGATGTGGAAGTTAGAATCCCATTCAGAACAACGTATGAGAAAGAGCAGCGAGCTCTTCTGGTATCCTGCCGAAGATCCCTCTCTCAAACAACTCCACTCAACTGAACAGATTGTCCAGTTAATAGCTGATACGCTGTTTGTGCGACCTTGCTACATGCAACTGGCTGTCACATTTGCTGTCATAATGTCTTGGAAAATATTTATTAGTCTCTGAAGCACTTTGAGAACTCTCACACTGCAACAAGGAGGAGCATGGCATTTGGTTTATCAGCTTTTAGGGCCTTAGCTTTTGGAAGATTACATATTGTGACAAATAACCTACTAAGTAAATCCTTGGGTTTGCTTTATAAATAAGTATGAGAGCTTATTTTTATGTACATAAGTACAAGGTAAAGATGCACTGAAAGTTGTACTTGCTGCATCCACATAACCACAATGGTATAAATTAAATTATCATAATGTGCCATGAGATAAAAATGAGAAAATAAATACAAAAGGATAGATAAATAAATATGCACAATTAGTACAAGAAAAAAAGTGAAATTTTACAGTATTGCAGACAGAACATTTGGTAGTCTCAAAGAAGTTTATAGTTTGGGTAGCATGGGGCAGGTCAAGAGCCTGATAGCTGTTGATAAAGAAATGTTAAACCTTGAGGTTCTGGACTTGAGGATTCTGCACCTTCTGGCTGAAAGTAGCAGCAACAAAACATATTGTTTTAAATTTTAAACATACAGCATGGTAATAGGCCATTTTGGCTCAATTTACCCTCTACCGGCACCACCTACGGCTCCTAGAACGCTTCCACCAGCGTTGTCTCCGCTCCATCCTCAACATCCATTGGAGCGCTCACACCCCTAACGTCGAGGTACTCGAGATGGCAGAGGTCGACAGCATCGAGTCCACGCTGCTGAAGATCCAGCTGCGCTGGATGGGTCACGTCTCCAGAATGGAGGACCATTGCCTTCCCAAGATCGTATTATATGGCGAGCTCTCCACTGGCCACTGTGACAGAGGTGCACCAAAGAAAAGGTACAAGGACTGCCTAAAGAAATCTCTTGGTGCCTGCCACATTGACCACCGCCAGTGGGCTGATAACGCCTCAAACCGTGCATCTTGGCGCCTCACAGTTTGGCGGGCAGCAGCCTCCTTTGAAGAAGACCGCAGAGCCCACCTCACTGACAAAAGGCAAAGGAGGAAAAACCCAACACCCAACCCCAACCAACCAATTTTCCCTTGCAACCGCTGCAATCGTGTCTGCCTGTCCCGCATCGGACTGGTCAGCCACAAACGAGCCTGCAGCTGACGTGGACTTTTTTACCCCCTCCATAAATCTTCGTCCGCGAAGCCAAGCCAAAGAAAAGAAAAAAACACCCAATTGACCTACAACCCCAGGTACGTTTCCAACGGTGGGAGGAAACCAGAGCCCCTTGGGGAATACCCATGCAGACACGGGAAGACCCATACAGACTCATTGCAGACGGGGCAGGATTCGAATCTCGGTCCCGATCACTGGCGCTGTAAAGGAGCCAACTGTGCCTGCTGGGTGATAGGGATCCTTAATGATGTTATGATGGCAGCACCTAACAGAGATGCCTTCACAGGATGGGAGGTCTGTGCCCATGTCAATGAACAACAAACAGCCGGACCTAGGTGTTGTGGTTTGGGTGATCTAACACAGAGTAGAAGATCAGCAAGATGGCATCTGCCGTCAACCTGCTGTTACAGTAGAAAAATGTCTTATCCTTGTTCTTTTTTATGTCTTTTCTATTTTCCTTCTTTTTTTACTTATTTTTGAGATTCTTTTTTCTTTCTTTATCTTCACTTCTTTTATTTCTTTTGGAGGGAGAGGGTGGGAGGGTTGAAGGGTTTTGGTCACCATCTCCCATAGATTACAAATTCTAAATTAAAGAAAAAATACCTTGAATAAAATCTGGAATGTGCACTTTCATTACGTGAATTGTTTGATTTCAAATCTAGAACTGTGGAGCACAGGGGCAAATAAAGGAAAAAAGTGTATTTGTCCCAAAAATTATGGGGGGTGCTGTGCGTCTTGTCACAAAAAGAAATTCCAGAGATTGGCCACTGTCTGCTTTCATTAAATAGGTGTGGATCGAGGCTCCTGGAAAACTCAGCAAGGTACCACCTTGCCGTGGAAGAGTAATTCTGATCTACCACTGAGAAACATTTCAGAAGAACCTCACTTACAAAAGGCCACTTTTAGAAGCGAGTAATTTCTTTGAACAAACTTTTGATAAGCCACAGCAGGGACTTGATTCTGGAGTAATTCTTTAATTTTAAAAGAACTAAATCAAAGCGCTCTGTGTGAGAAGAATCAAAAAGATTCTGAAATCTTGTCTACCTGTGATGTAAATTAAACTTCATCATATTGCATCATAAATAACAAAACATAGAATGTTAAGCAATAATATTTTTTAAATAAAGGAATTAAATCACAATGAATTACACTGTTGCTATTACAATTAAATTAGCTCTTTATTAATCAAAATTTTGGGGAAGTGTATTTTGGCAGAATTGCTAGTCCATAAGCCAATTGCTCCAAATATGGATGCATTGTTCAAAATTCCCTGTGGAGTTGAGTGTGACTAGGAAAATAACTGAAGCATGACAAGAGATGGAGGAAGAATTGAGGCAGATGACCTCCTAGAATCAAGTCAGGGAATTCAGAACGCAATCATGGTCTGGTACGGCGACACCAAGACACCTGAGCAGAAAGCCCTGCAAAAGGTGTAGACACAGTCCAGAACATCGCTGGCAAAACCATCCCACTATCAAGAACATCCACAGGGAACGCTGCTATCGTAGAGCAGCAGCAATCATCAAAGACCCTCAACACCCAGCACATGCTCTGTTCTTGCTGCTACCATCAGGAAAGAGGTCTAGGTGCCACAAGTCTCACACCACCAGGTTCAGGAATAGCTGCTACCCCTCAACCATCAGTCTTCTCAACAACAAACTCAATCAGGGACTCAAATGAGCAACAGTGTAATTCATTGTGATTTAATTCCTTTATTTAAAAAAATATTATTGCTTAACATTCTATGTTTTGTTATTTGTTATCATGGCTGATCTGATTATAGGCTCACCTGCCTTTTCCCTATAGTTATGAAACCATGCACATAATGAGTCAATTAGGTACGATTAAAACAGTGGTTTTCAAACTTTTTCTTTCCACCCACATACCACCTTAACCAATCCCTTACTAATCACAAGAGCACCGATGGCATAGGGAAAGTAAAAGGTTGAGAACCACTGGTGTAAAGGCTGAAGCACCCACCTGCTTTAAGAAGGTCACTTTCATTCCAGTGCCAAAGAAAAATGTAGTGACAGGCCTAAATTACTATTGCCGATGAATTATGAAGCATTTCGGGAGGTAGGTCTTGGTTCTTGTTATCTCCAGCTAGCAGTCACCCTCAACCCACCTCAGTTTGCATACCAATGAAACAGATCCACAGCAGATGCCACCTCTCTAACATGGGGTTCAACTCCAGTACACGTGGCCAACAAGGACACCTACATTATCCTATCACCATTTATCTCTATCACTACAGCCGGGTACTTGTGACAATAAACTTGAACTTAGCCTGGAACTACAGAGGTGTCGACAAATCCACGTTAAGGACTGCAGTCATCTAGTTGCTTGGTCCTCCACCAACTCCCCTTGGGATAAACCAAAGCTGTTGTCAGTATGAATTCCAGCGAGTCTCTGCAGACCTCATTTCAAATGGGAGACTGCTTTCCCCATGTTACATGCTGTGAAGTATTCCAAGGAGCACATTGTCATGCAAGTCGTTTAATTTAATTTTTTTAATATGTTGTATGTTAATGATTTGCATTGTGGAATAAATGGCTTTGTGACTGAGTTTGTAGATGAGACAAATTTAGTTGGAGGAGCAGATAGTGATGTGGAAATGGAGGGGCTGCAGAGAGGGAATAGACAGAGAAGTGAGAAATGAAATACAATGTTGGAAAGTCATGCAATTTGGTAGAAGGAATAAAAGGGCAGTTGATTGTCAATGATGTGGTAATGGAGTACCGTACCTCGAGGTGCATGAAAAGATAGGCAAGGTATCATGGTTTCCTTAAAGTAATATCATGCCTGACAAATCTATAGCAAATTTTTGAAGGGATCTCAAGTAGGATAGACAGGGGAGATGCAGTGGATGTTGTGTATTTGGACTTTCAAAAGGTCTTCAACAAGGTGCCACAAATGAGGCTGGTAAACAAGATGAGAGACAATGGAATTACAGGAAGGATACTAGCATGGGTAGAGCATTGGCTGGTCGACAGAAAACAGAGTGGGAATAAAGGGTTCCTATACTGGTTGGCTTCCAGTTACCAGTGTCTGTCTGCAGGGGGTAGTGTTGAGGCCATTTCTTTTTACATTGAATATTTTTTTTTTAAATTTTTTATTTTTCACACCATAAATCACAATAGCCATGATATACACTTTTTCTTTTCCACACATTTACAGTGACTTACATTGAATATTAATGATTTGGATTATGGAACATTTGGCTTTGTGGCTAAGTTTGCAGATGATAGGGTGGGATACGGAAAGACTTAAGTGAGACAGATAGATTGGGAGAACAGGCAAAGAGGTGACAGATGAAATACAATGTTGGAAAGTGTATGGTCATGCACTTTGGTAGAAGAAATAGGTGGGCAGACTATTATTTAGATGGGGAGAAGATTCAAAATTCGGAGGTGCAAAGGGACTTGAGAGTCCTCGTGCAGGGTATCCTAAAGGTTAACCTCCAGGTTGAGTCGATGGTGAAGAAAGTGAATGCAACGTTGGCATTCATATGTAGCGGAATAGGGCATCAGAGCAGGGATGTGATGTTGAGGCTTTAAGGCACTGGCAAGGTCTCACTTGGAGTATGGGGTACAGTTTTGGGCTCCTTATTTAAGGAAGGATGTGCTGGCATTGGAAAGGGTTCACAGAAAATTTACAAGAATGATTCCTGAAATGAAAGGATTAGCATATAAGGAAACTTTGACGGCCCTTGGACTGTACTGCTTGGAGTTCAGAAGAATGAGGGGAGAATTCATAGTTGCATTTTTTATGCTGAAAGGCCTGAACAGAGTAGATGCAGCAAAGTTGATTCCCATGGTAGAGGAGTCGAGGGCAAGACTTCAGGATTGAAGGGTGCCCATTTTAAATAGAGTTGTGGAGGAATTTGTTTAGCCAGAAAATGATGAACCTCTGGAATTTGCTGCCACAGGTGGCTGCAGACGCCAGGTGGATTTAAGACAGAGATTGATAGGTGTCTGAATAGCAAAGGTATCAAAGGTTATAAAGAGAAGGCAGGGGAGTGGGGCTGAGCGGGAGAATCGATCAGCTCATGATGGAATGGCAGAGTGAACTCGATGGGCTGAGTGGCCTACTTCTGCTCCTATATCTTATGGTCTTTAGGTCCTATTGAAGGAAAGGGATGTATGTTACCACATTAAGGATGAGAATGCTATTGTGGGACTTGGATCAGTTGGACATTGTGTTTTCCTATAACATATGAAAACATAGTTTCTTCTATTCCTTGACCTATTCTACTGAATGTCAATCACAGCTCAATACAAACTTGATTTTCATGTTATTTCAGGACAATTATTTTTTAACACCAATTAATGTTAATGTTCAGGATTTGTCCCTGGACCAGTATGAAAGTCATCACAACTGTTGAAGAGGGTAACGTAAACAGTAAAGCAAGTCAAGGTCCCTATCAGTTCATTCCCGACCCTCATCCAAACCTGAATGGGCAAGCCAGGGGTTAAAATGAAGCCATGTTAAAATTAATAAGTCTTCAGATGACTTTCCTGATAGAGTGCATTTGAATCATTCTTAAAATCAGTTAAAGTTAGATTATTGGCGAGATTAAAAACAATATTAATCACTCGTGCATTAACTGTGCAGGCACAAGCAAAAGTGAATTTCTGGTTATTCCAAGCCCTGGTCATGTGGCACTGTGGGTTCAAGCCCCACCCTTGAGATCTATTCATGACAAGAGCTGACCCTCCAGTGTGGGGGATGAATGTGTTTTGGATGAAACATTATGCCTTCCCCTTCAAGTAGATGTGTATGATCCTGTCATAATTTTAAAGAGTGGGGAGTGGGGACAGAAGCATATGACCTGCTGTCCAGGTTAATACTCAACCAATATTATCAAAATAAATTAAATGGGTATTAGCACATTTTTATGGTGTGGTTGCAACAGAGAAATGGATCGGAGGTTAATCCACAGGACCATAAGAGTGGCAGAGAGAATCACTGGAGTCTTCCCCACTCCCCCAACCCATTGATGTTACCTCCTAGGATCGGTGTCTGAAGAGGGTGCACAAAATCACTGAGGATCCCTTCCACCCTGCCCACAGCATCTTTCAGCTGCTCCTATCAGAGAAAGAGATACAGGAGGATCAGAGCCAGCACCACCAGGCTGAGGAACAGTTTCCTCCCACAGACAGTGGGAAGGATGGACTGCTCACACTAACCATCTGAGACACTGATATTTACAAAGCAATACTTATTTATTTATTTGTATATATGAATACTAGACTGCATTATGTATTGTCTGTATGTATGTGTGTTACGCCTGGTTGTGTGTCTGAGTGTTTTGCATGGAGGACTGGAGAACGTTGTTTCATCGGGTTGTACTTGAGCAATGATGATTTTATCTCAGCTTATGTTGTCCACTGACTGGCTGCTTCATTTCCCACATTACAGCAGTGATTATTGGCAGTGAAATGATCTGGGAGTTCCCAAGGCTGGGAAAGGCACCTACTAAAAACACATGTGCTTCTCCTTTCTTTATTGTGTAATTAGAGCAGGTATATTGGTTGGCATTCAAAATTAAAACAAGTGAAAGGGCTGATAGTTGTTGCCGCACTGCAGAGTGTGTTTCTTTTTCTCTCATCAAGGATCAGCTAAACTCTATCTATTCTGAATTTGGATGCACAAAGAGGAAGCACAGACTTTGATGTCTGTCAGGAATTTGGACTGCTTTAATATATTCATGCATATTAAACAGGCCCCTCTGGACAAGCTTTCCCAGAACCAACTTGTTAACCTATTTTTCTTTAAATGTATTTTTTTCACAGGTCAAACTTGTTCTACTTCAGCAATTGGATTCAAACTGCATGCGGGGAAGTACGCGTGAACCATTTTACAACATGTGTATCACTCTTCATCAGTTAATTAGCCTTTAATTGTGCACTTGTATTCTCGCTTGTAATGTGGGTCTGTTCCATTTCATCTCCTTTGTTGCTGCTCCCCTGACTGAACTCCCAAGGAGCAGTGAAGGTCGTTCAACCACTCTCGGCACTTTGGCTCGATGCTAACTCGCTAAATTAATGCTTTGCTTTCTCCTCTAAATGAAGTGGCTTGACAGAACGTAGCATAAAATCAGCACTCTTACACTCTTGGAGAGTAGCTTCCATGTACAAGTATTCCATTCTGTGTGGAAATATGGTCGGATTTCACTTCAACAAGATTAAAGTGCTTGGCCTTGTTTTGGTCACATTCACCTGTTATTCTGCTTCCTGGCTATCCCCCGGAAGGAGTCTGATGAATACAACTGCGAGACCCCCACTCTACTCAGAAGTACGTGCACCAGTAACAGGTTTTCGATCATAACCAGTGGCAATGGGAATCCAGCTGACTGGCACAACAATTCACTGGAGTTTAGAAGAATGACAGGGGATCTTATAGAAATATATCAAATTATGACAAGCATAGATAGGTTAGAGGTACACAAGAAGTTTCCATTGGTGGGAGAGACTAGAACTAGAGGATATAGCATTAAGACTCAGGGTAGTAGATTTAGATGGAGACAAGGTGGAACTGCTTTTCCAAGAGGGTGGTGAATCTGTGGAATTTGCTCCCCATTGAAGCAGTGGAGGCCACCTCAGGAAAAATGTTTAAGACAAGCTTAGATAGATTTTTACATAGTAGAGGAATAAGGGTGGAGATGAGTCTATCATCAGATCAGCCATGATCACATTGACTGGTGGAGCAGTCTTGACGGGTCAGAGGGCTTACACTTGATCCTATTTTATTATATCCTAGCACAGACAACACAAGAGTTTTGTAGGGAAGGGCCACAGTCTAGGGAATTCCCGCTACCAGACATAGAGGGTCTGAGACTCGAGTCTTTCAAACAACGGAGATGGGAAAAAACTACAAGAGCCCGCAGTGCTTGGGAACAGAGCTACGTAGAAAATTAGAGAATGAATGTAATAATGTACAGCAATTTAATGTGTGAATGTGGATGCAAAAAGACTTTGCTTAATTTTGTTGGTGCATAATTTAATTGCGAATAAAATTATTTTCGGGGGAAGAAGTGACAATGGTTTTCCATTTGTAGTTAATACACGATTAGTGTTGGTTTGGAATATGAGGGCTTCGTGGAATGGTAGTTTTTCACCAGATCATAAATTACACCAATCTCTGAGTGTAATAGTTGCTACAAGAATAAAATTAAACCTGGAATTGCTTGCGTCAAAGGGTGAAATTTTGCCTCCAAGTCTGATCGTTATAACTGGAGTAGATTGCTTGTGGGACAAACTGCCCAATGGCAACAAAATGACTAAAACACTTTAAGATATCACATGAATTTGTACATTTACTGGATAGGAGGTTATTCATGCTACTGTGTAGTTTCTATTCTAACAAAGAAAACAAAGCAATTTCTGTGCAGTAAGATTCGAAAAAGCAATCTAATAACAGCCCGCATCATCCATCTCTTGAAGATGCTGTTAAATGTTAGCTCAAAGAATGCCATCCCTTGGATAGTGCAATAGGATTTCTTACATCTACTTAATGTACCAGATAGGGATAGTTTAATATATTATCTTGCTGCATCTCACTTCACCACCGCTGACTTTATTCCCACAGACTTTTATGGAGTCAAAGAGGGCACATTTATTAGTGGGATTTTGATGGTTAGAACATGGGTGGTCTGGTTTCCAGGCTAGGAACAGGGAGTGGAAGGTAGAGGATGAGGATGCTTGGGAAAATTGATGAAGGAGACGATCCTCTGGTCTGGACGTTGATCACGGTGATGGATCAGTAAGGAGCTCTGAGGCTGAAGAACACACAGGCGGCGGCGGACTGTTGGTGACTCAAGGAGAGGACTCCACGTAGGCCGTGGGCGACTGCGGACGAGGGGCATCACAACAGGCTACGGACTGCTGAGGACTGGCTGAAGTGGTACCAGTTAGCGGAACTGGGTGGTGAGAGTGTGCTCAAGGCTTCCTGATCATGTTAGGAGCTCAGGTTGCTGATGGTTTGGACTGTGGCCGGGAAGGCTGTAGGTGGGTGGCGGTAAAACCATGGACATTCAATGGCTGTAAGGGGTGCTGGGAATTTTTGCTGATAATGTATCTTTGTCTGTGTTATGGTAGACTAAAGGAAATTTTGTGTAAGGTCACATTTTCTGTTTTATTACATGTCAATAAAATAATCTTAAATCTTGAATTTCCAGCAACACTGTGCTTCCTTAGCATTGAAATTGTGTGGGACTTGAACCCAGTGGTGGATTAACTACCACCTGGGCTCCAAGGCTGACCTTTAGTAAGGCTCCCCCTGACTTTGCCCCCCCCCCCCACACCCCACCCTTCGTTGAATAGAATAAAATGACATTAAATTACGTTAAATATATTAGTAGTCTCCAAAGTGGTTGATATCGACCAAAAATGCCAGGAAGTCGAAAGGGACATGTGGGGGATCGATTGAATTTTTGGGTTGCAAGTATTTCAGACCCCGAGGTCCCCGCTCCTGCCCAGGAGCAGGACATCCCCATTCCTGCCTGGGAGCCTAAGGTCACCACTCCTGCCGGGCCCCCCTCCTACTCAGCCTCATGGTTAATCTGCCACTGCTTGTGCCACTCTCTTCTGAATCTAAGAAAGATTCAATTATTTGACTTCAGCTGAGAATCCCACCAACTTTGCTCAGTGTGTCAAGCTGTGTGAAATATATTTAAACAAGAATTTGTCAATGGCAGTTATCCCTTGATGGTAACCCAATCAAAATAATGAGGTGCGGAGAAATTATTCTTGTTAGATTAAAATAGTTTCAGCAGAAACCTTTATGAGAAGAATAGTATAGAACTTGCGGTCTATCTTCATAAGAAAATTTACCTACACTCCCAAAATGCAGATCATTTATTTCGTCTCATGTGGGATGATAATTCCATAAAGCTAGATCTCGACAATCATTCTCAATATCAAATAACCTTGGAGCATCTCTGAAAATGCTTCTTTCTAAAAGCTCAGCTCTTTGACCATGAGAACATCCAAATTTGTTTTAGGTGCAGCCCCACCAATTGAATATGCTCTAGGCAGTGGTTTTCTAACTGCCCTACTAAACTCACAATCCCTATGCCATCGGTGCTCTGTGATTACTAAGAGATTGCTTAAGGTAGTATGTGAGAGGGAAGAAAATGTTTGAAAACCACTGTTTTAATCGTCCCTCATTGACTCGTTATGTGCACGGTTTCATAACTCCAAAGGAAATGGGCCAATGACAATTTTTTCTCAAGCAAAATATTTCAGTAACAATTGGGTCTAGAGCAGTGATTCTCAACCTTCCCTTCCCACCCACAAACCACCTTAAGCCATTCCTTACCAATCACAGAGCACCGATGGCAAAGGAATTACTTAAAGCGGTATGTGAGTGGGAAGAAAAAGGTTGAGAACCACAGTCGTGTTGTCAGTGAACTTGATGTTGTGGTTTGAGCTGTGTTTAGCCACACAGTCGTGGGTCAGCAGTGTGACCAGCAGTGGACTAAGCATGCGCCCTGGGGGGGGGGGGCCGCTGTGCTCAGTGTGATGGTGTTGGAGGAGCTGTTACCGATCTGGACTGCCTGCGGTCTCCCCGACAGGAAGTCAAGAACCAGTTGCAACACCTGCCTATGGTATTGAGGTGCACAGCGTCCTTGACTCATAAGAATAAGTGACTCCAGGCAAAATGTTAGATGTTCTACAGCCATTCTCTGGAAGATATTTCCCATCAACTCCTTCTGCAGCAAATATAAGATTTTGGAGAGAGGAAATTTTTTTTGAAAAGGGAGGCTGATGAGCAAAGACAACATATCAGAGGCAAATCTATTAGGTAGATTAAAATAGCTCAGTTGGAAAGTAGCGATTTTTTGTCGGTGTTACGGTAGACAAAAGGAAAGTTTATGTAATACCACATTTTCTGCTTTGTAGCGTGACAATAAAATAATCTTGAATCCCGAATTTCCAGCAACACTGTGTCATTTTTCTCAAAAGGCCCATTTCCTTTGGAGTTATGAAACCGCGCACAAAATGAGTCATTGAGGTACAATTAAAACAGTAGTTTTCAAACTTTTTCTTTCCGCTCACATACCATCTTAAGCAATCCCTTACTAATCACAGAGCATCTACGGCATAGGGAATACTTAGAAAGAAAAAGGTTGAGAACCACGGTTGTAATCTGAAGGAACACTGTTGACAATGTCCTGTGGTGATATTGTAAAATCTCTGGTTTCCAAAATTCAAGCAGCTGGCAGCCTTAAGCAACTGGCAAAAATAAATCAAGGAAAAGAATTTTTAAAAATTAAAATAAATAAGAATAAAATAATAGGTAAAAATAGACACGTTTAAAAATGTAAAAGTAGATGTTCTCTGAAGTAACATATAAACCTTTGGTGAAGGTGGGAGCAAATATTCAGCCAGCAGAGGGCCTTGGTCATGCTTTGCACGTGAAACAGCAATGGCGTCACCAGGATGAAGAGCTGGTTGATGCTGCCCACTGTTGGGGTGACTCTCTTAAAATGTCTCCTTATCCCTGCTTAGTAAGAGTTGCCACGGTCAACTAGGAGGAGGGAGGTTAATTATGATGTTATTTTTCGTCTTTCAAGCGGCTCCATGGAGGGGGAGGAACCTGTAGATGCAGTGATGGATAAATATTTTTAAAGAATGTGACTTAAAATAAAGTAAAATGCTTTAAGGTTTATCTATTCATACAAGTGAAGTTTAGTCAGTGCAAGTACAGTATAGTATTTTTGTCCTTTAAACCGTGCATTCTTAATGCAGGTGTATTAGTTCGGCATTGCCTCAAGCAACCAGAAAATACACTTATCCAGCATCTATCAATCCCCATAGGTGCCAGATACCAGGGGTTTTACTGGATCCACATTCCAATTTGCGGCTCCCTGCCCCAACCACAACTGACCTCACTCCCACAAAATGTGAGATGGAACTTTGTGTCATGGGACTTTAATGGTTTGGAATGTGTCTACTTTATGGGCTGGGGACAGGGAGTGGAGGATATGGGCGAAGATGCTGGTGGAAAATGTTAAGTTATTTCTTCTGTCTTTAGAGTTACCTGATGCCAGGGAGAGTCAATGTTATTTTAATTTTTTAAAAAAGGCCCTTAACTTTTGGTGCATTGGAATTGAGCTCAGATCTAAAAATGTTCTCCGTCTCTGGTGTATATGCTTGCATAACTCGCAGTCACCCTCAGCTGGGTCTCTCTTTAAGGAGTATACAACTCCTCAGATCTGGAGCAGCTGAGCATCAACTAAGCTCACCGCCATGGCAACAAGAGCCTGCCAAAATTACACCATCAAGCGTCCCTCAGAATGGCTGCCCACGTGAAGCTGATTCTGTTGAGAAAGCAGCTGCTTGAGCAAACCTGAAAGCAATCCTACAGAGTAAAAGGTTCGGATTGATAACCTGCTCGCACAGACTCAGACTCAGGATGTCCCAGCAAAAGTGCTGGTGAAGTGCAGTTACCATGGTAATGGGGGAAGTGTGGCAGACAATTTGTGCTAACAAAGAGTGAAATGACGAATCTTAGCAATGCTTATTGAGAGGCAACTATTGATCAGACAGCAGAAAGCCTTCTCCAGTGTTTTTTTCCATTGCTATTGGAAGGGGACAAAGCTTAACTACAAGGTCATGTTTTTGGATAACACTGATTAATTCACATTAATATCACTGGCCACAAATTTTTTTCAAAAGATTTGCTTCCTGAAAATTAATTGGAGATGATGATAGACAACATGACGCTAAACATAAAAATAATTTCAGATTTCCTGCATCACATAGGACTTTGGAGAAATATTAAATTAACTTTTATTGAATTTAGCTTGTTTAATCACATAAATGGTAGTGACACATTGCATTAGTTCAACTGACCTAAAAATGATTTGCCGCTGATTTTCGTTTGCACTCCACATCTGATGCCTTTTGTGCATGGAATCTAGTTGCCTTGATACTTTTTTTCCATGATCACAATGACCTGGTGAAACCTTTCACCGTGTTCGTCACTGACTGCACCCAGATCAGCAGGGAAGAAGTCCAAGTGCGAATGCAGAAAATGAATTTTCAATGGCAGGTTGTACTTCATGGTTTTGTATGCTTGAAGCATATTAAAAATATGATAGGAAATCACAATAGGTCATATCTAAAAAATGGTACACGACAGGAAAATGTTAAGATGATTTTTTTCGTGATCGCAGTCCAAAATATATAAAATACACCCAAATGTGTTCAGGAAGCAAAATCTTCATTGTCTGGTGAATTATGTATACATACTAATTAGTTTCAGTGGTATATCTGATCACCAAAGAGTCCAACAGTAAAAGTGGCGTACCAGAAACAGAACTAACCGACCACATTTTACAGGGAGCTTTCTATTCCAACAAAGCCACCCAGTCAAGAAATCAGCACTGAGAATTCTGTGTGCTCCTTGCACCTCTCATGATTGCACAAGAAGGTCAGTCCAGATCACAGGCTCAAACCTCTGAACTCCTAACCTTCTGACTCTGCTATGAGAGGGCCGTCACCACAGCAAAATTTGAAGCTCATCATCCACCTACTTTAATAATGGCATAGTCAGGTCACTCGTCCGAGTGCTACTGCTACCATATAACCCAGTACTACCCGTCGCATGGTCAAGTGTCCTGCAACTAAACCGGCCCCCCCACTAGGCTTGCCTGATGCAGAGGGTGGCTATACCCCCCGCAGGATGAAAAACAAGACCTGTCAAAGAACCCTTTCATAAGGTCAACGGACATCCAGCAAATACGTGCCATGAAGTGCAGAAACTTGGTCTGGCCATTCACTGCAAGAGAACTTCCCCCAGCCGTATTGGACCTCACCATGCCGCTGGATCCAGGAGGGGATGTCGAGAGGGTGGGCAACCCTCTACTCACCTTAAATCCATCCACGCTCATGCTGTTCCTTTCTGAGGAGTGTGGTATCTTCATATCAAACCCCACAAACTGACTGCAAGGAACCACCATCTTCCATGAGGTGAGTAGCCAGAAGAAGAAGAAAGCATTTGGGTGGAGTGAATGCAATAAACTGCTAGATACTGTCATTAGTCCATGGGCAATTTACGAAGATTACCAGAAATTTCTGGTTCCCCAAGGAATGATAAGAGGCAGGTGTGAAGGATCCCTAGTCCTAATGAGGTCCAAAGAAAATATCGTAGCGTGAAAATCAATTGCAAATGTGATTTTGATATCGATGCTGCCCGTTATTTTGTTCTTGTACTTGGACTTGAATTTTAGGCTTACGTGATCAAGAACTGCAGTGACCTTAGATTTCCAGAGGTCTTGTACATTAGACAGTAAATCGACTCCTGTCATTCCTGCCACATTATTAGGGCAACTGGGATTCTTATAACATTGAAGAGCATAAGGAAAACTGTCTCAATCTCAATAACAGGGAACTGTGGTGTGGATTTTAAACAGAGGTGTTGGTAAACCTATGGATCAAAACAAGGTCTGTCCTGAGCTGTCAAAATGTAAGATGATACACAAGATACATTTTGGAAGGTATTATAAACTTACCCACTGCTTTTAGTGAGGCATACTTATTCAGTTCCTTGCCAGGAACTTGCTGTTCAAAGGAATGAGAACCTTGGGCCAGTGTGGAATAGGAATGGGATTGAGCCATCTGTGGGATCAGAGGGTAGGTCGTGCCTGCGTTATTCATCTGTGTCTGATCTGCAAAATAGTTAAGAACACAGAATGTTCATTTTGGATACAACTGGTTAAAAAAAATCATTAATCACATCCTCTATTCACAGCCATAGAAGATATTGCCTTTCTACTTAACAGATAAAGCTTGTTAGTAAAAGAAAAAAAGTACATGAAAACTGCACAATAGAGTGACCTAGAACCATTAACATCACCAATGAAGCCAACAGAGATAAACCATGTTAACGCAAACAGAGATAATGGGAAATTGTTTCAGAAGAACCTTGTGCTCATTTCCAACAACTCTGCCTTGGTGATTTCAGTACGGCTGATAAAGCAGTTAATATGATATTTTACAATCCTCCCCACAGAACAATAAAGCTATAACATGAATAAAATACATCAGAAGTTATTCTCGGTCCAGTCTGTTCTTGTGGCAATTGCACTTTTCCAATGGATAATAAATAGAAAAATTAAAGATGCACTTCCTGAATTTACACCTTTGCCAAGAATATATTTTAGATGGCAAGGGTGAAGGATCAGAACAAATCAACAATACTTGGTGCGTTTAACAGGCCGATAATAAGAGCAGCAACATTTGCTCCCACAGACTTATTTGCATGGTATTTATTAAAAGAATATTGGCCTCTTATTCTCAACACTAATTTCCTGTGATCTGCATATTAAAGAGACTCATTTATCTGGCACTTCATCTTGTTCTCTCGTTCAATATGGAATTTAATTATATTGTATCGATGGTACTGAAACAAGGCATATGCTTTCTGGCTTCCACACACTCCTGTACATTCTCAGATTTCAGAATTCAGGTCTCTTGTCAGAGTACATACGTACATGACATCACATACAACCTTGAGATTCCTCTTGCCTGCGGGCAAGGCAGAAATACCACTAATTGGTAGTTCAAAAGAATAAACTGCACACAGCGTAAAACGTAAACAAAGAACTGTAAACAGATAATGAATTTAAACAAACTGACTACAATAGAGAGAACAAAAAGAAAATCAATGAAGTGCACCAGTAAGGGTCCTTAAATGAATCTCTGATTGAGTTTATCATTGAGGAAGGGTAGCAGCTGTTCCTGAACCTGGTGGTGTGAGTCTTGTGGGCACCTGTACCTCTTTCCTGATGGAAGGAGCGAGAACAGAGCATGTGCTGGGTGGTGAGGGTCTTTGATGATTGCTGCTGCTGCTCTCCAATGGTAGCGTTCCCTGCAGATGTACTCAACAATAGGGAGGGTTTCGCCTGTGATGTCCTGAGCTGTGTCCACCATCTTTTGCAGGGCTTAACTCTCAGGGGTATTGGTGTTTCTATGCCAGACTGTGATGCAGCCAGTCAGCACACTTTCCACCACACCTCTGTAGAAATTTGACAGGTTTTCTGGTGTCATACTAAACTTCTGCAAACTCCAGAGGAAGTCGAGGTGCTGACGTGATTTCTTCATGATGCCATTGGTGGGTTGGGTCCAAGAAAGATCCTCCGAGATAGTGACTCCCAAGAACTTAAATTTGCCCACCCTCTCCACCTGTGATTTCCCCACTGATCACTGAGAGGTTGTGTACCTCTGGCTTTCTTATCCTGAAGTCAACAATTAGCTCCTTAGTTTTAGGGACAGCCAAATTTTTAACCCCCATCCTGTATGCTGATTCATCCCCTTCTTTTATACAACCCAGTACCATGCCCTACTCAGCCCAACTCTTCCTGGCCAACTGCGTGCTTCTACCATTTTCTGTTTTTTGTTTTAGATTTCCAGCTCTGAGCTTGATTTTCTGAACAGAAGCCCACTTCAACATGACCTTGTCATGGAGTGCACTGCACCAACTGCTGTCTTCAGAACTACAGCTTGGACTTGGTGATATTTCCCCAACTCGAGCTAAGTGATTTCCAGGGAGGCATTACCTCCTGGCTATCATTCTACTTAGGTGAACAATGGAATTTTCTCATCATCTCCCTCTCCTTCTAGTCTTTAAAAATCAGATGAGATAAGCTTGCTTATGTTTACAGTTCACGTTCACCAAGTGTGGATGGTGAATAACAGATGATTTCAAGTTCTTAAACATCACTATTTCCATCTTTCCACACACCACTCAGCAAGGTAACCTGGAGCAAAACCCGGCAAATGCTGCACAGTAGAAATATAATCAAGGAACATAAGAGCATTCAATGGGTAAGGCATTCTTCACTGGTTGAAGAATTTTTATCAGAAGAGTCTTGAATCTGGAACATACATGATATTTCTATTTCCACAGATGTTGTCTGACCTGCCAAGTGTTTTCTAGATGTTTTAGGTGATTAGATTTTACTGTTGGAAATGCTAATAGACCAGGTATAATTATGAACTAAAGACAACCATTAATTCAACTGCAGAATTTATTTTCCATTGGTTATAGGAAGCCCTTTGATTTTGACTGAGGCCATTTAAACATTTTGCAGAGGGGAAAAAAAGTAAATAAAAGTGGAGGGATGCAGAACTCGAGAGTAAACCCTTTGCGCGGTTCCCTGGGTCAATTCTGGAGCCCTTGGAGACCTGGAAAGGCTTAAAATCAAAAGGAACCCCTCTCATAAAAGCCGAGTAGAGGCTGAGCCCACAGGATCGCAGTAGGCGAACAGCGGTTAGAGTGAGTGTCTGCCCACTCTGTCCAACCAAAGGGGCTGGAGAGTGGTCAACGTCTCCCACCTACTGTTGTCTTTCCCCAACTCCAGAGGCCTTTTAAATAATAGAGTGGCAGGATAGTTTAATTCTCCAGCCTGCACTTCCAGACACCCAGACATCTAGACAAACATCACTGTAAAAATAGTGGGAGGGTGCATTTGCTCCATTTAACTCCGATCCTTTAATCACCCCCGCCCCCCACACACCCCCACACTCCACTGCCTAAAGCACTGCTAAATGTGAATGCTTGGCAGGTATGAGTCGCTTCCACTGGATTCACTGACTTTGATAATGGGTTTAGTTGAACAGTGGAAGAACTTTAAAATATTCAGCAGCTTTGAAATTCACCCACATCAGTGTGAGATCCTCTGCCACGTTAATGACTGATGTGACTACTAATGGCATCCTCCAGGGAGAGGAGTAACACTCATAAATTTATATCGCAGCGATGTTGACAGCAGAAGTGAAGTACTTGTCCATGTCCTCAAATAGATAGTTGTTTTTGTTGAAAGGCATTCTCATGCTCTCCTGGACATTAAGGGTCTTGTTAAAAATTTCACCCACAATTTTAAATCCAAGTTTTTGTAAGTAGCATTTTCCTCAAAACTCTCGTCAAGTTTGAAACATGACTCACGTAGCACATATTGATTTGGCATCTTGTCTGACTACTGCATTCATCCATAGATGTACACCAGTGAAACTGTAGGACCAAGGTGAAATTGTATCGCAGCACACAGATCTTAAATTGAAACACCGGCAAGTCTTTAAGCAGAATGCATTCTAATACTTGTGATTTTTTTTTTGCACAATGTGGGCGTCCCTGGCGAGGTCTTCATACGTTGCTCCTATTTTCAAAATATGAAAAAAAGTAAAAACATAATGCCAGAGAAACTCAGCAGATTGCCCGGCGCACTTTATATACTGCAGTAAAGATAAAGGTACAACCGATGTTTCGGGCCTCAGCCCTTCATTGAGGTATGAACTATATGTAGGCAGGCGCCTGAATAAAATAGTGGGGGGGGGGGGCATGGGGAGTCACAGGGAGATATGGGAGCATTAGGTCACAGGTAGATATGGGAGGGAGGGCACAAGAGGGAGGCATTGGAGGGACAGGAGGGAGGAAGTGGGGGGGCTGAGATAGCCAGAGGGGAAGATGGGGTGGTTTCAGGGCTGGGGAAGTGGCAGGCTGGGGAGGTCACAGTGGGGGAAGTGGTGGGCTGGGGAGGTCAGAGTTGGTGGGGGGGCAGGGGGGAAATGAGGAGGTCTGAGGGCCAGGTGGGAAGAAAGGGAGAGCTCAAAGGAGTAGATAGTGGGTGAAAAGGGAGAGAATTGAGGGGATAAGGAAGGGCAAGGAGTGATGGTAGGGGATGATGAGCAGAGGTATCCAAGGTGTCAGTCCTCCAGAGTCTGGCATTGGTGTGGGAACTGCTGAGGGAGTCGGCGTGGATGCCATTCTCATCAGTGGATATGGATGGGAGGCACGAGGAAGAGTATTTGGGGGATGGGGTGGGGAGGAATATGAAAAGGAGCCAAAAGGGTACTCTCTGCTACTGAGATGACACCAGCAGAGAACTCCTGCTCAGAGTGATTTGGTCACATACTAACTTGGTAACATGTCACTTCAAGTCTTTTAAGCAAGTGCCCATGAAAATCTTATCCTCCTTTGTCACTCATTATGTTGTACATTATGTTGGAGTACTCTCTGATGGAAAAAATCATAATTCCTAGTTTGAACTTAATTTAAAATGGAATTAAGTAAACAATTTCAAAGTAAGTCATGAGGACATCTCAAAGTTTAAATTTATTGTCAAAGTAGATACATGACATCACATAAAACCCTGAGATTCCTTTTTCCTGTGGGCCAGAAAGAATTTCTACTTATCGATAAATGTAAACTCAAGAAAAAATGGAGAGAAATGTAAGCAAAGGAAGAAATGGAAACAAACTGACTGTGAAATGTATTTAAAAAAATATTCCGTAATAACTAATGTGCAGTGTCATTAAATGAGTCTCTGATAGAGTTTGACTTCCAAAGCTACAAACTTCCCTTCTTCTCACTTTCTGTTAGAAATTGATTTCAATTTCTATATCAGATCGTTGGACAATGTCACCATTGATGCTATTATCCTGTCTGAAGTTTTGTCTTTGCCATGGTTTGAGAAAGTCTTTGACCAGGATTGAATAATTTCCTGAACTGCTGTCAGTCCTTTCCATTCCTTCCAAAACCATTGGAGCACTCCCTTGTCCCCACTTTCCATTCAACCAGCCTTGGGTCATCCTCCACCATTTCTGTCATGCTGCCAGCACGGAACATCATTCCCTTCATCTCCCTCAGCAATCCTAAGGTACAGTTCCCTTTGCAAGACCCTCCTCCTATCATTAAACATCCTTTCCTTCCTATGGCACTTTCCAGTACCGCCAAACAAGATACAACCCCTCCCCTTTTATTTCTTCCCTACTCACCACCCAAGGCACCATTTGATCTTTTATGTAAAGCACCAATTTGATGCTCACAATGCACTGTATTTCACTCCCTAAGCACAGATTGGATGACCATTTTATGCAACACCTCTACCCAATACATTCCACCCCCTCTCTCATCGCTTTGCCTCTTAGGTTCCTGAAGTTTTCCTGTAGAGGTTAGTAGATGCTTGGTGAGTCATGCACTTCTCAACCCTCCAGAGCTGACAGCAAGTTCAATAACTTCAGTCCATAACTATTGTTCCCATATTTCCCAACTTATGGAAATGATTCTGCTGGAGCTCCTATTACTTCACCTCCTCTTTAATTGCCCTATTGACCATTCCCTGTTGCCTAGCCCCATCATTCCCTCTGTTATCTGCCTTCCATCCAATTACAGACCTTCTATTTTTATTTTATACCGCCCCCCCCCCCCCACCACACCCTCTCATTTACCCACCTCTGATCTTAAACCTACTAATTACCAACTTTCCCTGAATCTTTTTTTTCCGTTTCAGATTTCCAGCACCTGGAGTGGTTTGCTTTTGTGCCAGAATAATTAAATTTTGGCTTCAAATGCAGAATCATTTCAAAATGCTGAAAACACAGAAACAAATGTTAACAAACAAAATTTATGAGAGTATCATGTTTCCCCAGAAAATTATATTTACAACAATAGACCTCACTTAGCCAACAAATAATCTTACTGACATGACAGGATTAATTATACATTTGTTTTGTACAAGTGCTATCACCCTCTGACCCGTCCCTTTTTACAACTAGTGGGATATTGAGTATCTTTAGAATCACGGCAGATTCATATTTCACTGTACTCTTGTCATAACTACTTCTTTTCACATCACTGATGTGAGGACATTACACTTATATTTTCACAGAGAAGTAAAACAAACGGAAGGTGAGATCAGATTTCAATTTATTATCCTTTTATTTCAGATTTCCAGCATCTGCATTATTTTGCCTTTGAAGTGATCAAGTTTTACATTCCACAGGAAGGCTGTGAAGATCTCTCACTAACACTGGCAAAAAATTCTTCTGACCTAACCTGCTTTACTTCAACAAACGCAGCAATAAACAGGGAACTACAAAAACAGACAATGGGCAGTGTACTTCTATGAATGTAGCTCAAAGGCTGGCAAGCAGATAATACCCAAGTTGAAAGGAGTTGGTGAATGGATGAAGATTTCCCATTCAGAACTCCTGCAGGTAGGGTATTCAGTGACCTTAGCATCAACTTCCTACCAGGCCTCTGGTCCTTGGGCAGCTTATGTTTCCTGACAAAGGGCTCAGGCCTGAAACTTTGATTGCCTTTTACTTCCCATGGATGCTGCGTTTCTCCAGTACCTGTGTGACCCAGCATCTGCAGATTTCTTGTTTAAAGCCTATGTTTTACTTGACTTCTATTTCATTGTCTCTCCCCACCCCCCCCCCCCCCCCACCCCACCCCTTCTACCATCTTGCAAGCCCATCTTTCCTTGATTTCCTTTTGTCTCCTCCACATTCCACTTCTGCTGGTTAAACTACACCTCAGCTCTTCACATTTGATTTGATTTCAGTTCAGTGGTCTGGTCTGCATCTGTGTACCTTCTCCCACATTGTCAAGTATATAACAGGAGCAATCTTTAGGTACAGCACTTTTAACAACGCAGGATCTCCAGGCTGCCTCACAGGAGTGATAATCAAACAACACTTGGTCTTGAACAAAAATTAGAAAAGCAAAATAATGTAAATACAAGAAAAATAAAAATCAGAAACTCTAGAAAAATTTGGCAGATCAAACTCTCTCCGTGGAGTAAGCAAGCTTCAGACCCATAAGGTGTTAACAGAGCTGTGATGGAGGTCATTGACCTAAAACATTAACTCTAGTTCTTTCCTTACAGGTGCTGGATGACTTATAGGACAGCTGAACCTTGGTCCATGGGTTTTCAGAAGGAGAAATTGTTGGTACGTCCTTCACATTGGAGTTGAGTTTGCAGTATTTAGCATATTTCATTCAAAACCCCCTTAATGGACTGGACATTATTCTTCACATGCTGAATGATGAAGAATTCAGCAAGTGTAATAGCAACCCACCTCTTCCCCATAACTCAGCTTGGTCTGATCCAGTCATGCAACCCTTCATTAAATTTAGATATACAGTAATTCAGGGGTGGCCAACCTTTTATTTTTAATTCAGACATACAGCATGGTTGCAGGCCATTTTGGCCCACGAGTATATGCCAGGGGTGTAAGTTAATTGGGCGGCACGGACTCTAGGGCTGAAAGGGCCTGTCACTGTGCTGTATGTCTAAATTAAAAATTAAAAGGTTGGCCACCCCTGCAGTAGCGGAACAGGCCCTTTGGGCCCATGAGCCCATGCCGCCCCCAAAACCCCAATTAATCTATGATCTCCGTAGATTTTGAAGGGCGGGAGGAACAGGAGCACCTGGAGGAAACCCACGCATACACGGGGAGGACGTATGAACTCCTTACAGACAGTGCCGCATTTGAATCTGGGTCACTGGCGCTGTAATCGTGTTGTGTCAACCATGATGCCAATATTCCTATGCCTCGAAGCAACAGATATTTCAATGGCTTTGAAGATAATATAATTAGCTCCTAGCAAAATACTCCCTGTAGACCTTACAAATTCCAAATAATTCTGATAAAACCAAGAAGTGTTTGAAATAAAGTCCATTGTCAATCAATAAGTGATTAATTTGCAAATGCTGTCATGGGCCACTGAGAATTGGCAGCATTTGGGTTACATATGGCCTGGCTGCATTGGTTACCTGCCTGCTCTGTATACCTCATTTGGTTAATGTTATCATATTCCTGGCCTCAAAATTGCACCAAATGCAACCCACTCACAAATTAGAACTAATTTAACACAAAAATTACCCAAAATGTGCTATGCAGCACATTGCTTAGGTCAAAATCTTTACCACTGAGCTAATAAATTCATATAACACTGGACATTCTTTTTCAAGAGGTTTGCGTCCTGAAAAAAAAATGGGCAACTTCAAGCAGATTTCCTGCATCACGTAGAATGTTGGAGAAACATTAATTTAGCATTTATTGGATTTAATCGCATATTGATGCTGACACATTGCCTTAGTTCAACTGACCGAAAAATGTTTTGCCGCCGATTTTCATTTCTACTCAGCATTTGGTACTTCTCGTGTCAGAGTCCAACAATGATGGATTCCAGTTGCCTTGGTCGCAACATCTTGGTGGAACCTTTCACCCGTGTTCGCCACTGACGGCACCAAGATCAGCAGGGAAGACGTCCAAGTGCGAATGCAGAAAATGAATTTTCAATGACATGAGGCACTTCATGGTTTTGTCTGCTTGTCGTAAACTTAGAATATGACAGAAAATCACAAAAATAGGTTATACCTAAAAATCAGTACTTGATAGGAAAATTTTAAGATAATTTTCCTGATCAAGCAGCTCAAAATCCATAAAATACACCCAAAAATATTCAGGAAGCAAAATCTTCGTTAGAGCAAGACTATTTTGAATTGCAAATTTTGAAGTTACAAAGTGATACCAAATGTCTTTAATTCTGGTATGACTAGAATTGAATTGCAGCAATTAACTTAAAATGAATTAACCAAGTGAGATTTAGTTTAATACAGTATTGCAAATGTCCATTGTTTGACTGCTGCTTCAGTGAAACAGCGGAGGGAAGTGCAGCATTTAGAAAGCAGGGTTCCACAAATAACCCTTCTCTACAACAATTGCACATGAAACATTGAACATAGCAAAACAGCGCAAATATGCTGTCATGTAACCATGCAATGAGATATTAGATCAGGTTACCAAAAGCTCGGACAAAAAGCTAAATAATTAAATAAATAAGAACTGCGGATAATGTCACTTTTGAGCAGATCAGGAAATGGACTGTCAATGTTTTGGTAATAACACACTGCAGCATCCATCGGAGATAAAGATATATTGCTGGGTCTTCCCCAAGCAATAAGCAAAAAGAGGAAATCTCAGAATACGGACAGGGCTGGCTGGGGGAGGAATCCAGACCAACAAAAGGTGTTCATTGGATAAGATGAGAAGAGAGGTGAGGATTGATTTTGTCTGTGAGAAGGGAATCAGAGTGAAAGGGAGAAAGACAGAACTGGGGGAAGGCCACAGTGGGAAGAAGTGTGGGGGAGGAGTTGGTTTTAATGAAAGCCAGAGAAGTTAATGCCATCTGGTTGCAGGGTGGAGGGTGTCAATGTTTTGGGTCGGGACCCTTCTGGCCCCAAATGTTGACTCTCCATTTCTCTCGGTAAATGCAGATGAGCCCTTCTGGCTTCTCATTGTTTGTCAAAAAGCTACGTTTTAGTAAACACGGTAATGAAAAAAGGATTTTTGAGAATGAAGGGTTTAGGGAAGGAGGCCCAGAGCCTAAGAGCGTGGCCTTTGCAATAACTGCCTGCAATGTTATCCTTGAATAATTCATAAAAAGCGGCAAGAAAAAGGTGACGTCAAAGAAAATTCAGCATAGAAGCTGAACATCAACCAATTGATAAAAGTGCTATCCTGCCTAATCCCAGCTTCTCGATAGTTGGCTGCACAAGTCGTAGCTCTTCATGTGCACATCCAGATCTTTTTTAATGGGATGAGGGCTTCCTTTAAGTAGTAAGTTCCAGTCTCCTTTCACACTGTGGCAAAAAATATTTTTCTCAACCCCTCCCTTCCCCTTGTACTAATTACTTTAAATCCATGCTCCTTATTTTTGAACCCTCCCTTAAGAAGAATAAGTCCTGTCTATTTATGCAGAAAACATAGAGCATAAAATGTTACAGCACAGTATATGCCTTTTGTAACCATGATGTTGCACCGACCCAACATATACCTACCAACAAATACTAAGCCCTCATTTCCTCATAGCCCTCCAATTTTTGTTAATCCATGTGCATCTCTTAAATACCCCTATTGTTTCAGCCTCTTCCACCACCTCTGGTAATGCATTCCAGGCACCAAAACCCTCCGTGTAAAAAACTTAACCCTTATGTCGTTCCTTAACACGGTTGGTGTAGCGATTAGCGCAACGCCTTTACAGCACCACCAATCGGGAATCAGACCAGGGTTCGAGTCCTGCGCTGTCTGTAAGGAGTTTGTACGTTCTCCCTGTGTTTGTGTGGGTTTTCTCCAGGGGCTTTGTTTCCTCCCACTGTTCAAAAATGTACAGGGATGTAGGTAAATTGGGGGTAACTTGGGTGGTACTGACTCGTGGGCCGATATGGCCTATTAGCTGTATGAATGTCTGAAAAACTTTCCTCCCTTCACTTTGTATAGACCAAAGACAACTCCACCTGATCTAATTCCTCCTCATAGTTACAATATCCTAGTCTGGGCAACATCCTGGTGAATCTCCCCAGTGGTCTCTCCAGTTCTCTTCTGTGATGCGATAACTGGATCTTCACCAGGTATGCAAGTTGTGATCTTACTTGTGTTTTTAATTCCAGCATAACATCCCTGCTCCTACAGTGTCTCAAATGATAAAAGAAAGCATCCTACATGCCTTTTTAATCAACTTATAGATCTGTCCTAACTTTAAGGATCTATAGATATGCACTCCAACGCCCCTCTGTTTTATGATACCTCTGTTTCAGAATCTTCCCATTCCATGCCACACTGCAGCCACCTCACACTTCCTTGAATGGAGTTCTATTTGTCATTTTACTGCGCAAATAACCCTTTTGTAGCCTAAAGAACTTCTTACTACAATCACAGCCAGTGTTTATATAATTAGCGAACTTCTTTATCATGTTTCTTTATATTAATGCCTAAATCATTAATATATAAAAGAATAACTGGAAGGAATAGAGTCTGCATCCCTGTGGAATCCCGCTGGAAAGAACCACAACAATACCCATCTATCATTACACCTTACTTCCTGCCAGTAAGCCAATTTTAGAACAGAGCACACAGAACAGCACAATGTATGTGCCAAAATAAACGAATCCCATCTGCCTGCACATGATCCATATCCCTCCATTCCTATGCCTGTTCAATGCTTCTTACCCAAAGCTTCTTCCAACATAAGGTTCCCCCGCCTTTAATTTTCTGGATTATCCCTATTGCCTTTCAAACAAGGGAATGGTCTTGGCTACTCTCATGTCCCATGGGACCTTAATTATGGCTGGAGAGGATACAAAGATCTCCATCTAGGCCCCAGAAACCTTCTCTTTTGCCCCTCTCAATAATATAGAGTAGATCTCATCAGGCCCTGGGGACTAATCTGCCCCAATGTTCTTCAGAAACTCAAGACTTTCTCTTCACATCAACATGGCCTCATTCTGATCTCACTCTCCACTCTGTCCTTCAGCTTGGTGAGTACTGGTGCAAAGCTCTCATTTAGTATCTCACCCATTTCTTCTGACTCCAGACATAGATTCCCTTCTACATCCTTTAATTATCCTACCTTCTCCCTAGCTACCCTCCTCTTGGATTTCCTGATTCTGTTTGAGTTCTTCCCTGCTTTCTTGATTTTCCTTCAGGATCCCAAGTGATTTCAGGTTCCTAAACTTTATATTCACTTAATTTTCTTTCTTGACTAAATTCACAACATTTCTCACGGTTCCCAGACTTTGCCATCCTTGTCTTTCTTCCTCACTGGAACATGCCAGCCTGGAATTCTGTCTCTGACCAACTTCCACATGTGAGAGGTAGATTTCCACCACAACAGCTGCTTTCAAGTCTGCTCTCTCCAAATCATGCAAAATTATTTTTTTTATTTATTATTTTGATTTAGAAATGTCTGAAGGGGGTCTCACAAAATCGTTGAGGACACAGCATCTTCCAGCTACTCTCATCGGGGAAGAGGTACAGGAGTTTCAGAGCCAGAAACATCAAGCTAAGAAACAGCTTCTTCCCTTGGGCAGTGAGACTGCTGAATGACTGATGAACTGTTCACACAATCCCTCAGAGACTCTACTATTTATTTAACAAGATTTATTTTCATATATGTACTGCACATAAATCACTTGAAAATATGTCTTTAAATGTGTTTGCATGCTTTTACACTGAGGACTGAAGAATGCTGTTTTGTCCAGTTGTACCTATACAACTGAATGATAATAATAAGCTTGAACTTGAATTTGAATGTAGTCAAAATTGCCATCTCCCAATTGAGCATTTTTTTCCGAGGTTTAGACTTACTCTGATCAACTCTTTGAAAAATGAAGATGTGATCACTGTTCCCAAAATGCTCTGAAACACCATCATCTGGCCTGTCTCATTTCACAATACAAGGTCCAGTATGAACTGGATCCTGTCTGAATAATTTGCATACTGTTTCAAGAAGACCCCTCTTGGATGCACCTCATAGATTGTTCCCCATCAAAGCCTCTTGCACAAAGGAAGTCCCAATTAATATTGGAAAAAATAAAGTCATCCACTACGACAACCTGTAACTTTTCATTTTTATATTTGTTCCTCTATCTCTTACTGGCTATTGGGTGATCTAAAGTAGAACCCTGTCATCGAGATAACACCTTTCCTATTTCTGAGCTCTACCACATCGCCTATGCAAATGATGCTTCCAGTACACTCCAGTCCTTAGTGGTCAATTGTGAAATCTTTCCTGATCGGTGATGTGACTGCACCACCTCTTTAACATCCCTCTCTGTCACATCTGAAACATCCATACCTTGAACTGTCAGTCCTTTTCCTCTCTCAACCAAGTCTGTAATTGGCACAACAATTCCGTGCAATAATCCAGGATCCAAGGTCAACTGCTTTACTCATAATACACCTTGCACTGAAATAAACACACCTCCGTGTTCATTAATCTGGTTCTGCCTATCTTTCCAATCGGATTTATAAGGCCTAACCCCTACCTTTTCTCCACTTGCTTACATATTGCTCCCAATTACCTTTCAATTTACAAATTAATCTACACCTTTATTCCTTCTACCAACATTCATAACCAGACACTTCCCTATGCTATATTCCTTCTGCCACTTCTTCGCCCATTCTCCCAATCTGTCCAATTCCTCTGCAGCCCCCCTGCTTCTTCCACCTATCTTTATATCATCCACAAACTTGGACACAAAGGCATCAAAAGGTCTTCCTCCACAGCATTTTAAGAGGTCTAATTTGGCCCTTCAGGAGTAGATGTCTCTTAGTTTACAAGTTAAAAGAAAATGCTGCCAATTTAAGAATCTTGCCTAATAAGAATAGAATGTTGTGCTTGGCAAGCGTTACCAATATCCTGCGGAAACCTTCTTACTCCAAGCAGTCCTGATGTCTCCCCACGGGCAGGAGATACACCAGGAATGTTTCTCAGTTCCAGAACACTTGAGAGAGAGCTGCCTTTTCCTTCTGATTAATTTCTCGCCATCATTGCATGTTGTAGGATTTATGAACCTCCATTCTATTCCTGTCTTTAAAGCCTTCCATCAACACAGAATTGTGCAGTCTCCTGGTGTCATGGAAACAACCAGGTGGAGCTAGGAATTATATTCCTATTAATATTTGATCAGCACAGTGCACTTCTGACACTGTGTATTGATTCCAAGCTTACAGAGAACTCTAGTGATATCTCAAGTGCTCTTTTTCTGTCTAATTAACAGGTTGCAAGTAAAATCATGAAGTCATTTTATTTCAAAGGATTATGGTGAAAGACAAGCAATTTTTGTTTTGGTAAAGGAGGAATTTCAGCTCCATTATACATTGAGAAATAAGTAGAAAGTGCAGTAACTGCATTACTATGTTCACAATAGTCATTAGTTTCACAAGAGAAGAAGTTAGCTTTCCATCTCAAATTAACCAACTGAATCTTTTTAGCAAGACTATTTCAAAGGAAGGAAAGGCAAAAAGACATGTTTTGTATTCTGTATGAAATAATGGCACTGATGAACGTTTCTGGTCAATTAGAAGCCCTGTCATCTGAATGCAGCTCATCTAATGCAGTATCAAACAGTCGTACAGCACAGAAAGTGTTTCCATTGGTGGGGGAACCACAACTAGAGGACATAGCCTCAAGATTCAGGGGAGTAGATTTAGGGCGGAGATGAGGAGGAACTGTATTCCCCAGAGGGTGGTGAAGCTGTGGAATTTGCTGCCCATTGAAGCAGTCGAGGCGACCTCAGTAAATATATTCAAGACAAGATTGGATAGAGGAATTAAGGGATATGGAGAAAAGGCAGGTGAGCCTATCATCAGATCAGCCGTGATCACAGTGAATGGTGGAGCAGGCTCGATGGGGCGAATGGCCGACTCCTGCTCCTATTTCTTGTTATTATGATCTAAGTTACTAAGCTTACTGCCCATTTACACCAATCCCAAAATGATCTAATTTTTCAATTCTCCCCTCACTCTCATCAACTCTCATACAATTTCTACCGCTCACCTAAACACTAGTGGCAATTTAGCCAATCAACCTGCATGTCTTTGAGCAATTCCGCAGCACCGAGAGGAAACCTACTCGGTCATAGGGACCACCAGGCGGACTCCCCACACAACAGCACCTAATCAGGATTGACTCCAGGTCTCTGGCATTGCGCGGAAGCACAATAGCTCTGCCCGCATGCCATGCCATGATGACAAAGGTGGTGTTTTAATTAGAGATGATAAGTTGAGACTCTCTCTGCTTACTTCGACAGATGGAAAAGATCCCTTCATGCTAGCTTGAGGCAGAAAAAAGGATTCCAGCCAGAATTTATACTTCAGTGTAATAGATTATCTGTGCAACCACCTTCTGGAACTTGTTACATGCAAATTAGTTCTGAATTTCATACAATGACTATAAATACTATCAAACTAATCACATCATTTTGGGACATCATGAGATTGCCAATAGGAGCTCTAAAAATTAAAGCTCATTTTCATTTCATCTGAAGGTTACTGTGTGCATACTGTTCAGTGAAGTTTCACATGAAGATCACGAGGGGTCACATCTGAAACTACAACTGCAGTGGGTGCATTGCACAGCACATTCAAGCAACCCACTGCTCCATTTCACAGCATTGCTTGTTTAAATTACAGGTTTGAGTCTTCTCATCAGAATATTACCATTTAGTTCATATGCAGTGAATTTTTATGAGAAATGGTTCTGCCATTTCTGTGAAGAAGTTGTTTACACCATTTGTTCCAAAGAGTTTAACATTTTCTCCCAAACTCTTTTGAGCTGTGGAAATTTAACTGGCAAATAATGGTCACAGCTCAAATAGCATCCAACATGGAGACTGACATATTGATGGCTGGTAGCCTTACTGCTTCAGTCTTCTCAGGAAGTGTAGTCGCTGTGGCGCCTTCCTGACAAGTGAGGAGATATTGTGTGTCTATGATAGGTCACTAGTTAAGTGAACTCAAAGGAACTTGGTGCTCTCCACTCTCTCCAGTACTGGTCCTCCTGAAGTTCATGATCATCTCCTTTGTCTTGTCCATGCACCATTTTCATTTCTTCTCTATAGTGCTACTCGTCATTCTTGCTGATGAGGCAACTACTGATGTATCAATTGTAAACTTGATGATTAGAGCTGGATCTGGTGATGCATAGTACCGTGAACAGGAGTGGGCTGAGCACACAGTCCTGCGGTGCTCCATTGCTCAGCAAAACGCGACTTTTCGATCTGCTATTGACCCGGACAGACTGCGGTCTTTCTGTTAGGAAGTTCAGAATCCAGTTACAGAGAGAGTTTACCAGAAGCTGCCATAGAATTGATGGGATGAATGGCATTCTTTTGAGCCATAATAATTCTATGATTCTATCAGTGCTAGAGTCTACATAAAGCAATCTTTGATATTTATACTAAAGTGCCCAAAGTATGGGGCAAACCAACATTGGGAGCGATGCCTCTAATCTTGTACAATATTAAAAGTATTAATTAATCAGTCTTCTATGATCTATTTTATGGGTTATTAATATCATTGGGAATAAAAACATTTAATGGTTGCCTGTACTTTTAATTTAATAAAGATACAATTTGAGTTTTGATTCTGTTACCTATTGTTTGAATAGCAGAGAATAAATCAGACCAGATTCAGAATTAGGTTGTCGCTGCTTTAACTTGTACAAACCAAGTGGGAATGTTGCATCTTTTTGTCTTATTTTTGCACTTTAGAGCTTGACTGGAGATCATTCTTTCATCTGATATACAGATTTTTTTTGAACTTGCTTCCCAACTAACCATTTGCTGTGCCTACGTCAACTAATCACCGTATTTTGAGTTTCTGACTCAGTTGCGAGTCATTGCTACTTACGTAAGTACCATCCCTAATGTCAGTGGTGTGTCTAAAGCCATTATCACTGATAATTTCTCCTGAATGCCAAATCTGGATAGGGGTAATGACAGCAGTACCACAGCTTCTTCCGATTCTCATTAAACTCATCGACATTTCATGATGTTTATAAATCAATTGAAAAATAATTGAACTAGATTGCAACTTTTATTTGAAGAAATTCTATAAATGTGGCACGTGTTTGTTCCAAATTGAGTGAATGTTGGATTCAACCTCTTGTGCTTAGCTCTTAAAAGCAGCTCTGACAATTCTTACGTTTCGATGTTTTTGGACAATATCGACTAGAAAGAATGCCATAAACATTATCCCTCAAAACATTGAATCCTTGATAATTTGCACTTAATATTGTCAATCTTCTGAGCTGTATTTTTAATTATAAGCGAGCCTTGGAGCCTTGGAACCTTGGAGCGGACACCCAGCAAAATAAGAGAGAATGGAGACATAAGGGGGAGACAGCGGGAGTCAGATAGAGTACCAAGAGAGCATGATTGAAAAGAAAACCATGTCTTAAAAATCCTGGCCCTAAGTTCCCCTCCCTACAGTCTTGCTGTAACTTCATAAGAAGATCAGGAAATCCTCTGCAGCCGTTTGGCGATCTTCACAGGTCTGACTGACAGCAAGATTATCTGGTAGAGAGGGCAAAATGCAAATTATGGGAGGATCTCAATGAGACAAGCAGCATCTGTCAGGGAAAGGAACTGTTAACACTTCAGGCTGAGATCCCGCATCGGGACCAAATGGGGGGAGGGAAGAGAGGGGAAGTGGTGAGACCAGGGCCAGTAGATGATAGATGGATTGAGAAGGTGCAAAGGATGATGTTCAGATGGAGGCAGGTGGGTAAGGAGGAGGGGTGGAATTGGCAGGTCATTGATAGGAGGATGAAGAGAAACAGAAAGGGCAGAGGGAAGGAGGGTGAAGCAGAAGAAGGATGATAAGGCACCCAGTGCTGAAACCTGATGTAAGAGGAAGGAGATAATGGGAACCAATGGTGCCTCCCCCTCTCCGTATGACACCGCCACCACCAACCCCCCACCCTGGTCCGACATCACCACCCCCCTCCTGGTTCTGCCACCACTGGAAAATCAGTGTGGCCCGCCATTCAACCACCTGGCATGTGTCGTGGTGCCTTTTTACATGATCACTTTACTTTAATACCTGGCTCCGTCCCTGATGGGAACCCTTAAGGAAGAAGGGAAGCAGAGGGGAGGAGATCTATTGATGAAATGTGTGGGCGGAAGGCGGATGAAAGTGGGAGAAGGGGGCTTGGCAAAGAGGACAGTAATGTACAAACTAGAGGGAGGGAGATAACTCTTCAGGAGGTAACACCATTGGGTTCTAGACTACCGGGGTAGAATATGAGGCATTATTCCTTTAGTTTGCATTAGGCCTTATTCTGGCAGTGGGAAAGACAAAGGACAGACAGTGTGGGAATGGGAAGAAATTTAAGTAATATGGAACTGGGAGGTCAGGATAGCGAAGAGAGCGCAGATGTTCTACAAACTGGCTGCCTCATCTGTACTTGGCCTCATCCAAAGAGGGGGCCACCCCAGGAGGACTGAATGCAGAAGATCCTCCTTTGTGACTGTAGTCCACTACCAGTAACCTCCAAGACTAGGCTGAGGGAACAATAGGCTTTAATGTACAGACGAAACTTCCTGGCCCGGATCCAGGTATAGGATTGGCGGGAAGGGAGAGGTGGCTCAACTTTTATGGCCCAGGACCACGGGGGTGGAGTCATAGAGTATGGCCAGCTCCATATATACAGTAGTCAATCATAACTATATACAATGGAGGAAACATATCACCACAGTGACCAAATAGAAAAACAACTTCATGACCAAGATTTTCTGTCATCCCTCCAAGTAGCTCCTTTGCCTGTTTTTCACCTGATGCTTCAGTGCATTTTTTTTTCCACATTTAAAGGCTGCTATTGTTGTAACAATGAAAATCACTGCATTCAAAGTTAAGAATACCAAAAACAAGTCTTGGTTCGATACAAACACCTCACTACCCTTGCACATTTACTTTTCGCCTATGGCAAGAGGCAGCTTGCTTTACTGTGCTGCAGTTTGGCTTTGTGTTTGTAGACCTGTGAGCAAACACAAGATTGTATCCTGCAGTTTTTGAACCTTGCCCTGCCCTTGACTTTTGAACTCTTGCATTTCATTCTTTAATAGATCAGTTCCAATCAGGTTGCCCAAGGGGGTCATTGCTGATGCGAATGGGAAGTGGTGGTTGATTAAGTGCACTCTTTTCCAACAACCTGGAAAATCCCCAGTGCACGCATGTCTGTGACCACATTAAATAAAGCTGCTAAAGTGAAACTTATCAAATAATTCTCTCTCTATATTTGGTGTTTTTTTTCTTTGGCTTGGCTTCGCGGACAAAGATTTATGGAGGGGGTAAAAAGTCCACGTCAGCTGCAGGCTCGTTTGTGGCTGACAAGTCCGATGCGGGACAGGCAGACATGATTGCAGCAGTTGCAGGGGAAAATTGGTTGGTTGGGGTTGGGTGTTGGGTTTTTCCTCCTTTGCCTTTTGTCAGTGAGGTGGGCTCTGCGGTCTTCTTCAAAGGAGGTTGCTGCCCGCCAAACTGTGAGGCGCCAAGATGCACGGTTTGAGGCGTTATCAGCCCACTGGCGGTGGTCAATGTGGCAGGCACCAAGAGATTTCTTTAGGCAGTCCTTGTACCTTTTCTTTGGTGCACCTCTGTCACGGTGGCCAGTGGAGAGCTCGCCATATAACACGATCTTGGGAAGGCGATGGTCCTCCATTCTGGAGACGTGACCCATCCAGCGCAGCTGCTGAATATTTGGTGTCATATAATAGTAAAGCCATTGAAAGCATGAAGAACAGTCTGCAAGCAAACCTGTGCTACCTATACCCACATTGAAAGCCTCATTAGGGTTAGTCTGAGCAACCATAGATGCTGAAGTGGACATTCCTGAGATGTGTATTTAATGGGATCTATTGTTCTGTTGTATGAGGAGACTCTGCCAGCTGTCTCCCACAAGAGCAGCGGCAGTTTGGCAAGTGTTTTCTATCGGTACCGCTGTTTGGCCCCGTCATCCACAATCCTCACCATTAATGGATCCGTGGGGCTGTAGCAATATGATTAATAAAGCCACATGAAAAATCAATTACACAGGTGGAAAGAACAGGAGAGCATCTCTTGTTTCAATCATCATTTTCATCAGCGCTGTTGACCTGTATTGACCTTTCTATATGGAGGTTAATTATGTTTTGGAGAATCAGACATCACATTTCTTGTGTCTTTCATTTTGCTCCTCAATCTTTTCCATTGTTCTGCGTTATTAATGTTCCAGCTTTAAAGGTGAAGAGTTCTATACGATAACAACTGAGCTATGTTCTCATCCTGTTTTTTTTGCACCTCATGCATTATCCATCCAAGGATTTCACAATAAAGCTCAGCAGATTGCCATTTCACTGAGAGTGATATGAGGCGCAGCCACTCTTCTGACTTCAGACACTCCTGCTAACTGTGCACATCAGATGACTTGTACTGTTGCTGGTACAAATTACTCTCTCATGAACTATCTCATAAAGTATACCTTGCTTAGGAATGAGTAAAGCGGCAGGGTATTGTTTAAAATATGGAGTAAAAAAACAGCAACGAGCCAGTTAAGTCAATAATCAGACATTGTTTCCCTCTGACATTTTCCAATAATTATAATGAAAAGCCAGGCCATAGGTGGCTGAAGTAGTAACGATTGCTCCTGTGTCTGGTATTCAAATGGTTGGTTTTAAAATACAGGTACCACCTCGTGATGTTTTGCTATGAGAAGCCTCCGCCCTTTGCTGAGATTCTGTGGCATCAGGGTGTTGAGGGACCTCTCACACTGTGCTGTATTTCCCAGGATCTGTGGCTCGGTCTCTGGCTTCTAGGGTGTCATCATTTGCCCTAAATGCCAGCCATAAGGCAGGCGTAAATTGGATAAAGAGCTAAATGAAGACACAGTAAAACCCTACGGGGATTGGTAGATGCCAGATAAGTGAATTTTCCATTTCCTTGAAACACACTAATACACCAGCATTAAGAATAAACAGTTTAAAAGACAAAAATACTGTACTTACACTGAACAAAATTCACTTGCATGAATATATAAACCTTAAAGAAATTTATTTTAAGTCACATTCTTTGAAAACATTTAAGCGTCGGTGCATCTACAGGCCCTACAGAGCTGCCCGAAAGACGAATAATAGTATTATAGATAATTAACAGTTATGGAACTGTTGAGGAGGAAGAGTGCATGCACGTGTTGTGTTATATACATGGAGTTTTGATGTTCACTTTGGCGCCATCTTGGCATGAATAAATATGCTTATAGCTTCTCTCAAGTGAGGTTATTTTCAAAAGGGAAAATGCACAACAAGGTGGCGACAAGGATGAAAAAATTAAAATTCCATACTCTGGACGACAAAGCGGGACAGCTGGGGGCCAGATGCCAAGAGAGGTGCCAAACAGCCAGGGGGGACCAGATGCCAGGAGAGGGACCAAACAACCGGAGGTGGGACAGCCAGGGGCCAGATGCCAAGTGAGGGGCCAAACAGCCTGTGCTGGGACAGCCGGAACAGGATGCCCACAGAGGGGCCATGCAGGATGAAAAATTCCACACACCGGATGACAGGATCTACAGGATTTCAGGTATAAACGAAGTCGGAGGGGAAAATTTGGTGAAAAAGGAACAACGTTGAGCTGTAGCGAGACGAAAGCACGTGCTCAGCAGCAGGAGAAAAGGAGGAAACTCGAGAGGAAGACAACAAAAAAAATGAGAAGAAAGAAAGTGAGTAAGAGAGGGTGAAAGAGAAAAAGAGAAAGTGAGAGGGAAACAGCAAAGGGAGAGAGAGAAAGTGAGAAAGAGGGCCAGATGCCAAGAGAGGGGCGGAACAGCCGGGACCAGGACAGCTGGGGAAAAACATCCAGTGAGGGCCAAACAGCCAGAGCCGGGACAACCAAGCGGCCAGAGGATCAAGGGGAGGAGGAGGAAGTTTTGGCAATTAAACCTCCAAAAAGTTGAAAAGTCATACTGTGGTTCGGTGTTCTTCATCCCTGAGAAGAATTCCAGATAACGGGAATTTGATTGTATATTCAATCTTGATTTTTAAAATACTTTAAAAACTTCTCAGGCATCTTTTTCCTATCAAGTAACTGAAATAAAAATCTGTGTTTCACAATTTCTTCCTTCATAGGTTTGGAGGGGTTGGGTAAGAGCCCATTCCCCATCTCCAACAAAAGGACACAGCATAAAATGCCACTAAAGGTGTTGCAGCCATCACCTGTGAGGGGGGCACCACCGGCAGCACTCATGTGCTGAATGTGGTTGGGTATGAAATGCACAGCAAGGCGGGCCATTCTAGTTCAGGCAGGAGATTGGACAGTGAGCAGCCCACTTATGACTGCCAACAATAGGGGTGTCACAGGCAGGTGCCCAGGCACACATCTGATCCTCTACCGAACAGTGATGTATTTCTCTCCCAGCAATAAGATTCCGAGTCTGAAAATGACATGAGCTTGAGACAGAGGGGGAAAACTGCTGAATGGAGCCAGATAGACTACTGCAAAAAGCTCAGGAGTTGGGGTTATAGGGAGGAGGAGGAGGGTGAGGGGTGGGGGTGGGGGGGTAACAAGAATGAAAATGCACAATCACTCTGCAGAAACAACACTCTTCTATCACCAGTGTAGCAGTGTCCAGAGACATTTCACACAAATGTTATCGATCATGATTTAGTGCCCAGCTGCAAACGGAAACATTAGAACAGATGACCAAAAGTCAGTCAGCAAGATGGGCTTAAGAGTGCTCTGGTTTACGTCCACCGTTCAACATGTACGGGGATTGTAGGTAAATTGGGGTATTATGGGCCAGAAGGACCTGTAAGTGTGATGCATGTCTAAATCACAAGGAAAAAAGGAGCTTCCTAATGGAAGAGAGAGTTCGAGTCATTCAGGTATGGAATCCAGCACCACAAAAAGACAATTAATTATGTCTGGTACGTGCAAGAGGACAAATAAGGGGATTAGAATGAAGGAAAAAGCTGTGCTCTGACAGTTCTAAAGTTAACTTATTTTGTTGTTATATTTTCATGGAAAAATAACACATACCACACCATCCCTGACCTCATCATTTCCAATTAACTCTCTTCCACAGCCTTCGACCTCATTTTCGAACCTCTCACTGCCCTGTTTTACCTCCTATCCAAGATACACACACCTAAATGCCCCGTAGACCCTTGTCTGCATCTACTCCTGCCCCACTGAATTTGTATTATCTCTGATAACTTTTTCCCCTTTCATGATCTCTCCACTTCAATTTGGAATACAAACTGTCCACAAACATACTCCGTAAGCCCAATGACTTGCACAGTTACCTCGACTACCTCTTTCCACCTGAACTCCTGTAAGGATTCTATTCCTTTTTCTCAATTCCTCCATCTCCGTCACATCTGCTCCCAGCAAAAAGTTTTCCATTCCAGAATATCTGAGAAGTCCTCCTTCAGAAAATGTGGTTTCTCCTGCACTGCCATTAGCTCGACCCTCATCCGCATCTCCTCTATTCCCCACATTTCTTCCCTAGTCCCCTTCACAACAGATGCAAACAAAGACAGGTTTCCATTGCTGTCACCTACCACCTCACCAGCCACCACATCCAACATATTATTCTTCTGCAATTTCCACCACATCCAATGGGATCCCACCACCTGACACTTTCCCTTATGTTCCATCTCCTCTTCCCATAGAGATTGCTTTGCCTGTGATTCCCTCATCTGCTCATCCCTTCCCACCAATCGTGCTCTTGGTTCCTACCCTTTTAACCACAAGAAATGCTACACTTGTGTGCATATCTCCTCCATCACCCCTATTCAGAGCCAGAATGTCAATCTGTCGGGGTCATTTATCGTTTCCAGTGCTCCCAATGTGGCCTCCTCTACATCAGGGAGACTGGATGCAGACTGGGATATCACTTTCACTCTGTCCACTGCAAGAGCCTTCCTGTGGCCAACCACTTCAATTCCACACTCCATTTCCACATTAAAATATGTGTCCATGGCCTCATGTACTGCCATATTGAGGCCAATTATAAATTGGAGAAATAATCTTAAATTCCATCTCAACAGTGTCCAACCACTCAGCATTTATACTGACCTCCTCCCTGGACTCTCTTTCTTTCCCTCATCCCCTTCCTTCTCTGAACAAAGAACCATCTTTCTTAGCACCTCACCCCCCTACCAACCCCTAGCCCTGTCTCTTCTTCCCTCTCACATATGTATCCGCCTATCAGCTGCTAGCTGACATAAGGAATCAAGCCCTAAACGCCAGTTGCCTTTTGCTTTCCATGGACTCTGCAGGTCCTGCTGAGTTTCTCTGGCACTTTTGCGTACTGCATTCGGGTAGCAGTTTCCCTAATTCACCAATATTTTTCTCATTGGATTATTTTTTTAAAAACACCTATAGACACTACTTATACATTCGAATGTAAATATGACAGGTATTTTCACGTTGATTAAAATATAACAACACATTATACTACTATAGAGTAATAGTAGATTATCTAATTTACAAATATTCATTGAGATTCCAGTTATTGAAATTCAACTTTCGATTTAATAATAGGATCTACAGTAGATTAGGGAAAACAATTAAGTTAGATTGTGTTCCTGCTAAGATCCAAATGCTTAACTTGCATCCGTCTTAAAATTGTTCAACTCAGCTGATCCATTTAAAGAAAATCATAAAAATAAAAATTGATGAACAAATTTTAATAAAGGCCTTGCAAAAGGATTCATAGCAAAAATGAAAAGAGAAATATAAAATATGCTTTTGAGAATTTGTTGTGAATTAGGTAATGCCATCAAGATCATATTTATTGCTCCCCCTAATTGCCCTGAGTCCTTTGTCTTGTCGTCTTTATTTTTATGATACTTCAATTTGAAATTTCCAAGCTTATGTAACCAGCAATGTTAATGGGACCCATCCATTTAATGTGCTGTGCCAGTGAGGCAGCTTGGAAGTGATGCTGATGCCATAACTTATGCTTCTTGGAGATAAAGAATTCAAGGGAACAATGCAATTGGTGGATGATCAATTACACAAAGATTGAAGTTGCTGAGACTGAAGGCTTTTATTTGCAAGAGATGGGACACTGTCCCCGTGTTGGTCGCTCGTACTGACCCGGACTCGATCTGGGGGCAGGCTTGTGGCACGACAACCTTTATGGGGAAGAAAGTGGAGGAATCATGAGCCGGGTCAACCAGGCATTTACATACAACGAATATGTGCAATTGAGAGCACATGAAAATGTGACAATGGGCTGGTGGTGGATAAGAATGATGCAGTAAATATTGAGGCCAGTGGCAAAGGCATCAATCAAGTAAATATCTGCAGTTCTGGAGGTTATTTGGCTTTCTTTTTGAACAGAAAAGTAACATTTATTACATTGTTTAAAGTTATAGCAGGCTGTCCATACTTTTCTACGTTGAAGATAAATAAGCCAGTGGAAAGAAATACTTCACCAGTTTAACAGAACTTTTAGCTTTAATGCCTGGAACCCTCAGGCATTGGGAATTCCAGCAATTAAAAGGGGGATAGTTGAATTGGACCCAGGAATTAGTTAACAACAGAAATGCTGGAGGAACTCAGCCGAATCTGCAGCGTCCATAGGAGGTACAGATATATTACTGACGTTTCGGGCCTGAGCCCTTCTTCAAGGTGTGAGCTAATAGGAGGCAAGGGGCCTATATTAAAAAGCTGGTGAAAAGGGAAGAATGGGAGGGGGGTGGTACAGACCAACAGACAAAAGGTGTTAATTGGATATGATGAGGACAAGAGAGGAAAGGTGAGAATTGATAGGGGGAGGAGGGTAGTTTCTGGCTCTGTGAAAGGGAGAGAGGGAAAGGGAAAGAGAGAGAGAGAGAGCGCAACCTAAAGGAAAGGAGACAAGGAAAATATGCGGGGTGGGGGGGATGGTCGCTACAAGGTACCCTTGCAGTGATGTTCATTAGTCAAGAGGTCAGAATTGTTCCCTATGCTGAAATACATTACACCTGATAAAAACTTTGCAGTCAAGCTTCACACATAGAAACATAGAAGATAGGAGCAGGAGTAGGTCATTCGACCCTTCGAGCCTGCTCCGCCATTCAACGAGATCATAGCTGATCTTAAAGCTCAGTATCCCGTCCCCGCCTTCTCTCCGTAACCTTTAATACCCTTATACTGAAGAAATAGATCTAATTCCCTCTTAAATATATTTAATGAAGCTGCCATCAGCATTGATCTCTGGGCCATTCCTCTGCAGCTTTCCCCACCCTCTCAGTATCAAAACTCCCACAACCCACTCTGGAATCATTTCACCCTCCCCTCCCCCCCCCCCCCCCCCACCCCACCATGTTCTACTTGCCTGCCTGTCAATCTGGTGGGGGGAGGAAATTGCTTGGGAAAGTTAAAAGACGCCCTGCAGGGAACTTCAGGAGGTTGTCAGGGAAACCCACACTACCACAGTTCCAATCTCCCAGTTTTCTTCATCGCTTCAAGTAAAGCGCAGAAAATCAATGAATGCTGGTTTCTGACCAAAGTATTGCTTGCGATGGTCTGTGTTCGAAGGCGGTGCAGGATAGCGCCGTGGTACTGTTGGCAGTACTACTTTCTCACAGCTCCAGATTTGATCCTGATCTCCAATGCACGTTCTCCCTGTGACTGTGTGGATTTCCTCTGGGCTTGGAATACATCCAAAGATTTGCACTTTGCTCCTCTAAATTAAACCTAGGGTCATTGAGTGGTAGAATCATGGAAATAAGAGGTGGGGCGGGGGGGAAATAAGAAACATGGTAATGGAGTTGTTTTTCTAGCTAGCAGAGACTTGATGAGCCACATCTGTGTCTGAAACAAGTATGGGAGGTATGAAGAAGTACTCCTTGATGCAGTTTGAGCTGCATTAGTTTAGAGCCATAGAACATTGGAGGACAGAAACAGGCCCTTTAGGCCCTTCTAGTCTGTGCTGAACTATTATTCTGCTTAGTGCCACGGATCTGCACCAGTCCATAGCCGCCCTATCCATGTGCCTGTCCAAATTCTACTTAAATGTTAAAATTGAGCCTGCATTTACCATTTTAGCTGGCTGCTCGTTCCACACTCCCACCACTCTCTGTGCAAATAAATTCCCCCTCATGTTTCCCCTAAACATTTCCCCTTCACCCATGTCTTCTTGTTGGTATCTCACCAACCTTCAGTGGAAAAAGCTTATCTACATTTATTCTGACTCTACCCCTCATAATTTTGTCTACCTCTATTAAATCTCCCCTCATTCTTCTACACTTCAGGGAATGAAGCCTTAACTGGTTGAATCTTTCCCTGCAATTCAGTTCCTGAAGTCTGAGCAGCATCCTAGTAAATTTTCTCTGCGTTCTCTTATTGACATCTTTCCTGTATTTAGGTGACCAAAACGGTACACAATACTCCAAATTTGGCCTCACCAATGTCTTATACAACTTAACCATAACATCCCAACTCCTATACTCAGTACTCTCCTTACAACCCTATCCCCCCATGACGCCAATTTCAGGGAATTATATATCTGTTTCGCCGCATTAGAGTTGCATTTTCCCCCTTGTTTTATCGTGAAAGCTTACTGGCAATTCCAAGCCATTTGTAGTTGGTGCAAGGAATGGAAAAAGAAAAGGAATGGATCCTTAATAAAAAAAAAAAATCACTTGTATCAGAGAAATTTCCATTATCTGCTTCGGGATTAACTTACATAAATATGTCAAGTGAGTTGGGCAGGATGGAAATCCAGTTGGCTGCTATTTAATCAGATTGATATAGAACCGGTAGTCCTCAAATTGGCAGCTGCTGATCCATGATAATTTGAACATTTCTAATGCAAGCCTAACAACTGCATTCTCAGTAAGGGTACTATACCGTTAGTTTATTTCCAATCCAGTAAACCTAGCCTGCATTCAATGACTCACTGCCAACACTTACAAATATCATCTCTAATCTCTCCGGGTACCCAAATGCAAATACCATCTGTCCCTTGAATTTATACACTTAAAATCTTATTTTAGTTGATTTATATCTTTACTCCAAATTAAAGTCTTTAAATCTGCAGGGATCAAGTCTACCAATGAAAACATCTTCTCTGGTAAATACCAGAGGATGTAGTCATTGGCAGGAAAAGTTGTCCGGATTCTCAACAATTTGTGTTAATTATACGACTTTTGTCTTGTTGATTGATCAGCAAGCTTGAACGAGATCCCTTTTTCGTACCTTGCGGCTGGTGGAAGAAAGAATGATGCGAGAAGAACAGGCTAAATTTGATTCTGAGGAAAGGTTTATCATGGGAACCTTATCTCACTTCTTTTAAAGTAATTTTTATTGAGTTTAATATAATAAATCCTACATACAATGTCATCTAATAAAACAAACAACAGGCCATATATTTCTTTTTTTTTCTTTCTTTGGCTTGGCTTCGCGGACGAAGATTTATGGAGGGGGTAAAAAGTCCACGTCAGCTGCAGGCTCGTTTGTGGCTGACCAGTCCGATGCGGGACAGGCAGACACGATTGCAGCGGTTGCAAGGGAAAATTGGTTGGTTGGGGTTGGGTGTTGGGTTTTTCCTCCTTTGCCTTTTGTCAGTGAGGTGGGCTCTGCGGTCTTCTTCAAAGGAGGCTGCTGCCCGCCAAACTGTGAGGCGCCAAGATGCACGGTTTGAGGCGTTATCAGCCCACTGGCGGTGGTCAATGTGGCAGGCACCAAGAGATTTCTTTAGGCAGTCCTTGTACCTTTTCTTTGGTGCACCTCTGTCACGGTGGCCAGTGGAGAGCTCGCCATATAATACGATCTTGGGAAGGCGATGGTCCTCCATTCTGGAGACGTGACCCATCCAGCGCAGCTGGATATTACATATCAAACATATAATTGTTTATTCAACTTGTTTCTTTAAGACATGATATTCTATCAATATGATATTTAACAGTTTATTCCTTTCTCATAATATATCCCAGTGTAATTTTGGATAGAAAATATATAAGGCAAATTTTAACAATCCCTTTATATAAACAAAGGGTAAATTCTATCCTAATTAATTATATGATTCATGATAAGCCAAGTTTAAACCCATGTTTAACTAATTAATTAAAAAAAATAAAAAGAAAAAAAAGAAAACAAAATAAAAAACTTTATCTCACTTCTTCACCATCGGAAATACATCTTTTTAGTATTATTAGATTTAGAAAATATAACCCCAGAGAAGCCTTCTTGGGACCTTAAACGGAAAAAAATAGAATCTAACTTTATCAAGCGTGAAATATAAGCGGCTTAACTGAATGAGCAGATTGCTTTTTCCCCCCTGATCTGTGGAGTGAATTAAAATTGGGGTCAGTGTCTTATAAACCTGTTATTATTATAGTTTGTAACCTCTGAAGGCCTCAAAACAGACCTCTGTAAGATGAATAACAAAGAGGCCATTTAATGCATGACTGCTCAGGTAGTTACATTCATTATTCCATGAAACAATCCTATTTTTCTCCTGAAAAGAAATTGATTAGGCAACTATTAACCTGATTTAAGCATACTACATCCTGTATCTTTATTGTGGAAAAGTCAGTTTAACATACTTTACCACATTTCCTTCCATTAGAATAGATTCCATATAATGACTATCATTGCCATTGTTCAGCTATTGAAGCTGAAATGAAAACTGAAATTCTGGGCTCGTAGTGTCAAATAAATTGTCTGAAACAGACAAAGACCTGGCACAGGATTTCAACGATTTCAAAGAGATTAAAGGGCAAAGACTAAGGAGACAAATGGAATGAGAAGATATTTTTAATTGCCTTATAGTTTTAATTATTTGTGTTTTATTTCAGCTTATTAAAAATATTTTAATACTGATTAATGTAATTGTTTTTTGAGTGTATCATCATATATGTTTAAACATTAATAGGATTGGTTCTAAGGTTTTACTACAATGGTTTGTGGCAGCTGTGAAAGGTTGTCACGGGGATAATGTATTTCACAGTATCACCTCTCATCCTGTCACTACTTTCACCTCCAAGACAGGTCTTTCTGCGTCTGCATCAGAAAACTGCTAGTGGAAACCCAGGGTGGGCAAAACATGCTCTTAGATCATAACCGAGATTTGGTGTGTGTCGCCAGATATGCTATACCCATGTGCACTGTGGAAAGTATACTGTTAGGTTGCATCACAGCCTGATTTGGTGCAAGTTCTTCTTCTTCCTTTGGCTTGGCTTCGCGGACGAAGATTTATGGAGGGGTAAATGTCCACGTCAGCTGCAGGCTTGTTTGTGGCTGACAAGTCCGATGCGGGACAGGCAGGCACGGTTGCAGCGGTTGCAGGGGAAAATTGGTGGGTTGGGGTTGGGTGTTGGGTTTTTCCTCCTTTGTCTTTTGTCAGTGAGGTGGGCTCTGCGGTCTCCTTCAAAGGAGGTTGCTGGCCGCCGAATTGTGAGGCGCCAAGATGCACGGTTTGAGGCAAGATCAGCCCACTGGCGGTGGTCAATGGGGCAGGCACCAAGAGATTTCTTTAAATAGTCCTTGTACCTCTTCTTTGGTGCACCTCTGTCTCGGTGGCCAGTGGAGAGCTCGCCATAGAACACGATCTTGGGAAGGCGAGGGTCCTCCATTCTGGAGACGTGACCTACTGTAAGGTAAAACATCATGAGATGGGAATGTGTAGGGAGTTACCCTGTACAGGGCAGTAACAAGAAGGGGAGGTGTCCTTGTACTCCTGTTAGGTAAAACATCATGAGATGGGACCGGAGAAGGAGTCACCCAGTACTAAGGAGTAACAGAATGCATCCTTGTACTTACAAGATAAGAGAGACATTGATGGATTGAGAGGCAGGAAGCTAGCAGGGAAAGGATAGCAACAGTTTTAGTCATTGGACAAGTAATGATATGATGATGTTCTAAGCACATATCCAAGGGTATAAAAAATCACCATTTTGCTGATAACGGCAGAATGCATTCTCCGACTAACTTTGTTAGTCGCAAGTGTTACAATCCGGTAATAAAGAACAAAGAACCCTGATTTCGACTCAGCCTGGTGTTTGTCTCACTCATTCATGAACAAAGCAGACCTAACACCTACCCAGCGCAGTTGGATCTTCAGCAGCGTGGATTCGATGCTGTCAGCCTCTGCCATCTCTAGTACTTCGATGTTGGAGGTGAAGTTGCTCCAATGAATGTTGAGGATGGAGCGGAGACAACGCTGGTGGAAGTGTTCTAGGAGCCGTAGGTGATGCCGGTAGAGGACCCATGATTCGGAGCCGAACAGGAGTGTGGGTATGACAATGGCTCTGTATACGCTAATCTTTGTGAGGTTTTTCAGTTGGTTGTTTTTTTCAGACTCTTTTGTGTAGTCTTCCAAAGGCGCTATTTGCCTTGGCGAGTCTGTTGTCTCTCTCGTTGTCGATCCTTGCATCCGATGAAATAGTCCAGCCGAGACAGGTAAACTGGTTGACCGTTTTGAGTTTTGTGTGCCCGATGGAGATGTGGGGGGGCTGGTAGTCATGGTGGGGAGCTGGCTGATGGAGGACCTCAGTTTTCTTCAGGCTGACTTCCAGGCCAAACATTTTGGCAGTTTCCGCAAAACAGGACATCAAGCTGGTGCAAGTACTTCGAGTGCAAAGGACGCAGACAGCTGCTGAAGGTAGCAAGCATATCCAGGTCCATCACGATCTCTGATCCCACCTCGATTGAAGATTTCCATTCAAGAAGGCTGCCAACATCATGATGGATTACATCAACCTGGTCACAACCTCTTCTCACTGCTATCTTTGGGAAGAGGATACAGAATCCTGAAGGCCAGCACCTTTAGGTTCAAGGATAGTTTCTTTCCCAAGTCTCTCAGGCTCTTACTTCCTCTTGGCCTCTGTCAGTCGTGATTGACCATGGGTATTGTGCCTCTGGTAGTCACTGGTTTGTTTAGCAGCATTGACTGCGGCTATGGAGGTCGCAGGCTCTACCACAGTTGCTGCAAATATAGGGCATCTTTGAATTGTTGTTCGCTGTGCTCTTTGCTTAGCTCTTTAAACAAAGTACCTGTTCAGCTGGAGCAAGTAAACATTTTGGTGCGCACACACACTCACACACACACACGTATATTTTAGAATGTATATGTCATTTAAAAGAAATTAGTCATATTGAATAGTAACAAGCCCTTTAGGCCCACGAGCCCGAGCTGGCCAATTACACCCAAATGACCTACAACCCCAGTACGTTTTGAACGGTGGGAGGAAGCCGGAGTATTTGGAGGAAACCCACGCAGACAAGGGGAGAAATACAAACTCCTAACAGACAATGTCTAGTTTGAACCCCGACTGCTGGCGCCTTAACAGCGTTGCGCTAACCACAATGATCATAATTCCTGATAGAAGTTCCATTAAAATTCTCCTTCAGCAAAAATGAGTATCTTCTTCCACACCTTGAATACTGCTTCTGATATTCAATTCTATTAGAGTTAACAGAACTGAATTATAAAAGAAAACCACACATGGTTTGTAATTTTCAACATAGGATTCTAATACAGGTATACCCCACTATCCAAAAGTAGAACATTCCTATGAAACCTTTCACAAGCCAAAATGGCATCAAGCGAAGAAGCAATTATCATTTTTTAGTGTTCCCATACCCCCAAAAAATAACCCACCAAATCATACCAAATTACACATAAATCCTAAAATAACACTAACATATAGTAAAAGCTGGAATGATGTGATAAATATACAGCTTATATAATAAAGAAATAATGTATGTACAGTGTAGTTTCACTTACCAGAATCGGGAAGACAGTAAGTTTTGACATCTCTGCCGGCCACTCTGTACAGCCCCACCAGCTGCATGGTAACACCCCCATCAGACGCCCTGTGACAGCCCCGCTGGTCGTCCACTGACAGCTCTGTCAGCTGCCCTGTGACAGCCCCACCAGCCGTGCGCTGACAGTCCCACCAGCCGCGCGCTGACAACCCCACTGGCTGCCCTGTGACAGCCCCACTAGTCGCACACTAACAGCTCCGCCAGCCACCCTGTGACAGCCCCGCTGGCCACGTGCTGACAGCCCCGCCGGCCACACGCTGACAGCCCCACTGGCCACCCTGCGACAGCCCCTCTAGTCACATGCTAACAGCTCCGCCAGCCACCCTGTGACAGCCCCACCGCCAACGTTTTGACAGCCTCACCAGCCATGTGCTGACAGCCCCACTGGTCGCCTTGTAATCGCCGCACCAGCCCTCATGTGTCAGCCCTGCCAGCCATCCCGTAATAGTCCTACCAGCTGTATGCTGACAGCCCTGCTGGCTGCTCTGCGACAGCTCCACCAGCTGCTTTTTTATAAAAGCAAAAATCCTTTCATAAAAGCGAACACAGGTTCCTTTGTAAAAGTGAATTTGTGTAAAGTGAGTATTCATAAAGTGTGGAATACCTGTAATGCCATTGGAAAGAGGGGATAAGTTGGTTTCCTGATTGCCCCGCTCTCAAATTCGACGCCAAATAAGTGCATGCATATAAGTGGCGTACAGCACCCATTAATAAACCAGTATTGACATTGAAGTTAAACAAGAAAATCTGCATATCCTGAGATCTAGTACAATAGACAAAAGTGCCGGAGTAACTTAGCAGGTCATGCAGTATTCCATAGGAAATAAAAACGATTTGGGCCTGAGCCCTTCATTGGGAAGTTCCTCCATCTAAATATTCCATCTTATGACATGTTAGATCTGAGTTGTTTTACTTCATAAACAATAAAACATGCCCAATACCAACAAGCAATTTGCAATGTTTTTGCAATTAAAAAAGTCTGACTAACCACATCAGACACGTGTGAAACCTTATAAATTAACCATCCTTTTTGAGTCAAACTTGGTTTCTTGCCAGGCTGAATTTGTCACAGAGTGCAACTGTCTGATGCATCAAATTCTGCAATTAGTGGGTGCAGGAAGCAGACCCGATTTATACAGATTTCACTGGCTAAACAAGAGTCCGTAATCATACAATTAAACCATGAAACAATTCACATCATCCTACCTTCCACAACTGTAATGCAAACTGTTGGAAAAGCTTGGTTCAACCAATCTAGAAATGTTAAGATAGTTGCACTCCAAGTATATTGGCCCCATTCTGTCCGTTGCTTGCAATTCCAGTTTTGTGATAAAAGATAGGTTTTTTGAGGGGCTTGTTCAGATCAGGAAAGGCTAAGACTGAATAACAGTGTCAGGTTTCATAAGCAAGGTTATCACCTACACATTAGCAGTATTTTTGCACAAATCAAACTCCTCTGGCATATAAAGTATGGCTCTTCGTATATGGATGAATCAAACTGTTGGAGACAGCATCAAATTTAGATTTTCACTGATAATTTGGACCAAATTATTAGATGGACCCTTAACAGAGGATATTCATTAGCTTCACAGTCTGAACATAGTATGTCTTGGTCTAAAATTATCAATCCTGCAAGTGTCACGGAAAGTTAATGTGAAGAATTGGGAAAATCTGGTAAGATCCTAGAGGAGTTGTAGTTGGATTCTACAAATTTTTTTTTGCCGAAAAATAATTATGATTGATGAAAGTTCATTTAAATTCATCATTCAAGAAAGAGCCCGATCTCTGCCCCACTTCTCTCACTACTGCTGATTTCCTTCTTCAGTCATTCTATATTTTTGGGCCTTGTGATACTGAAAGCTCATTACCCATACGGATCACACATTATGTAAGAAGATTCTTCTGATGTCTACATTAACATTTCCTTTGGTCTGAACCTGGATCTGTTCTCATGTTAAATTTATGGAATATTTAACTTTTTTAAAAAACTTAAATTTCGACATACAGCACGGTAACAGCCCCTTTCAGCCCATAAACTCCTGCTGCCCCATTACACCCAATTGACCTATAACCCCAGTACCTTTTGAAAGGTGGGAGGAAGCCGGAGTATCTGGAGGAAACCCACACAGTATGTTTTTGAATGGTGGGAGGAAACCCACGTAGAAAACACTCCAAAATAATGGGGAAGTTGGGACCAGCATCTTGGACATTGGGTGTCAGGAGGGGAAGGGGAGGTCAAGGAGGATGAAAAGAATTGGGGGGGGGGGGTTATTTGTGGGTATTTCTTGTCTTTTTCTAATTTGTTGGTTTTAGTTTGTTTAGGTTATATTTGGAGCATGGCCAATTGCGGAAGAGATCCATGGAAGATAAGCAGGACGGAAGATAAGTATCATGGAAAAAGAAGGAAGGGGAGGAAAATAATGGCGAGACTCTTTGGTAATGGATAAGACAATCAAATTTGTGAGTTTTAACATAAATGGGATAAAAAGAAGATTTTTGGCACACCTAAAAAGAAGGAAAACAGATATAGTATTTCTACATGAGATCTCACAAATCAAGAACATGTTAAGTCAAAAGGGGTGGGCCAAGTGGTAATGTTCTCCTTTAATTTCAGAGCTATCGTTGTAGGAAAAAAATGTTCCAGTCATGGTCCAGGGCACAGTTGTTGACCCGGCTTGAAAATTTGTGATGATTCATTGTCAGATATATTCAGAATCATGGACACTTATGAATATATATGCCCCGAATTTTGATGACCAACAATTTATACAAAATACATTTTTGAATGTAACAGAGGGGTGTGAAAATGTTTTGATTGGAGAGGATTTTAACTTTTGTCTGGATCTGGTCTTGGACAAGTCAATAAGGAAAGTAACAAGGGCCAGGGCAGCCAAATCCACTATGGCCTTTATGAAAGAGTTGAATAGATGTCTGGAAAAGGCAACATTTGAGAGGGAGAGAGGGATTATTCCTTTTACTCGAGACAACATGATTCCTACACTAGAATTGATTTATTTTTAGCATCATCCCAATTGGAGGGTAGGATAGTGAAGATCAAGTACATGACTCGGTTACTATCTGACCATTCACCCTTGACTCTGTCCATTATAATGCCAGATAAACAGGCCACGGTGTATAGATAGCATCTTAATTTGTTGCTGTTGGGAAAACTGGAATTCTGTAGCTTCATTAGAGCTCAAATAGATTTATTCTATGAGACGAACTGTCCTTCTACTGTCAATAGTTTCTTACTATGGGATACAATGAAGGCTTATTTAAAGGAAAAGATAATTGGATATATCAAATGTATTAAAAATGGGCTCACGAAAGAGATAAATGATTTGAAATAGGAAATAGTCCAAATGGAAAAAGACTATCAAAGATCGGGCTCTGAGGAAAAATATAGAAATTTAATGAACAAAAAGCTCAAATACAACACAATCCAAACATGTAAGAGAGAAAAGATGATCCTAAGATCTAAACAGCAGTATTATGAGCTGGGGGAAATGGCCCATAAAGTCTTGTCAAGTGAGGGCAGAAGAGGTCTCAAGAACAATCAATGCGATTCAAACAAGGGGAGACAAGATTTCATATAACAAAGGAGATAAATGAAACATTTAGAAAGTCTATACAGAGCTGAATAAATCAGAATCTGCTAAAATAGATGATTTCTTCCTTAAATTGGAATGACCAAGTTTGGATCAAGACAAACAAGAGGAGCTGAGTGCCCCCTTCTTTAGAGAGGAAATTGAAAAAGCCCTGGGATCATTGCAGGCTAACAAATCACCAGGGAAGGATGGGTTCCAATGAATTTTATGAAGAGTTTAAGGATCTTTTAATGCCCCTTATTATGAAGGTGCTGGAGCAGAGAGTAGAGACACATACCCTCCCAGAATCTTTCTCCACAGCAATTATTACGGTGATCCCAAATAAAAGACAGGGACCCATTGAACCCCACCTCCTATTGGCCCATTTCATTATTGAATGTAAATTATAAAATTATAGCAAAAGCATTTGCCAATAGATTAGCTCAATATTTACCAAAGTTAACAAATTCAGATCAAGCTGGATTTGTGCAAAAGAGTCAATCAGTAGAAGTTATATGTAGATTAGTCAATATAGTGCATCTGGCACAGTCAGGGATGGATCCAGCCATGGCCACAGCTCTAGATACGGAGAAGACCTTTGACAGACTGGAGTGGGACTTCTTATTCGAAGTACTGGAGAGATTTAGATTGGAAAAACAATTTATTAATTGAGTAAGGATGCTCTATCATGAACCCCCAAACTAAAATTATTACAAATGGGAAAATGTCTCCACTGTTCCCACTGTGTAGGTCCCACTGGGTAGACAGAGCTCCAGCATTGTTTATTCTAGCTATTGAACCACTGGCAGAAGCCATCCGTCAGTATCCATACATAAAGTGGGTCAAAGTGGGCCTGGAGGAGGAAAAAATCAATTTATTCATGGATGATGTATTAGTATATTTGACTGACCTGGGTGGGGGGAGGGGAGAGGGTCTTTAGCCAGGCTCAGGACCACACTGGTAGATTATGGCAAGACCTCTGGATACAAGATAAATTTGGATAAGAGTGAAATTATGACTTTCAAAAAGAGGGAATGCAGACAATACCAACAAGGGAATCAATTTAAGTGGCCATGAAAGCACATTAAATATTTGGGGAGAAATTAGATAAGGATTTATGCAATTTATATAAACGAATTTATCTCCCTTTGTTCTGGAAGATTGAGGAGGACCTGATAGATGGAGGACCCTGCCCATAACTTTGATGAGCAGAGTTAATTGCATTAAAATGAAGGTGATGCCAAGGTGACAATGTCTATTTCAGTCTTTACTCTTTCCATTGCCCCAGGACTTCTTTAAGATGCTCAGTGGATGAGTTAGAAGGTTCCTGTGGAATGGTAAAGTGGCTAGAATCACCATGGAAAAGTTGAGTTGGGATTATAAATTGGGAGGTCTGAAATTGCCAGATTTTAAAAAATATTATTTGGTGGCCCAGTCGAGGTTTATAACCTCACTCTTTGAGGGAGGTGGTACCCCACCTGGGCACAAATTGGACTACACATAGTAGGAGAAAAGATAGCAGGAGAATTTATATATAAATGGGACACGAAATTGATGTCAAAGAAAATGGATAACTCCATATTAAAACAAGTAATTCAGAAGGGACAAAAAAAAAACAATAATCAGAATAAGGTGGGGATATCCCCTAAAGAACAAATTAATGCCCATGGCTCTGGATAGTAAGATCCTGGACACCTTGTGCCTGAACAGGATCAAGTGTATCAAGGATTGTTATGAGCAAGGGCATCTTATGTTATTTGAATAAATATGATTTGTATAATAAAACCTTCTTCTGTTATCTCCAGCTAAAATCTTTCTTAAGGGATAATTTGGGACTGTCTATGGCCCTGTCCATTGTAGTAGCATGGAGATTCTAATTTGAAAGTTCATCTCTATGATGTATCTCCTATTCCAAGGTGAGGGAAAAGTGGGAGATGGATTTTTTGCATCAACTGTACCTCACATCACAAAAATTACATAAATCTAAATCAGAAATTTTGGAAATGTGCTTTAGATGTGGTGTGGAGATTGGAACCTTTATCCATTCAACCTGGCTGTGTGCAAAGGTGAGATCCTTCTGGGAGGACCTGGGGGACATTCTGAAAAAAATTACAAAACTGAATTTTCCACAGGAACCGGAATTGTACCTTCTCAGGAATATTATGGACATGAATTTTAAACTTTCCAAATACCAAATTCAGCTTGTGAAGGTCACCTTTCAGTAGCCAGGAAGTCCGACTCCCAACTAAACATTACACGATGGAATAGGGAAATGCAGAGTTGCAATCCTCTGAAGAAAATCTCGTACAATGTAAGGAGGAAATATGGCACGTTTGTTAGAGTGTGGCAACCCTATCTGCAACATATTGATTGATACACAGATCTAATTCTACCCCTTCTGAATAAAGGAATTGCACCGATTCGTGCCTGCGATTGAGATGAAATGTTTGAGTTCAATGAAGTGGGTCATAGCACAGATGACATGCTCTTGTATTTTATTCCTTATCATTTTTTATTTTAGGTTTCATTGAGTTTTTCTTAAGTTAAGGGTTTGGGACTTTATATAAATTAAACAAATACAAAGAACCAAATATCGGTAATCATTTCTTTGTTGTATTAGGGCATAGGAGGGAGGGGAGAGGGGTAGGGAAAAATAGACTCTATGTTGTATACTATTGTGAAAGAGATTGGGTTGTTTGTTTGGATTTCAATGAGTCTTTGAAAATCAAAAATAAAATATATTTTTAAAAATTGCTTTCACCACCAACTCAACCTGGATGTTAACCTTTAGGATATCCTCCACAAGGACTCCTAAGTTCCTTTGTACATCTGAATTTTGATTTTTTTTTCCCCATCTAAATAATTGTCTGCCCATCTATTTCTTTGACTGAAGTGTATGACCATAAACTTTACAACATTGCATCTCATCTACCACCTTTTTACCCATTCTCCTAATCTATCCAAGTCTCTGCAGCATTTCCGTATCCTCACCACCACCTCCTCTACCACCTATTTTGGGATCATCTGCAAACTTAGCCAACAAGCCATCTATTCCATAATCCAAATCACGTGCATGTGCTGTGAGGTGCCCACGCTACCAAGTGCTCTCGCTGTCCTGTGCAACCCGGAGAGCTCAGGGAAATCAAGATATCAACTGATCATGGCCAGAGCACACTTCAAAATAGCAATGATGTTGCCAATCTGAAACATTTAATTCAAGCTCTTTTGATAATCATCCTCTTCAAACTACCCATTTAAAGAACCATAAAATCACACTGATTATGAAAATTAGGTTGCAACATCACAGTCTGCAACAGGCAAGAAGCCCGAAAATCCAGCTGCAAACCCAAATTAACTCTCGGTTTTTGCAGTGGCTCATTTGGGGATAGTGGAGTGTCAGACACGGGATTGGTCCTCACAATTTAAATGTCACTTTTTAGATGCAGCGGTTCTCAACCTTTTTCTTTCCACTCACATCCCGCTTTAAGTATTCCCTATGCTATCGGTGCTCTGTGATGAGTAAAGGATTGCTTAAGGTGGTATGTGGGTGGAAAGAAAAAGTTTGAAAACCACTGTTTTAATCGTGCCTAATTGGCTTGCTATGTGCACGGTTTCAAAGGAAATGGGCCAATTACAATTTTTAATCAAGCAAAATATTTCAGTAACAATTGGGTCTAGAGCAGTGATTCTCAACATTCACATACAATAAGCAATCGCTTACTCTTCACAGACCACCAATGGCATAGGGATTACTAAAAGTGAAAGTGAGTGGAAAGAAAAAGGTTGAGAACCACTGTTTTAGAGCATGGAAAGGCCATTCAACCTGACTCTGCACCATGCATCAACCATCCATCAATGGATCTTACATTAATCCCTTTACATTTATCCTTCCCACATACTCATCATCTCCACCCAGATCCTGCAGAGGATAATTTACCGTGGCCCAATTAGCCTATTGACCCATGCATATCTTTGAAAAGTGCGAGGAAACCAGAACCTCTTCAGGAACCCAGAGTTACAGGGAAAATACGCTAACACACAGCACCCAGATTGAACACAGATCTCTGGCACAGTGAGGCAGCGGCTCCTGTTTCTGTGCTACTGTGTTAGCCAAACCTTTGATTGCAGATGACAAGCCCTGCATGTGTCATTTAGAATATTGTTCTGGCAACACCATTATAAAGTTTGAGCAGTTACTCCACTGATGTAGACTGTTTTGCCCGACCTGCATCCACATCATATTTTCAACTTTGATTACTGTTCTGCATTGGGTGGATTTCAGGTCATTGATGAAAATGCCTATCTATGTCTCTCGTATCTGTGTTAAACACCATTCATCTTTGCTTCTCTTGAATAATACTTTCTTGGCATAAACATCATCTCTCAGCGAACTGCCTGCTTGGGCTATTTTCAGAATTCATTCAGTAACTTCAAATCACCTTCCTGCAATTCTCTGCCCCTGCTTGTTGAGGCTCTGAATCCAAGGAATTAATGTAAATTGAAAACTATAATGGTCGCAGCACCACGAACTGATACAACTCTTCTCAGTGACTCGGTTCCTCCTTCATTCAATTTCACATACTTCCCTGTGCATAACATTCAATCACTCCAGCTTTGGGGAAAAATAAAATGGCTTTTATGTGGAACTTCGTTTATTTTGCAGATCAACATCACCAGATTTGTCCATTGTCCATCTGGGGTGTTGCTTAATGCTTGGCTTCATCAGCAAGAACAATGAGTCGCCCTACGGAGAAGAGATGGGAAGTATGGTACGAGAGTAACAAGCTGAGTCTCAACGTGAACAAGTCAAAGAAGATGATCATGGACTTCATGGAGGACCAGGAATGACCACCATTCACTACACATCAACAACTCTGTAGAGAGAGAGTGGAGAGCACCAATTTCTTTTGAGTTCATTTAACTGGTGACCTATCATTGATACACAACATCTCACATTTGTCAGGAAGGTCTAACTTCCTGAGAAGTGCAAAATCATTCAGGTCTTCTTCCACCCTGCACACAACATCTTTCAGCTGCTCACATCAGGAAAGAGATACCGGAGGATCACCACCAGGCTGAGGGACAGCTTTTTCCTACAGGTAGTGAGAATGAACGACCAAAGGAACCGCTCACATTAACCACCCGAAACTCATATTCGTGTTCAAAATAACTTTTAGTTTCTTTATTTCTAGAGATGTAATTCTTGCCCTGCAAATGTGTTGTTTGTCTGCATGTGTGTTGTGCCTGGTTGTATGTCAGCATGCTTTGCAGCGAGGAACAGAAAATACTGCTTCATCAGGTTGTACAATTAGATGACAATACACTTGCCTCTTTAGAGAATTCATGCAAGCTGAGTAAGCAGATTTTCACCATCCAAATCCAATGTTGACTTAAGGTAATAAGATTATTATCATATAGGTATGAATTTATTGATTACTAAATGGAATGGTGGTTGGTAACTCTCTCTTTCTGTTTAGTTACACATTCTAACCAGGCTCATTAAATTAGCTGGCTTCCCATTCTCGACCATCCTTTGACATAATTATTTTAAATGCCACAGACAATGTCTCCCTTGTCAGCTGAAAACTTCTTCATTTCTTTAAAGTGTTTTGCTGATCCATGGGTCATGAAAATCACCACAGAAAAATCACCTTTTTTTTAAAAAAACACATGCCAGATTAAACTCCATATCCCTCAGGAGGCTTCACATCTACCGTTGCTTACATTACTTTCAAAGGCGGTGGTTGCTCTGTGCTGCATTAGAGAAGCTTCTGCTCTAAACTACCCCCATCCAGAATTGCACACACAATGTTAACCAGTACAAAGCAAGTATAATTTCCTCTTTGTTGACTGGATGAACAGGGCTAATCATTTTACATTCGGTATCTTTCTTCAGAAGAAGCATCATTGCTCCTTCCTTCTCTTGTGAGTCTTTACTTTGCAAGTTACTGCTTTCCTCATGGTTTATTAATGTCCTTGCTTTCCCACCTTCTTGGAAACTTGCAAAAAGATATATTGAAAAAACAAAGCACCATGGTTAAATTCCAGGCTAGTAGTTCAGAGCCTCGACTAATGTTGTGAAATGAATTCAAGACCAATTATGGTAGCCGGGGAGTTTAAAATCAATTATTTAGTTAGACTAATTAAAATCAAGCAACAGGAATGGTGACCATGAAACTGAGATAGTTGTGAAACAAACTAACGTACAAACTCCTTACAGACAGCACCAGATTCAAACCCCGGTCACTGGCTCTCTAATAGTGTTGCACTAGCCACCTCACTAACCATGTAGCCTTAACAGAATGTTGTTCACGTACTTCTTGGATAAGTTCTCCAAAACGGAGTTAGGAAAATAAATTGGTAAGAGAATATAAAAATTGCATGGAGAGGGGAGCAGGACAGTCAGAATGAACCTATAGGAATTAGAAGGCTTCCCGCTAAATTTGGTCAGGCAAGGCTGCTCTCCCTTCTCTGTTCTTTTTGTGTGTCGTATTGAGACTTTTTTCGAGTCTACTGCGAAGCGTGGGCCCTCAGGTCAAAGCCTCTCTTCTGATCCAACTCACTGTCAATCTGCGCATCTGTGCCCAGTTTGGACTGGCTCTGGGGGCCAGAGTCAATTGCAGCAAAAGGAAGACCACATTCTTTGGCAGTCGCTTCAATGAATCCTTTCTTCCCCTCACTATCAGAACCAATTCCTTGAAGGTTCTGACAGAGCCAGGGGATGCAGCAAGATTTAGGTGAAGCAGATAATAAAGGGGGAAATGGAAACTGGAAGTTGGAGATCAGCATTACTCCTTGATTATGGAAAGAATCTGATCTTCAAGGTGACGTGATTTTGTTGCTGCTGTGAATGTTGTTGACGTGGCCCATATCCCACTCCTGTGGTACAACAGCCACATGAGCTGTCTTTGATTTCCTCTGGTAAATGTCTACAAGGTTACAATGTACAAATCTCCAAATTAAGGGGTGAAAATATTTCCCCCACATGGCACTCAGGGTGACAGACAGCTTTATGCGTGGCTGCATCAAGTTGTATATAATCCCTTGATATGCAAACACGTGTCCCGACTTATACTGTGTTTCTACCAATCTCTGGTGTTACAAGGGATGGGTCTAGCCACGTTCCCTCAAACTTTCTATTCAATTGGATAGGACAGCACTCTCTGTCCCTCAAACACAAGCTTGTTCACAAAATCACTTTTGGTCACGTCAATCAGGCAATATTCTGCACATAATGTTCTCCCTGCAGCATGGTAAAAGAAGTTGATGGATAGCGGTCATTATCATTTGGCAGAAGGTTTCATCACCAGAACCTTTAAACAAGCTCCAAAATCTTGCATGAAAGGTGTTGAGAAAGACCAGGCAGCACATCCTATATGCACAGAGTCTCAATCCTCGCCAAAGTTTTTTTTCTGGATTGTATGTGTGTGATTCCTGAAGTAAATCTGGAACAGAATGCAGTACTCTATGTGTTGTTCCTAGGAACAGACATTGACTGCTTCCTGAAGAACATCTTCTTGCACCCAAAATGTTTGGATTTTCCTGTGTAAGATGATAATGACAGCTGAATATTGCACATTCCAAACTGAACTCAGGCTAAGTGGAAGTTTGGTGCAAACACCACAGCACCTTGAGGGAGAAAGAACATGGAATATGTTCGCCTGCCTCTGGACCCTGAGTGACTGGACCCTGTGTGAAAATCTCTTGTACCTATAGCTGATGGACTGTTTAGGAATTAATGCTATGTTGGCATGATGTAAATACTGTATATGTGTGTGTAATAATCGATACCATGTAAAAGTTGACTCCCCCTATTCGTGGCCCAAAAATCTGTTTTTTTTCCATATATTGCATGTAAAAGTAGACTCCCCTATTTTTGGCCTCAGCCTCCCGCCCTCTAGTCCTGACTGCAGACTCTCACCTGCCTGCCTATCCATGTTCCCGACACCTCAAAACCAAAATTATCACCCGGTCCTGACCGCCCACCCATCAGAACTCCCGAAGCCTCAAATGATGCAGGTACCTGCGACGGTCAAAAGTAGGTGACCCCCTATATCTTATCCTAAAAATTGGTCCACAAAATTTGACCATTACAGGAGTGTATAAAATACAATATGGGTGGCACATTTAGCATAGCAGTTATCACAATGCTGTTCAGCCCCAGCAATAGGGACTATGGTTCGAATCCCGCGCTGTCCATGAGGAGTTTGTATGTTTGTATATCTGTGTATGTTTACTTTGGGTGCTCCAGTTTCCTCCCACTGTTCAAAGTGTATCGGATATTGTAGGTCAATTGGGTGTCATTGGGTTGCACGGGTTCATGGGCCAAAATGGCCTGTTACCGTGCTGTATGTCTCAATTTTTTTAAAAATTATATGCAAATTATATAATGTATTTAGTTCAATGAATGATGACCATATAGTGTTGGGCACTGAATAAAAGTAAATTAGTTTTTTGTTAGTCTCTAATTTTCTGGAAGTTATAAGAAAATCAAATTACAGGAAACATCATAAACAGTATATTACAATGTACATTTTACATTATAATCTAGTCTCATAATCTAAGTTGAGCACTCTATGGTACTGCATTCAAATAGATCTGAAATAACTCTGTTCCTCTCTCCATAATTGTTAACTAACTTGCTGAGTTCTTCCTGCATTTTCTGTCTCCCTACCAGATATCCAGCATCTGCCGCATTTCGCTTTTGTACAGAATAGGACCACCTCCATAAATTAGAGTGAGGACACGCCGACTGCTGGCACCACAAATGGTCACATAATGTTTGGGGTGGTGGGGGGGCGCCTGTTCCTTAACTGAACTGTTCTATTACATAATTTACTCACAGCCACCTGCACCAGTTATGATAGCAGCATAATGAATTTTTCACGATTTTGATAAGTAGTTTTTCATGTTCTAAGGGAATTCATTAAATTGATGACTAACAGCCACACATCCCACTATTTTTATGCTTTATTTTTATTTTCGGTATAGAATTCCTGCTTACAGATCTGATGCAAGGAAAGCTCTAATATAAAATGTGATACCAAAGCCCAAAGATTTCTTAATATGCTAAATCAGCTAGATATGGTATTGCCCGGTTCCAGCTAACCTATCCATGGCAAACTATTGCACATGGTAACATTACAGCATATGTCCTAAACATGGAGGGAAAAAAGGTTATATGGTTACAATTTATTTGAATTACTAATTTTTGCAAATAAATTTGTCTCTTTCCTGAAGCACAAACTCATATTATTGGACTCGTAATCCACAGTTCAGAGCTGATAGAAACAACAATCAAAATTCTATCGGCTGAAGAATTTTAATTCACATCATATTTTATTTCATTACATTCACCCCACCCTGTCCAATCTATGCCTGCTTTTAGTGCAATTCCATTGGAACCATTTCCCCCAATAGCTGCCCTCTTTACATGTCCATTGTCACTCTGATTCTCTTGCCAGCCAATCCACACCAAAGGCTCATTAGATTAGATGGTTAACCATTGTTTTTGGACTGGTGAAAACTTATCATTGGGAGAATGTGCAAGCTCAGACGGTCCAGAGGTTAGGATCGATTGCAAGTTACAGGAGCCATGAGTAAACAGCTCCCATGGCTGCATCACTGTACTGCCCCATTTCAGTCAACAAATGTTGGTTTGAAAAACTGACATTAATTAAGGTGTCTATGAAACAACTCTTCTCTTTGGCTTGGCTTCGCGGACGAAGATTTATGGAGGGGGTAAAATGTCCACGTCAGCTGCAGGCTCGTTTATGGCTGACGAGTCCGATGCGGGACAGGCAGACACGGTTGCAGGAGAAAATTGGTGGGTTGTGGTTGGGTGTTGGGTTGGATTGTCACTAACTGGTCCACTGTCATTTAGGGAGGAATATTTGCTGTTCTTATTGGTCTTGCTCTATCTCTAATGCCAATGGCAGGATGTGACGAGTGGAGTGCCTCAGGGATCGGTGTTGGGTCCTCAGTTGTTTGCTAATTTATGTTGACGATTTGGATGAGGGGATTATAAATAACATGAGCAAATTTGCAGATGACACTAAACTGGGTGGCGGTGTGGGGTGTGAGGAGGATGTCAGGAAAATGCAGAGGGACTTGGACAGGCTGGAGGAGTGGGCGGCTAAATGGAAGATGAATTTCAATGTGAACAAATGTGAGGTTATTCATTTTGGGGGAAGTAATAGGAAAGCTGAGTATTATTTAAATGGAGACAAGCTAGGGAGTGGGGAAGTGCAAATGGATCTGGGTGTACTTGTTCACCAGTCACTGAAGGCTAGCATGCAGGTTCAGAAAGCTGTGAAGAAGGCAAATGGAATGTTGGCTTTCATAAAGAGGGGATTGGAGTATAGGAACAGAGACGCCCTTCTGCAGTTATACAGGGCCCCGGTGAGACCCCATCTGGAGTATTGCGTCCAGTTCTGGTCTCCAAACTTGAGGAAGGACATTCTAGCTATAGAGGGTGTGCAGCGCAGATTTACAAGGTTAGTTCCAGGGATGGCAGGGTTGTCATATGCAGCAAGGCTAGAAAAACTGGACTTGTATCCATTGGAGTTTAGAAGGATGAGGGGGGACATGATTGAGGTATACAAAATCATCAGGGGGATAGACAAGGTGAAGTCTGATTACTTGTTCCCAATGATGGGGAAGACGAGGACGAGAGGGCATAGTTTAAGAATACAGGGTAGGCCCTTTAGGACGGAGATGAGAAAGCATTTTTTTACCCAGAGAAGTGTGAATCTGTGGAATGCTCTGCCACAGAGGGTGGTAGAGGCGGATTCGCTGACTATGTTCAAAAGAGAGTTAGATAAGACTCTTGTGGGTAACGGAGTTAAGGGTTATGGGGATAAGGCTGGAAAGGGGTACTGATGGTAATGATCAGCCATGATCTAAAATGGCGGTGCTGGCCCGACGGGCCAAATGGCCTACTCCAGCTCCTATTGTCTATTGTCTATTATGATTTTATCCAAAACTGTCTACTGGTCACTCACTCCTGGGGATGAGTATTCAATTCAAGTAATAATGATAAACTGTGAATGAAGGTTTAAAAATAATCTTTAATTAAATTCCATTGGTTTGTTGCCCACCTGTCTCATCAGACTGAAATAATATCATATGAATTATCCTTAGAGGTTAGCATGGTGCTATTACAGTGCCAGCTGTCTGTAAGGAGTTTGCATGTTCTCCCCTTGTCTGCGTGGGTTTCCTCCAGGAGCTCTGGTTTCCTCCCACCATCCAAAACGTAAGGGTTGTAGGTGAATTTGGGTGCAATTGGCTTCAAGCATGCTCTAAATAATTTTTTAAAATTTAAATTTAAATTAAATGGTGCTGATATTTTCTACAGCTACAAAATGGGTAATATATTTCACTACCAATTTTCACAATATATTTCTCAACTTTTGCTAACATTATTCAGCATTGCAAGTCTCTACTTGAAAACAATATCTTGCTCAAATTTGTGTAATTGTATTGTTTGTGAGAAGATTGTCATCTAACCTAGAGATGCAACTTATGAGTTCTGACAGCTATCCTAAACTGTTCATTGACAGGAGTAAAACATGAAAATCTGCAGACACTGTGATTGAAGTAAAAACACAATGCTGGAGAAACTCAGCAGGTCAAACAGTGTGCCTGCCTACATTTTGCTCATACCTCGCTCAAGCCCAGAACATTAGTGATGTATCTTTATTTTGCAACACTGTTTAACCTGCTGAGTTTCTCCAGAATTACGTTTTTACTGTTCATTGACAGCTCTACTTTCAATTGATTATAGCTTTCCCGGAGGGATAAAATGGGGAATATCACTTCAAGTGCTCAAATTCCAACGTTGAAATTTGTCACTGATCCTTTGAACTCTTCAGATTTTTTTTAGGGATAATTTTGAATGCATAAAATGTAATGGATTATTGAATAGAATGAATAAAATGTAAAGGGTTAGAAACGTCATGTTGAAAATAATGTACCTGAATCACCAAGGTATAGAAGGTTACAGATCGAGCGTTGGTAAATGGCATTATTAGAGATAGTACCTAATAATCAGCATGTACTGATGGACTGAAGAACCAGTTTCTGCGCTGAATGAATTCTATAACTCGGGCTAATGTGGCCGAGGGAGTTTCATATATTTATGACATATAATTCATTATGCACATAAACTGTATGCATCCCTGCTGATGACACAATTAAAGGTATTAATAATTTTGTGTAATTTCAGAAATTGTGTTGGAATACTTACATACATGATGCAGTAAAACCCCGGTTACTCTGAATTCAAGCAACTAGCAGCCCCAAGCAACCAACAAAAAAATTGCGGAAAATAAATAGATAAAAAATACGGGTTTAAATTTGGAGTGTCTCACTGCCAGTTCGCCAATCATGCAATACACAATCTCAAGCAACCGGAAAATTCTCTTATCCGGCATCTATCCAATTCCCATGGGTGCCGGATTCCAGGGGTTTACTATACATTGGCACAGCAGGAGGTCATGTTCAACAGGACTCGCTGCTTCCAATAGTGTGGCAGATTTGGCTAACCAGCTGCTAAAAGTGATGGGGGAGATAGTTCTAACATACTATCAAGGCAGTGGAGGCGGTCAACTGGAGCAAGGATTAGAGTGGGCACAACCTCTGAAAGTATAGCACCACACAAAAGACAAAAAAATTTGGTCCAACTGTTCAGGGGTGTCATCCTGATGGAGCCCCTGACAATAGCTTTGCACTGTCCCTTTAAGCTCTGCTTTCCTGGTCTTGGGTGCCTGCTGCTTTGTTATCATATAAATGCTCTTCAATACTGCAACGACACCATCAAGCATCTGTTTTAAGCAGATCAAACTGCGCTGTGGAACATCAGCCACTACTGTGCAGAGGCCCTCAGCAGTGAGTCAGTTTCACTTCATCTGCATAGTATGCTTAAAAAAGGAACACAAAATTGAAATTCTGGGCCATTGAGGTAAACCTTCCTGGCTGTGGCCAACATTTCCAAGAGGAATCACTGGCATTCCATCATTTTAAGGGAACTCAGTCCTGGATTACCTGGACCTTCCATATGAACACATTAGTTGAACATTGCTTGATTAAAACAAAAGGTGGTGCTCCCAGAGCTGCTCTACTGGCAGCACTGCCCCTGGTGCAGACCCAGGGAGAGCAGAGACACAGTGATCCTCCGCCGGGTCCAACCACCCAGTCCGACTGCCATCGGTTTGGCACAGGCTTTAACACAGCCTGATAATGGAGCCGTCGGTGGTTTATTTTATAATCCTGCGACCGTGGAGTCTGGGCCCAGGATGGCAGTGTCTCTGTAAAGCAATGGCCGCGAGGGATTGCAGACTTTGGGAAGCAGAGGACTGATGCAGCGCACCAGTAAATGGGAAGACCCACCCATTTTGAGAAGGAGAAGCAGAGGAGATGACCCACATGATAGTGACTACAACAGTAGAGGGGATTAACCATTAACCATACATTGCCAAAGCCAAGAGGCACTCTGTGGGGGGGGGGGGGAAGTGAGGGGTGGGGGAATGGTGATACTCCACATGCAAGAGGCCCAGCTGCCACTGAGCCATCAGCGCTTCAATCCCAGGCTGCAAAGTGCCACCAACATCAGTTCTCTGAACCCATGGCCAGGCTATATCCAAGAAAACCCAATGCAGTTTTTTTCCACCACAGTTCGGGGATTAACAAACATTTATCCCAGCAGGAATACATATGTTTGAAATCGGGGTACCACAGTGTGGCCCTCTTCTTCTTTTTCGTAATATTTTAGTTATCATTTTAATATATTTAACAATCATACCAAATGTAAAACATCAAGAAAACCCCTCCCTCCATCCCCTCCCCTCTATGTAAGTTCTGTTAAACAGAGAAGGAATGAAGAAAAAGAAAAAAAGAACATTCCATTGTCAGTGCGTACAGTGAAACATATGGAGTCACGATAATATCACAGTATTAAAATCTTTACAGAGGTCCACTGGCCAGCAATCATAACTCTATATTGATGCCAGTGAGATACATAAATGGCATGGCTTCTTCTTAATAAGAAGCCACAATAGGCTTATTCTAAACTAAATGGCAGAGAAATAATTGGATACCATTTAGTTTGTGAGCTGGCAATTTCTAAATTATGCTGTGATTACTAAATACACATGAAGGATCTTGATGAATTTTCCTGTTCATGTTCAGATCTGCCTTTCAGATAAAATTCTCTGGGCTGACAAATAATAACATTATATTTCCTGTTAGAATTTCTTGTCTGTGGGACTTTGCAGTGATCCCTTGCTACTCCTCTAAAAGCTATTACAGCAGGTCCTCACTTAACGTTGTTGATATATTCTTCCAAAGTGCTACTTTAGGTCAAATGACATTAAACAAAACTAATTTCCTATCGCGGTGAAATATCGTGAACTAAAAAACATTATTGGAGTCAGAATGCAGCTTGATTCATTGCTTTTTACCCCAGAGTTTACTGCTGACAACTTGAATCCATTGTCTTCATTTATAAAGGAGGGGCTGTCATTGCATGTTAAATTAGTATTTATACTTTTAAACCGAGTACTCGAGATGGCAGAGGTCGACAGCATCGAGTCCACGCTGCTGAAGATCCAGCTGCGCTGGATGGGTCACGTCTCCAGAATGGAGGACCATCGCCTTCCCAAGATCGTATTATATGGCGAGCTCTCCACTGGCCACCGTGACAGAGGTGCACCAAAGAAAAGGTACAAGGACTGCCTAAAGAAATCTCTTGGTGCCTGCCACATTGACCACCGCCAGTGGGCTGATAACGCCTCAAACCGTGCATCTTGGCGCCTCACAGTTTGGCGGGCAGCAGCCTCCTTTGAAGAAGACCGCAGAACCCACCTCACTGACAAAAGGCAAAGGAGGAAAAACCCAACACCCAACCCCAACCAACCAATTTTCCCTTGCAACCGCTGCAATCGTGTCTGCCTGTCCCGCATCGGACTGGTCAGCCACAAACGAGCCTGCAGCTGACGTGGACTTTTTACCCCCTCCATAAATCTTCGTCCGCGAAGCCAAGCCAAAGAAAAGATACTTTTAAACCATGTGGGATGTGGATGGTGATGCATTAGCATCCAGTATTCAGTGGATCTGAAGTGATGTAATGATTCAGAATGATCACTTTCTGTTAACGAGGAGAGCCAACCATTTAGCACATTGAGTGTTTTTTGAGAGGCGACCATGAATTTTATCAATTTTTTTTGTCTTTGAATTTTTTTAGAGAGAAACACGCTGAAGATGTTGTACTTTACACTAATAGCCTGGCCCAGAATAATATATAGTGCAGGTAGTAGATGAATGCAAGCCTATTATTTCTGACTCGTATAAATAAGAGAGGTGCTTAGAGAAAAAACAGATTTTGATGACAACTGAGTCTTAATCATCAATCGAAGTGAGTCTTCTTAAAGGCACTCTGTTAAGAGTTCCTGACCAATCCAGGTATTGGAACTAAATGCTTTGATTACTTGTGCATTAATCAGAATGGTGGAATGTGAAACCTTTTGATTATCTTCACTTGCCAACTGGTATCAAGAGCATTCAATGAGCAAGGATTTTCATTCAGCTTTCATGTGAAATTTCAGAGCAGGGGAGGCAACAACTACAATTCAGAGGGTCAGAGACCGTGATGGATGATGAGAAAAGATTGCACGTACCTGAACAAACAATACATTGGTAGGACTATCAGGATTAATCCTGCTATGAATTAAAAGGGAATTATTGAGATCTACAGCTTCTTGACTGTAGAACTGAATAGATTACTTCATCTGTCAGAGCCCAGTGAACACAATAACTTTTGTATGGGATTAGTTATGTATCGTGTGCATTTAAGAAATTGGATCAAATTTTAGCCTCGTATTTGAGGGAAACAGGGGGTGAAACAAGGTACCTCTGATGACAATAGTTTAATTAATTTCTCTCTGTTAAAATAATAATTCTGTTAGATAATGCTTGATTCCCACGTTGCTTTAGCAACCAGGCATTCTCATAACTGAGGTAATAGTAAGTCCTTGAATAACATTGCTTTGTTCAACATCATTTCATTATAACGTTGATGAGAAAAAAAAAACCACGATATTTCACCGTGATATAAAATTAGTTTTGTTTAATGTCATTTGACTTAAAGTAGCACTTTGCAAGAACATATCAACAACGTTAAGTGAGGACCTGCTGTAATAGCTTTTAGAGGAGTAGCAAGGGATCACTGCAAAGCCCCACAGACAAGAAATTCTAACAGGAAATATAATGTTAGTATTTGTCAGCCCAGAGAATTTTATCTGAAAGGCAACACCTGAAGGTGAACAGGAAAATTCACCAAGATCCTTCATATGTATGATTCATTCAGGCACAGTGATGCCATTGTGAATTTGTAAGGCTTAAACTCATTTCACAAGAAGCTGCAGGAATCAGCTTCACTGGAGAGGGTTGTGCTGAAGTTAAAGGCCTGTCCCTGCTGGGACTGGATGCGCATTCCCAGGTTGTCTAGATACAAGAAAACTGAAGCGGGAGAATGTTATGTAACCCCTACGTTGTCATTCATAGATGGCTGATCTGCCACAACTTCCAAATGATCTTCTAAGCCACTTCTTCCTGTCCCTCAGTTACCAAAGTTTTTGTTTTAAATGTATCCACTTTCTTTCCCAAACCCTCTGAGGTTGAGAATTCACGAGTTTCACCTGCTCTGCTTATTTCATGATGTTCCATCATTTGAAATTCTCCCTCTGAGGAACCATTTCAACATTTACCCTGTCGCACCCCTTTACGGCCTTCTATGTTTCAACAAGATTTTTAAAGAATTCATTCTTTGAAATTGCAAAATATATAGATTTAAATGTGCTTTTACTCAGACAATCCTCTCATCCTAGCAATGAGTGGATCGCTTTCGAACTACCTCCATTGCTGATATATCCTTCCTTTAATACTAAACCAAAACTGAACACTGAACTCAACGGCTGTAATCCTGGGAATTATAGACTGGTGGCTCTTACATCAGTGGCATGTAAACTACTGGAGAGGATTCTTAGGGATAGGATCTATGAGCATTTGGAGACGTCCAGTCTACTCAAGGAGAGTCACCATGGCTTTGTGAAGGGAAAATTGTTCCTCTTAAATCTAATTGAATTTTTTGAGGAGGTATCAAAAGAAATTGTTGAGGGTTAGGTAGTAGATGTGGTCTACATGGATTTTAGCAAGGCTTTTGATTCCAGACAAGTGTGAGGTGATGTATTTTGGAAGGACTCACCAGAAGGCTGAATACAGGGTTAATGGTTGGTTCCTTAAGAGTGTGGATGAACAGAGGGACCTTGGGGTGCAAATCCAGACATACCTCAAGGTCGCCGCACAGGTTAATAGGACGATTAAGAAGGCCAATGGGGTGGGTAAGACCACATTTAACGTATTGTGTTCAGTTCTGGTCACCTCATTATAGGAAGGATATGGAAGCTATGGAGAGGGTGCAGAGATTTACCAGGATGTTGCCTGGATTGGGAAACAAGTCTTAAGGTTAACAGAGCTGGGATTTTTCTCTTTGGAGCATAGAAGGATGAGTGGACACTTGATAGAGGTCTACAAGATTATGAGAGGCATAGATAGGGTGGACAGCCAGCACTTGTTTCCTAGGGCAGGATCAACAAACACCAGAGGAGTTATGCAAGGGAAGTTTAGAGGTAACATCAGGGGTAATTTTCTTTTACACCAAGAGTTGCAGGTGCCTGGAATGCCTTGCGGGGATGGGGGCATTTAAGAGACTCTTAGGCAGAGGGATAAAAGAAAAATAGAGGGTTATGGTGTTTAGTACATGTTTTTAGTAAGAGTTACATGGGTTGGCACAACATCGAGGGCTGAAGGGCCTGTACTGTGCTGCATTGTCCTGTGTTCTATTGAAATTCTCACAAGTAATGTGAACATGGAAAGGATAGATGTTAACATTACAATGGTGACAGATATTTCCTTGGCAATCTCTCTATAATGAAACCCGGAGGAACAGCAGATACTACATCCTGGGTAGCTCAAAGTGACATAAAGCAGGCAGCACCTGAGATGCTTAACTTAAAGTCCCTTCATGACAGCTCAGCTAGAATTAGATTTGTCATGCTAATCTGATTGAAACGGCAAGGAATATTAAGCTTGGAGATTCTGTACCATAACAAAGTCCTCTAAAAATACAGTTCAATCACATGTACCCAGGGTGTAGGTCCATTGCATGTAATTGGGTGGCATGGACTTGCGAGCCGAAAGGGCCTGTGACCGTGCAGAATTACTAAATTTTTAAAAAATGTTCATGCTGTTCAACTTCTGACTGAAAGAAAAATAAATAAGTTATTGCTTAAAAACTATAGAGAAAGAAAGAATGCATGTCACAATTTATAGTCTATGGATTAACATTACTGATTAAGATCCAGAAGTAAAGCTTTGGAAAAGACATACGTCTTCTCCAATATTAGTGCTACAAGATACCAAGTTAAGTCCACCGTCGCACAGAATTACTTGCAATCTTGATGGATAATTTTGCAGTGCTGATTTAACAGTAAAATCACTAAGAAATCCTGCATCTGAGCAGATTATAAAAGGCTCTGCCTCATCAGAGTTCACCTGCAAGCTGGAAAGATTCTTTATTGTCTAATCCTTGTAGCTGTTGCCTATAAAAATATACTCAATCACTGTCTGGAATGCAAACTGTAGATGTTCATCAGCATTCAGACTTTTTGCTAGATATGGTTTACATTTAATTGCTAATTATTATGCCAATGTTGGCACAATATAAAATCCTGTCTATTGTAACACAAAATTATTTTGATTTGAGAATGAGGAGGAGATTAAAGGGACATTTATGCGCAGGAACCCTTTCCATTTTCCTCTTGTACATGATAGAGACATCAAACATTTGAAACTGTGTTCAGCCACCCACTCAAACATTCTGTGTTTCCATGTACTGTACCCTATCCCAGCAAACTTCTGCAATGGTTCCACAGGAATTGTGCTTCTACTTTACAAAGAGAGCTTTCTGAATTTCTCTGTTGCCTTGGGTGTCTTTAAGTAAAAACACAAAGCAAGCGAAATTCAGCAGGTCAATGTTGATAAAGCAAACACCAATGTTTGGGGCTTGAGGCCTTTATCAAAGTATGAGCAAAATGTAGCAGGCACCTGAACAAAATAGTGGGGGAAGGTGTCATTATGTACTTATTTCTACTGTAAAACTGAATGTGTGTGGCTGATAATTAATCTCCTCCAAGCCAACAAGACATACAGCACGGTAACAGGCCATTTCAGTCGACGAGCGCATGCCACCTAATTACACCAAATTGATCCACATTTTGAAGGGTGAGAGAAAACTGGAGTTCCTGGAGGAAACCCATGCAGACCCGGGAGAATGTACATATTTCTTAAGCACAATGCGTAATTTGAACACCGGTCCTGATCACTTGCAGTGTCGCAGAGATGCACTTAACCACTGTGCTGTCCTATGCTAACTGTACCACCCTTATGTACTTTACCTACTTAATGCATTAAGTACTTCAGTCATTATGCACTTAATTTCTACAGTAAGATAAAACTGAATGTGTGTGGCTACTACTGATCTTCTCCAACCCAACAAGGGTTACGGTGCACTGGGAGCATCACTGTTTGTCACCGTTTGGATTATTCCTTGTAAGGGCTGAATTTGCTGTCACATGCACTCAGCAGGCCAGAATAAGATAAATACACTGAATGTTGCTTAAAGGACAGAACTCTGGCTCCATCATTTTTGCATATTAGGTTATAACAGGGATGATTGATGCCCTTCAAAAGGGCAGGTGTAAGTGGGGGAGGAGGTGTAAGTGGAGCATGTCCTGCAGTCACAGAGGTAGGTGCCAAGGGAACAATTGGTGGGGTCTACAATTACAGCATCTGCAGACATTCATGTTTCACTCCATCTTTTCAGACCAACCAACTGTAGACATTACTGGAGACCCTGAAATAAGCAATTGTGCCTTGACTCTGAGTAGACTTCCACTGAAATACTTTTAGAATCTAACATTAAAGGTGGCTCCGATGGAGAAATAAATAAAATCAATGTCCTCCCCACATCATTAATGTTACTTTGACTTTCTACTAAATGGGAAATAAATTATTTTGGTAATAGTTATGTCCAAAAATAGTTATGTCCTCATACAAGTAAAAGGGTCCATTGAAAGTGCAGTACAGAGTGGAGGGCTGGATGCAAAGACTGTACTCTATTGGTTACTACTTACATTTGGAGAAACTTGGCAACATTGACGGTGTGGCCAGAGCTGTTGTAACAGCAGCGCTGCCGCTGGCATGAAAGCGTGGCGAGTAGGGAGCAGAGACACAGCACTCCCGGAGGGTCGAACCGCCCAATCAGACTGCAATCATCGCCATACATGCTTTAAAAGGCACATTAATGGAGCCTATACTGATTTTATTTAAACATTCTGCGACCGTGGATTCTGGGACAAGGTGGCAGCGCCTAAAATTTGTAGCAGCCACAAGGGGTTGGAGACTTCGGGGAAGCAGAGGACTGGTGCAGGGCTCCAGAAAACAGGGAGAACACCTCCTGTTTGAGAAGTAGAGAAGGCAACCCATGAGATGGTGGGAACAGCAGCAGACCAGCGAGGTGTTCTGCAGCTGGTGGCGGGCTGTTGGCGACTTGAAGTGAGGAACCCATGCAGGCTGTTGACTGCTTTTGGGGGTTCACAGCAGGCAGTGGACTTCTGGAGACTGACTCGAGACTGGCTGTAGAGATACCAGGTATTAGAACTGGGATGCGAGAGAGTGCTGAGATTTCCCGATCGTGCCAGGGGTTCTGATCTGGAGCTCAGGCTACTGACGGTTTGGACTGGACTGGGTCTGCAGCAAATCCACAGACAATCTGAGGGGACTGTCTTTGCTTCTCTTTCTCTGACTGTAAGAGGCGCTTCAGGCAGCTTCTGCCGATGGCGAATCTAAAGTAAATTTCGTGTAACATTGCACTGTTTTTATTACATGACAATAAAGGAATCTTGAATATTCTGATCTCACTTCCACTAATCACTGGCTTTTTCAAGACGGCTCGATGTCTCAGCCTGTGTCTGAACTTAAGAGCAGGATATAAGCAGGCGGCTGTCAGTATCAAACTAATAGATCATTATAGATTGGGCCAAGAGACTGTCAACACAAATCAGATCAGTTACAGAGTGAGAATGAATGCAATTAGGACCAATTAATCAATAATGCAATCAATAAGGTAGGCTTTTCCCTTGTTGATGATTGGCTGAGAGTGAAATTGGTTCTCTGCTTCTTGGTAACAGAGACAGGTGAGTTTATCTAATGACCCCCTTGCTTTCCACACGCAACTGAAAAACAATTAAAAGCACTAATAATCAGAGAAATCTTTTTCATTTCTCGTGGAAGTATTTTAAGGAGTAAGCCATTCTGTTGCTTTACTGTCTGCAATAAAAGGCTATTATCCTGAAACATTCACTCACTCTCCCTCTCACGCTGCTGATGCGCTGAACATTTACAGCCTTCACACTACTTGTCCACAAAGTATTGCTCTTGCACTGTGACTGTGGGTGATGGTTTATAATTTTAAATGTTAGCTTCAGTTGCACGTTCAAGATAAATTCCAAATGTGGATGTATTGAGGAATAATAGATACCCATGGTTGAGCTTGGTTTGTTAGTGGGGGCGTCCAAAGGGGTTGGGGGAATTAGTGGGGGAGCCAAGCAGAGTTGGGGGGGGGGTTAGTGGGAGCGCCGAGCAGGGTGGGGGTGTTAGTGGGGGGGGGGGCAAACGGTTTTAGTGGTGGGCAGATGAGCGGGGTGGGGGGGTTAGTGGAGGCGCCGAGCGGGGTCGGAGGGGGTTAGTGGGGTCGCCAATGGAGTGGGGGAGTTAGTGGTGGGGGGGCAGACCGAGCGGGGTGGGGGGAGTTAGTCGGGGAGACAAGCAGGGTGGGGGGGAGGTTGGTTATATATCTTCAACAGATCACCAAAATCAATTTGAACCACAAGTTTAAATCCCACTGTGGCAGATGGCCATGATAAATTCAGCTGATGAAATAATTCTGAAATTTAAAGTTAGCTTCTGTAATGAAGCCACTGGAAAACTATAAAAACTCCTGGTTCACTAATACATTTGAGGGAAGGAAAACAAATGATGGTGGGGTGTGTATATAGCACCATACTGCCAACAGCATGATGACTTTTAAGTTCCCTCTGAAATAACTCAATCAATAAATGTAGATGATGCAAAAAAATGTACACAGTAAGTGGATTGAAAGTATATAAATATGCTGGAGAAACTTAGCAGGTCACACAGCATCCATAGAAAGAAAAAGGCAGACAAGGTTGGATAGATTTTTACAGAGTAAGGGAATTAAAGAATATGAGAAAAAGACAAGTAGGTGAAGATGATCAGCCATGATCTCACTGAATGGCACAGTAGGCTCGATGGGCCGGATGGCCTCATCCTGCTCCTAGTTTTTATGTTCTAATGTATGTGGAATTGTAGGTTGTATGAATTAGAGATAAGCCACTGTCGAATGAGACTGTTCTCTAAGCCTTCAGCTGTTTAACACATAAATTAAAGTGAGTTCTTGAAGATGAATGATAACGTCCAGATTCTGGGGAGGGTAGAAAAACAAAATGTGATAAAAGGGAACTTGGTCAGAATGGGTGAGTTGGTTCAAATGGCCTGATCTGTGATGTAGAACTTCATGACTCTCTGAAAACTGGTGACAGCACGTGGCTCAGATGCAAGGAGATAACATTATGGAATAGTCCCATGGGGATTCCCGACATGCTGTGGAATAAGTAACGAGGAAGAGGAAACAGGAAAGGTAATGGCATCTACTGCACAACAAAGGAGAGTGGCAAAGACAGGGAGAGTGATTAGTATTAAGGCCATCCTGATGAATGGGAAATCCACTATCATAATATTGAGACAAGACACCCTGCCTTCGGTCAAGATCTATCAACCCTTTTCACTTGAGATTAACTAAACAGTTAGGCATATTTTGCAGGAGGCTCTCGCCAGTGGTAGGGGAAGTAAATGATTAGTTGGATCATTAGAAAAGACAGATTAGTCTGGGAATCTATTATAGCTTGAGGTTATGGTGTACATACACTACCAGCCACAGAAATTGAATTGAACCACTTGTCGTGACAGAATGTTTCTGTGGTGGTCAGACCATGGGGCAACGAGGATGCAAAGATCCACTCACTCTTGGAGGCTCATCAGTCCCAAACCAACCATTGGGCAGGAAACTTGGGGTGAGGGGGAATGCAGAAAAAGGTCTTTAGTTTACAAACACTGGCAGGCCAGCTTTACAGGCTGCAGTTCTAATACACTAGTTATAAAAATGGTCATCGATAATCGTAGAGCAAGTATCTAGATTCTGACAGAAAGAAAAGATAATCTGGGATGAGATGTTCCAAGATTGGGATGAGATGTTCCAAAGAAAAAAGTAGTTTGTGAGATTGAGATCAACGAAAGAAATCCACTCTGAGGAGACCAAAACACCTACATCATTTAGACCATAACTCTCAAAACAAGTGTGATATGCACCAAGCTCACTGGCTGGCAGTTCAGAGGAGTGAACTAGAATTGGTTTTAACTTAATCAGAAAACAAGTCCAAAGAGAAGATCTAAATCAGGTATTAAATAAAATCACAAAAAAACAACATACCAAAAAATCCAGAGATCTTCCTTCTCAGTAATATAAGAAGTAAAGAATTAGGCCCCAAACTGGATGAAGCGCAAAAAAGATTTATTATGATAGCCTTAGCTGTAGCAAAAAAAATGTATAATGTCAACTTGGAAATCAGAAGAGAGCCTGAGAGTACAGCAATGGTACATGGAAATGAATTAATCTATTCCATTGGAAAAAATAACATATAATTTAAAAAATAAAGTCACATTATTTGAGCAAATTTGGGAGCCGTACATGGAAAATAACAGAGAGGTCTTGCCTTGGACCGCCACCCCCTAAAATGATAAGAAGACAAAATGACTTGATTCAGTGTGTAAAAGTAGATGACACATTTTTCTTGTTTATTTTCATTGTGTGATGACATTGTTTCATGGGTTTATTGTATTGTATATGTTGAACGTTTAGTGGGTTTGGAGGGGGGTGGAAAGGTGGGGGAGGGAAGGTAGGGTGGAAAAAAGGGGAGAAAGTGCCACTGTGTATATTTAAGAGGGAAATGTTTGTATGTATTTTGATTGATATGGTTCACAGTGTGAAAAATACAAAAAATTTAAAATAAAAAAAAAGAAGTTTCTGAACAATAGCCGTGTCTCCATTAGCATCCTCGAACAACTTGAGAAGCAAGACATTCAGCACGGCAAAGTGAGATGCTATCTCTATGTCACAAGGTAAAACGTATGCATTCTCAGGAAAAATTCAATGTTCAGGAGACTTATAATTTGTAGAATTGTAGAAAGGGCTGAGTTAGATGCCCTTGAGAGAGAATCATATTGCAATAGCAATTCAAAAGTCTGCTGAACATAAATGTCAGCATTGCCAGTGCTCAACAAAACACCCCAAAAATGTCAGAGTTGAAAACCTTCAATACAATCCAGAAGGAAGATCACAGGGGATAACTTTCTGACTTATAAAATGATATTAGGGAAGTAGAACCGTTCAATATACGCAGTTAGTCAGAATTCAAGATCCCTTCCAAATAGAGGTGCAGTAGAGGAGGGTCATTCAAAAGTAATCGGCATCGAGATGGATGCAACTGACTTTATGGTAACATACAATTGTAACTGTTGTAGTCATTGATAAAAGTTATTAGACTCCGAGTTAAATTTTATGTAGAATTTAGCATATACAAGTGGCATCAAGAAAAAAGTTAATTAAAATGCACAACTATTCAAAGCTACAAAGATAATTATACTGCAAAGATAAGTACTGCTTTCAGTGAAGAATTCAGTTCAGTGACTGAAGGCAGATACAGAATGAATTTATTATTGGTTGAATTTACAACAATATATTAATGTAAATTGTTAATAAATTGTATAATTCAACATGAGTTTATTTTTAAAGGGCACAGTATATGATGGAGGAACTCAGTTGGCCTCGCAGTGTCCAAAGGAGGTAAAGCTATATTACCAACGTATTGGGCCTGAGCCCTTCTTGAAGGTACAGGCAAAAAGGAGGCAGGCATCAGATAAAGGGAGAAGAATGGGAGGGGGAAGAGTCCAGACCAATAAACAAAACATGTTAACTGGATATGACTGGATATGATAAGAGGGAAGGTGAGAATTGATTTTGGCTCTGAGAAAGGAGACAGAGGGAAAAGGGGTGAGAGAAAACTAGAGGAAAAGAGATGCAGGGATGAAGATGGGGGAGGAGGGGTTAACAGAAATTGGAGACGTCGATATTAATGCCATCTGGTTGGAGAGTGCTCAGATGGAAGATGAGGTGTTGTTCCTCCAATTTGAAGGTGGTCTTCATCTGGCAGTGCATGAGTCCATGGACGGGTAAGTCAGCAAGGGAATGAGATGGAGAATTGAAAAGGGTGGCCACTGGGTGATCCATGTTATTGCAGCGGACAGAGCCAAAGTCTTCCATGCTAATGAAACTATTTCTCAGTCTATGTCCAGTCTCCCTGATATAGAGTAGACCACAACAGGAGCAGCAAATGCAGTAGGTTCACAAGTGAAGTGTTGCTTCACTTGGAAGCACTGTTTGGAGCACCGAATGGTGGTGAGGGAGGAGCTGTGGGTGCAAATAGAACATCTCCTGCAATCACAGGGGTAGGTGACAATGGAACTATTGGTGGGGAGGGAGGAGTGGATGAGGAAGTCATGGAGGGAGCGGTCCCTGCAAAAGGTGGAGAGGGGAGGAGAAAGGAATATGTGTCTTGTGGTGGAATCACATAGCAGGTGGAGGATATGGCAGAGGGAGATATGTGGTATACAGAGGCTAATGGGGTGGCAAGTGAGGACAAGGGGAATCCTGTCCTTATTTCACTTAGGGGCGAAGAGGGCCTGAACGGGTGTGTGGGAAATGTAAGATATATGGGTGAGGGTTGAGTTGATGATGGTAGAGGGAAAGCCACATTGTTTGAAGAAGATGGACATCTCTGAAGATCTGGCATGGAAGACCTCATCCTGGGAATAGATGTGACAGAGATGGAGAATTGAGAAGAAGTGTTGGCATGGTTGGTGTAGCAGCTAGCGCAACACCTTTACAGGGCTGGGGTTTGAATCCCACGCTGTCTATATGGAGCTTGTATCTTCTCCCCCATGTCTATGTACTTTTCCTCGGGGGTTCTGATTTCCACCCACCATTTGAAATGTATCGGGGGGTGCAGGTTAATTGGATGTAAACTGGGCGGCACGGGCTCATGCGCCAAACTGGCCTGTTACCGAGCTGTATGTCTAAATTGTTTTAAAAATTAAAATTTTTAAAAAGAATCCTTACAGGGGGTAAGGGGTTAAAAAAAAAAGTGTAGTAGAGGTAGCTATGGGAGTTGGGTGTTTCACCCCTTATTTCAGATAAGCGGAATACATAATTGAGTGTACCACATAGAATGTCTTGGACACATTGAACCAGCCACTGCTGGTTAGTTGACAATTACTGCCAGTAATAGAGATGTTCTGTTGGTAGATTCTCTCTATTCACTTGTTGATCCATACAGCAGCGCAAAAGAGACCAAGAGCCAGATGGAATGTCTCTTAGCAGATCTGTATCAAAATACAACAGCGTAAGTAATACAGTTGCACATTCCTTTATCCGGAACCCTTGGGGGACAGACAGTGTGTTCCAAATTTCGGATCTTTCCGGATTTCAGAACAAAAGCCACCTGTCCCAGATTTAAGTCCACCCGAATTGTGCTGCCGTATCCACCCCCCTTCCAGTCCCGCTGGCGTCTCTTTCCTCCTCGCCCACCCGAGTCGCGCTCCCGTCTCTCTCTCTCTGACCCTCCACTGTACCAGCACCAGGAAAAAAATGCTGGTTTTTGGAGCTTTCCAGATTGTGCACCGTAATAAAATACCCAATATCATGCAACAATTAAAAACATCTTAGCTTTTCTTTTCATCTCTTTCTTTCTTTTTCAATCTTTTATATTGGTTTTTATAATAAATATAGTACAATGAAGAAAAGGAAGCAAACTGAAAATGCAATATCTCTTATGTATATTTATCAAGATAAAACTTCAAACAGTATAAACTTGGTCCCCCCTCCACTGCACTGGATGAAGACAGAAAAGACATCAAAAATATTTTATATACATATATATATATATATATATATATATATATAAAAAACCACCTAACCTACTCTTTCTTCTCAACACCACCTTTTTCACAAGTCTTCTGCAACTGGTTTTAAACCATTTATTTTCCCAACAAGTTGAAGAGACTTTAATCAAGTTTTCAGGTAAGCTGAGCTACTTACATTCAGACCAGCTGCATCAAATGTGATAAAGGCTGAATTGAATTGAACTGAATCAGATTGACGGAAGTTTGTGGTGGAAAATGCATCACAAAGCTTGATCCGTAGATGGCCCATCTGATTCTGTGGTCTTGGTGTGTTCCTTAAGCTGTATCATCTATTTGAATTTGATTTTATGAAGTTCTTTAGATCATTAGTCTTCCTTCACTTCAGGTTAAATAACATACTTGGCTAAAGATGTCTAATATCTAGCTGGTAACAATTCAGGCACGTAACCTTTACAATTAAAAACACAAAATGCTGGAGAAACTCCGCAGGTCAAACAGTGTCCTTTATGTAGCAAAGGTAAAGATACATGACTGACGTTTCAGGCTTGAGCCCTTCATCAAGATATGAGAAAATGCTGGCACACCTTGGAACGAAAGGGTAGTGGTGGGGGAAGGGTGGTGGCAAAGGCAAGAGATGATAGGTGGAGGAAGGAGGGAGGGGACAGCAGCAATGAGGGGGAGGAGAGATGGCTGAGTAGGTGGAAGGACAGGAAAGGAGGAGGGGAAAGAAAAGACGAGTAGGTTTAATGGAAAGCAGTAAAGTCAATGATAGTGCCATCTGGCTGGAGAGTACCCAGATGGAAAATAAGGTGTGGTTCCTCCAATTTGGAATAGTACACAGGGACTTGGACTGACATGTGAATGTGGGAGTGTGATTCGGAATTGAAATGGTTGGCTACTGGAAGGCTGCTGTTGTTGCAATTCAAGAGGAGGTGCTCAGTGAAGTGATCTCCCAATCTGCAACCAGTCTTTCTGATGCAGAGAATCTCTAAAATTGTCCAGCTGAATGAACTGTTTGTTAAGCATACAGGTCAGAGATATGTCTATCATCTGCATCAGATATCCAGTGTCACTTTATTATGCAGATTCAATTTCCAAAAACATGTACTGTCTGATTAAGTCAAATGGATTACTGGCAAGCTTCACAAGTTCCATCAGGAGAATTATTTCATTCAATGTGATTTTTCTGACTACTGAGAGATTATTTTAAAATTATGCCTGAAATGATGCATAAATTAATAGAAATGTAACTGTTTCTTCACAACATTAATTTCACTGTACAACGAAGATTTTGCTTCCTGAACACTTATGTGTGTTCCTTTTAGGCTACTGATCATGAAAACCACCTTAACATTTTCCTATCATGTACCATTTTTTACATATAACCTATTTTTGTGATTTCCTGTCTCATTTTCAGTCAACTTCAAACATGCAAAACCATGAAGTGCAACATGTCATTGAAAATTCATTTTCTACATTCGCACTTGGTCCCCTTCCCTGCTGAACTTGTTGCAGTCTGTGATGAACATGGTGAATGGTTTCACCAGGACATTGCAACCATGGAAAAGTGATAAGGCAACTGGAATCCATCAATGCTGGCCAACTGTTGTTGGACACTGACACCAGAGGTATCAGATGCTGAGTACAAATGAAAATCAGTGGCAAAACATTTTTAGGTCAGTTGAACTAACGCAACGTCTCAGCATCATTATGCAATTAAACATGCTAAATTCAATAAATGTTAATTTAATGTTTCTCCAACTTCCTCCTTGATACAGAAAATCTGAAATTATCTTTGTGTTCATCTTGTTTATCATAATCCCAATTTTTTTTCAGGAAGCAAACTTTTTGAAAAAAAAAATGGTTGTCCAGTATTTTCAGCCTCTTGAACTTCATAAACCCAGTATCCTAGGAAATATCCAATTGCCTGTTCATTGCAGATGTTTAGCGATCCACGGTGAAATTTGATCTTCTTCAGGGCTTTTCTTTGAAATACAACTTCATCAGAAATTCCATCATCATAATGTTAAAAAAATGTCCACCCATCTTCTTATCTAAAGAAAATTACACCGCACAGGTGAAAAATCTCATGAAATGGTATAAGAATAACAAACTGAGTCTCAACAAGGATAAAACAAAGGAGATGATCATGAACTTCAAGAGGACCAGGGTTGACTACCCTCCACTGCACATTAAAAGCTTGGTAGTGGGTAGAGTAGAGAGCACAAAGTTCCTCGGAGTCCACTTAAGACTAAATAACTCCTAACTTGTGAGGAAGGCAGAAAATTGACTGCACTTCCTGAGAAGACTGAGACAGTCAAGCACTGGCCACCATCCTGTCAACTTTCTATAGGAGCTCTATCGAGAGTGTCTTGGCCAACTGCATCACAGAGTGGTACGGAAATTATAGAGCAACACAATGGAGTCAAACTACAGGACCATAACAGCAGCAGAGAGGAACACTGGGGTCTGTCTCCCTCACCCCATCGATGAAATTTACTGGGATTGTTATCTAAAGAGAGCTATGGCATCAAATTCCATAGATTTACCACCCTCTGGCTGAATAAATTCATATGCATTTCAGTTCTAAATAGACACCCTTCAATCCTGAAGCTGTGCCCTCTTGGGAAACAACTTTCTTTACATCGTCTCTATCCATACCTTTCAACACTCAAAATGTTTAATTCTCCTAAATTCCAATGAATAAAGGCCAAGAGCTGTCAAACATTCCTCATATGATAACCTTTTCATTCCCAGAATCATCCTAGTGATCCTCCTTTGAACCCCCTCCAATGTCAGCACATCCTTTCTTAAATGAGAAGCCCAAAATTGCTCACAATACTCCAAGTGAGGTCTCACCAGTGCCTTAGAATTCTCAGCATCACATCCCCACTTTTATATTCTATTCCTCTTGAAGAAAATACCCTCTTGAAGAAAATGCCCAAGTCTAGGACCTCTCGGTTCAAGAACATTTTTTTTTACCTCAGTACTATCAGGCTCCTGACCTCAGCTTACAGGTAATAAACTTTGATAACCTGAAGTGCTGCCAGATTGGTTTACTGATTGTAAACTAATGTGGGAGTACAAAAAGACCTGATTGCACTATTGAAATTAGACTTTATACTTGCTCCTGCTGTAAGTGAATATTTATTATCTAGCTTTCATATTATCTCTCTCTCTCTCTCTCTCTCTCTCTCTCTCTCTCTCTCTCTCTCATAATTTAATATATGCTATTGCAGTTGATTATTTTTTAAAAGTATTTGGCTGCAGCAAGTCAGAATTTCAGTGCATACTGAATGTATATTGCCTTCTTATGTATAACAATAAACTCATTATATTATCAAATAAATAAATAACTGGATGGGTGAGTGAATGAATAGACATGTAGCTAGATAGGCAATTGATCAAGGATTAACTAGAGGTGCATAAAGCTCAAATTTGCAATGTGTTGGCATAGATTTTTAAAAATCTCAGAGTATACAATAGAGTTCCTTTTAAATATGCAAATATTTTACTAAATATCTTGGGGGTTTTTTTTTAACACCTCTTATTGATACTTTTAGCAGAACTGCACAGAAACATGTCAGGCTGCTCAGCTCTCCAATTTAGAACATTTATGGTCTCAATCATTGCTCCATGCAACAATCTACATCTGAGACAGAAGACCAACACTTCACCAATCTCAGAGCCACCTCGCACAGCTCAAAGATTAAATCAATTGGCCATTATAAATTGTCCCTACAATGTAAATGAGTGGTGGAATTGAGGGGGAGTTGATAGAAAGATGGGTTGAATAAAATGAGATTGGTGTAGGGTTAGTGTAAATGGGTGCTTGAAGACAGGTGGAGACTCAGTGGGCTAAAGGGTCTGTTTCCATGCTATACAAATCTAAAGTTTGATGAAAACTAAAATCATGTAGAAGCTAAAGAACAGATGATTTTCTAATAATGGTACAGGCTTTCATACTCACCACTGAGATTAACAATTTCAGGTAACATGCTTCCAGTATTTTCTGGTTTTATTTGATATCCAGAATTTGCACTTTGTCCCTGTCTTGAATGGTCATCTCTTTGATTCATAATTTTCTCTTGAAATATACTCAGTCATAAGCCTTCCCACTTATTCTTTCACCCACCCCCCTCCCCTCCACACACTTCTCTGCATGCTTATTTCTAACTTTTCAGAAAATACGATTTTAAGAATTAGAAGCAGGGATTGGCCACACGGTCTTCAGCCATTCCCACTATTTTATGTCTGCTGCTCATCCAGAATTTCAAATCCATTTCGCTCCCCCTCCCCCATTCTCATGTCCAAAAATGTATAATTTGCAGCCTTGAATAAGCCCAGCAACTGAGCATCCACAATCCCCCTCAAGAGAGAATTCAACAGAATTACAACACACACAAAGATGGCTCCTCATCTTCCTTTCTTCTTGGTTCTCAGCTTCCAGCGAGAGGAAACAGCTTCTCAGCATCTACCCTGTCAATTCCTTTCAAAAGGATAAAGGCCTGCAATGTCAACTCTGTTCGAGGCAGTATTTCTGGAATGCAGGGCTGCTTTTGGTGGCATTGGTTGATGGAGAAATGATTGGATATGTCACTGAGCAAACTTGCTGCTTATCTCTGAAAAGTGCTCAGGAATCTTTGAGGCAAACCATATTCCCTCTGCGCTCCTCTCCAGTAACAGGCTAGCTTATGTATTCATGTCGACGAGTGAGGCATGAAGCTTTGACTCTGGGCAAATTTATCACCAAGTGAATCAAGCTGACCAAGAAAGTGCTTTTCTTATTTTTTTAGGGTGTTAACTGGGACTGTTAACTTAAGGTTTCCAGCAGAATTAATGGCCAATCATTAAGTCCCCATATCGCTAGTTTCATTAGTGGGAGGAAATTGCACTGTAATGTCGACACAGCAGTGTGATCAATGGAGCAGCAAAAGTGATAATAAGACCGAACAGCTGTTAACTGCGCTAAGGAGGCATTTAATCCCCTGTACTTGTGCAAGCCAGGTTGTACTTGAAAATGTCAATGTACAATACAGGCCTCACAAGAATTATTAAAGACCAAGTGTTTATCCGGATCTAAGAAATAAGAGGCAGCACTGTATAAAAGTGAAAGGTTGCAATAGAAACAAATTTGTGGCTCTCAGGGAAGAAACTGAAGCTTGACATTGCCACAAGGTGCTCATGCAAAATTTGGCATACCTCTTGACCCAAAATTAAAACAAGAAAATTTACCCAGTAAATTCCCGTCACCACTGTAACAAGGGACAACATTTTCTCCACTTTGAGCTGCGTGACAACAGGCTAAAATACAAACTGCAGCCCTACTGCTCAAACAGAGGGATCTCACCACACCTTTTAGCATCGGCTGCAAATCAATCTATTTGCCTAGGAGCAGAAGTGATGGACTCCCAGCTCTTTGCAGTTAAATTTTAAAGCATCTCAAGATGACTTACCTGCCTGATACATGATAAGGGGGGAAGGGGCAGAGGGGGGCTATGGCCCGGGTGCAGGTCATTGGGACTAAGCAGAATAAGAGCTGGGCACAGACGAGAATGCCCGAGGGGCCTCTTACTGTCCTGTGGCTCTCTCTCTGGTTCTAAGAGGGAGCAAATCAGAGGTTGAGGAAGTACTGAGTTTTCTTCTCAAGAATTCTTTTTACACCTCAGTGGACTTGGGAAAGAGCTGTTGCAATGACGATAGGGGCTCCTACTAAGTCGGGCATGTGGTGATATGTAATGACACCACTAGGTCCCCAGGGGTCATCCCGGTGACCTTGTCTATAAAGCAGTCCAGAGCTACAGTCTAGCCTTCCAGGTTTGTCTTGCAGAGAGACAAGACCTCTTAGTGCACATCTTTGGCTTGGCTTCGCGGACGAAGATTTTTGGAGGGGGTAAATGTCCACGTCAGCTGCAGGCTCATTTGTGGCTGACAAGTCCGATGCGGGACAGGCAGACACGGTTGCAGCGGTTGCAGGGGAAAATTGGTTGGTTGGGGTTGGGTGTTGGGTTTTTCCTCCTTTGTCTTTTGTCAGTGAGGAGGGCCCTGTGGTCTTCTTCAAAGGAGGTTGCTGCCCGTCGAACTGTGAGGCGCCAAGATGCACGGTTTGAGGCGATATCAGCCGACTGGCGGTGGTCAATGTGGCAGGCACCAAGAGATTTCTTTAGGCAGTCCTTGTACCTCTTCTTTGGTGCACCTCTGTCACGGTGGCCAGTGTCTTATATTCGCACTGCTGGTGTGGTTATTGTCCGTACATAATTACACCACTAGGCCACCAGGGGTCATCCCGGTGACCTTGTATATAAAGCAGTCCAGAGCTAAAGTCTAGCCTTCCAGGTTTGTCTTGCGGAGAGACAAGACCTCTTAGTGGACATATTAGTTTATTAAAGCTGTCTTATACTCGCACTGCTGGTGTGGTTATTGTCCGTACATAATTACAACCACTAGGTCACCCCGGTGACCTTGTCTATCAAGCAGTCCAGAGCTACAGTCTCGCCTTCCAGGTTCGTCTTGCGGAGAGACAAGACCTCTTAGTGTACATATTAGTTTATTAAAGCTGTCTTATACTCGCACTGCTGGTGTGGTTATTGTCCGTACATAATTACACCACTAGGCCACCAGGGGTCACCCCAGTGACCTTGTCTATCAAGCAGTCCAGAACTACGTCTAGCCTTCCAGGTTCGTCTTGCAGAGAGACAAGACCTCTTAGTGTCCATATTAGTTTATTAAAGCTGTCTTATACTTGCACTGCTGGTGTGGTTATTGTCTGTGCAGGGTGTACCTTGATGAAGTGCTCAAGGCCAAAACATTGGTTATGTATCTTTACCTTTGCTACATCAAGTACATTGTTTGACCAGCTGAGTTTCTCCAGCATTGTGTTTTCACTTCCACTAAGATGGGACCAGTTATTATGTTCCACCTTTTATGCTCACTTTGAAAAGAAAAATTCAACAGTACCCCAGCAGACCCTGTGATATCTTTCTCTGAGGCAAATGTCGCAAGGAATCAGGCTCCGATGGTTTACTTGGCATGGTACTGAAAACCTGCTAGCTAGACAGTTCGCGGACCTTTTCAATCTCTCACTGCTGCAGTTAGAGGTTCCACCTGCTTCAACAAGGCATCAATCAAGAAGAGCAGAGTGATCCGCATCAATGATGATCACCCAGTAGCACTCACATCTACTGCGATGAAATTCTTTGAGAGGTTGATCATGGCCAGAATTAATTTGTACCTAAGATCTGGATCCACTGATTTAGCTAATTGCCACAATTGCTCCAGAGAACATACAATCTCACTGGATCTCCACTCAGCCCTGGATCACCTAGATAACAGCAGCACATACATCAGGCTAATTTTCATCAATTATAGCTCAACTTTTGATACCATCATCCCTTCAGTCTGCATCCTTCAAAACCTGGGCTGCTGAACCCCACTCCCGCAACTGCATCTCAACAGAAGACCACATTCTATGCAGATCGATCAAAACGCCTCCTCTCCACTAATAATCAACACAGGTGCAGCTCAGGGGTGCGTGCTTAGCCCACTGCTCTATTCTCTACATTCATGACTGTGTGGCCAGGCACAATTCAAATGCGATCTACAAAATGGCCAATGACACCATGGTTGTCGGCAGAATCGCAGACAGTGATAAGGAAGCGTAGAGAAGTGAGATAGATCAACTAGTTGAGTGGTCTCACAACAACAACCTTGCACTCAACGTGAGCAAAACCAAGGAACTGATTTTGGACTTCAGGAGGGGAAAAATCAGGAGAACACAAACGAGTTCTCATCGAGGGATCATCAGTGGAAAGGATAAAGAATTTCAAATTCCTGGGTATCAACATCTCTGAAAATCTATCAAAATCAGAAATTATTGACATGAACAAGTCATAAAATTCAGTGTTTTGTGGCAGCATCACAGCGCAAACATTGATATTATAAGCCATCTTACAACAATAAATATTTTAAAAACTTGTGCACAAAAAAATAAGGCAGTATCTTTGGTTCATTGATTATTCAGGAATCTGATGGCTGCAGGCAGAAGCTGTTGAGTGCTCGTCTTTAGGCTCCTGTACCTTTTTCCCCCGATGGTAGAAGAGTGAAGAGGCCAAGGCCTAGGTGGTGGGGTCTTTGAGGATAGAGGCTGCTTTTTTTAAGACACCACCTCATGTAGATGTCCTCGATGGAGTAGTCTGGTGCCTGTAATGTCGCAGGCCAAATTAATAACCCTCTGGAGCTCATTCTTGTCCTGAGAGCTGGCACCTCCACACCAGGCAGTGATGCAACCAGCCATGGTACACCTGTAGATGTTTTCAAGAGTCTTTGGTGGCTTATCAAATCTCCTCAAAATCTCACAAAGTATTGCCACTGGTGAGTCTTCTTTGTGATTGCATCAACATGGAGGCTCCAGGAAAGATCCTGGAGCCTTCATGTTAATGTACTCACAAAGAAGGCCCACTAGCAGCTATACTTTGTTAGGAGTTTGAAAAGATTTGATATGTCACCAAAGACTCCTCTACAGTTGTTCTGTGGAAACCATTGTAATTGGTTACACCACTATCTGATATGGAGAGGCCAGTTATAAACAGCCAGTGCCATCATGGGCATTATTCTTCACTCTATTAAGAACATCCACAATTGGTGGTGTCTCAAGATGGCAGCCTCTAACATCAAGGACCCTCGCCACCCAGGCAATGCCCTCTTCTCACTGCTACCATCAGTAAGGAGGTACAGGAGCCTGAAGACAAACACCCAAAGGTACAAAAATGGCTTCTTTCCCTCTGCCACTAAATCTCTGAATGGAGATCACCTCATTTTCTCTTCTTTTGAATGAATTAATTTTTTTAAAATAGTGTATTTCTGGAAATGAAATTTATAGTAATCTTTACACATTTAACACACAATATTGCTGCCGCAAAACAACGAATTTCGTGACCCGAGTTCATGACAATAATTTTTGATTCACCTACCTCACTCCCATACTACATCTTTGGCACATATTTAACTATGCCAACATGACTCATATTATATTCCAATTCAAACCTTTTCACATAGAAAGGCATTTTGACAAAGTTCCTCTTCTGGGTTCCAAATAATAATTGAATGGCAATCATAAACAACATAACAGAGAACAAGAAAATCTATGTCCATGTCAGACTCCTTTTTATTGACTAAACCTCTGCCTTGCAACACTATAATTCCAGACAAACTCATCTCCAGGGTTTGAGGAACATTTATCAAAACACACCTCTGTAACTGGATCCTTGACTGTAGATCACAAGCAATAAGGATCAGTAACAATATATAAATGTGCTGGAGAAACTCAGCGGGTCACGCAGATCCATAGGAAGTCACCCTGATGAAGGGCCCAGGCCTGTAAGGTTAGTTACTCTTTACTTCCTTTGAATGCTACATGACCTGCATCCACAGTCTTTCTTGTTTAACAACATGTTTAAGGATCCATTCCACGCTAGACACATTCTCTTCTCCCCCTCTTTTGTTGTGCTGAACAGACCTGAGATTCAAAGTACAAACCTTCAGATTCAAGAACAATTATCATATCCAATTAATATCTTTTGTTGGTTTGGATTCTTCCCCCTCATTGATGAAGACAGTGAGACAAGAGCAGGGAGATTTTGCTCCAGTCTTATAAACCCAAGGTCCAAGCTCATTTGGAGCAATGCATGTAGTTCTATTTTTTTTTAATTTAGACATGCAACATGGTAATAGGCCCTGCCACCCCACAGGCTTGTGCTGCCCAAGTCCACCCAACTGACCAACACCCTCACTACTTTCTGAAGGGTGGAATGAAACTGGAGCACCTGGAGGGAACCCACGCAGAGCATGTACAGATAGCGCCAGATTCCAACCCTGGTCCTGGTCACTGCTGCTGTAACAATGTTGCGCTAACCATAGTTCTGGTCATCACATTACAGGAAAAATGTGGTAGCACTGGAGATGGCACAAAAAAGATTCACCAGTATCTGGGGTGAAGTGTTACCATTATGAGGAGAGACCCAAGAGGTTAGGTCTGTTTCCCCTGCATGAGAGCGAGGTTAAACTCGTCATGGAAGTCATGATTGTGTCTATAAAATGGTGAGAAATTGAGACAGGGAAGATTGCAGGGAACCCTTCTGCTTACTGGAGGCAAATAAAAATAGAGAAGATCTATTTAAAGTTCGAAGTTCAGATTTATTGTCAAGAGTAATACATGACATCACATATAACCCTGAAATTCATTTTCCTGTGGGAGAGGCAAAATTAGCACAAGGGGTAGAAGAGCGATCTGAGAGTAAGGGGGGGGGGGGGGGGTGAATTTTTTTTCTCACCAGAGAGTGCTAACCTAGAAGCTTAGACAATGGTAGGAGAGTCACTGACTACTTTAAGAGGTGTCTAGACAAGTACTTAAATTGCCTTGGCATAAAAGGCTACTCACCAAGAGCTAGAAAATGTAATTAATATAAATGGGTGCCCACTGGCAAAATGGTCTGTTTCCCTGCTCCGTGACTCTATGAGAGCAATTGCTGAAGTATTGGCAATGATGACCCTCTGTTGCAGGTTTTAAGAACCAAGCGTGCATTAATGATTGTGCTACTGTGCAACAGCTTAAGACTTTTCACTATGTAAAAGGCACTGTCTTAGTGCAAGGTCGTTGTGACTCAGACCTGCGGCAGGAATGTTTTGCATGGTGATGTCTTCATTTTGGATCACAATGTCCTTTGAGCAAATATGCTGTCGAGAATTATTCCAACATACACTTTAAAGTGCCACGGTACACAACACTAGACATCTCCAGCAACAAGAAACAGGCATATATCACAACTCCTCCATTACATCCACACGCTGGCACACATATTTAGCTTTCTAAAATGGAATGCTAATCTGTTACTAAACAAAAATGATTAAAATAATCATCCCACCATCACTCTAAGTTACCTTGTAGACGCTCACATTTACATTCTCTAAAATTTAAGTATTACTTCGGTTATCTCCTGTCCTGGGTAAACTTGTACCTCTCACTTTGTTCGTTTTAGATTGGTCACAGTGTTTAAGCTACCGAAAGAAAATAGACACACACACCGAGAGCACTACAGTTTATACAAATCTTTATTACAAATTCTAAAGCTGATATCAAACTACAATATGCAAGCCCTTCCCAATTATACTTATCAACGCCTGGACTGGTCCCAACTGCCGAAGCAAGGCAATGACTGCACACTTGTACTAGGTTGTCGGGGTGCTGGTAGCAGCTTCTCCACCTCCCCCAACCGGGACATTGGCTGGACTCTAGAAGTTCTTGCTGAGAGATGTTGCCACCTCTCGGAGAGTCTCAAACTTCAGCAGCGGGACCATTACCCAAAAACTGCTAACCCAAGCACCTATTCCCAGCACAGTAAGAAAGATAAGCAAGCGAGCTAGCATGCCTAGGCTTCTATCGAATAACGTAATTTTCAGCTTTTCACTTTGGATACAATGGTTTATTTTGCATCAAGGCTAGGCCTCTGACAGTCTGTGACCAAAACAAGCAGGAAGATTAAATGTTCTTGGTACACAGATGTCCTTTTGTCAAATAACTGCATCTCTGGGCCCCATGGTGGAATTTAGCTTATGTCTGCTGAGTCTCAAGCAAGTTACTGATTCTCAGCCTTGCAGAAGCAAAAAACGTGGTTTAAAGCTGAAGCAAAAAGTATGGTTTAAATCCTCCAATACATCTCCTAATGTTTCTTTTTGGAGATAATGTGTGAGATGTCAGAATTCAACAACCTTTAAAAAAATAAATGGTTACCTTTGGTAAATGCTCCTTATGACAGATTGCTACATTCATGCAAGTCTTTCAATGGCACCGACATGAGTTTGAATCCAGCGCCATCTGTGAGGAGTTTGTACACTTTCTCTTTCAAGGGTTTATTCCGAGTGCTCCATTTTCCTTGCAACCTTCAAAACGTATGGGGGCTGTAGATTAATTGGGGTATTTGGGTGGCATGGGATCGTGGGCCGGAAGGGCCTGTTACTGTGCTGTATGTCTAAAAAAATTTTAAAAAATACTTTTGTGTTATTATTTGCACCCACTCTCATCTGAGAAGGATGGGAAAGTTCCGACCTCTACTTGCAGTGGTATTCAGATAAGAATTTTCATTCCGACCTCAAATGCTTTACCAAGAGATCAAGTTTTGAATTCTGATGGAATGGAAGCGAGTTGAATTATTATAGTCTCAGGTCTATGTTTTCCTATCATATTGCAGCCAGAACCCATCCATTTTAGATGAGCTCTCGTCAGTGTTATCCATAGATTCTGCAAATTTCTCCCTGATCTTTGAAAGTAATCCAATAGAAAATCTAATACATCAATTTAATGTTGACTCTGTTATTAAATTGTAGACAAATACTATTTATAAAAAAGCCTTGTTTCTTCACAGTATTTTATTCTTCTAAGTTCTTCACCTTATCAAATCTCTAAAACCATGCATTTAATGTATCTTTAATGAAGGCAGTATGGTTCCTTTCAGTCTTACCCTCAGAGCAGCTGGAATGTCAAATCTGCTATCAAATGGAATGGTTGAGGCCTGCAGCATAAATAGATTTAAGAGATGAGGTGTAAAGTTAAGGTGGGAGGAGAGTGGATTGTTGATCTGGGGGTTGGTTGTGGGGGGGGGGGGGGCTTATCTCTTGTTGGATATTCAGGGAAAAAGTTGCACACATATTTGTCTGCTTCATGAGATTCAGATTTGGAAGTTTAATAATTCACTGAGTTTGTTCAAATCATTAAAACTATTCTGTCTGCAAATAGGGTGGCACGGTCAGTGTCGTTGTTAGTGCCATGCTTTTACTGTGCCAGTGATGGGGTTCAAATCTAGCACTGCCTGTTCATTCTCCCTGTGTCTGCGCGGGTTTCCTCCAGGTGCTCCAGTTTCCTCCCACTCTTCAAAATGTACCGGGGTTGTAGGTCATTGGGTGTAATTGGGCAGCACGGACTCGTGGGCCTAAAGGGCCTGCTACCATGCTGTATGACTACTTTTTTTTAAAATGATAGATGCATTCTCAAATTTGTGTGTGTGCGTGTGTGTGTGTGTGTGTGTGTGTGTGTGTGTGTGTGTGTGTGTGCACCAAAATTTTTACTTGTTTCAACTGAACAGGTACTTTGTTTAAAGAGCTAAGCAAAGAGCACAGCGAACAACATTTCAAAGATGCCCTGTATTTGCAGAAACTGCGGTAGACCTCTGATGTAAAATTAAAATTAAAGATGGATCAGTAGTGGAGTAGTTTTATTTCACATCAAGCATCACTCAGCTTTTTCTTATACCTGCTGTATTGATTATAATCTTCAAATAATCAGGCCTTCCTTGATTATTGTTGAAAATACAACACGAGTATTCAAATCCAATGAAGAGATATAAATTATTAACAAAACATTCAACATCCAAAATGATTACATATTTTTATTTGGTTTAGATGAATAAATTAATTGTAAACGAGCCTAAATATTACTGTTAAAAGGCAGGGACAATGGGCAGGTAGGACTCTTATTTTATCATTTTGGTTTATAAGGACTTTGAAATAAATGTTGGAAGGAAAATAAATTTGAGTTTGAGTTACGGTAGCTGAAAAGTAACAGGAACAGTATAAGTTTGAGACTGGTCCAACCCAACAAAAGAATTGTCAGCTCGATTGGGAAGTCACATTGGTAGGAGAGTCACTGACTTACTTTAAGAGGTGTCTACTTAAATTGCCTTGGCATAAAAGGCTACTCACTAAGAGCTAGAAGATGTAATTAATATAGATGGGTGCCCACTGGCAAAATGGTCTGTTTCCCTGCTCTGTGACTCTATGAGAGCAACTGCTGAAGTATTGGCAATGATGACCCTCTGTGCAGGTTTTAAGAACCAAGGGTGCATTAATGACTGTGCTAACTGTGCATTTATTGTCTCTTTTAATTTTTATTATTTGTTCAAATATATCTCCTCTATTTTTATTCACCCCTAGTAAGCAGAAGGGTTCCCTGCAATCTTCCCTGTCTCTATCTCTCACCAATTTATAGACACAGTCATGACTTCCATGACTAGTTTAACCTCGCTCACATGCAGGGGAAACAGACCTAGCCTCTCGGGTCTCTCCTCATAATGGTAACACTTCACCCCAGATACTGATGAATCTTCTTCATGCCATCTCCAGTGCTACCACATTTTTCCTGTAATGTGATGACCAGAACTATGGGCGGCACGGTTAGCGCAACGCTGTTACAGCAGCAGTGACCAGGACCAGGGTTGGAATCCAGCTCTATCTGTATGAAGTTTGTACCTTGTCTGCATGGGTTCCCTCCAGGTGCTCCAGTTTTCTTCCACCCTTCAAAATGTACTGGGAGTGTTGGTCAATGGGTGGCACAGGCTCGTGGACCAAAAGGGCCTATTAGCATGCTGCATGTCTAAATTTAAAAAAAAAACAATTAAAACTACATTCATTACTCCAGATGAGCTTGGACCATGGGTTTATAAGATTGGAGCATAATCTCCCTGGTCTTGTCGATCAATGAGGGGGAGGAGTCCAGACCAACAAAAGGTGTTAATTAGATATGTAAGAGGAGAGGAGAGAATTGATTTTAGCTCTGTGAAAGGAGACAGAGGGAAAAGTGAAGAGGGAGAGAAAGAGAGACTTTACTATGGCATCTTTTATCAGTGAGAGGTCCATTTAAGAATTTGAATAAAGCTCATTATTATTATAGTTTGATCTCTAATTTCGTAATGTTGAAAAATATTTTGACCCTTTTAAGTTATAAAGAGGCCAATGAATTCAGAAAATGCTGAAAAAGGTTGAAAGATCTATTGGTAAGCTAAGGAGAGCGGCAGAGGAGATTTACCAGGATGTTCCCTGGATTGGAAAGTAACTCTTATGAGAGATAGCAGATTTCGGGCTTTTCTCTTTGGAACAAAGAAGAATGAGAGATGACTTAATACAGGTCTACAAGATTCTGTTCTGAGAGGCATAGATAAGGTGGACAGCCAGTGCCTTTTTCACAGGTGGGAATAGCAAACACCAGAGGACATCTGTACAAAGTGAAGAGAGAAATGTTTAGAGGAGACATCAGGGGTAGGTTTTGACATAGAGAATTCTGGGTACCTGGAATTCCTTGTCATGGGATGTGGCGTAGGTTAAAACATTAGACTCCCAGATAGGCATGTAAATGAAAGAAAAATAGAGGGTAATGAGGTAGAAAGGGCTTAGTTTTTTTTGGTAGAAATATATATGTCAACACAACATCAAGGGCCGAAGGCTGTTTTCTCCTAAATGTTCTAGGAAATAGCAACTCCAACATTAACACAGTTTCTCTCCGATTAAATTAAACAGAAGGATGCTGGAAACACTCAGTGAATCGAGCAGCATGTGGAAAGAGGTACAGAGTTCATGTTTCAGGTCAAATACTCGGCAGCTGTGCCTGGTTTCTTTATCCATGGATACTACCTGATCTGCTGAGGGGCATGCAACATTTCGCTTTTATTTCACATTTCCAGTATCCGCAGAATTGGACTGTTGTGTTTCCATTAGGCGGTTCCCACAGTAAGTTGACAAATTTATTGTTTGATATTTGTGTAATTTATCTTCAAATTATGTTTAATTATGCTATTTCTTGCTCTGAAATTTTGTCGGTCATCCTTGTCAACATCAACTTGATTTATAATTTCAGAGGAATTCTGCTAGCTACAACAGAAAGAAAAAAAATCAGAAATCTGTGTCTTCCAAAGAGACCACACCTTGAAGAAGGCTCAGGTCCAAAACGTTGGTAATTTATCTTTACCTCCTCTGGATGCAGCGAGACTGACTGAGTTGCTCCATAGACCATCCACGTTTTTGGTTTCTCTCTTTATTCTAACAATTTTAACAATTCTATTGTTAAATTGTATTAATTGAAGCCATTAAACAGTGTCCTAGAAATTTGACTGTTTCATGCAATATTTATGTGTCCTACGCAAAGAAAACTTCTGTAAAAACTAACGCTGAATGTGGGTGAATAATCCCACACCCTCCCACCTCCGGTCTGTACATTCTAAAACCCATCAGAAGGCAAATATGTCCAAGCAAATGAGTATGATCCTTCTCTGCCTCCTCAACCTGACCCATCTGCGCCTCGATCCCAACATGCCCCTTCCCTCCACTAGGCAGGGGTGCAGTGCTAATTTTTTTTAGGTGCCGGAGCTCACCAAAAATGCCGACAAGGAGGGGTGCTGGAGCCGCCCCATGAGGTTCCGGAGTGGCACTCCGGTGAGCTCCAGCAGCTTGGCACCCTCCCCAAAAGTAAGATCTGTTATCGATTTTATTTCCTCTGTAATGAAGAAGCAGGCAAAGGGATTACGTGTGGAAGCCCTGGTCTACTGCACACAAAGTTGTAATTCCGAAGTTTCATCTGAAATGGGCCAAGGCTTATTGCACATTTATTGCATCCTAGCAGGAATGGAAGCATTTCTGGACCATGTCATTTCAGTAAATTAAAGGTTCTCATAAAGATCCAGATTTTGCCACCAACACTCTCTCAGGTTTTTGCAAACTCACTTGGACAGTTTAAAAAAAAACTTGCACTATTTAGAGCAGTGGGTGTCAACCTTTTTCTTTCCACTCACATACCACTTTAAGTAATCTCTGTGCCATAGATGCTCTGTGATTAGTAAGGGATTGCTTAAGGTGGTATGTGGTGGGGGAGAAAAAGTTTGAACACCACTGTTTTAATCGTACCTATTTGACTCGTTATGTGCACGGTTTCACAACTCCAAAGGAAATGGGCCAATGACAATTTTTCCTCAAGCAAAATATTTCAGTAACAATTGGGTCTCGAGCAGTGATTCTCAACCTTCCTTTCCCACCCACACACCACCTTAAGCAATCCCTTACTAATCACAGAGCACCGATGACATAGGGATTACTTAAAGTGGTATGTGAGTGGAAAGAAAAAGGTTGAGAAACCACTGATTTAGAGCTGATGTCCAGTGCACATACTCTCCAGGGGCATATCACACATCTGAACAGGAAAAAGAACATGAAATTCTCATTGAAACATGCACACAAAACAAGGAAGCTTACATCAGGAAGGATCCATCAGATGTAATTCAATGTAAAATTATGTACAGAAAATAGAAATTGGCGAAAAAAGACAAGATTTAAAAAGCGTGCCAAAAATGTAAAAAATCATTCTTTGTAAATCTCCAACACTAATTGAATTCTGACATTATACTGGTAAGGTTACATGTTCAGAATTGTGGAGATATTTTGCAGTAATGATCACCCATCAAGCTATTAAAAATTAAAATGGATAGAAACACATTTTCCTTTATCTTTTGCTTGGGGATGGTCTATTACATTGAACTAAATGGGATACTGGATCTTCACAAAGCACCAAAAAATTACCAGAAAAGCCCAGGCCTTCAAGTCATCAAATCCATTTACAAAATCTCATTTTAGCAGTAGTATTTTAATGCGACAAAGAGAAAACAGATATTGTCTTTTAACATAGATTTGAACCCAGCTGTACTGTTTTCTTTCTTGGCCAACAATTGTGTAAAATTTGAAATATTTCTTCTGACATTGAACATTCCCAATTCACATCTTTTGCTCAACTAATTTTAGATCCTTGAGAAAAATGCTGGCAAAAAAAAATTCACAAACAACAAATGTAATAAATCAAAGTTAATTGCAGCCACTTTAATTAAAGGAATGTATTTGTTTGCCATGGGCAGTTAATGCAAACTGCAGACAGTTATAATCACTGTTTTCTGATGAACAAAGGGAATTTCACAACATTCTGCAGCTCACTGTAATTAATATTGCAACATTTTAAATGTCAAAAACTATTTTGTGACTGAAGTCTCATATTTCAGTCCACAGTAGTTTAATAAATCAACACTGATATACAATTGTATTCAATTAGTTTTCAATTTTAAGTCTTCTGTTGATGAATTGTTCAATTTTTCAGATATTCAGAGTGATCCATTTTGAGATGATCTGTATTAATATTGAACAAAGGCCCTTCAACATTTTGAAAAAAAAAATGCAGCATTGTTGCCCAAGGAGAAGAGTATTTTATATGATGTTTGCGCCAATATGTTGCTCACAGATTCCAAAATCACTGTTGACCTTTCTTGGTGCGAGGATGAAACTGACGATGGCAGTCACACAAAACTAGTGACGAGGAACCAGCTGCCTTCAGAGCTCTGGCCAAGTCCTATATGCTTTCAACTCAGTGGGAAACACAATGGAATGGCTGTAAAGGGAGGGGGTTCCTACTTCCTGTCACCTCATTATGTCACTGCTCCCCAACTCGCAGCCATTCTCAACCTTCTTTGGCTATGGCACCCTCAGGACTTTGCTGGAAGTTTACGTAAAGTCAAGTTTACTTGGCTTCTTCCGTACTTCTCTCCTACACAAAAACATTTTTAAAAATACTTTATGATTTCAGTCCGTGGCTGGCCTTAAATGTGCTGTGGTCCACGTTGAGAGCAGCTGAATGAGGGGACTGAATGCAATCATTACCTGATCTACTGTTTTATTTATTTTAATCAAGGATGCAGTGTGCAGTTCTGTGTAACCACATCGCATAAGTAAGTAGTGTTTTACCAGAGATCTCCTCAAATGTCATCATTTGTTGGATAACAGATTATTCTTGAAGGCACAGCAGCTAATGAGACTTCAATTGGTTGTTATTTCAGCTCAGTTTCACTTTCAGCCCTATTGTTCTTATAAATAAAGCATGCTGAGAATACAGGCAAGTGCAATGTACAGGCAGCAGCAAGGGTAATTTAACTGCTGTTGAAAGGTATGCATATTTATGAAGCAAATTCACAGCTGCCAGCTACAGAGCCTTGTTTAAATTGGAAATAAACCAGCTCTGGTATAAAGCTGAGGGGTTGTGTTAGTAATTACAAAAGTTGTTGTGCCCCTGTTTCTCCGCCTGTACCCACGCCACATCATTATCCCAGAGGATGATGTGAGCACCCTGTTTTATTTTCGCAATGCACAACGAGGTTTGTGGACCAGATCCATGGACAGGTTCCTGTGGTGTTGATGGTTTGCCAGGGCACTTGCTTTTTAAAAGAAAAGAACCAGGTGAATACTTACCACTGAGATTATTTTGCACCTACTCCACAAGCCATGAATTCGTTACAATGACGCCCACATACAGTGTGACCTGCTGCAACATGAGGAAAAATTCAGCGAACTGGGATTTTTCTCTTTAGAGTGACGGAAGATGAGAGACAACTAAATAGAAATGTACGTGAGTACAAAAAGCATAGATGAAATGGACAGGCAGAGCACCTAGTACGTTGCAGTGGGGATGGATTAGGATTGGGGTGGTGTTGGGCGTGGGGAGAGGAAGGAGGTGGGGTGGGGGTGGGGGTTGGAGGGGGGTGGGAGTGGGCTGAGAGAGGGGTGGGATTGGGGTTGGAGAGGGTTGCAGTGGGTGTGGAGTGGGATTAGAGCAGGGCTAAAGCGAGGTTGGATTTAGGTTGGAAAGGTGATCATACGGTAATTGAATTATTCACCACAAGTGTGTCAAACATCGGAGAGACTGGACATAAACTGGGAGATCGCTTCGCTAAGCACCTTCACTCTGCCCACATCAATGACTGGGATCTCCCAGTGGTTAACTATTTCAATTTTGAACCCCACTCCTGTGCTGACATGTCTGTCCATGGTCTCATGTAATGTCAAACTAATTCTGCCTGGGCACTCTCCAACCAGATGGCATTAATATTGTCTTCCTTGGTTTCAGCCTACTCACTCCCCATGCTCCCTCTCTTCCCTATTCCTCTGTCTTCTTTCTCCATCCCTTCCCTCTCCAATCACAGAGCCACACCTCCTTTGTGGCTGCTGTGCTCTCCCTCCCTTCCCCACCTAGTACTGTACCTCCTTCCTATTGGAATGTAATGTAATCCTCCCCCTGGGTTTCCCCCACCCCACCATTTTGTTCTGCTAGATAAAATACACCAGTTTCTCCAGCATTGCATTTTTACTTCAATCATGGTGTCAGCAGACTTTCGTGCTTTACTCTTATCTCTTTTCTTGATGTAACTTTCTATAGTAACTTTCAAGAAGTGTTCACTTTATGAAATATGTTTGTGATATCCTGCCCTTACCAGGGATTGAACAGAAGATGTCAACTCATGGTTTATATCCCCGGGCTAAGACGTGCTGGGAACTGCTGACAGTTTCACGTTTCCCTGGTGTCCGTCCAGAAGTTCCAGAGCGTGCCAACAATTTCCAATCCCCACAGAGAGCCCAGCAGTGGAGCACAAACCTCCTGCAACACTCGACACATACTAGGGAAACTACCTGCTGAAACTGTGCCACCAACAACAAGCCCACTCATCCGTGTGGAGAGGAACAGCTACACAGATGAGGAAAAGAATATAATAAGCTGCAGTTTTTGTAATTAATTGAGCTTTCTTCAATATTTTAACTGTTTATTTTCAAAAAATTTGAAGCGACCTAAAGCTTTAGTTTTAATTTTAGAAGCTTTTAAAATATCTAATTTATTAGTTGATTTTTAAAACTTTTGAATGTTTCTGAATATCTAGAACCTGTCAGATTTGACAGTCGATGCAGCTGGGGCATAGCTTAGACGGCTGCTAAATGTTTTCCGGTGCCTCTTCTAGCACGGCCTAATATGCAACCAGCTCCAGCTCTGGATGACAAAATATCACCGAAAGTCCTGCCATCATATCAAGGGAGGTTTAGGAAACAAGTCAATGTTCGGAATCCTCGGAAGATAAGCCCATAGCATTGTAAAATTTTTATTTTTATTTTACAAAATGTTTGCTTCCTGAGAAAAAATTTGGGGATTATGATAGGCAACTTCAAACTGAACACAAAGATAATTCCAGATTTGCTGCAACACAGAGGAAGTTGGAGAAACATTAAATTGACTTTTATTGAATTTAGCATGTTTAATCGCATAATGACGCTGACACGTTGGTTGACCTAAAAATGTTTTTCCGCTGATTTCCGTTTGCTGTCTTTTGGGTCCAACAATAGTCGGCAAGCATTGATGGATTCCATTTCCCCTGATACGGCTTTCCATGGTTGCAATGTCCTGGTGAAACCTTTCACCATGTTCGTCACTAGGCACCTTTACACAACCGCTATGTAAATTTGTGCAAATTTTCTGCAGTGTAAAAATGCCCTGACGGAATTTATTTGCTAAATTCCATCCCGTAATTTTCCCACCAAGACCCCTACACATTTTTATGGAGCAACTGCAGTCTAAATTGACTGCAGACACTCTGTAAGAAACTGGGCTAATGAACATGGCTTACCCTCCAACAAAGTCTGCATCACAGGGAGGCAGTGGAAAAGTGCTTAGGAAAAGTAAGTAAGCTTAGGTAAGTATTCAAAATTTTTAATGGAATTTTTCCTTTGTTTCTGTGTAAAAATCATCACTGACGGCTCCAAGATCAGCCGGGAAGATGTTCAAGTGCGAATGCAGAAAATGAATTTTCAATGACATGTTTGCACTTCCATGGTTTTGTATATTTCAAGCAGACTTAAAATATGAAAGGAAATCACAAAATAGGCTATATCTATAAAACGGTACGTGATAGGAATACGTTAAGATGATTTTCGTGACCAACAGCCAAAAGTCCATAAAATACACCAAAAAGAGTTCAGAAAGCAAAATCTTTGTTGTCATGTGTTATTTCTTTGACAGGTTTCCTGATTGGTTTGTTGTCAAACATCTTCTTCCAAAAGAAGTGATCCGTCCAAATCTATTTAAATAACTGTCCCATTCCCACTCGAATCTCTCTGTTTTTTTACACTGAAATTCAAGTTTGAGGAACACCATCTCATCTTCCACACTGTAACCCATTACACTGCAGCCCCCAGGGCTCTCTGGGTTCAATGCTTTCAGATGACTAAATTTTCAGTGTGAATCAGAACTGGCCAGTCTGGATCACTGTGGTTGAATTTGGCACTAAGTCATCTGAGACCAATGTATACTGGCGCAGGGCACCAGAAACGGGAAGAGCACCCCGCTTTGAGAAGGAAAAGCATAAGAGATGATCCAACAGGGAAGGTTTCCAAGGCAGACCAGCAAGGGGCTCAACAACTGAACCAAGATGGGCTGCGGGAGACTTGTGGTTGGGGGATCCACAAGAGACTGCAGGCTGCTGGAGATTGGCTGATGCGAACCAGGTATCGGTGCCGGGATTCAAGAAGGTGCTGAGGGCAAGAAGGGCTTCCAAAGGACCTCTGATGCTGGTCTTCCTTATCTGATTGGGCTCCAATTAATTGAACAAGAGTTTCTGTGGCTGCATAGGCTGTGGGAGCACTGGAGGCAATTCTACGGACACCCAGTCACTCTGAAGGGGGTCTCCTTTGCTTCTCTTTGTAAGGAGTGCCGAGCAACACTAATAGTGACTCTTTGTCTACTTTGCAGCAGGCAGAAGGCAATTTCGTGTAATATTACATATCTTGTACTATTACATGACAATAAAGGGATCTTTGGACTTGAATCTTGATCAGGTCCCTGATGTACTCACATCCCTCATCATAACAGATGGCATTCTACCCATCCCTCCTCTACTGGTGACATTAGAAAGGACATAAGAAGCTTCTCCACTTTTCATAGAATTTGTTAAAAAAAATCAACATGATTGCCAAGCCTAATTTCAGACCTCGGTTTTTGAGATTGTATATCAGTCAGACCACCACTTTGTAATTAGTTCTAAGCTTTCTTACTGCTCAAAGAAAACAGATGGACTACATTAAAAAATTACATTACCAATACCCACAGTAAATGCAATGTCACCTTCCTGTACCAGCGCTTGGCATCAGAATAGTGAGTTTATTGGAGAATCTTCAATCACCAGTCGCTTATGGTGCTTGTATGTCTGCTCAAGAACCTTCAGAAAATTTCCTCTTATCGTTTCAGTCATTTTAAAAGTAATCTCCTCGAATGGTAACTGAGGCACACATTTCAAGAAGAAATAATGACAGATTTGGCAGAGATTAACCACAGAATCTAAGGACTATTATTTAAAGCTTCGCTCACAAGATTTAACATATTTTTCCATGAAATCATAAATCTGAGAGGTGAGATGATGAAATTGTGTTTTATGTAAATGGCAATTTAGCAGGCCTAACCTTTAAATACAACTTTGTCAATATACCTGGAACTGTCATTTTAAAAAAAATGCAACTTGATATATTGCATCATGAACAAAATCAAGGATATTTATGTTTTGCTCTGAATGGAGCCAAAACTATGAACTAAATTTGGAAAAGAAGTGGTTGAAATATGAAATTTACAAATGTATCAATTTATTAAGCAGGAAAAAAGAAGATACATTGGGGACATTTTCAGAATATTGCGCTGAGCACTTGCAGTGAAAGGTTTGAATTAATGTTTTTCAACATTATTTTGCTGCAATTATTTTTAGGCTGCTACTGTTGTAAGAGTGGCCAATGAGGCATCTGGGAACTTCAGAACATCACATCTCATGGCCCATTTAAGAACAGAGAAATCTAGAGAACAGCAGAGCTGGAGGAATGGTGACAGAATCAAATTATGTGCAGAAAGAAAAATAATTATGAGGAAAGAGAAAAGACTGAATTTTGTGTGTGTGTGTGTGTGTGTGTGTGTGTGTGTGTGTGTGTGTGTGTGTGTGTGTGTGTGTGTGTGTGTGTATGTGTGTGTGTGTTTGAGAGAGAGAGAAGATAGAAAGGAATGTTGATTTTAAAAAGGTTGAAACCTTGAAATGTGAATAATTTTGGGAGTAATTTATATTCCATGTGAATATAACTTTAAGGTCTCAAAGGCTGAGTTTGGTGAAAAGGGAGATTAATTAGATCATAATACAGGAGCAGAAATTGGCTATTCACCCCATTGAGTCTGCTCTGCCATTTATCATGAGCTGATCCATTACATCACTCAGCCCCACTGCCCGGCCTTCTCCCCATAACCTATGATGCCCTGGCTAATCAAGAGCCTACCAATCTCTGGCTTAAATTACACCTGATGATCTGGCCTCCACAACTGCCTGTGGCAAAAAAATTCCACAGATTTACCATCCTCTGGCTGAAGATATTCCTACATATCTCTGTTTTAAGCAGATGCCCTGCAATCCTGAAGTTGAGGCCTCTTGTCCTTGACCAGTGGTTATCAACCTTTTCCACTCACATACCAACTTAAGTAATCCCTATGGCATCCTAACAAATGTTAGAGGATAACAATGTTACTTGGAGAAAAAAAACTGCTGGAAGAATCTACTTTTTTTTTCTCCTTACCTGCTTCTATCTATCATCTGCCAGCATCTGTCCCAGCACTCCTCTCCTGGCTCCATCTGCATCCCTCCCTCAGCAGGTTCCACCATTCACATACCACCTCTGTCTCACCTCTCTCTCTCCCTCTCTCTCTCTCTCTCTCTCTCTCTCTCACACACTTCTTTATCACTGACAACCTTCCTTCTTAATCCTGATGCAGAGCCTGGACCTGGAACATTAATCATCCTGTTCCCTCCACAGATGCTGCTTGACATGCTGAGTTCTTCCAGCAGTTTATATTTTGCTCCAGAATCCAGTGCCTCAAGTCTCTTGTGTCTCGAACAATGTTATTTAGCTGCATGATGGCAGAACAATGGTCCCAACAGGCATGGAGATTAAACTGCTGACTTCATCCAGCATGCCTTAATTAATCCCTAAACAAATAACAGGCTATTAAACCTGTACAGCGGTTTCAAAGGTTCCTTCTATTGCCGTTATAATATACATTAAAATGTCATATACACAATATTCTTCAACTCGTGTCTACAGCAAGGCAAACAAAGAGTCGCCAGGAGCATTGCCTGGTGCCTCCAACAATAGAAGGAAAAGAAAAACAGACTCCCTTCAGAGACACGGGGTGTCCGTAGATTCACCTCCAGCCACTCCTGCAGCCACACAGACTCCAGCTCAAAGCATTGGCAACCAGAGCCCCAGATCCAACCCTCAGATACAAGCAAACTCTGTTACTATGCTGTGGACTGTAAACTTTCTATGACAACTGAGAAAACCTGGATATAGCAATCCTGGTTTAATATAACTACAGTTCATTGTAATGCAGCTATGCAAGGACTGGATTTTGATGAGATATAAAATCCCCAAAATATGTAAGCAGGTTACTCAGAATATGAATTCACGCCAATATTGTCCAAATTTTCTTGCACAGATACTGCTTGCAGGCATAGAACCATAGAACGCTGTGGCACAGAAGCAGGGCCCTTCTAGTCTGTGCTGAACCATTTTTTTTCCTAGTTCCACTGACCAGTCCATGCCCTCCATGTCTCTCCCATCTATACACCTATCCAAATTCTCAAGTGTGTTAACATTGAGCCCATATTCACCACCTCAGCTGGAAGCTTGTTCCACACTCCCACCACTCTCTGTGTGAAGAAGTTCCCCCTCACATCTCCCCTAAACTTATTCCCTTTCACTCTTAAATTATATTCTCTGGTTTGTATCTCACTTACCCTCAGAGGAAAAAGCCTATCTACATTTATTCTGACTATCCCCCTCAGCTTTATTCTACCCTCCCACCTGTATCCAACTATTATCTCTTACCTGCTAGCCTGTGCTCCTCCCCTTCCCTTCTCTTCTTGCCTCCTCTCCTGCTCCCCATACCCCTTGGCTTTTTATTTAGATGCCTGCCTGTTCCTGCTTATACCTGACGAAGGGGCCTAGGCCTGAAATGCTGGTTACCCTTTACCTTCTATGGATTCTGCATGACCTGCTAAAACATCTGGAGTTGAACATTTTCCATTCTTCCTTCTTCCAGCTATTTTCTTATTTGCTCTTATAAAGCCTACTGCTCTGCAGCTGTCAGTATGCAGATCAGTTTATTAACTGCAGTTTCTCTACCCCATCCAACAAACGTCTGGTCTTACTCTTGGTAGAAATATACACCAGTATCTAGAAAGAATTTGCTATATTTCCTTCCCAAGGAGCAGGAACATCATAAAATTTGCACATTTACAATTCCCTTCAAAATGAACATCAAAGCAATGAAGAATGTGCAGCTACAAGAGATCATGGTTCAGGCAAGCATCTGAAGGAGCGCCTCACAAGTCTGTAATCAGCCCAGTGGTGGGAGCTCTTCCCAACCAGCTTTCCACATGCAGAGGGCCAGGCAACTTGACTGATTGTCATGAGGCTCCCATCCTATCCTACCTCCCCGCCCCCCCTCCCCCCGCCGAATACCCCAGCCACATCCAGCTTGTGAGTGGAAGGTGGAACTTTGGCATTGTATCCTCACAATCATTCTCCGTTATGCAGTGAAGACCTTGGACAGCTCACTGGCTATTGAAGTCATTCTTAAATTTTTAACACAACTCTAAAAATCTGTGGCATTTAAAATGATTTATGTTGATTTAAATGATTACAAATAATTTAAAAGTAAAAAAGAATTAAACGCGCTTTGAAAAACTAAATTGAAAAATATTAAAATGAAGGGAAGTATTAAAGCACTTACCTCTCTCAACAAAGACGGGCTCTTCGCCAATTCTCCCTCGTGTAAGCTGAGAGTTAGTAGTGCATCCACCTCCCTCTCCTCTGCATGTCTCCCCTGGGCTTGAGGATGACCTCAGTGGGATATCGAACATTCAAATGGGCTGATATCTGACCTCCAGCACATCTCAAATTTAAGCATGCATACATAAAGGTCTGAGACTTACTGAGGGGCTGTATTGGTTAATAGCCTGTGGAACTGGCAGAGAAGTGGAAGAAGGACATTGCTGTTTTAATTTACTTTTAGTTGCTGAGATTAACTCTGGCACATAAGCCAGAAGGCAGTGGGGATACGGTTTGAAACCGACATGATGGCAAGTTTCAAGCCAAAGACCAAGTTCACAACCGCAAAACAGTGTATGTCCTTCATTCCTCTACAATCAGGCAACCTCCTTCCTGCTCGAATAGTTGTCCTTTGTACTGAAGCTCCCAACAGCAGAGCTAACCATGTGCAGTCTGGTTAGAAGGAACTTTGGAAAGAAGAAAACACTCATCCACGAAATTCCCGAACTAAAAGCTGACTTTACTGAACTGGTGAGCCTGCCTTCAGTGATTGGTTGGTTAGTACAGCAAATTAAAGCTCTTCAGTTTGCACCAATGCATTATTTCATCTTAACACTATAAATAAACTAATAATGGACTTAAATCAAAGTATACACTGTGAGAGTTATATTCCCATTCAGTGAAAAAGCAACAAAATTGGCTAGGCTTTTTGTACCTTTTCTAAAAAAGCAGAACCCTCTCATGTTATATTTGTAGCTTGTTTACTTGCAAAGGTTATTCATTTGCTACCATGGTTACCAAAAGCCCACTGTAAATTGTAAGTACCTTTCTGTGCAGAGCCAGGCTGAAGAGCAAGAAATTTTTCTGAAATAACATAAAAAGATCATAACATAAGTTCTTTATTAAAATCAATAAAAATCAATAAAAAATATATTTAAAAAATAATTGCAAGGAAAGGTAAAATGGTCTTTGACATTTCCATCACTGCATAATATGCATTATGCTATAAAAGAGGAAGCCCCCTGTGCCTATTCTACCATGCAGGCAGGTGCATACTGATCTGTCCCTTCACCCCATTCACTTCCTTTGCTTCTCCAACCCATAGTATGACATTGGGCAGCATTTTTTTTCTCAAAAGGTTGGCTTCCTGTAAAAAAATAATCAGGGATTATGATCAACAACTTCAAGTTGAACACAAAGATAATTTCAGATCTGCTGCATCATATAGGATGTTGGAGAAACATTAACTTTTATTGACTTTAACATGTTTAATTGCATAATGATGCTGACACATTGTGTTAGCTCAACTGACTTAAAAATGTTTTCCACTCATTTTCATTTGTACTCAGCATCTGATGCCCCTCTTGTCAGTGGCCAACAATAGTCGGCCAGCATTGATGGATTCCAGTTGCCCTGATACCGCTTTTCCATGGTTTCAATGTCCTGGTGAAACCTTTCACCGTGTTCGTCACTGACTGCACCAAGGTCAGCAGGGAAGAAGTCCAAGGATGAATGCAGGAAATGAATTTTCAATGACATGCTGCACTTCATGGTTTTGTATGCTTGAAGTGGACTTAAAATATGATAGGCCATCACAAAAATAGGAATATCAGAAAATGGTATGTGATAAGAAATGGTTAAGGTGATTTTTGCGATCAGCAGGCCAAAATCCATAAAACATACCCAGAAGTGTTCAGGAAGCAAACTCTTCATTGTCCAGTGTTATTAATATCTAATAAAAATAACTCACTCTTAAATGATGACTCATCTTTCTTTTGGAAGGGAGATGGGTCGAGAGAGAGTTCCAAATTCCTACCACTGTTCCAATTAAGAAGGCTTCCAGTTATTAATTCATCACTGAATACAGATTGAGTAGGCTCAATCTTTTAATTATTATCCTGTTTTATTTTTGCTTGATGAAGTTATTATATTTATCCCTTTCCTGGTCTCGGTACCATCTGCACATTAGCTTGCCCCTCCTTCATTATTCAGCATTAGAAATATCAAGATAAGTAAAAGATTTTCATCACGCAACAACTCTCTGGTTCCCAGACAGAGCTCAGAGAGCTCGTTTTTTGCTGTATTTAACTTGGGCGAGAAAAATGGCAGAAAGTCGCAGTAATTCACATCCAATATACTTCATTCCAGTGTCATTTGAGATGAAAAGTGAACTACTTTTATCTTTAGTCTCTGGGTGCAGAATGCCACCTGGGCTCCACATGAATTCAGAAATTACATAGGGCACCATCACATCCCTTCCTCTTCAGTGATACAAGTAATACTGGCCAAGTTCCAAAGCAAACGTGATATACACCCACATAATCTTCCGCTGTGCCTCACGCTCAAGGCTCAGAACCTAGACCATTATTTCTATCATTTCAGTTTATTTTAAATTAAGGAAATACCCTTTTTAATCAGTACACAGCCAGCTCAAAGAAATGGAAATAGGGAATTGCGCAGTTGGTCTTCTTGGGAGAAAATTGCCTCGAAGGAGTCTTTCTGCAGATAAAATAAAAAGCAACAACCTATCTCCCAACATCTATTCAGGAATAATTTACTTTAGTTAAATACAAACTGAAGCCCAAATTTAAAGGGTGAGGTATTCTGCGGTTGGTAGTTGGGCTTAAAGAAGGGAACCACAGAGTACTAACACCTGAGCATGTACATCCAACTGAAAGTATTACACGTGCAATATAGAAATGGCTGCTCATTGGACTTCAGTTCAGTTGAAGTCAGTAGAACCCACATATGCCCATAGTGCAGTAAGATGTTGTTAAAGGTCAGCTCTAGTCTTCACAGGCACACTGCCCTGGCTCTGGTTCTAAGGCTCATGTGGTAGTTAGGACAGGACCACTCTATGTCAGCAACATTAAACACCATAGCTTTCCACAGTGGTGTCACTAGGATTGGCGTCACCTCCCCAGGGAAATATCCTGGGGGGGAAAAAGCGCCTAAGGCAGGGGTGGTCAACCTCTCGTGAGAGCTGGCCTTAATAGCAACCATGTTGTATTTGGCTTCCGGCTTCTAATAAGTTACAGAGAACGGGTGGACGGAGCGGAAAAGAAAAAGGTGTGTGTTCTTTATATGTTGGGGGGTTGCAGCAGGGCTGGACGGGGGTGGGGTTTGCAGCAGCTCTGACTGGAGCACATTGGAAACTTAAAAAAGTAAATAATCATAGAGTTTTAGCCTTGTTGATATATTGATATGTATAAGCTGGGCTTACAAAAAATGTTTTTGTTGTTATAACTAAATACAGGGATATTTTATAAAAAATAATAAATTTCTACTGAAATGCTGCAGAAATTTTTTTATAGACAGTCATCTTGGTGTCACCCCTTCTAATGGTGTCACCCCATGTGGTCTGCACCCTCCTAATACTGCCAGAGGTTTTCCTGGCCAGTCCTTTTTAATACAGTACCATTATAATTTCCCCTTTTCCTGACCTTAGCAAATAAAGTTTGCTACTTGCATGAGATGCTGCTGTATATTTGCAAAAAGACTATTTGAACATTTGTTGCTCTATTGTAACATGGTTCTCGTATTCTTTCTGTTCGTTGGATTTTACTTCCTCAATTCCACCACACTTCTGTTAATCCCACTGTCCTGCACTTGGAATTACAATGTAACTGACGCTGGTCCACATATCTGAATGAGTCCAAAACTTAATGAACTGAGCTGTGAGTGACCAGGTCTCCGAAACTTTGAGGAGTAGGGAACTGGAGACTCAGCCTAAACATCATCTGATTTCCTCCACTTGTGAATCAGAACATATTAGGAAACACTTCTGTCATAAACAATTTTGTTTGAGCTGAATATGGTAAATCACAATTTCTTTAAGATAAGCTCACCTTATCTCTTTGAAAGGCACTTATTCCATGTCTGCCTGAATGCTGGACACTGAATTTTGACATTGAGTCTCTCCTTTAAACAGTTCGGGCACTCAGTTATCCATCTTTACATCCCTACGTGCTGGATTACAGAGTCAAAGAGTTATACAGTGTGGAAACAGGTCCTTTAGCCCAACACGTACCGACCTTGGAGCCTTTCTGAGCTAGTCCCATTTGTCTGCATTTGGCTGATACAGTATCTCTCTAATCCTTTCTGATCCATAAATGTTCCCAAATGTTTTCAAATATATGATTTCCTCTGGCCGCTCCTTCCATATACTCACCATTCAAGGTGTTAAAATCCCTTCCGATCCCCATTCAGTCTTTTCCTTCTTACCTTAAATGTATGCCCTTTAGCTTTAGACTTTGCTACCCTGTGATAATCCATTTTATCTATACTCTTCAGATGGTAAAAAATCATCCAAATTGGATTATTTGCATCTTTGCAAATCCACTGCACTGAAATCATGACCAACTATAATATTCTGCCAGACAAAGATGTGATGAAAGGAAACGACTGACATGGAGGCAGGGTAAAAAAAAAAATCAACTAATGGTTGTGTCTGAAACAGTAGTTTAGCTTTCACATTACCACTGTGAAATTATGCTCATGGTTCAGGTGCTTGTCAATTCTGGTTTCCCAGGGGGGTTCTGAGCCTTATGAATACTGGACCTAGACAGCAACACTAACTTTTGCAAAGTACTGCATATGGTTCCAGACTCCACCAACATTTCTTCTATTTAATTCATAGGCAGACATTTCAAAACACATGTCTGGAGGTTTGTATCCTTATTCAAGTTTAGGAGAAAGTCGTGAGTACATGTTCTTATTTAAACACATCATACTAAATGCATTCTGAGATGTTTCCTGAACAAAAAGTAAAAGTGGCAATTGGTTCTTATCTTTTGATTTATATTGTGGGGATTTTTCAAAAAAGCCTTAATATTCTAAACATATCTCATTGGACTTCATTACGAGGTTAAATAATCATTTCTACCCAATATCATTGTTCAGAGCAGGTGGGCAGGAATACATTGATAGTATTTCTCCGCATTAAATGCATAAACTTGAAGTGGGTCTCCACAATTTTTAAAAACAGACTTTTTAAAAACATCCCATCTTTCATTTAAGAATATTCCAACCTTGCGTACCTGATACTGAGTTCAACAGTTTCACGTAATAATTTTTTTTTCTCAGATTTTCAATTTTTCAATTCATTTTGCAATTTCAGATAATGATTCTACTTTTCCATGTCACTTCAAGAAATGGCCAAGAGGCTTAGATGCAGCAAAATAGCTATGATCCAGACAACAAGCCAGCTACAGCACTGAAATCTTAACACGACTTCTGCCATGAGCCAAGCCATTACTGTATGGTAACAACACTGGAATTTCCAATATTGTGGAAAATTACCCAGGTATGACCTGTAACCAAAAGCAGGTCAAATCTATCCAGACGAATTGCCACCCAACTGATCTACTCCCTATCATCAATAATGAGATTTAAATGATGCTGCTTTCAAGTGGAAAATCAATAAACTGCTTACGGATGCCCATGACAGACTTGGCCAGGGTCATTTGTTTGAGTCCCGATCACCACCTTGCTCTAAATATACAGCAGAGCTGAATTCCAAGGTGAGGTTAGAGAGATTGCATTTAAAGTTAAGGCAGCATTTGGGTAAGTGTGACATGAAGGAGCCCTGGTAAATCTGAAGTGAACAACAAAGGTCCAATGATGGAATTCACACGTTGCTTTTGTAAAAGTAAGACAGTAATGTTACAGCAATGTAAAAGTTTGGTTAGGCCGCACACAGAATCCTAGTCATCCCATTGCAGAAAGTATGCATAGGCTTTGAAGAGGATACAGAAGAGATTTACCAGGATGTTGCCTGGATTAGAGGATATAAGGAGAGTATAGCACGATCAATAACCACAAGCAGACCCAAAGCCAGTGATTAAAGATTTTAATAACCTGAAACCTCAGGCAGATCTTTATATGCTGCTGGCCCGGATCCAAGGCTGATATAGGGGGAGGAGACTAGGGATATCAGCCTTTATTGAGAATCTTATGGAGAGGAGTTACAGGGTTGGAGGCGGGCCAGCCTGTACAGTGTCATGAGGTCACCTCCTGCACTATCGAGTCCCACCACAGAGAGGTTGGACAAACCTCTGAGGCTGAGGGAGACCTGATAGAAGTATAGACTCTGATAAAATTCTGAGAGGTATTGAAAGAATAGGCAGTCAGAATCTTTCTCCCAGGGTAAAAAATATCATATTCTGGAGGAATGCACTTAAGGTGACCTGGGCAAAGTTTAAAGAAAATGAGTGGGACAAGTTTTGTTTTACACACAGAGTGGTAGGTAGATGCTTCGAGATCGTCACAAGAATATGCAAGGATATGCATCATGTTTAAATCGGGCACGATGCTTGGTGCAGACATGTTGACCAAAGGGCCTATTTCCTGTACTGTTCTTTTCTTTTGTTCTATGTTCTAAAGGAAGTTGAATGTGATTGTCAGAAATCAATCCTCCCAGTCATTTGCATTTTCTTTAATCAGAATATAGTTTTAACTGACACCATCTTTATTCACAGGAACGAGAATTAAAGATTGACATGTTTGAAAAAGGGTTTCCATTATATATCCAAGTGTCAAAGTTTACAACAGAGCAAAGGAGAAATGAATCATTACATGTATGTTTCACACAGGTTGCCAACAAGTGTCCAAATATATTTAATCTGCTCTTTAATTTATAAACAAATGTAAGACTTTACGACTTAAAAAACACAAGGAAAGAACAATTATAGACTACAAATAGACTAGAATATTTACAGCTATTGTGAGATTCTGTACTTAATTTGAAAATTATGGTTTTATTGAGGAGTCATGCATTTAGTTGTGCTCAGATTACTCAGTAAGTCAGCATTCTCCTTTAATTTTCACAGTCCCAAGGGAGATTTGAGCATTAGCCCCAAAGCAGACGTCCCAAAGCCCTATACAGACTTTATGAACACCAAGTAGCCGGCTATTCAGTTGAAGAAGAGTGCTGCTGGTTTCAGTAATTTTGTAAAATAGCCAAAATCACATCAATTAAAAATCTGACTAACAGATAATGAAAACGGATGAAAATATGCTTGCAAATCTCCATGGAGAACACATGTTTAATTGTGATAGTCTCAATGAATAAAACAGCTAAAATATCAGTGGTGTTACTGGAACTTGAAAATTATCTCAAAGAAAATATGTTCAAGTTTCTGAACTTTTGTGTGTAAAATGTATTATCGACTGGTAAATGTTGCAGACATTAGTGTAAATAAATCAGGTGGTGCAATCTGGTCGGGGGTGGTAGAAATGCTCCAAGCCTACTACTGGATATAATTCAAGAACCTGTTTATTTCTTCTGGGCTGGAGTTCACCCATTCATTTCATCAACTTACAACATGCCCAAGGCTGGTTTCTACTTATCATGGCCATTTAGAATTTCAGAATGGAACACTAATTGGGTAAATACATACCTTGAAGAAGGGCTGAGTCCCAAAACGTCGGTTGTACATCTTACCTCCTATGGACACTGTGTGTCCTGCTGGATTCCTCCAGCATTTGTGCTTTTACTTCAAGACAATTTTATAAATGTCTGCCAACTTTTTTATAGGGGCTTTCTTGCAACTTTCCCTCTACTTTTGGAGAGGTGTTTTAAGTGGAGTGGCAGCACGGATGGCATAGCACAATGCTGTGACAGCACCAGCGATCAGGATTTGGATTCGAATCCCACACTGTCTGTAAGACATTTGTACATTCTCCCTCTGCTTGCATGGGTTTCTTCCCAGTGCTCCAGGTTCCTCCCACCCATTCAAAATAAAATGCACGGGTGGGAGTAAACCGGGGGTTGTAGGTCAATTGGATGTAATTGGGCAGCATGGGCTCATGGGCCAAAATGGCCTGTCTAAATTTTTTAAAAATAATTAAAAAATTTAAATTTAAAAATTTGTTCAGATCTTTCAGCCCATGATGTTGTTCTGACCTACAGAATATTGCCAGCATTTAATTTCCATTTTCCAAAGAGTTTTAACTATTCTTAACAGAGATCAACTGTACGATAGAAGTAGAAAATTGGAAGCATGACAGAATTATTCAGAACTAGCATTAACTTCTTACTTAATCAACTTAGTAAAAGACACTAATAAATACAAATAATTGCGGTAAACCACTGTTGCATATAATTGCCTGGTAAGGTACACCTATTGGCCCTCCCCACAAGCTCCTAAATAAGGGTGGCTGTCCCACAGCCCCCTCCTGAGTGCAGGACAGTCGAACAGTATGGATGCGCCATTGTTCTTCAGTGAATAAAAGCCTATTGGTTTCTCAGCAACAGTCTTTTGAGTAATTGAATCAGTAATATTCAGGCCTCAGAATGAATGGAGTAGTTAAAAGATTAAAGCTTGATGACACAATGCAATCTCCCCAAGAATAAACAAAACAAAAGGAACCTATTCAACAAGAACTACCATTTCACAGAATCAAATATGAAAAAGAAAGATAAAGAACAACAGCAACATTGAACTTTTCTCTTCAAGAACCTTGGATACAAGGCCTATTTACAGCAATAGCATGTATGTGCCAATTCTGAGCCACATTTATTGTCATCAACATTCCACCGTTCTGGCCCTGATACTACCCCACCTTCTCTGGAGGCACCTAGAGCCAAAAAAAAACCATGAACCCCATCTCCACATTGAGTAGGTATTTGAAATGTACCCACTACAGAAGTGTGAGTGACAGAACTACAATGGCACACCACACAGGAGCCTTTTGGACCCTTCCAGGCAAATAATTTATTGGCAATAAAGCAACATCAAATGAGTTATTGATGGGTTTGGGACCGATGACTCGCAGCAAAGGAACTGTTGAAAACCAAAGAAAGTCAATTCACTCAAGAATGACGCATTTAAAGAATAACGAAACAAAATCTCTGGTAATAGCTCCCGATAACAGCAAGGTTAATTTCTCTGGAAAAGCGTTGTTATTGGAGACACACAGGAGACTGCAGATGATGAAATCTGAAGCTAAACACAATCTGCTGAGTTCCTCCAGCAGATTATGTTTAGCTTCTGTTTGAAGGTGTTCACATATGAAATATGATCATTAAATTAATCATATTCATCTATCGCCAGGCTTAATTGAGGAGAATAATGTCCAAACATCTTTACGATGGCTGTTTCGAAAACTGCCACCTCGTAGTGCTTCAAAAATAATAATCTTCACTCTTTTTAATGAAAATTTGATCTTGATCCCTTTTGTGTTGCAACCACTATGCGGTTGCTAGGCTGAATCTGTGCCTTTCCCATTCTCCTGCTCCATTCTTGTTTGACTCAAAGTGAGAAGAATCCATTAAAATGATACAAAATGACACTCACTTACAAATACAGGCTACTGCAGTTCCCCATGCTTTTGTGTTCTATTCATGTGAAATACAGTAACCCCACTTGTAAAAGAAAGACATGTATTGAGTTAATGGTCTCTTAGGAATAAACTCCACAAATAAGTATGCTAATGGCTATATCATGTGTTTTATGGGAGTTGGTTGAGAGGTAAATATTAGTTAGGACACCAGGAAGAACTCCAATCTTCTCTGAAGCAGCATTACTTACAACTATCTGAGAGGCAAACAAGGCCTCAATGAATGAGATGAACTTTTAATACGTGAACTTTCAATCAATTTAGGGGTTTGCAACCACAGGCGAATTTCTCTTTTAAATATTTTTATTGAGTTTAACACATAAACTTAAATACAAATTTTTAAGGAAAACATGTAACGAGTCATCTCACATACATACAATTACAAAAAATGGATAGAACTACATTAGGCAGTTCCTTAATCCACATGAGAAGTAAGTTATTGAATTAGTGTTGAATATGTGTTGAAACCCATATTTGCCAAATTAATCCAAATAAAAATTGAAAAAAAGGAATAAAAAGATAAAAACTAAATCTTATCTACCCCCCTCCCTCTAATCAAGGTTACCTTTGTAAAAGGAAAGGGAAATTGTGGATCTGATGGTGACCTCCAGACATCGGACAGATAATCTCCAAAACATTCAAGATTCTTAATTCTTCCAATCTTGATAATATTCTATGGATGGGCCCTACATCTTTATAAATTGAAACTTTCTATCTTTAATGTTGTATCACATTTTCTCCAAGCTTAAATAGGACATTACATCATCTAACTACTGTGAATGGGCACTTGAAGAGTCATCTTTCCATTTCAATAAAATTGCTCATCTGGCTATCAGCGTGGTAAAGGCTAAAAGTTTCTCCTGAGTTGCAGACAGAGGTATAGCTGGCTCACGTGAAAAATCAAACAAAGCAATTAAGTGACATGGTTCTATTTTAATCTTAAAAATCATTGATAAAATTTGAAAAATGTCTTTCCAAAATCTCTCTGAATTTGGTCTACAACTTCAATTCATTTACAACAATCAAAAATGTTAAGGCTTAATAGGCGAATGTGTCAAGGTTGCCATTAAGTGCTTTGCTTTTTGAGATAGTACTGGAACCTTTAGATGTTGCTCTCTGACAGTGTAGAGAATTCAAAGGTATAACTAAATATGGAATTGAACATGAAGAATCTCTTTATGCAGATGATTTATTGTTTTTTATTTCAGATCTTGACATTTCTATACCAATTATATTAACTTTGTTGAAGATCCGAGTCTACGAGGCCTGCATGTTAAGTACTCTTCTCTACAGCTGGGAATCCTGGGTCACCTACAGAAAGCAAGAACACCGTCTTAACGCATTCCATTTCCGCTGCCTCAGATTCAACCTAGGCTACTCATGGCGTGATAGAGTCACAAACGTCCAAATCCTGGAGAAGACTGGAAGTATGGACCTCTACTCAATCATCTGCGCTTGCCACCTGCGGTGGGCTTACCACATTGTCCATATGGAGGACGGCCGATTGTCCAAAGATGTCCTCTACGGTGGGCTACCAGATGCTGTTGGCCATCCACGTCTTTGCTACAAAGATGTAATCAAGCGTGATCTCCAGTCATTCCAAAAAGTTCTGTGAGGGCAGAAGAGCTACAAGGCCCCGTGTTCATCTTCGGTCGTGAAGGGATGGGCCACGGTGATGATGATGTTTGCCCAATTTAGCCAGTTTTCGGGCTACAAATTAAACTTAGATAAGAGTGAACTTTTACCCTTAAAAAGATCTTTTGTGATCTACTCTAGTTTCCTGTTTAAAATAGTGAAAGACCCATTCCAATATTTAGGAATTACAATTACAAAAAGTTATAAAAATTTAGTGAAAGAGAATTTTCTGATTCTACTCAATAACATTAAACTACATTTATGGGGATGGTCACCCTTATCTATTACAATGATGGGTCATATTAATTCAATGAAAATGATGAACATTTTGCCTAAATTTCTGACTTTTTACCAATTTTTATTTCTAAATCCTTTCTTAGCTTTTTAAATTTGGTTATTTCTACTTATATATGGCAGGGAAAACAACCACTTAGAAATAAAGCACATCTTCAAAAGACTAAAAGGAAATGGAGGATTATCAGTTCCAGATTTTAGATACTGTTATTGGGTGATTAAATTATGTAATTTACTTTTATTACTACATTTGGATAAGCCCCTCTTGGGTAGAAATGGAATTGAACTTTTCCAAAAATACTTCTATGTTGGCAATTTTAGGATTTTTTTTTTTAAACCATTTTCCTTTTCTAAATTGACACATAATCCATTAATGAGAAATAGGCTGAGAATATGGGCTCAATTTAGAAATTTTTTTGTGTTTAGTCATATTTTCTGGCTAGTTCCAGCTGTCTCTGCTGGATGTAGGTTTCAAGGAATGGTATAGATTTGGTGTCCAAAGTTATAAAGATCTTTTCATTTGAGATAATTTTGCCTCTTTTGAACAATTATCAGCCAAATTTATTCTTTCTCACAGACATTTTTTTAGATATTTACAAGTTAGATATTTTGTTCAGTCCAAGCTTTCTGATTTTCCTCGAATCTCAAATAATAATATCTTGAGTCATTTTTTAACTTGCCTTGTTCACAGTGGATTAATGTACCACATTTACAATGATTTATTGGATTTAAGATCAACCTCAACATCTGGGATTAAGAATAATTTGGAAAGAGTTTTGAACATGAAAGGGATAGACAGAGTGGATGTGGATAGACTATTTCCGTTAAGAGTAGGAGAGATTGAAACAAGAGGACATGAGTTAAGAGTTAAGGGGCAGAGGTTTAGAGGTAACATGAGGGGGAACTTCTTTACTCAGAGAGTGGTAGCGGTGTGGAATGAGCTTCCGGGAGAAATAGTGGCGGCAGAGTCAATTTTATTATTTAAGAAAAAGTTAGACAGGTATATGGATGAGAAGAAGGTGGAGGGTTATGGTCATTGTGCAGGTAGGTGGGACTAGAGAGGAGTGTTTGGTTCGGTGCGGACTAGAAGGGCCTAATGGCCTGTTTCTATGCTGTAATTGTTATATATGTTATTATATATGTTAACATAACTTTTTCAATGAAGATTGGTCTCTACATTTGGTGCAAGGGATTGGTTATTACAATTTGAGGAGGTACATAGAACACATATGTCCGAACTTAAATTATCTCGTTTTTATGCAGATATTGAGCCACTATGTGAGAAGTGTAAAATTTTTGAAGCTTCACACGTGAATTTCTTGACATCCTCTTTTCACCTTGTAAATGCTTTGCAAAAGCATAGGAATAAACCAAGTTTAGTTGATAAGGTTTTCTAAGAGATGAAAGCAATTAGCAATTACTACACTAAATAGGTCATCATTTAATAATGGGCCAATTTAAATCCTTCACAGCATAGTCAATGTTACCAGAAATGCCAATTCCACAAGATCACCATTAAATTACATTGCTTGTTACATCAATTTTAAACAACAGCTAATGGGAAGTGCAACATTTTGAATTTATTACCTGATGCTACAAGTTCAATAACAAGCATACGTTTGGAAAACAGCAATAACAGAAACATAAAGCGATGATCTACTTATACTTTAACTTACTCAGTGTTACTCAATTTGCACTGGGACCAGCCAAGCAGTGCAACTACAAATGACTTCTGTATAATTTAAAGTTCTTTGAACCATGGAACAACACAGCATTGAAACAGACTCTTCAGCCCATTAAATCCTTGCCAAATTTTTATGCTGTCTAATCCCATTAACCTGCATGCAGACCTGCTTACCATACCACTCCCATCCATGTAACTATCCAAATGTTCCTTAAATGTCAAATCTGAGCACACATTCACCATTTCAGCTTGTATCCTAAAATCCCCTCAAACCTGTAAAGTCTGACACCCATACAGCCAAGTTATTCAGATGGAATGGGCAAATTACATTGCACAATGTAGATTTTGTGTTCCTGAACACCTTTGGGTGCTTTTTATACATTTTGGGCTGCTGATCATGAAAATTTTCCTATCAAGTACTGATTTTTAGATATAACCTATTTTTGTGATTTCCTGTCATATTTTAAGTTTGCTTCAAGCATATTAAGCCACCAAGTGCAACATGTCATTGAAAATGTCAGAGATGGACATGGTGAAAGGTTTCACCAGGACATTGTGACCATGGAAAAGTGATATCAGGGCAACTGGAATCCATCAACGTTAGCCGCCTATTGATGGACACTGACAGGAGAGGCATCAGATGCTGAGTACAAATGAAAATTAATGACAAAATGTTTTTAAGTTAGCTGAACTAACACAATGTGTCAGGGGAATTATGCGATTAAACATGCCTGATTCAATAAAAGTTAACTTAATGTTTCTCCAACTTCATACATGATACCACAAAACTGAAAGTATCTTTGCGTTTGTCTTGAAATTGTTTATCATAATCTCCAATTTTTTTTCAGGAAAAATCCTTTTGAAAATATTTGTTGTCCAGTATTAAGAAAACAACATGGTGGCAGACTATGGTTTTCCATTTAAAGTTAATCAGTAATCAATGGGTGTGCAGGGCATCTGCAATATTGCATCAAGCTGTCTGCTGCCTGACAGCTGTGTTTATAAGGTGTTGGAGAGCTACCTTCAGAAACTATTGCACCCCTAATGAAGGTACTTTTGTGCCCAACTCTTTAAGAGAACTATTGTTTGTAGCGTTACCATAGTGACTATAATGTAATATGTCATAATATCTGCCAGGCTAACTGCTTGCTCTCATTCTACAAGATATGAGGGAAGCATGAGCATGAGAAATTTTTCTTTAAATTTGTATCTCTATATATCTTTGTGTTTTTTTAGCAGTCTTTAGCTATTGCTTTTGTTATGACATCTTTTCAGTAATTAGAGTCTAAAGGACTATCTTTACAGTAAATGCATTGTTATTCACCGTTATGAAAGTTTTGTTGCGAAGCTATGCAAAATGTTTATCAGTTTTATCAACAAATTAAAATTACATAAAGTAACAGCCACAGAAGTTGATTTATTGGATTAAAGAGATCTAAATTATGGATATCACAACTCATGCTTTGGAAGATGATACTCTGAAATTAGGATATATTACAATAAGGAAAGTGTCGTCTATCAGGAGTAGGGATGGGTTGTCGGCTTCATGGCGAACACAGTCTTTCTAAGGGTAGATAGTGTGATTGAGCTGTGTGGTAAACCACTGCTATGCTATGATTGGCTACTGCTGGCTGGACACACCTCCCGAGACCGATTCTACCCAGAGCCCTTTGCATGCTCCCCATTCCACTCTGCCTTGAGATTGATGGCTGTTCCAGTCCGTGGTTAATAAAAGCCCATCAGTTTCTCATCATGGTGTTTCAGGCTGAAACATTTCTGTTGTTGGGATCCCAGGGGGAAGTCTGGAGACGGTAGCAGAATATAGATATGGATAGTTGGAATCTTGTTCTCCCATTAATGGTCCAAATATGGAAGGACTGCAGACTGATATGATCCATTGATTGTGAGAACTCCTAGCCCAGTCTATTGCCTGCTGTACCATACATATATTCTTCTGTTGCAATTTCACCAATTAGGATCACATTTTATTGCTGCTTCTGGTAGGCCTTGCTACACTTCTCACTGAGCCAAGGTTAATCGCCTGCTTGAAACATTGGTAGAGTGGAAGGTTTGCTAAGGCATGAAGTTACATATTATTGTAGTGAACATTCAGCAGCAGTAAATAGTCCATAGCACCTCCAATTTAAATTTAGGAACACAGCACAGTAACAGGCCCTTCTGGCCCACGAGCCCATGCAGCCCAATTACACCCAATTGACCTACGACCCCCTGATGCACTATCAATAACTCCAAAAGACTGGAAGTTATGTAAAACTGGTAGGCTTGTACTCACAATAGAATGGAGTCACGTCCATGCTGGTCGACTGTCCTGAACTGGGGAAGGGGCTGTGGAACAGTCACCTTTATTCAGGAGTCTGTGGGAGGAGCCACATGCCCAGACAGTTAAATAGACAAACAGTGGTTTATCACATGTAGCCCTGGTTTTTAAAAAGAGTTTGGCGGGGTGAAGTGCATCAGATGTTATCATAAATTATTTTGGGTGGTTAGATCTGCCACTGCAACCATCGTAGTACCAGCTGTGGCTGTGTGCAGCAATGGTGTCCTGGACAGTCTGGGGTGCCTGTATGTAGTCGTCGGCGTCGGTTTGGTGGATGCATGATGCGGGCTTCTGAGCCCGGTGCTGAGAAGATGGGGAAACTCCCGATGGTGCCATTTTGGCCAGCTGTCCCGCCGCGTGGATTACGTGCCTAGTGGCAGGCTGCCACACTTTCATGTAGAGTGGCATTGGTGGTGGTACATAGATCTGAGTGCCTCAGGGATGACACCTTGCCAGCAGGAGACTGGAAAACCTCTAGACCAAAGGACTAGGAGAATGGCATTCCAGAAGATAGCATTCTCTCTTTGTACTTGCCCATTCCCTCAGGGGTTGTAGCTGGTGGTTCTGCTCATGGTGATGCCTCTGGCCAGCAGGTACTGGCTCAGCTTGTCACTCAAAAAGGAGGCACCCCGGTCACTATGGATATAGCAGGGGAACTCAAACAGGATGAAGAGACTGTGTAGGGACTTGATGACTATGGCAGCTGTCATGTCCGAGCAGGGGATGGCAAACAGAAAGCATGAGTACTCATCGATGATGTTGAAGAAGTACATTTGTGGTCAGAGGAGGGAAGAGGTCCTTTTAAAATCGATGCTCAGGCTTTCAAATGGGCGGATGATCTTTGTCATCTACACTCTGTCTGGTCGATAGAAGTGCGGTTTGCACTCCACACAGACCTGGCAGTTTCTGGTCATAGCCCTGATCATTGAGGAGATCAGGGCAGATTGCGGGCTTTGATAAAGTGGAAGAACCTGGTGGCAGAGATCGTTGAGGAGGGTTTCCAATTGGTCTATTTGTGCTCTGGCACACATTCCACAGGATAGAGCTGGGGGGTCATTGAGTTTCTCGGGCTGGTATAAGATATTATAATTGTAGATGGAAATTTCAACTCTCCACCTCAATATCTTATCGTTTATGATTTTACCTCGCTGCTGGTTGTTGAACATGAAAGCCACTCACTGCATGTTGGTCAGTCATCAAGGTAAATCGTTTGCCACCTAGGTAGTGTCTCCAGCCCAGCACCGCCTCGACAACGGAGGGTACGGGAAAAGAAGGCAATGGGACTGTCCACCTGGTTAAGTGTGGCAGCCAGAGCAAAGTCAGATGCATCACTCTCCACCTGGAACAGGGTGGATTCATCCTCAGCGTGCATCATAGCCTTGGCAATGTCTGCCTTGATGGGGTTGAAAGCTTCTCAGACTTCTGATGTCAGGGTAAACTGGGCATAGTAGGAAAAGAAGCCTAGGCACCTTTTCAGAAGTTTGAGGTTGTGGGGAAGGGGGAGTTCCAGAAGTGGGCCAATGACTCCATTCTCCATGATGCAGCCAAGGATAGCAAGGCGATTTGTGCAAAGTATGTATTTAGCCTTATTGTACATGAGACTCCATTGTCAAAATTTATTGTGAATAAAACTGATGCACCATCAATAGCTCCAAAAGACCAGAACTTATGTAAAACTGATAGGCTCTTATTAACAATAGAATGGAGGCACATCCTTGCTGGTCAACTGTCCTGAACTGGGGAAGGGGCTGTGGAACAGTCACCTTTATTCAGGAGTCTGTGGGAGGAACCACAGATACAGTCAGCCAATGGCCGTGCCCAGCAATTAAATATACAAACAGTGGTTTACCACACCCCCGTATGTTTTGATGTTAAATGAATGATTTTGATATTAACGCGAACTCACATTCCAAGAAAGGAGGAGACGAATTATACAGTAAGTCATTGGCAAGAGAACTTAATTTTTGCCACAGCAGTTTAAGGTTTATTCTCACTGCATTAACATTTTCAAGCAATTATGTATTTTAATGGATAAATTCTCAAATAAGAATTGGTTTGAGCTCCGGCCTTCCCCAGGCCGGAACCTTGACGCTAAAGCCACAATTAGTTTGAAGTAAACATTGTCGTTCTCGTGACAGAATGTTAAGATATTTTTCATTTACATTCAGCACCCACTTCCTATTTCCATTTCAAATGCAAATCTGAAAGCAGCCAAGACAATAAATAACCTTAAAAAGGATGTTTGGTGGATAATGAAATGGGACAATCAGTTCAATCAATTGTCTGTCCTGCCACTAACGTGCTTTTATTACATTTCAAAAACTTCCTGCAAAGCTCAATCAAATGCGATCATTCCAGAATTTAACTAAGCTTTCATCCCCATGTGATTAGCCTTTTACTGAAATACATCACTACTGTCTACACAGGGGAGAATTTCTAATACACTGAGAATAACATCTCAAGCTGCTTCAAAGAAAGCTATATCATTCCTTATTAGTACATTATTATTTGATATGAATATATATCAATCATTCAAAGCTTTCTGTCTTCAGTTACATCAAGAAATGATGCCACATTGAAGAGAGTTTTAAAGCAGAACACAGCTCGAAATAATATCGTGCATGAAACATAATGCACATCAAAAATTTAGTGAGTCCACAATCTCTGAAACAATTTATATGTAAGCATTAAAACACAATTTATAATCATTAATCATTCACTATCATTATCACCCAAATGTCTTAATTTTCCTTGGCAATTAAAATCCGACTCACATGATGAGTTTTAGAACAGCAATATAATCTCTTGGTGCCTGCCACACTGACCACCGCCAGTGGGCTGATCTCGCCTCCAACCGTGCATCTTGGCGCCTCACAGTTCGGCGGGCAGCAACCTCCTTTGAAGAAGACCGCAGAGCCCACCTCACTGACAAAAGGCAAAGGAGGAAAAACCCAACCCCAACCCACCAATTTTCCCCTGCAACCGTGTCTGCCTGTCCCGCATCGGACTTGTCAGCCACCAACGAGCCTGCAGCTGACGTGGACATTTTACCCCCTCCATAAATCTTCGTCCGCGAAGCCAAGCCAAAGAAAAGAAGATAATTTACATTAGAATATGTAGTTGAAGTTAATTTCAATTTGTTTTTGTGATTCAGGAGCAATAAATCCAGGAAATATACTTTATATGCTGCAGGCAACAAATGCCAAGCTAAATTTATCACTGTTTGTACTATAATTAAGCACATCTAAGATATTAAAGTTACTTTACAAACCAGTCAAAAATCAAGATTAATTGCCCAAGATACGTGTCAGTTTTACATTCCAGTATGAATCAACAAAGAATAATTACAATGTATTCATCTGGATTTACCAAGCATCACTCATATCCTAGTGGAGTTCAAAACCCTGAATAACATTCCTCATCAATTTTATTTTTCGAATTGCCTTAATTGAAAGAAAGACGTGTAAATATAGCACCTTTCATAATCACTGTAGGTTTAAACCACTTTACAATCTCTTAGATACTCAAGAGGGGTAGTCATTGGGGTAATGCAGAAAACATGACAGCCATTTTACAGAAAACAAGGTTTTATTAACAGCAGCGAGACAATGACCAGATAATCGTAGTGATGTTAAGTGCATTTATCAATATTAGTTAGTTCATTATAACCGTAAGATAGTGTGAGGAGATCTCTTCAACCATTAATGTGAGCCTAACATCTCATCCAAAAGCTACCACAAAGGAATGCTAACCTAGAGTTTGTGCTCAAGTATGGGACGCTGTGCTTGAACCTTTTAAGGGAGAGGCGAGGGTGCTGAGTCATGGCCTACAATTAAAATACTCCAAATAACTGAGCATTGACAATAATCTACCAGATGTAATTGACCAGTTCAAGTAGTTTGAAGTAAAGTTCACTGCTGTGGTGCAACCACTGTATGTATGTATTGTATATATTGTATGAACTGGCCCACCCCCAAACCTGTGACTCCTCCCTCCCGGAAATCCCTATAAAAGCTGTTACGCCCAAACTTCTCTCTCAGTACCTGCCTTGGAACCGGGTCAGTAACATATGAGATGTGTTGATGTCTTAAGCTGATTAATCACAACTCTCCGTCTAAAGTGGTTGATAGATAGTGCTACAACTGTAATAAGAAAGATGAATTGGGTCTGTGGCCCTGTGAATTGAGCTTCAATTTCAGCCGTTATGGAATGAAAGCCATACTGTCCATTGGGTCTGTAAAAGTTTTCCAACGCGTTCATTTTCTCTGCTCCTTCCCCAGTATTTTTACTTAACACACACATTCAATAACTTTTTCATAGTTAGAATTGAAATCTTTCAAACAGTCTATTCCACAGTCTATAACACCAACATTGAATTCACTCCTGAATTCAAAACTACCTATTGTCAGCTATTGTCACAGTTTCTGCTCTTTGATGAGGATTGATATCAACTGTGAGAAATTTGTCGCAGAAAAATTGTGTGCAGACAAATCTTCAGGCTGGAACTATTTCGGATACTTCTGTTTACTAAATTTTAAAACCATGCTTTTTGACCCACCACCCAGGCCATGCCCTCTTCACTCCGCTATCATCGAGAAAAAGGTACAGGAGCCTGAAGATGAGCACTCAGAGGCATAAGGTCAGCTTCTTCCTCTCTGCCATCAGATTCCTGAATGATCAATGAACCAAAGACACTGCCTTACTTTGACTTTCCGTCCAATATTTTTATTTATTTTTGTAGGGTGATTTATATGAATATTTGTACTGTGACCCTGCTGTAAAACAATGAATTTCATGACTTGTTCCTGACAATAAATTTTGATTCTGATTCTAGTTTGTGTGCTAAGTTATTAAGATGATTACCCTGTACTTGCTCACACACAGCAGTCCCACTTCACACTGCTTCAATTTCAAACTTCTTACTTCTATTGTCAAATGAGTTAATGGTCTTATCTCTCTCCATCTCAGTAACCTCCTCTTAAATCTCTTTGGTGCCTTAATAGCTCCAGATGAAGCTCTAGCTTAATGAACCCAAGGATTCATAATTGTAAGTTCCCAGGGTCCAGAGTCCAGAATCCCTTCCTAAATCTCAAATCACCAACGAATGCATTTCAAAAGCAGTTCATTCAGCATCGAACTTCTCAGAACATCTCGAGGTTGCTAAAATGCACCATATAAATACATCTTTCTCTGTAAAATGGTAGCTCCTTATTTTTCTCTTCATTTTTTTCTTTGCTTAAAACACAACTGTTGCTCCATGACAAACTGACCAATATTTGCTCTCTTCAACATGTTAAATTTTGTTTATTTACATTTACATTCCCCCTTAGAATGCAAGGAGGTATCCAAATACATATTGTTGATAAAAAGGATCTCCATGGGAAGGAACTTCAAAGGGGACATTATGATTGATATCCTATAGTACAAGTGACAATTGGACAAAATGCCCATCACCAACTATCTTGTCTCCAACAAATTTAATTTGCTAAATTTGATTCTGATTCACAACAATGTACATGGATCTTAGTCACACAAAAATCGCAATTATTTTTCCAATTCCATCTCAGTGAAATGACCGTCCTATTAAACATGATATTGTATCACTGACAACTTCAATAAAATGAGCTAATTAATTATGCCTGGCAGAACCAAAGCAATTATATTGGATGTTTTTTGACAGTGAGTATACCTTTTGATTCCAAATTTTCATCTGCAGTTTCCCATTGATATAAATTTCTGTTTCTTCAACTTTGATTTTCCATTCATACATTGTCATCTGGAGAGCATTATCACACACCATCCAAGGCAAACAATGCTATTGACAAGCTGCAAAAAAATTCCAGTTGCAAAATCACGCAGAACATTCAACTTGCAGACAGCATAACTAGTTAATCAGAAACTATTTTGCATTTTTGACTGGAAACTTTAAAGTTACAATGCGAAAAACCTGTCTGACTCTTGTCAACACAAGGCCAAATTGGTTCTTCTTTCCAAAGAGAAGAGCGTTGTGTAAATTAGGCTGTTGCATTGTGCACCAGCAACAAAAAGCATCAACAGAGAAGAAATAATTTCAAACTCTTCATACATTACCAAATATACTGCAGAACTCTCTGATTTGAATTCAGTTTTCTTTTAAAATATAAAGCAATGTCTGTCTCAACCTTAAGAAATGGTATTCCAAGCAGAAAGATAAAAATGGTCCTAATTTCTTCCTTTTCAGTTATTGACCTTTATCACCATCTTCCCTCCAGCTTGAATTATCCAAGCACAGAGTGCTCTGCCTTAGAAATTCAATCTATTGAAGTCAAAGGGAATGAACTTCTGAGGCAGCGTACATTATACTGAAAGCCCTATTTGATGCATTATGCCAGGCGAATGAGGAATGAGTTTCTGGCCAATATCACTTGTGTATGATGACTCACACATCAATTCCAAATACCCAGAATAAAATCCTGAAGGTAACTCAACTGAACCCCATCTGGTTTGTGAAAAAGCCATCACTTGGTTATATAATGTAAGACTATCACTTTAGATTTCTGACTTTGGAGGAATATTTTGATGCTCGGTTCCCATGCAACAATAACAAGTAATTGAATTAAGAAAAGCTACCTCTGACACAGGGAGGTTACTCAGATCCATAAATAAGCTGTGATGCACAGAGATATAATATTGTTATGGAATCATTACATTTCCCCTGCGGATTCTGCTAAACAGAAGAAACAAACAGTCAATCACTTTGAGCAACAACAGAATATGTGACAATCAGCCCTGGGAACCAACTTACTATTTTAATTAAGGTTCATTTGTTCACAAGAAATAGGAGCAGAAGTAGGCCCCTAATCATGGTTTTCATTACTGTGGCTGCCCAATGGCATCATCCCAACGCCCTTTAAAACAAGTTCTACAGAAGAGCAGCCATGTTCTGCACTGATGGAGATGGAGAACTCACATGATGCAGAGGAGGAAGCGAGTCTCGACAAGGCAAACAGGCATTATTACTACCCTTGATGAGCATTGCATAGAACAACCATAATGATACCAAGTTAACAACACTGAATGTATCTTTATTTGGGAAGAAATGACTTTATACATCCTCTTAACAAAAATAGTAATAAGCCACAATATTAATCATTATTGACCTCTACATGCCAGTTCCCAATTATCCACACATTTCCACTATTTTCTTATTAAATAGCTTACAAAAATAGCACAGACCCAACATTGCATTGTTGAAGTTACATTATCTGACTTATTGTGTTACATGCCACCGCTTACTATGTTATATGACTGCTGCTTTACTGTGTTTTGCACTAATCAGAGTCTGTTGGAATAGGCGGCATGGTTGGTGTAGTGGTTAGTGCAACACCTTTACAACAGCGATTGGGACCTGACCGGCTTTTGAATCCCGCACTGTCTGTAAGGAGTTTGCACGTTCTCCCTGTATCTGTGTGGGTTTTCTCCAGAGGCTCCGGTTTCCTCCCATCGTTCAAAACGTACTGGGGGGGGGGGGGGAGGTGTAGATTAATGAGGTATAAATTGGGTGGTACGGACTCATGGGTCGAAATAGGCTGATACCATGCTGTATGTCAAATTTTTTTAAATTAAATTTAAAACTCATCAAATCAACAGCATCTGTAGAGGGAAAGAAATGGTTGATGTTTTGAGTCGAGTCCCTGCACTAAGACTGAGAGTGAAGAGAATACAAAAAGGAGAGGGGAGGGACGAGACAGTGGCAAGTAGCTCATAGGTGGACTGAGGAAGGTAAAGGATGCTGGAGAGATGAAGCAGGAGGGGGAGAGGAGAGGTGGAAGTGAGAGACAGAGGAAACAGCCCTTTCTGAGAAAAGAGGGCATTTCAGGTGTCTTGGATGATGAGGCCTTATCTTGTGAGCAGAGAAATTGGAAGAAAGGTATGTCACCCTCACAGGAGGCAGGATGGGAAAAGATGTAATTGGGACAGCTGTGGGAGCCAGTGAGCTTACAGTAAAACATGACTGTGCTTAAATCTTCCCTGTGAAATCTTACTGCCGTTACTTGCCATAACACTAAGAACTATTCTTGCAAAATGGCGGCCACGGTTATTGGTAAACAAAAGTACAGTTGCAAAAAGAGAGAGAAACATCACATTTCCAAATAAGATCTAATGAGATAATAAATTTTTCCCTCCTGCAGATAATGGATGGTGAAACTTTGGCTCACAAGATGAGCCAGGCAAAGGCAACTGAGAAATTGCAAAGGCATTAAAATTTCTCAGCAACATTTTTTGGGCAATTCAAGGAGAAGAAAGAGGCATAATTTAGTTCAGCCAGAATTAAACATCACCTGGTGAAATGACCAATAGAGAAGAATGGTTGCATTCTTCCAGGATCTGTCGTGGTGCCTCCATGTCGATGCAATCATGAAAAGGGCTCATCAGCAGCTATTGTTTGTGAGGAGTTTGAGATTTCTTATCTCACTAAAGCCTCTTGAAACTTTTACAAGTGTACCATGGAGAGTATTTAGTCTGGTTGCATCTCTGTCTGGTTTGGAGGACAGGAAAAAAACTTCTGTTGTGAATTTGGTCAGCGACATCATGGGCACTAGCTTTCACTCCATCGAGGACGGTGTCTTATGAAAGCACCTTCTATCTTCAAGAACCCTCCCCCCCAGGCCATGCCCGCTTCACAATCCTACCAGGAAGGAGATACAAAAGCCTGAAGACAAGCATCTTCCCCTCTGCAGCAGATTTCTGAATAGACTATGAAGCACAGATGCTGCCTCGTTTTCTCCTATTTTCTTGCACAATTTATTTATTTAATTTTGACATGTAATTTATTGTGGTTTGCACAGTAACGCTGCCACAAAACAATGAATTTCATGACATGTTCATCACAATAAATTCAAATTTAATTCAATTCAATTTGTCATCCATTCTTTCATCCTCTCACTATCTTTAATCTTTTTCCAAACCTTCATCTGTTCGCTACCTTTTATCTCTGTCTGCCCAATACCACTTCTCCTCCAGTCTCCTTTCTCCTCCATTCTCCTTAGTCACCAGCCTTTTCATGGTGGTGGGCTGAAATACTGCTCATGAATAATGCGAATGCCCACACAGATGGGCTGGCATCTCACCTGGGGCACAGTGCCCACACATATCTAACTGATACTGAAAGCAAAGTGACACAACAGCCAAGCCTAATCATTTATATGTTGCAGAGAAAATAGAGCATCTTCATAAACTTTAGGACCCTAAAGCAGTAGTAGAAAAACCCACAACATAATCAATGAGCCAACATTTCACTCATTTGCTTACTGCAAAATGATGCCCTCAAACTAATAATTTCATGCTAAATGGCAAAAGGCCCAACATTAAAAACCAGCACGAGTTCTGAGTGAGTACAAAGATCCCCATGGGAAATCTATTAATTTATACAAGTGTCTTTCGTGTAAGATTGGTATTAAACTCCAATCTGATTAACTGAAATGGCATTTTCATAAATAATAAATCTCAACTGAACATCATGAATTAGGAATGATTAAGTTTTACAGTTTGAAAAGGTATGAGGCCCATTTATAGAATACTATCATAATTGGAAGTTTTAGGTGATTTGGGTGCTCTAGACCTGATCCGTCCGTCTTCTGGAGGTTGCGACTTGATCCATCTTTGTATTCCTCTTGTAGCTTTCTTGAGAGAAGGGGTTAGATTAGTATTAGGGTTTATACAAATCCATTTTATATAAATGGATTTATGGGATTTAATTATAATTATCCTGGATAATATCCTTTTTTTCAGATTTTATTAAGGTATAATACGATTTGTTATAATAGTATTTAACTGATTTATACTTACACCGTGACAGAGGTGCACCAAAGAAAAGGTACAAGGACTGCCTAAAGAAATCTCTTGGTGCCTGCCACATTGACCACCGCCAGTGGGCTGATAACGCCTCAAACCGTGCATCTTGGCGCCTCACAGTTTGGCGGGCAGCAGCCTCCTTTGAAGAAGACCGCAGAGCCCACCTCACTGACAAAAGGCAAAGGAGGAAAAACCCAACACCCAACCCCAACCAACCAATTTTCCCTTGCAACCGCTGCAATCGTGTCTGCCTGTCCCGCATCGGACTGGTCAGCCACAAACGAGCCTGCAGCTGACGTGGACTTTTTACCCCCTCCATAAATCTTCGTCCGCGAAGCCAAGCCAAAGACTTATAATCATTTTAATAGATAATCACATTTAATAATAAGGGGTGGGATTTAAAATTTGTCTTATTGTGCATTTACTTTAATTTTTATATATATAACCTCACTGACAAAAGGCAAAGGAGGAAAAACCCAACACCCAACCCCAACCAACCAATTTTCCCCTGCAACCGCTGCAGCCGTGTCTGCCTGTCCCGCATCGGACTTGTCAGCCACAAACGAGCCTGCAGCTGACGTGGACATTTACCCCCCTCCATAAATCTTCATCCGCGAAGCCAAGCCAAAGAAGAAGAAGAAAGAGAGAAAGATATGGATTATTATGTTAAACTCAATCAAAAGAAGAAAAAAAGAAATTGTTTTGACTGAACAAACAGAAAGGCCAGCAAATTGACAAATTTATCGAAAACCAATTATAAAGAAAATGCTGTCTAAAAACTGAGATGGAAAGAATGTGAGGGTGTGTCAAGGAAATGGAGGAAGATGTCTGCGAGCAGGTCTGGTTGTCCGCACAAGGTACAGGAGTCTGCAATTCTTCCACTTCCATTATCTGTGAGCATTCAGCAATCAAAATTAGTGAGAAATGTAAAAAAATGGCAATGGGGTTGATTAGAGCATGAGCTGAAATTAATGAATATATTTTTAATGGCTGCTTCTTTAAATAATTCATCAAGGAGCATTCATGCAATGTGCACTCCCTAAAGAGCAATAATCCCAAATGAATAAACAGCTTCAACATAATAAAATTAAAGTTTTGAACAAGATAATCAGATTCAGCACAAAAAAAAATCCCAGGGGATGAATGATATCCTCGACTACTAATGAGACCAGAGATGAGTTTCAAGAGACATTGGCTTTTCTGTTGAGGAAATCAGTGGTCATTGGGGATGTGCTTATTGCTTATGAACAAGCTGATGAGATTTCTGTTAACAAAAATGTGACGAATAAAACTCAGAATTAAAGCCCACCAAACTTAAATAAGAACAGTATAAATTTCCAGGTATATACAGGGTACCAGCTTAGCAATTGGAAACCAACATAGTTTCTAACATTTTACATGTGTAAATTATATACGATTGCCCAGTGCTTCCTATGGATGCTGCATGACCTGCTGAGTTTTTCCAGCACATTTGTGTATTGCACTATGATATGGCAGAGCTGGTTTACAAAGGCAATTAACAATGTTACTGCTAATTAATTGTTTAAAACATTAGGTCAGGGCAAATTCTGCAAGGACAAGAAATCCGCTGAAACTGTAAGCAGACATTTGCAAAGTCATGGGAGGGAAAGAAATTCTCAAAGGTTTTTATTAGAACTGTTTCCAATTTTCATTCTTGACCTGGACTCCAGTGTTCAAAAGAAACTGGTCCAATTTCCAAATAGTACCGATTGAGATGGAAGAATTAAGTAAGATAAGCCAGCTCAGGAGTTTCAAGGGTAAGCTGTTAGGTGGTAGATCTTATTTAAATGCTCAAATAAAAAGAGACAAGGATATTTTTTAAAAAACCTGAGCATGATGAACACTGGAAGATAAAAGGAGAACCTCTATGCAACACAAAAAAAGAATCCTGAACCACATTCCCCAAATAGTAGGTTTGTGATCTGAGAAATCTAAGGGAGGCTTTCATGTTTTGAAGTTATTGGCACTTGAAAACTGATGACTGAAAGCAACTTGTAGAGGTGTGAAAGATAAAGCAAAAGCCAGTTAGTTGCAGAACATTTTACTTCAAACTAAAACATGATAGTGGAACAAGAAGCAGCAGATTTAAACCCATGGCATTTAGCATTGCTGATGGGATTCTTGTCTCACATTACCAGAGTTAAACACATGTTGAGGATAAAAATCTGGAATCATTTAAATGTAATACAGCAGAGTCATTCTGGAGGATTGATCACAAAAGTTTAAAGTTTCCAGTTAAATCTTGAAAATAATGGAGAAGGGAAAACAACTTGCCCCTTGTTAACACGAGTAATCATTAATCACGGCGAGGCTCATCCTGAAGTGAAGAAGCCACGTTAAAATCTATCTCAGCAGCAAAATCATGAACTTAATTCACTGCACCCTATTTACTGCCATTATCTTTGGAAATGGAGCCTTCCTACTGAGCAATGGTTCATGAAATCGGTTAGCCACAAATGTAAATGTAGCAAGTTACAAACCTTAAGACGTTCCATTCCATGTAACATGCTGTGAATGCATTTTCCATCAACAGGAGAGAACTGCTGAGGGAAAATGCACCCAACATTTTACATAATTTTTTTAAATCACATGTTACCTCTGACTCGAGTGTTGATTTTCAAAAAAATGTTTTGTAATAAGAGTCTAGAATTCAAGAGCCTGGGCTAGGGCAATAGAATGCATAACTGTCAACGACAGAGCAACAAACGTCATAGATGCAAAAGGTGGCAGACCTAATTAGAAGGATGTAGAATCTGAATGAGCTCTTAAACTGGATGCATCTCCTGGGATGGGATCAGGGGGAATGTACCACTCAAACATCAAGATGACCAGACAGCGCTCCTGACCAAGACTGTCAAGAGTGCACTACATTCCAGTGAAAAAAATAAATCCCTGACGAAGCACACTCACTGCTGGCCTACCTTGCCAAGAAGCTGCTTTGATGAAAAACTTGCTGACTATGCCAACTTTCTCTACTCAGTGAACCATGGCTTCAATAGTTGAAACAAAAGGGAGAGTGTGGATTAAGAGCAAAATAACACAGGACCACAAAGAGTTTGCTTCCTGAACACTTTTTGGGTCATCTTATGGACTTTCAGAATTTATTGTCATGTACAATGATGTTTTTGTGGCAGCATCTTAGGGCGAACATTCGTATTATAACCATCTTACAACATTACTATAAAAAAAAAACAATAGAGCACAAAAAATAGGGCAATATCTTTTGTTCATTGATTATTCAGGAATCTGATGGCAGTGGGGAAGAAGCTGTCCTTGTGCCGTTGAGTGCTCATCTTTAGGCTCCTGTACCTTTTGCCTGATGTAGCAGAGTGAAGAGGGTACGGCCTGGGTCTTTGAGGATAGAGACTGCTTTTTTAAGACACTGCCTCATGTAGATGTCCTTGATGGTGTGGTCTTGTGCCTTGGACAAGTTAACATCCCTCTGGAGTATATTCCTGTACTGAGAGTTGGCACCTCCATACCAGGCAGTGATGCAACCAGCCAGAATGCTCTCCGCGGTACACCTGTAGAGTTTTTCAAGAGTCTTTGCTGACATACCGAATCTCCTCAGACACCTTACAAAGTATAGCATCTGTCTTTGTGATTGACACCCAGGAATTTGAAGTTCTTGACCCGCTCCACTACTGAGCCCTCCTGACTTCCTCCTGAAGTCCACAATCATCTCCTTGGTTTTGCTGACATTAAGTGCAAGGTTGAAGTCATTACACCATTTAACGAACTGATCTATCTCCCTTCTGTACACTTCTGATCAGCAGCCAACCTGTACTGATGATCAAGAAAATCATCTTAAAATTTTCCTAACACATATCATTTTTATATTTCCCTATTTTTGTGATTTCTTGTCATATTTTCAGACTCCTTCAACCATTCAAACCATGGAGTGCAACATGTCATTGAAAATTCATTTTCTGCATTTGAACTTGAACTTCTTCCCTGCTGATCTTGGTGCGTTCAGAGACGAACACGGTGAAAGGTTTCACTAGGACATTGCGAGCATGGAAAAGTGGTATCAGGGCAACTGGAATCCATCAGTGCTGGCCGACTATTGTTGGACACTGACACGAGAGGCATCAGATGCTGAGTACAAATGAAAATTAGCAGCAAAACAATTTTAGGTCAGTTTGAACTGACCTATGTTTCAGCATCATTATGCGATTAAACATACTAAATTCAATAAAAGTTAATTTAATGTTTCTCCAACTTCCGACATGATACAGCAAATCTGAAATTATATTTGTGTTCAGCTTGAAGTTGTCTATCATAATCCCCAATTTTTTTTTCAAGAAGCAAATCTTTTGAAAAAAAAAATTTCAGTGCATTTTGAACATTTCAGCTCTGTTGCTCTGGTCTACCTCTAATTAATTATCTGTCTCCTGCAGATTGTTTCTTTCTGTTCTGCTGTCTTTTGAATAAACTCTCCTCATGAGTCATTATGTCCTTGGGCTCTTGTGTTTGCCCAACACTGATAACTGCCTCTTCACACATATTCCCTCCCTAAATTCTTTGCTGCAAAGCTGTTCCTCCTTTAAGATCCTTCTTTCGAACCACTTCCTTCAACAATACCCAGTGTTTAATTCATGCCTTGGAATATTCTCGATTTTAAAGCCATTATTCAAATATTTCTGCTATTGTTTTATATGGTAGCTTATGGTCAGGTTCCCCTTGGGAACTTACCTTGTTTACATCCTCCCTGCCTCTTCACGTTCTTTCTCTAATTTCCAGGGCCTCAGGGTTTAGGATATTTCTCCTCGATCATAAGTACCAAACATTCAATGTAGAAGTGGGTGTATGTTGAAATTGGCTTATATTTCCTTTAACCCAATGGTTTACCTGCACCAGCACAACAGATTGGTGTTTAATGATGATTTAGCGCTCCAATTTATGAATGATCCAATTTGAAATAATAATATTCTGAACAAATGATTAGCAAAAACAAGGACTTCCCCACCTTAGAATCTTAAGCTAAAGATCAGCTGCTGGAAGGTGTCAGTTAATGCTGTTAAGCAGCATTTACATAAATATGTATTCCTCTTTATATGTTTTCCAGCCTACGCCGACTCACCAGACCCCTCCCAAACTTGACTCCATCTGCCCAACATCCCTTCACTATCTGCTACCACCCATCACTTGCTTTGCTTCTCAGATTCCATAATTTGTCACTTGCTAGCCATGGTTGCTCTTACTACCCTTCCCTCTCCCACCTGGCTCCATCCACCCATCTCCCCCTTTTCATCTGGATCCACCAACTCCTCTCCTCACCTCTTTAAACTCCCCTTGCCACTCTCAGTCCCGATGCAGGGTCTCAATCCAAATCGCCGACTATCTTTAATCCTTTATGGATGCTGCCTGCCCCACCAACATGCTATGTTAATCTAGACATTTGATTTTTGCTCCATATTCCAGTGTCCATAGTCTCATGTGTCTGCACATGCAAAATCTTATTGATCTATCATCAGAAAACTCTAGCTTACTTATTTATTCAACATACAGCTTCATAAACAGCATTTCATCTTTGGACCGGAGACATTGTAGTCTTCCAGAATGAATACTGAATTCATGTCTTAGTAATCAGCATTCCTGGCATATTCTACTTTTATTTCAGATTTCTAACATCCACAGAATTTGCTTTAGGGGATTGAATACAACGAACCAGCAATTACCATGCACACCTCCTCCAGATTGACATTCAACCTTATTTTTTACCTGTTACTCAGTATTTTGCCTTGCAACAGCCTTCATTTTGCCCTCGAATCTTTCTTGCCTTACCCCATCATAGACCTCCCCTTTCACTCTCTATGTATCCCTCAGTTTATGTATCTGTTCCTGTCCTCAGTTTTCATGTAAGATCATCAACATAAAACGTGAACCCTGATTTTCCCTTCCCCAGATGCTGCCTGAACTGCAGCTATCATATGGGAGCAAATTTTGGAAGTCATTGCCAAGGCCTGAGCAGAAGGGTCTCTTCCTTTGATGTTCTGTTTTCTGTTTATATATTTATAGTGCAGTTTATGGTTAGGTTCCCCTTTGCATTCATACTTACCTTATTTACTTCCTCCCTGTCTCTTCACATGTCCGTCACCTGCGGGGATTGGTAGATGCTGAATTTGCTGGTTGCTTTGAAATTTTGTGTTGCATGATTAGGGGCACCAATTTTAAACTTTCGTATTTTCTGTGGGGTCTTTTTGCCGCTTGCTTGAGGCTATCGGTTGCTTGAATTCTGGATAATGGGGATTTTACTGTAAGAGTCCAGGAGCAAACTCATATTACCCGCTGCTCTTAAGTACAAGTAGACTTACTCATACTTAAGCAAAGCTTTTTACTGTAAATTGTTGCCCATGGCAATAAATGATTCAATTCAATACCTTCTATCACTCATGTTTATAATCTCACCAAGAATGCAACAAAATCCCCACAGAAAGGAAAACACATTGTTATAAATTTCTGCCGTGGACAATGAAGTATGTATTTACTTTATGTAGTAATAAAGTACATACATTTAATCTGTAGAATAGTTTTTCTCCACTAGAAAATGGTCATAGTGTTTTAGAGTATCTTTTTTTGCAGATTTATTGATTTATTTAAAAGTTTCCACCAGTACAGCCATAATACATGCCCAGGATTTACATTTGTTCCGACCAATAGCTGCTGTTCCATTTGTATAGCACAAAATAGGTCCTAAATCTGCATCTTAAAGCAACCCAATAAAGTCTCCCAAGTGTTGTTAGTTCTTGAAGAGAGAATTAATTTTATTACAAGGGTTAAAAGGAATGGACTTTCAAAATACAATGGGCCAGAGCCTGATGCATTTATTTCACTCTGCAAATTTTACAGGTGGTCTTCAAGCTTTAAGAAAAAACTGCACCAGTCTTCATAAATAGTTGTATCATTGTAATTTTTGAACTCTTACCTTGAGCTTTATTCCCCTCCCCTCCCCACATCCCCCCCCCCCAGCTCCCAAGTAACTGCAGTCTCACACACCAATCCGGCCACTGTGTCAGCCGAAGCAGTACCCGTATCTGCAGCAGGAGCGGCCCAGGGAGGATAAGGAATGGAAGGAGTTTGACCAAAAGGATTAGAGTGCTTTCAGGGTCCATGCCTTACAAATCAGTGATGGAAGGCAGGAAGAAGAAAATGAGAAGAAAGAAGATCAAGATGGAGAAAATGTCGTATAGAGAAAGAGTGTTTATCTTTTGACACTTTTTTTTCTTTGATTATGCACCATTCTGGTTGGTCGCCACAAGGGCAGAGTTTGCACATTCAAAAGGCTGGAAGAAAATAAATACATTTTGCAAACAATGAAACTCAGCCTCCATTTTTTTATGTATTAAGATACAACAATGTTTAGCGTGTGCAACCAGCATTAGGTGCTTCAGGATCAGACTTGCAACAATTAGATGTAGTGTAGATGTTCATTCATTCTGCCCAACAAAGTGCCGCACACTGCAGCAGTCTGAGCATTTTCATTTCCAAACCTGCCATTGTGTCCTTTCTAAGTTCAGAAGAATATTAACAGGACACGCATTGAGTGGGTGCATTTTCCAGATGTAGGAGATACAATATCAACCATTTCGGAGTGAGATAAATAGACATTTCTTTATTGTAGTTTTGTGAGTACATTTGGGGCTGAGAATGATGGATTTTCAGATACTAAGGGAATAGGAAGATATGAATCAACTATCACCTAACTAAATGGCAGATTGGGCTCAAAAGGTCAAATGGTCTTTACTGATTCTATGTTGTTTTGTGTGATAAATCAGATGTAGATGTAATGTTTATTAGAAATAATGTTAAATCCCCATCCCATTCTCTTGCTGAGATGTCTGTCCTTGGTCTCATGCACCGCCAGACTGAAACCACCCACAAATTGAAGGAATAGCGATCATCATCTGATAATAATGACTTCTCTGGCTTTCGTTAACCCTCCCCTCACTTCTTTCCCTGTCTCCTTTCACGCAGACTTAATCAATTCTCACCTCTTACCTTATCATATCCAATAAACACCTTTTGTTGCTTTGGACTCCCTCCCCCAGCCAACATTGTCTGAGCTTTCCTGTTTTGTGCTCATTCTCCGCTTATTCCTTGAAGAAGGGCTCAGGCCCAAAACATCGGCAATAAATCTGTTTCCTATGGATGCTGAAAGATCGAATGAGTTCCTTTAACATTTAACTTTAACATTTCAGTACAATCACTGTGTCTGCGGACTTTTGTGTTTCAACCAATGTTAAAGCAACATTTCTTCTTGTTAATCTTTAGAAAACTTTCTATCTGTCATCTGAAGTTGCATCTAAACTACGGGCAGAAACATGAAAAGCATAATGTCCAAATAAATATAGCACTGCTAATAGCTTTACAGAAATATTTGTTTTAACCAGAACTTCAAATCAAATGCAGCCAAATTAAGATTCTTTTCCATCTTCAGTAGATGTTGCACTTGTTAAGTGATAACTCACTGCTATTGGCAGCAGAAGACTTGAACATGAAGTCTCATTAGGTTAAAATTGATTACAATAAAATGCAGTTGCTTTCAAAGATGCAGCACCAAAGTGTCTATTTGTGATGTTTAAGTGCTCAGAAGGGATATCTTCAAATAATGCCAATGAAAATAAACTTGGCCATACTCAACTAATGTTAAGTTGCCAAATTACTGTCAAGATTTGGTTAGGAGTCACCCTTAATGTCATAAGAAATTGTCATTCCTCCCATCTCACAGAATGTTTAAATTGATTTATTGCTTCATCTCTAATTTCATCTACAGAAATGTTGCTATTTATCTCTACTTCATTATTAGCCGCTACCATTTTTTTTCCTTTCCTGCATCTTTATTTTTTTCCTTGGTCCTGCCCTATTTTCCTCTCTATTTTTGTGCCAAATCAAGGACATAATTCAAAGTCAACATTTGAGATTTTCCATACAGAAATGGTTTTGGGGACAGGGGATTGATTACCTGAAAGGAAATTATTTCTCCTTGCAGACATGGCCACCCAAAGGTAGCAAAGGGTTTTGGAGGAGCTGTCAGAGTCCCTGGTACACAGCAAAGTGTTGAATGGAATAAATGCTTAAGAGTGATGGACTTGGATGGTGTTAAGCTTCCTGAGAGTTGGTGCAGACATCCAACAAAATGAAGAATATTCCAGCGCACTCCTGACCTGTGCCTTGTTAATGGTGAAAAGGTCTAGGAGTGTCAAGAGTTGAGTTACTCACTACATGATACCTTGTGTCGAAATTGGTCTTGTAATCATGGTTACATTACATGGATGGTCCAATTGAGTTCTTCCTCAGTGTTCCCATGAATATTGATGGTGAGGTCTTCAGTGATGGTGATGCCACTGATTGTCAAGGGTGGTAATTAGGTTTTTCTTGGTTAGAAATAGTCTTCCCCTGGCATGCATGTTAGCCTATACTTGAAATTTGTCCAGGTCTTGGTGAATGGGCCATTGTGGAAATGAGTAGTGACTCGGGAGTTCCATCAAGAAAGTAAACTCTGGATGGTTTTGTTAGTTTGAGCACATTGTTCTGCATGAGACCTTTAATTTCTTTGGGATTATTCTATTTAAAACTTGAATTACAACAAGCAAAATGAGAATAAGTATTGCAATGAGAATGAATAGAACGTGGAGCAGTCCCACCGCAGGAGACAGGATAATTCCTACCCTTTCCAAGAATGTAGCAAACAAATATAACAACAGTGAAACCAAAATATTTCTGCCCAGTTTGAAAAATTTCCAAGATATTATTCCCATCCATAGCATCAAAGTAGCAACATACACTGTTGTCCCATTCTACCTCATCTTCCAGCCAAAAGCCCATATCATTATCAGATTCCAGTGGAAAGAGTACCTAATAAATATATTCAGAGGCCCACAACATTTGTTTTTTTTCCCCACATAGAACTTGCATTTTTTTTTCATTCTGAATTGTCTCCCTATCTTCCGGGAGTGGTCGTTCACATAGGAACAACCAAAACTCCAAATATCCATATCACTCCATGAATTTAGAACTGAAGTACAGTATTTATGTCCTATTCATTAGCTTGTTATTTTCAGATCACCTGCGGTTCAGTTTAGGGGTCGGGGAATTCCTGTTACAATCTTTTTACACAGACTGTGTTCCAGAAAATTGGGAATAATTTCCCAAAATGCAGCAGCTGTGTAAAAAACATAATTCACTCACATTTCCAGAGCATTCTGCTCCTCCAGAAAGTCAAATCCATTTCCGTAATGTGACTGGTTACCCAAACGGAGGGGGGGAAGGGGACGAGTGTATTCTCAAAAACACAGAATATTAATCCTCTTCTCTGCCCCTGTTGTTACACTGAAAGACTCTTTATCTTAGCTATAAATTTACTGCTGCATCTTTCTTCCTTGTGAATTCACTGACTTGCTTATCCTCCCTTATCTTCTCCTTTCATTTAAACTTTCCTGATTTCCTCACTGACTTGGGCTATCATTAATATCTTTACATGAGACGATCTCTGATCACTTCCTTGTATCCTCGACCTATAAACGCATTTCCGACCTTACCACATCTGTTATCAATATGATCAATACATCTCCCCAAAGCCAGTTTTAAGCTTCCAATTACCCAGCCTTTTGGCACAATACTTCTAGAATTTCCCTCAATTTTGAAGTTAGTCTCCAACACAATTTTTAGTCCCTCACATATTGGCTGTTCTCTTCAGAATGTTCCCTGTCTTTGCTCCTTGAGATTACGGTGTGCAGACTGTATACATTAGCTCAGCTATCCTTCATCACTGGAACACATCAAGAACTATTTAACCTTGCTCTAAAGCTGTAGTCAGCTCCGCAGCCCAAGCAATCTCCACCTCCATGTTTGTATCATCAAGCCTAGGTGGGGATTATTCCTAGACTCTTTCCTAACCACAGTAGTATTTTCTTTCTACAAGGTGAATGCAATTATCCAAACATTTTCTAAGCAGGTCAAAAACATTGTATCAGGCATTGATGCAAAGGATAAGTTAAAGGGCTGATTTTGAGATCTGGTTTTTAATTATGAATTTTACATTGGAAGCATATCAGGCAAAGTACTAACAAAATTTTAAAAATAGCAAATGTAATATGAGCATTATTTCAAAATCTATGTGGTTAAATGGAGAGAGTACATGAAATATAAAGATAAAATATTATTCTTGATAAGTAGTAATGAAAGCTAAGCCAAAATCATGAGATAGTGAGAGGAAAAGGCGATGTAATCATTAAAGCTCAACATTCATAAAACATTTTCAAGGTTTGAAAGTCTACAGATAAGATAGGAAAAGAGATGAAAATAGTAAGAACAGCAAAGCAATGCTAGTTACATTATGCATCTTACTGCAAACAAGAACAACTACCAGAGGAAGGTAAGATAGAGGGAAGGTCCTGACTGGCTGTATCATAGTGTCGTATGGTAGCTGCAAAGCATCAGATCAGAGGTCAGTACCGATGGTGATTAAAACTTCTGAGAAGATATCTGGGTTCTCCCTTCCTTCTATCGACAATATTTACAGAGAGCAATGCTTAATGAGAATCATTGAGGACCCTTACCATCCAGCCCGCATTATCTTTGAGACACTACCTTCGAGGAAAAGGTACAAGAGCCTAAAAACCAGGTCTGCCAGGCCAAGAGTCTCCTGCAGACAGTGAGACTGCTGAACAATTCTAGAAACTCATAAATTATTTTAAAATATATTTATTTTGGATTGTTTTGTATGTACATCATTTGTGTGTAGGGTGGAATGTGTGTGCGTGCACTATACTCCAGAGATATGCTGTTTCATCTGTTTGTATACAGTATGTCTATCTCATTGGATAGACAACGAGATAGACAACAGACTCGCCAAGGCAAATAGCGCCTTTGGAAGACTACACAAAAGAGTCTGGAAAAACAACCAACTGAAAAACCTCACAAAGATAAGCGTATACAGAGCCGTTGTCATACCCACACTCCTGTTCGGCTCCGAATCATGGGTCCTCTACCGGCACCACCTACGGCTCCTAGAACGCTTCCACCAGCGTTGTCTCCGCTCCATCCTCAACATCCATTGGAGCGCTTTCATCCCTAACGTCGAAGTACTCGAGATGGCAGAGGTCGACAGCATCGAGTCCACGCTGCTGAAGATCCAGCTGCGCTGGATGGGTCACGTCTCCAGAATGGAGGACCATCGCCTTCCCAAGATCGTGTTATATGACAAGCTCTCCACTGGCCACCGTGACAGAGGTGCACCAAAGAAAAGGTACAAGGACTGCCTAAAGAAATCTCTTGGTGCCTGCCCCATTGACCACCGCCAGTGGGCTGATATCGCCTCAAACCGTGCATCTTGGCGCCTCACAATTTGGCGGGCAGCAACCTCCTTTGAAGAAGACCGCAGAGCCCACCTCACTGACAAAAGGCAAAGGAGGAAAAACCCAACACCCAACCCCAACCAACCAATTTTCCCCTGCAGCCGCTGCAACCGTGTCTGCCTGTCCCGCATCGGACTTGTCAGCCACAAACGAGCCTGCAGCTGACGTGTACTTTTACCCCCTCCATAAATCTTCGTCCGCGAAGCCAAGCCAAAGATACAGTATGTGCAATCACACAATAAACCTGAGCTTGAAGGACTTTCCTTGACTGACATCACCCTCTTTGTGCCATTTTGTTATGTTAATAGGCCAACTTGAAACACAATAGAAGAGTTAGGAAAGAGAAATACACAAGAGGCAGGGATGCAATCTAAAAAAAAATTTATTGGACTCCAGAGAGAAATAGGATTTGAAAATGGCCAGATGTACAGCCTCTGGATTAATGAGCTCACATGCCATGATTTCAATTGTATTAATAATATATACACCTTGCAAAGGCACACTATAAATGTGCTCATTTAAGCAATTGTGTTCCTGATTAAAATCTCCAGGAGTCCTGTCAAAATTAATTGAAGTTGCATCTAACTGGGGAAATTGTGGAACAATTAGAACATGTGAATTAGGGAATGATACAAAAGGTCTATGGTTAAAGTCCAAACTCATGTCAACAGAAATATGGCTAAGGGAAACTTCATATATTGTAAAAGATACCAGACACTAAAGGGATTAGACAGCACTGGCCATCAATTGTACTCGTGTCCTGATATCTAACACTGCTAAAGTTAATTTGATTGTGTGGGTAATCAATTCAAAAGACTCTCACGACCACCTGAAGCTGTCTTGCAAAGAAAGATTTTTTTTCCTAAAATCTGTGACGATAAGCTTCATTTAGTACATTTATTAATTAACCTAATATGGCAATTGGGAGAAAATTGCCCAAGTTTGCTAATTATAGCTTTGGTACACTGTGAAAAAGAACAGAAAGAAATAATCATTGCATGATTGTCTCTTTCATTCTAACCCCCTTCGCTCTGTTTACATCCACACATGGAAACACAGATGTAGTTAATGACATCACTGCAGAGTACATCCTCTCATTAATTTATCTTTTCCACCAACTTTCAATGAAAATGACATTCAACATAAAACAGCCTAGGTTGTTTAGTAAAATAAATTATGTTCCACTCTATCTCATGCTCCTTGCACAGAGAGTTGTATTTACATTTTTTTTTAGCTTGTGTACACACTCTATAGTCATAATGCAGCTTCATAGAGCAATCCTAAATCCACTCCACCATTTCATTTTTCATTGATCCCATGGACAATTATTTCTGCAAGTCCAGTATTTCTTCATATATCTTGATGGCCAGTTTACCAAAACCCTTAATTTCTATTAATTACCTTTCAATATCTTCTGATCTCAACTTCTTCTAATTTTCTCTGTTCTCTTGAGATAAGAAGCATCAATGGCTTTTCAATTTCAATGTGTTTCCAAATCCAAGTTTCTCTATTGCAATTGTTTCCTTTACCATTATTTCCTACTCTTTTAGAAATTGGCATGAAGCAGTTATATTTCAAGTCAGGAAGTCATGCCACAGGTGCAAGATCCCTGATCCTTCCTGCACGTTGTCTCAGTCACCTCTCACTTGTCTGTGTGCGATGCAGGGAGAAGGGAATAAATATCACCTGGGCAAAAGTTGTATGGCTTTTGTTTGCTAAACTGGTAACTTTAACCAATTCCCAAATATTGACATCCTTATCAATGTCAAATTTAAGGCCTCAAACAAGAGAATAGCTTTGTAGTCCAACAGTAAATGGCACAGATGTTACAATATCAAAATACCCAATGAATAATCATCTGAAGAAATACATTTCGGAGTCCTTTATTGGATTTATGCATTTCCATTGCTTCTGATTTTGCTCTCACTGATCAGATATATGAGCACTATGTCAGAATGGTCTATTTCCTTATAGAACATCGAACTTTACTGAACACTACAGGCAGTGGGGTCACTAGGGTTGTTATCACCCAATGCAGTAACTCATGGTGTCACCCCACCCAGGGGTGGCAGCAATGGTGGCAGTGCTGGCCAGTGGTGGCAGGGGAGGCGCGGGGTTTGGAGGGGAGCGTTGGCAGCGGTAGCGCTGACCTTGTAACATGTGTAGATGAAACTACATGATTCATTTTGGTGTCACCCCTCTGATGGTGTCACCCAGTCCATTCCACACCACCCACATCTCCTTAGTGACACCAGTGACTACAGGCCCTTCAGCCCATGACCTATGGAAACCTGCTCCACAACAATCTAATTTTTTCCACCTCACACACATGACCCTCTGTTTTCTTACATCCATGTGCATATCAAAGTGTTTTTTAAATGTTCATATTGAACCAGCCTCCCCAACCACCCCTGGCAATGCATTCCAGTCACCTACCATTCTCTGAGTAAAAAATACGTACTCCACTCACCTTAAATCGATGTCCTTTGAAATTTGCAAATACCAGAACACACAGCTAATATCAGGGCAGGCTCAGAAACGAAAGCATTGAGTCATGCATTTTTTCCTCCTGCCAATTGTGACAAAGACCATGTTGCATGCCTGAAAGAAGTGATGGAAAAAGGAACTCATAACCTGTGTCATCATATCTTGCATTTTAAGTGAAGATTTCATACAATGTGAAATGATGTTTTGAGCCTGAAGGTTGAGAATAACCTTCAGAAATAACCTTGAGAAAGCTTTTTTATATGAATAAAGCTACAGAGCTTCAGTCTTTCCTCAGGATGCTCCAATCCTATACTTGAATTTTACTGGATCTTGCCATGACTTTAACTCCCGTTCATGAGGATAATGCTTCAGAACAGGAGTGAAGAGCAAAGGTGCATACAAAGGTTTTAAGGGCAGTCTCAGCAGTGTTTTCTTGTTTTTTATGATTCAACAATGCACAGTGTAGACCAGTGGTTCTCAACCTTTTTCTTTCCACTCACAAACCATTTTAATTAATCTCTATGCCATCGTTGCTCTGTGATTAGTAAGGGATCACTTAAGGTGGGATGTGGGTGGGAAAGGAAGGTTAAGAACCACTGGTCTAGACCAAATTGTTTCTGAAATATTTTGCTTGAGAAAAATTGTTGTTGGCCCATTTCCTTTGGAGTTCTGAAACCATGCACATAACGAGTCACTTAGGTACAATTAAAACAGTGGTTTTCAAACTTTTTCTTTCCACTCACGTATCAACTTAAGCAATCCCTTACTAATCGCAGAGCATCTATGGCACAGGGATTATTTATTGTGGTATGTGAGTGGAAAGAAAAAGATTGAGAACCACTGGTGTAGAGCTAAGGGTCTTTCTAGTTTAGATCGATGTTAATTAATACAACACATTAATTAACATATTAATTAATTAACACATTAATTAATTAGTCAAAATATTAATACATAAATACAACTTAGTTAATGCATATGTTAGGATATTTGCAAATAACTAAGGATAGTGAGGGGCCCAGGATATATTCTGCCTTGCAATGACAGCAATCTGAAATTCCATTAGTCCTGACTAAGGACAGACAGTGAGGGGCTCCGCAATATGGGTTGACTGGTAACAGCAATCTGACTTAAATTTACAACAGTTTCGTTTCTCTAGATCAGTGATTTTCAATCTTTTTCTTTCCACTCACATACCATTTAAAGTAATCCCTATGCCATAGGTGCTCTGTGATTAGTAAGGGATTGCTTAAGGTGGTATGTGGGTGGCTTCGCAGATGAAGATTTATGGAGGGGTATGTCCATGTCTGCTGCAGGCTCGTTGGTGACTGACATGTCCGATGCGGGACAGGCAGGCACAGTTGCAGCGGTTGCAAGGGAAAATTGGTTGGTTGGGGTTGGGTGTTGGGTTTTTCCTCCTTTGTCTTTTGTCAGTGAGGTGGGCTCTGCAGTCTTCTTCAAAGGAGGTTGCTGCCCGCCGAACCGTGAGGCGCCAAGATGCACGGTTGGAGGCGATATCAGCCCACTGACGGGGGTCAATGTGGCAGGCACCAAGAGATTTCTTTAAGCAATCCTTGTACCTCTTCTTTGGTGCACCTCTGTCTCGGTGGCCAGTGGAGAGCTCACCAGAGAACACGAACTTGGGAATGTGATGGTCCTCCATTCTGGAGACGTGACCCACCCAGCGCAGTTGGGTCTTCAGCAGCATGGATTTGATGCTTGCGGACTCTGCCAGCTCGAGTACTTCGATGTTGGTGATAAAGTCATTCCAATGTTGAGGATAGAGCGGAGACAGCGCTGATGGAAGCCGGAGGTGATGCCGGTAGAGGACCCATGATTCGGAGCCGAACAGGAGCGTGAGTATGACAACGGCTCTGTACACGCTGATCTTTGTGCGTTTCTTCAGGTGGTTGTTTTTCCAGACTCTTTTGTGTAGTCTTCCAAAGGCGCTATTTGTCTTGGCGAATCTGTTGTCTATCTCTTTGTTGATCCTTGCATCAGATGAAATGGTGCAGCCAAGGTAGGTAAACTGGTTGACCATTTTGAGTTCTGTGTGCCTGATGGAGAGGTTTTGGGAGGGGGTGTTAGTCATGGTGAGGAGCTGGCTGATGGAGGACCTCAGTTTTCTTCAGGCTGACTTCCAGGCCAAACATTTTGGCAGTTTCCACAAAACAGGATGGCATGCGCTGGAGAGCTGGCTCTGAATGGGTAACTAAAGCGGCATCGTCTGCAAAGAGTAGTTCACGGACAAGTTGCTCTTGTGTCTTGGTGTGAGCTTGCAGGCGCCTCAGATTGAAGAAACTGCCATCCGTGCGGTACCGGATGTAAACAGCGTCTTCAATGTTGAGGTCTTTCATGGCTTGGTTCAGCATCATGCTGAAGAAGATTGAAAAGAGGGTTGGTGCGAGGACGCAGCCTTGCTTCATGCCATTGTTAATGGAGAAGGGTTCAGAGAGCTCATTGCTGTATCTGACCCGAACTTGTTGGCTTTCGTGCAGTTGGATAACCATGTTGAGGAACTTGGGGGGGGCATCCGAGGCGCTCTAGTATTTGCCAAAGCCCTTTCCTGCTCACGGTGTCAAAGGCTTTGGTGAGGTCAACATATACAAATATATATTATACACATATATATACATTTTTTCAAATACTATATATGCATAAATATTGTTGATTGAAAATATGGATCAGTTTTCTCTAAAAGCAATGGGAAGCTGCTTGGTTCATGTATTTATTGTGAAGCACCTGTGTTGCTTACTTTAAGAAACTCTGTGACATAGTTAATTGCTGCAATATTAAATTTCAGAAGAATATTGACTAACCAATAAATAAATGTCTTTCCTGAGTATTCCCAGCCTTTTTTTTCTTTGGCTCGGCTTTGTGGACGAAGATTTATGGAGGGGTAATATCCACATCAGCTGCAGGCTCGTTTGTGGCTGACAAGTCCAATGCGGAACAGGCAGACATATCTGCCATTCTCAACCTTACTTTGGCTCTGGCCCCCTTAGGACTTCGCTGAAAGTTTATGGGTGTAGCAGTCAAGTTTTGATTTCTTCCATACTTCTTTCCTGCTGACTACACAAAAAAAATATATAAAAAATGCGAGGTGAAAAGAAAACAAGGCTTTTGCTTAAATGTGCTGAAGCCCCTGTTGGGGTGGGGGGGAGCAGGCAGATGTTGAAAATGGCTGAGTTGCATGATACTTCACAATACTGTAAAAGAAAAGCTCGAAGGCACTGGAGGAGACAACAGGCACGATGAATTTGATGCCAAATATCATTTATTTCATTAAACATGGACTTGGGTGTGGTCAGTGTTTCAGTACCAGTGATTCTGAAACATTACTGCAAGGTCACATTATCTTGAATGTGAACCAGAATTCAAGCAACCAGCAGAAAAAAAAATCAAGAAAAATAAACTGGTAAAAAATACAGATTTAAAATTGGTACGCCTCACCGCTAGTTCGCCAATCATGCAAAACGCAATCTCAAGCAACCAAAAAATTCTCTTACCCAGCATCCACCCCATTGGTGTCAATACCAGGAGTTTTACTGCACCCCCACTCCTAGTATTATATACACAAGATCTCACCAATCCTATTGCTCCACTATAATACCTTCGTTTTAGTCGTCAAGCAAATGAATCATTTTAGTTGATGGGATTAGTTCAGAGATGTTGAAATGTTGGATCACATTTCCACAAAGTCCTTTCTGTGATTGTTGCTACTCCAAAGGTCAAGGTTAGATATCACCAGAATGGTGTCACATTCATCTCTTCATTTGGTCCTGGACTTTCGATGTACAGAATTGTTGGTTATAATAGTACCAAAAGGCAGTAATTCATCCACTCCATCACACTCCTGATGCAGTTATGATACAAGTTGATAGTTTAATATTTCCAATGTATTAAACTTCAAGAGCTTTTGTGCTCTTCCACTGGTATTCTGACTTTTGCTGTGTTGAACCATCACTGGAAATGTGTTTTTGAAGCTGCAGGCAGGGTGAAGACCCCCCAAAGGATGAAATAAGAAAGTTGGCAATCAAGGCACTAAACACAGTTGAGTCCCTCTAATTCTGATAAAACAGTGAATGGGGCTCTGGAGAAAAGGAAAGAGCCCTATATGGATCTCAACTGCTTCCTCCCTTTGTAATTGGGATTGAGTATAAATAACAATTTGTCAAAAGCCCTAAAATTTAAGAAGTATCTTAGATTTGATTACTGCGAAAAACTTTTAAGTGGTTTTGAGTTCCGGTGATTATACTTTCATTACACTTCATTTTTACTAGGTCCTGAGAGGTTAATAAAACCACGATTTAGCTATGCCCATAAGAAGTTTAATTAGTCATGAATAATTCTGAACATGGTTCAATGCAATGAAGTATAATGGTCTTCAAATAGAAGTGCATAGCTGGACCAAACAAGAGCTGCCAAGCTTATAGGGATCCTGTCTGGATGAATGGTCCATCCAGAAGGAAAAAAAAATGGCATTTAAAGCCATAAAGTAAAACCATTCAAAATCGAATGGATTCAGTGTCAAAAGTGTAAAAAGGATTCAAAATAACAGCAGAATTTCAAGTTGAAATGGAAAGAATAATTTTTAAAAATAATCAAAAGGAGAATGAGTTATTAAGTGTGTTAGGGCAAACCTGAATGGGCGAGGATAGATGTGAGGCAAGAAAATCTCATGGGCTAGATGGAACCATTGTATCTAGAACCAAGAATCTGTAAACAAGGATAGAAGTTGCAGAATTTCTAGCACAACCTTTTGAGAATCTCTGAGCGCTTGGGAGTTGGTCCCACCTGTACAATTGGTGGCATAATTTCCATTCTGGGTAAATGTTTGGAAATACTGCCAATAAAACAAAATCATGGAGCTCTGAACAGCCTATCAAAGCTGGCAACTTGTCCATTCAAATTTGAGTGGGTTTTCATGGGTGTATGTGGTGGGGTGGAGTGAGTGGTGGGGTATGAGGAATGCTGTGTGGGTTGTGCATGGTGTGATGCGTGGAGTGTGATGTGCGTGGTGTAATGTGCATGGCATAATGTGTGTGGTGTGATGAATCTGGTGAGATATAGCACGGTATCAGGCTGTTCCGGCTCATGAGACTATGCCATCCAGATAAACTCACATGAATTGTTAGGAAACAGATGAAAGATACTGTAGATAGAACCAGGTGGAAGAGGAGATTTCAGTAGGTGAACTATGTGGGGAATATGTGAATGAGACCAGGTAGTGGAAATTATGAGAAAATTATGCTGGAAAAGGAGACAAAAAGGAGAGGTCTGGTGATGAATCAGTAGGACTGTGCAAAGGGAGCACATGAGGTAGGGGTTTTCTAAAATTGGAAAATTCAATGTTCACAGCACTGGGCTGGAGAATTCTCAGAGAGGGTACAAGGATCGTTCCACTGGTTTGTACTGGGCCTCACTCCAGCAGTGGATAAGAATGGTGGCAGATATATTGGTGTGGGAAAGGGAAGGGGAATTGAAATGGCAACTTGCAGATGCTCCACTTGACAAATTGCCTAGTCTGCTCTTCGTTTCACCCATGTACATGTTTCAGCTTCAGTTGAGTATTGATAACCAAAGAAGGCTCGCCAGCAGCTATACATTGTGAGATGTCTGCAGAGATTCAATATGTCACCGAAGACTCTCGTAAACTCCTACAGGTGTACTGTGGAGAGCATTCTGGCTGGTTGCATTACTACCTGGTTTGGAGGCGCCAACTCTCAGGACAAGAATAAACTCCGGAGGGTTGTTAACTCTGCCAGCAACATCACAGGCACCAGACTTCACTCCATCGAGGACATCTACATGAGGCAGTGTCTTTAAAAATTGGCTTCTATCCTCAAAGACCCTCACCACCCAAGCGATGCCCTCTTCACTCTGCTAACATCGGGAAAAAAGGTGCAGGAGCCTAAAGACAAGCACTCAATGGCACAAGGACAGCTTCTTTCTTGCTGCCATCAGATTCCTGAATAATCAATGAACCAAAGGCACTGCCTTACTTTTTGTGCTCTGTTATTATTATTTTTTATAATAATGTTGTAAGATGGTTATAATCTGAATGTTTGCTCTACGACGCTGCCGCAAAACTTCGTATTTCATGACCTATTCATGACAATAAATTCTGATTCTGATTCTGGTAAATAAATGTGTTTCTCTTGGTACTCATTTAAATGAGTTATACAATTCTTCACAATACAGTAAAAGAAGAACAAAGGAGATTGACAAAGCTATTGTTGAATAGCAGTGTGATTTTTGCACCATGTATCATTTAAGTCATTAAACATAGATTCAGGTGTGCTAAGTGTCTCAGTCAACATTTATCCACTTGAAGCTAGCTGACCGAAAGCTGAACCTGCTCCACTCATAAAGTCGACCCTTGAAAGCCAGTGGTGATTCTGCTTGATCTCTCATCCAAAGGATGAGTTCTCTGTTTAATTATTTCCCCAATTCACCTACCATTCAAACATTAGAGTAATAACCATGGTAATGAGTCAATTATCACAAGCCATACTATTTTTCCAACAAATTTTCACTGGGACATCATATAGGTTTCTTTCCATTTTGATGTTGCCAATTGCTTACAAATGCTGGCTAGACAAATAACTGACTCCGTTCAAAACTCAATTATTTGGGGACAGGTATTACCTATATCATCAAAGCTTATTCACCATAACTGGCTGTGAGGAGCAGCTACACTTTGGGTAGATTATCAGCTCTGTGCGTGGAAGGATGAGTCGAAGGCATATTTTCAGTTAGTTATGGATGAGATGAGGATGCCTTTCAATGTCGATTTGGTTTGAAAGAGCACTTCTTGTTGCATGCCATAATGTATTAAAAAAAAAAGGCAGAATGCCTTTGGGGCACAAATGCCTGGGTATTTATTCAAAGCCACTCTTCTCTTTCTTCTCTCTTTGGCTTGGCTTCGCGGACGAAGATTTATGGAGGGGGTAAAAGTCCACGTCAGCTGCAGGCTCGTTTGTGGCTGACAAGTCCGATGTGGGACAGGCAGACACGGTTGCAGCGGCTGCAGGGGAAAATTGGTTGGTTGGGGTTGGGTGTTGGGTTTTTCCTCCTTTGCCTTTTGTCAGTGAGGTGGGCTCTGCGGTCTTCTTCAAAGGAGGTTGCTGCCCACCGAACTGTGAGGCGCCAAGATGCACGGTTTGAGGCGATATCAGCCCACTGGCAGTGGTCAATGTGGCAGGCACCAAGAGATTTCTTTAGGCAGTCCTTGTACCTTTTCTTTGGTGCACCTCTGTCACGGTGGCCAGTGGAGACCTCGCCACATAACACGATCTTGGGAAGGCGATGGTCCTCCATTCTGGAGACGTGACCCACCCAGCGCAGCCACTAGGTCCTTTCAAAGTGCTATGTGAAATGGTATTAACCGGGCAATTTGCACAGTTAGCGACCCAGATGCATGGTGAAAGGGTCCAACCAGGTCAAGCCGGTCAGAAATCCAGTAAAACTTACGCGGGCGTCCTGCTCCTGCGGTTTGAAAGGGGAAATGGTCAACCGGTTACTCTGGTGACATCAGCGCTTGCACGTGTGCATCACAGGGAAACCCCTGACTGAAGTGCCGCTACCACGATGGAGGGGAGAGACGTTTGCGGCGACGGCTCGATGTGGAAGAGCAGGAGCAATGGCCATCTTCCTTACCCATAATCCTCACACCGCTGGAATGACTCTCGCTGAGTAAACACAGTTGCTATTAATATTCCTTGCCCTCCACCCCCCACCCCCCACCTCCATCATTCAGTAGCAGAGCTGCATTGCTAAACTGGGCACTTTGGGATGGCCCCAGTACTCTACCATGGCAAAGGACATGGAAGAATTGAGATATACATCAGTTTCTTGTTTTATAAATGCCTGAAGTACATGAGTTGAAATACTGTGACATCAGTATTGTGGGCCTTGGCAACTACCACAGTGTTAGCAGCTCCGCAGGTGTCCTCAGGTGTTTGTGCAGAATGTAGCCAAGTTCGATTTCCCACTTCCAGCGGGCCAGGGACTTAGAAACATGTTTGACTTCAGCAATTGACAAGTCTATATGCCAAGGTCCATAAATTGGGTTGGCAGCAGAATGGTAGATGCAGTCATGGTTCTTTCTGCCCAGATCCTCTTTCAAAATAGCTCATTTGGTGCACATCCAATCTCCAACATAAACGTTAAACCTCAAAGCCAGCAAAAGACAGGTTTCACCTTGGAACCTTCTTGCAAATCCCTGAATATATAAAGTGGAAGCAGAAGAATTTATTTTCAAAGATATTTTACCAAGTCCTCATGAATAGTTAAGTACTTTAGTGTCATAGAATAAAGTCATAGAATACCTCAGCAAGGAAATAGGACCATTGGCCCAACTTGTCCATGCCAACCAAGCTCGTCCTATTTGACATATGTGCCTCTGAGCATTTCCTATCCATATACAAATCTAAATGTCTTTTAAACATTACACTTGTCCCTGCCTCTACCATTTCCTCTGGCAGCTCACTCCAATACACCCTCCACATTCTGGGAGAAAAAGATGTACATCTGTGTGTATTTGCATGCGTGCGCGCATGCAAGTCCATATGTGTTGGTCAGTAAGGTTTTCAAAAAGTCTTTCAAGAAGCATAATATCAGATCTTGTCCGCATCTAGTCTCCCATTAAGCACAAGGGCTTTCAACCAAGTGCAACTCTCATAATTAATGTTTCTAGGTGGTATAAGCTTCTGGCTATGTGAGAGTGGTTTGTCATAGAGGGACACACATGGGAACAGGATTCTTGGACCACTTTCCTCCTACCAACATCAACCACCCATTCACATTAACCCTTCATTAATCTATTTTTATTCTCCCTGCATTATCATCAATTCTACCCCTCACCCACACAATAAGGGCATTTTACAGCAACCATTTGGCCTCCCAATCCACACGTTTTTGGAATCTGGAAAGAAGCCTGAGCATATGAAGAAAACCAAGGAGGTCACAGGGAGAACATGCACATTCCATTTGGCTCATCTCCTTCTCCAGGAACAAAGCCTCTTGCCTCATCAGGTCAGAAACATAACAACCTAGAAAATTCTCCTAATCACACTTTAGAAAGTTTTATCCTTCTTTGTCCTCAATTCCAAGATTGGTAGGGTGATGAGGGGATGGAAATCTCCTGATATCATGCATATTTCTGTAAATTATCTGTAGATTGGCTTCTCAATCTCTTTGTTTCCCAGACGCATGACAGTTCCCATTTTGTTCAACTCAAACTTGAAGAAATCCTATACTTCTCCAGGATATCTTCTTTCTCCAGCACCATAATCTCTTCCTCAATTACGATCCCCCCTCCACATTTTTTCCATTCTCAATCTTTTCCGAATACCTTGTTTGCTCGAACATTAATTGCTCATCCACTCCTTTAAGCCGTGTGATACACGGAAGTCTGCAGAAGACGTAAAAACACACAGAAATGATGGAGGAACTCAGTTGGTGTCGCAATGTCCATAGGAGGCATGGAGCCACAATCAATTCTCACCTTCTTTCTTATCATATCCAATTTACACCTTTTGTTGGCCTGGACTCCTCCCCCTCCGATTCTTCAGTCTTTATTTTGATGACTTCCTGTTCTTCGCTTATACCTTGAAAAAGGGCTCAGGCCCAAAACGTCAGTAATATATCTTTACCTCCTGTGGACGCTGTGAGACCGGTTGAGTTCCTCCACCATTTCTGTTTCCTTTAAAACAAATAACCATTTTCCATTGAACCTTATCCAGTATCTTTGTGTGTTTACATGCATGCTGGGTCTTTCTTCAGTAGCAGAAAGAACCAATGCAAGACATGATAATCTCTGGTCGAATGGATTGAACATGCCACACATGGTCTGTTTTGTACTCTTCCTTTAGAATATAGGCCTACTGACCTCAAGGAATAGTTTATGTTAAGCAAACACTATCTTATAAATGGATCAACATCTTTTAAATAATGCGGTTTTAGCTCATGCAGTCATTGTAATGGGCATAATTAATGGCATGTCACCATTATATGAACAGACAATTCTGAGAACATTTCTCTTTCACATTGGATAAATTGGTTATTTCCCGCTTACCGGTGCATAGACAGAGAAATGTTTTGAGTATTCCCTCCTGTCTGAAACCCTTGTCTGCTGAAAGGGTAAATTGCTAATTTGTAGACACTCACCCAATAATTTTACATCCATTAATTTCACACAAAAGGTTAATATCCTGAATGGTTAATAGGTAGGAAATTATGAGGGGTAAACCTTTGATTTCTGTCTTAGCAACAAGGTTCCCATTGATAACACATAAAATCACCTTGCCAAAGTCAAAAGTATTAGAAACAGATCTGGAAATATATGCATCAACAGGTTGGAGTAATGTTCATAAAATGGAAAAACACAAGGCTGGAGAAACTCAGCAGGTCAAACAGTGTACTTTAGATTCAAGATTCAATTTATTGTCACAGTAATAAAACAGTCATATTACATGAAATTCCCTTTTGCCTCTGTAAGGCAGACAGATTTGCCACCTGCAGAAAGTACCGAGGTGCCTCTAACACTTCTTCGAGTCAGAGAAGCAAAAGAGAGTCGTCCCCCCAAGAGTCACCGTGTGTCTGAGGATTTGCCTTCAGCGCTTCTGCACCCCCCAAAGTCACCCACAGCCCAGTCCAAATCATTGGAAATCTGAGCTCCAGATCCGAACCTCTGACATGGTCAGGGACCCTTTGGCGCCCTCAGCATCCCGGTACCGATACTTGGTACCCCTCTGGCCAGTTCAAGCCAGTATCCAGCAGTCCGCAGGCCGGTGCCAGTCTCCCGACAGCAGTCTCCAGCCAGCCTGCAGTTCCGTGGGTTCAGCAGCCTGCCGCAGAGCCCCCCACCCCCCCCAGTCAATAGTCCACCTTCATGGTCACGGTCGTCTCTTCTGCTTCTCCTTCTCAGACGGGGGTTGGTCTTCCCGTTTTCTGGTGCCCTGCTCCAGTCCTCCGCTTCCCCGGAGTCTGCAGCCCCCATGTGGCTGCTGCCGATTAATAGGCGCCGCCATCTTGGGCGCAGACCCCAAGGTTCAAATAGAAACCACCGTCGGCTCCCTCAGACCTCTGCAGAGCCGATGGCAGTCGACTGGGAGGCTAGACCCTGCAGGAATGCTACATCTCCGCTCCCTCGCTCCCGATGGGTCTGCACCAGTGGCAGTGGTGCTGCAACAACGGCTCTGGAAACACCACCATTATGTACCAAAGATAAAGGTACATAACCAATGCTTCAGGCTTGAGGCCTTCATCAAGGTATTACAGAATATAGGCAGGCACCTGAATATAATGGTGTGGGGGAGAGGCAGGGGGGAGAGCACAGTCCCATAGGCAGGAGGTGGAAGGTGGATAAGGGAGGAAGGGTACATCAGCAAACGGGGAGGTGGGCTGGCTCCGTGAATGGAGAGGGTGTGGTGATTCACCACCGGCCTAAGCCGGCTATCAATCAGTCGACCTGAATGGATCAAGCCCCACCCAGTTGGGTGTCAATCACCCTCCGGGATATAAGCCTGCGCCGGCCTCCCGAAGCCTCACTCAGAGTTGCTGCAGCCACGGCCAGCCTGGCTCTGTGGAAGTCTTTGTGGATTAAAGCCTGTTGTACAGTCTTTATCTTTGTCTATGTCTGATTCTAGCTAACAGTGCACCACAGAGGGAACAGGGTGGGGAGCTGGAAGAAAGAATACAGAGGGAATGGAAAGGGAGGGAGAACAAGGGGTAGGCTAACAGAAACCAGAGAAGTCGATGCTAATGCTATCAGGTTGAAGAGTGCCCAGACGGAAGAATGTGTTGGCCCTCCAATTTACAGGTGGTCTTGGTTTGATCACCTTGGTCATGTATGAAGTCATGGACAGACATGGGAGTGGGGCACAGAAATGGTTGTCCCCTGGAAGATCCCTGTCACTGATGTGGACAGAGCGAAGGTACTCAGTGAAGCAGTGTGCGGCCAGTCTCTCCAAGGTAGAGAAGGCCACACCAGATGCAGTAGATGACTCCTGCGGATGTACAAGTGAAGTATTGGTTCCCTTGAAAGGATTGTTTTGGGCCCCAAATATGGTGAGGGAGGAGATGTGGACACAAGTGTGACACTTCACTCCTGGAATAAAAATCATGACAGGGTGAAATCTCACTGGGAGCTAGAAATCTCCCTAAAATCCAGACCACATTATTTCATAATGAGCATCTGGCATGATGGCAGCAATAAATGCAGTGGACCTTTGTTTCATTATGGTTATTGGATGATATAGTTTTTTGCTAAGTTTGAATCTCTATTGAAATCAGGATTAAAATTTGTATCCTGAGATGAAAATAAATTGTGTACAATGAAATAAGACATCCGCAAAAGACATTTGTAAATCAGTTATAATTTTATTATGGCTGGTCAGGACAATCAGGGATAAATGAAGGTCAAATTAGACTGCTTAACAGCCAGAAATTTTAAGAGTTTCTGACATAATTTATTTAGTGATTGGAACATCGTTATTATACATTTATATCTCTCCCTGAGTAAATGTCATCAGACTGGCCTGATATAAGATACGCTTAGACACAATTATTCAGATGCCTATAAGTAGATGTGAAGTAAATGAAGCTTTACAATCTAATTTAGAAAATATTTTAAGTCTGGGGTGAAAAAAAGAATTGTTTTTGTCCACATTAGTTTAACTTTAATGCATTTATTTTTGAGCAGAAAGGAGCACAGGAGATTTTGGCTCAGGATAAGAGATCGGCCATTTAGGACTGAGGTTAGGAGGGTTATGGCTCTGACCTTGAGATGCTAGTGATTGATTACAAAGGGAAGCAAGTGATCAAGGTTGGATAGATTTTTACATAGTGGATGAATTAACGGATATGGGAAAAAGGCAGGTAGTCTATCTTTAGATCAGCCATGATCTCATTGAATGGCGGAGCAGGCTCGATGGGCCGGATGGCCGACTCCTGCTCCTATTTCTTATGGGCGATCAGCAAGGAGAGTGAAGGTAGATGATTATTAGTGAATGGTGGAACAAACTTGATTGATTATGGAGCCTATACTTGCTCCTTATTCTTAATTTCACTGCTCTTATGGGCAAAATACAACAATTTCTATTTCAGTTTGATGTACAAAAGAAATCTTGTTTTCAACTTAACTGAGGTTGATCTGCCTTGTATGTTGGTGATGCCATGAAACTTAAAAGCAATGTGCGTTAAACTGGTATATTGGGAGGACAAGTCACACAAGGATTTAAACTCACTGTTACCATGAAGCATTTTGAAGTGAAATTATCTCGGTAACACATTAAACCACAAGAAGAAACAAAGAATTTACAGAGATGTTGAACTTCTGGATTTATAAATTCTGAGAACTACAATTCTGTCATCCAACCGCCTTTATCCAATCTCAAAAAGTACATCAGTTTTAATTGGTATGAAAGGCATCTTTTTTTCCACTTCAATAGATCAAACAAAAATGCATCTAAAACTCACCCAAGCTTTAGATTTTCAATTGTTTTCTTGAAAAAAAACCTCCATGCATTCTCTTTGTGCACAGATAAAATATACTTCAAGAAGCATTTGGGGAATTGTCAGCATTTTGACAGGAGAGATTTGTAGCCCTTCTATATTCTTAACTTCAATTTCAAGGAGAGGTTGGATTGACCATGAACCAGTTCTAATATTTTGAAATGTGTTTTGAGGTCACGGCAGATGAAAATAAACAAATAGATCAGATTGTCCAAGAAAAAAAGATAGGAGGTATTATTGACAATGTCCTACAATCTTTCTTCATTTGTCCTGGATCTCCCCATTCAATCCCTACATTCTATTGAAGGCCTACATTAATCATTTTAATTTGTATTCAGGAGGATACCGCACAAGGTGACTTTGAAAGGAAATAGCTAAATGGGTTGGAAAATGAAAAGGAAGAAATTAATTTCTAGTTATCAGCTACCAATATCAAATGTGTGTTGAATGCAGACACTGGATGACATCCATTCCCTTCATTTGGTTCAGTGGATTAGAGTGCAGCTGGGCTTCCAGAAAATCTTCAGGATGCTTGAGCAGTCGAGGTTATCTGACAGATTGACAACAGTTGGGCTTCATTCAAGAGTCATATTGCAACTCTACAAATCCCTGGTGAGACCACATAGAGTATGATGTTCATTTCTGGTCACCTCATTATAGGACTGATGTAGAAGAAATGGAGAGGGTGCAGAGGAGATTTACCAGGATGTTTCCTGGATTGGAAAATAAGTTTCATGAGGCTGAGACTGTTCTCTTTGGAGACTTATCAGAGGTCTAAGAATTCTGAGAGGCATAGATAAGGTGGACAGCCAGTGGCTTTTTCCCAGGGCAGGAATAGCAAACACCATGGGACATCTCTACAAAGTGAAGGGAGCAAATTCAGGGGAGACATTAGGGCTACATTTATTTTTAACACAGAAAGTTGTGGGTGCCTGGATTGCCTTGTCAGGTATGATGGTGGAAGCTGTAACATTATGGGCTTTTAAGAGATTCTTTAGCAGAAACATGGATGAAAGAAAATTAGAGGGTACTGAGGTAGGAGGATTTCAATTTTTTTTGGTAGGAAGATTTAGGTCAGCACAATATCATGGCCCAAAAAGGCCTGTACAGTGTTGTGATGTTCTATGTGTCAGAATGCAGAATGACTGCAAGTTGACAATCACCACTTTAATTTTCCACCATATTCACTCAATTGGACCCACATAAACCTGTCAGAAATAGAGGAGATAAGGGTGAGAGCTGAGTTAATAGCAATATAGAAAGGAAGCCTCGTTTCTGAAAGAGGGCATCTCAGAAGTCATGGAATGGAAAGACTCACTCTGGGAGCAGATGCGGTGGAGACGTTGGAATTGGGAGAAGGGAATAGAATCCTTACAGGAGATAGGGTGGGATGAGATATTTCCAAAGGTAAGTGTGATAGTCAGTAGGTTTATAGATAGTTTGCCTCTCAAATGGAAATAGAGAGATTGAGAAAGGAAAGCGAGTTACTGGGATGGACCAAGGGAATTTAAGGTCGGGGTGGAAGGTGGCAGCAAAGTTGATAAGCTCATCATGGGTGCAGGAAGCAACACTTATATTGTCATCAGTGTAATTGAAAGAATTGAGAAGACTTTCCTGTATAGGTTTGTAGCATGGATTACTCAACATATCCAACAAAAAGATAGGATTATATGAGACCCATGTAAGTCTGCCAGGTGGAGGAAGGTGGGGGTGGAAGGGGACTAGTTAGGTGTATTATCGAGGAAAAAAATGGAGAGCCTCTGAGCCTTCTTTATGGGAGACAGAAGTGTACAGGGACTTGATGTCCATGGTGAAAATAAGGCGGTCCAGCCCAGGGAACCAAAAGTTGACAAAGTGACGGAGAACATGTGAGGATTCCGTATGTAGGTGGGAAGGGACTAGACCGAGGGGGACTAAATGGAGTTGGTAGTTTGGTAGGGCAGGAGCACACAGAGACAATGGGTCTACCAGGACAATTGGGCTAGTGGATCTTAGGTAGGAGGTCAAACCGGGCAGCGTAGGGTTGGGAAACAATGAGGTTAGAGGTAGATTACTGGAAGTGATGTTTCTTTGGTAACTTTCAAGGGTAATTAAGAGGAGGTGTCTGAGAGCTTGTCATCTGACCTCGCAAGGTAAAGTCAATGTGCCAGGCCACAACAGTACCAGATTTATCTGTGGGTTTGATAGTGAGGTTGGGATTGGTGCAAAAAGAATGGAGGGCAGAGTGTTCAGAGGGGGAAAGACTGGAAAGGGTAAGTGGAATTATGAAGTTGAGACAGTTGTTTTTTTTTTTGTTTTTTTTTTATTTTTTTTGTTGAGACAGTTGATGTCTCAGCAGCAGTTGGATACCCAGAGTGGGTAGAAGGCCAGAATAAGCTGTCAAAGAGGAGGAAGGCAGCTTGAGATGGGAGAAGAGGTCATCCAAACGGGAATCCTTGTTGAAGAAGTAGACTTGGAGATGAAGAAAACCATTTGGCATCGTGGCAGGAGAGGAACTCATAAAGGTATGGCAAAGGGGGATGAAGGTAAGACCTTGCGGAACTCACTAAGGTGTGGGTATAATTCAGTTATGGTTCTTCTCCTTGAATTAAGTAACATATAAATACAGAAAGAACGGGAATTTCATGTTAATAACTTTAAATAACAAATTATTTGTCAAGAAAATAGAAATTGAAAGTAACAGTTTGTGCTCTCTTTTAATCAGAATGTACTTTGAACAGCAATAAATTCTTCTCCAAAACTAGCTATTCTAATCTGCACATTTTATTGTCTATATAATTTCTCATATTTGGCTTAATATCAAAAACAATCAACTTCAGAACATGTGGATGCATGTTAGTAGGATTATCAAAACAGAATTATTATCCATTTTCTTCACCATTTTCAGATTTATTAATTATTTATTAACCATTGTCCCAATCATACTTAAGAAGATAAACAGGTAACTCTAAAGTCTTTGTCTTTAACTCACAGACAGTCCCTGAAATATCCTTTGAAATTCAGATCGGCACCAGTTTAAGATGCAAATCCAAAACTCCATTCTTGTCCAGTTGCGTTATCCAAATAAACAAACATATTTTTGGGCTAATAACTTCACTTATTTGCATCACAACATTTCCTTTAATTCAATTCTATTCAGTGAACCTGGTGTTGTCCAACTAATCTCTCTTTTATTGCTTTTAAAAAGTGACAATACACTATCCAATTAACAGCAATGGGCAATGTTAAATTTAATGAACAATATGTTATTCTCTATTCTGACCACTATTTGTTTTGTTCAAATGTAAACCCAAGTTTCTGGGGTGATAAAAATGTTTTTACTTTGGCCTCATGAATATTTCATCTCATAATAACTGAAAAATACAAGATTTATTATATGTACTTCATCTTATCAGTTATTTAGTTGACAACATGCGAGTATCATACGAAATACAATAATACATGCATTATGAGTGTATTTATAAGTAGCATAGGTTCAAGGGCTGGAAGGGCCTGTTATCATGCTGGATTCCAAATGTAAATTTAAATTTAAAAATCATGACCTCAGCATAGCTGATTGCAACCCTAGCCAGAACACCAAAAGCTTGTTATATCAGTATTTTAAATACTGTAAAAACAATGACCTACCACTGAATGTAAAGCATTTCTTTTTAACCAAAAGACATGTCCAATTCACGTGCTAGTTTTGCCACAAGTTGCACAAAGCAATGTGAAGTATCGGAACGAGAAGCGCTAAATACAACTATTTTCACTTGATTTGGTATTGCAGTTGCAAATAGCATTGGTTGCCTAGTCTACTAAATAGTGAAGGCAAATCAGACTTTAAATTACAAAAAAAAAGTTCTTTCTCAGCAAGTATGCTGCAAAAGAAGTCGATTTAGATGCTCTTTAACTTGTCAAATTATTATTTGCTGTAATGCTGTAATGCGCAATGATCTACAAATTAGCATAATTATCCACAGATTCATTAGAAATAGCTAAATGCACCAATCCATGCTGCAAGAACATGCGCATGAATGCTTAATATTGACGCTTCCTGGTGTTAAGCTGCCTTGCCTTGTACACCTTGAGCAAGGTCCAAGGTCATCCTCCCTCCTGTATCCCAATACCCCTTCAGGTCCATTGGGAATTGCATGTCTGTGAATTTAACCACATATCTTAGCAGAGTCAAAAGTTTCTCATCCTATTCAGCCCAGAGAAGGGATGGGAGAAGTAAACAATTTTACCTTTCCCATCCCCTTCATGCCCTGAAGAAGATTGGAAAAGGTACACAATCAACGCAAATAAAAGTGAAGTGATGCCAATGAATAATGCAGATTACACAGAGTTTAAAAAAGAATCACCATTTAAATGGCAAACGCAAGCAATCCGAGACCTAGGTATTAGATTAGATAATAATTTAGGCCACCTATACAAATTAAATTATCAGCCATTAATGAAGAAATTACAGGATGACTTAGAACATTGAAAGAATTGCCACTAACATTGATAGGGAGGGTAAATTGCATTAAAATGAATGTCTTCCCAAGGATACAATACCTATTTCAATCGTTACCAATTCCCTTAACAGAGAAATTCTTTAATGAACTAAAGAGAATAATAAGGAAATTCTTATGGAAAGGGGGGAAACTGAGGATAGCACTAGATAAATTAACAGAATGGTACAAACAAGGGGGTTTGCAGCTACCAAACTTTAAAAATTATTATAGAGCAGCACAATTAAGATATCTATCAGATTTTTATCAAACAAGGGAAAAACCAGATTGGACCAAGACAGAGCTAGATAAAATAGGAGAGAAGGTACCAGAACATATACTTTATAAGTAGGATGAAAAACTGGTGCAATATAAAAGTTCACCAGTACTGCACCATTTACTCAACATATGGAAGAAGATTCACATAGAAAGGAAAAAAACAAATTACCAAATACCAAAATTATTACTGACGCAAAATCAACTAATCCCTTTCACAATAGATAACCTTTCCTTTAGAGAATGAGAGAGAAAAGGAATTAAATGAATAGAAAATTGTTTTTTGGGAAATAATTTATTAACATTTGAACAAATGAAGTACAAATATGGAATAACTCATGGTACAATGTTTGCATACCACCAACTGAAAACCTACTTAAAGGACAAATTGGGAAGCAGACTGAGATTACCAGAAGGAAGCAGCTTTGAATATGTGATTACAGAAACAACGATAATAAAAAAAGATTTATAACAAATGTACATCAAGCTGCAAGAGAAGGAAAATGATGAAATAAGCTATAAACCCAAACAAAAGTGGGAAAAAGATTTAAACAAAAAGATAAAAAATGAAATATTGGAAAAGTTATGCTCCGGAACTATGAAAAATATAATAAACACAAGGTTACGCATGATTCAATATAATTGATTACACAGGCTATATATCACACCCCAAAAGTTAAATAAATGGGACCCAACAGTATCAGACAGATGTTTTCGCTGTAAGAAGGAAATGGGAACAACAGTACATGCAATTTGGGCATGTGAGAAAGTGAAAAAGTTTTGGGAAGATCTAAATCAGGTATTAAATAAAATCACAAAAAGCAACATAACAAAAAATCCAGAGATATTTCTTCTAAGTAATATAAGAAGTAAAGAATTAGGTCTCAAACTGGATGAAGCACAAAAAAGATTTATTATGATAGCCTCAGCTATAGCAAAAAAATGTATAATGTCAACTTGGAAATCAGAAGAGAGCCTGAGAATACAGCAATGGTACATGGAAATAAATAAATCTATTCCATTGGAAAAAATAACATATAATTTAAAAAATAAAGTCACATTATTTGAACAAATTTGGGAACCTTACATGGAACACAACAGAGAGGGCCTACCATGGACCTTCACCCCCTAAAATGATAGAATGAGTAGAGAAAATTAACTGACCCAGTGTGTAAAAGTAGATGACACAATTTTCTGGTTTATTTTCATCGTGTGATGACATTGTTTAATGGTTTTATTGTATATGTTGAATGTTTAATGGGGTGGGAGAGGGGTGGGAAGGGGGGAAGGGAAGGTAGGGAGGGAAAAAAAGGGCAGAAAATGCCACCATGTATATTTAAGAGGGAAATGTTTGAATGTATTTTGATTGATGTAGTTCACAGTGTGAAAAATTTTAAAATTTTTTAAAAAGATTGGAAAAAGAAGACAATTTAAAAATAAATATTTGAATTTATAGAAGCTTCACTATTAATTTCATGTGCCCAATTTTTAAAACATTGTTCGATAAAAAGGTTCTTTCTTTTCCTGTCTTCCAAATGCCAAATCTCCCTTTTTCCTTAAGATTGGTCCCTGAAAGATCCCTCTTCTCATCTGTCGTGTGGTTGTGCAGCTGCTGGCGCTTTTTGCCTCACAGACGATTTAGTCAGATCATGATCACAAGATAAAAGAACACAAGTCGACCATTTGGACCCTCGAGTCTGCTCTGCGACTCCACCATGAGCTAAATTGTTCTCGCATCTAGTTCCAATTTCTGGCCTTTTCCCCATATCCCTTGATACCCTGACTAATTAGATACCTATCAATCTCTTCCTTAAACTCCCCCAATGATCGGGCCTCCAAATCTATATGTGGCAACAAATTCCACAAATCCATGACCCTTAGGCTCAAGAAATTTCTCCTCATCTCTGTCTTAAATGGGTACCTTTTAATTCTAAAACAGTGCCCTCTTGACCTGGAACAGGAGGGAACAAGGGAAACATCTTATTCACATCTACTCTGTCCAATCCTTTCAGCATTCGAATATCAGATTCCCTCTCATTCTTCTATATTTCAATGAATACAATCCAAGAGCCAATAAACATTCCTCATATGTTAGCCCTTGTATTCGAGGAATCATCCTCGTAAATCTTCTCTGAACTCTTTGCAACATCTTTACATCCCTTCTAAGATAAAGGGCCCAAAACTGCACAAAGTTCTCCAAATGAGGTCTCACCAGTGCCCCATGGAGCATCATCAACACTTCCTTAATCTTATATCCTATTCCTCTTGAAATGAATGGCAACATAGCATTCGCTTTTTTTTACTGCCAATCCAACCTGGGTATCCTGCACGAGGACTCCCAAGTCCCTATGCATTTCTGAATTTTGAATCTTCTCCCCATCAAAATAATGATCTGCCTGTTTATTTCTTCTTCCAAAATGTTCAACCGTACATTTCTCAACATTGCATCCCCATGTGCCATTTCTTACCTCACTCTCCTAAACTGTCCAAGTCTCTTTGCAACCTTTCAGTTGGGACTAGGGCTTCCTGACGTATGTGGATGACAAAGAGTAAAGCAGAATCTTGATTTGTGGGTGTGAGTAATTGAGACAATGGGCAGGGACAAATAAAGGGAGGGAAAGCAAAAAGAGTGGCATTGAGTGTGGGGTCATTGAAGGAGTGGGACTGAACCTTTAGTTTGAGAGGCTTTGGCAAGAAGGGGCTTGCTCCTTACCCTACTGGGAAGCGGCCATTGTTGGAGTAGTCTGAATCAGAGTGGTAAGGCTTTGGCTGAACGGGGAAGAGGTGAGAATTATAGTAAAGGGTAATATTGAGTAATATCAGACAGTAGCATTAGTGGTATGCATCTAGGATCAGTGTTGTGCTTGGAGTGCCAGATGTGGGGATCCTGGGAGACTTCTAGCCTCCCAAAGGACTATATCTGTGCCAGGTGCATTGAAATGTGGCTCCTTAAGGACCATGTGAGGGATCTGGAGCTGCAGCTTGAAGACCTTTGGTTCATTAGGGAAAATGAGGAGGTGAATGATAGTAGGTGTAGCAAGCAGTGTGACAGTCCCCCTCAGAAATTGGTACATTGATTGAGATACCGTTGGAGAGGTTGCCTTGACAGAGGAAGTCCTTGGCAAATGGGACTCTGGCACCGTGCCTGGTGCTGTGGTCAAGCGAGAAAGGTAACATGCAGTGGTTATAGGGGATTTCATAGAAGAGACAAGAGATTCTGTGAGCATTCTCAATTGCCTCACTAGAATCCATATGGACAATGTCTACTATCCTGCCTTCAATTTTTTTTGCTGGCAGCTGGGTGATGAGAACAAAGTATCAGAATCTTTCCTTGTCACCTGCAGATAGGCACAAAGGCTCCAGATCTCTGTCCAGGCAACAATAATGGACATCAGCCCAATTTCTCCTCTGCTCGTTTGTTTCAGAATATTTCTCAACATAACAATCGTCAACACAGTGAAAATTGCCTTTTGATTTGTTCCTACACAGTGATACAGTGCAGAAAAGCACATGATGCTTGTATCAAGTTTGACTCATTGAATGATTTGTTTTCAGGATCTAAGGAGTGGGACTTCAAGGAGCGTGAGGCTTGAGATTGTACTCTGTGCTCAGTGCTGTAGATATGTGTTTGCGCTCAGTGCTCAGTGACTAGAGCCATGAAGCATCTCCTAAACTGCACTTTTTGTTTGTTCCACTTCTCAGTAGAAATCCCTCTACATGAAATTACATTGGTAAGGTACATGAAAAATGCACCTTAAAGTAAGGAGACAGAATTCTTGATGGCTTTGATTTTTCCTACCCCTCCCCCATGACAATCCATGGTTTATAAATGCTTTTCTGTACATCAGTCAAGAGGTACCTCAGCCCATTTTACAAAATTGCTACCTTATGGCACCAGTGACCAGTGATCAATCACAAACTCAGGTGCTTTCAGTATAGAGTTTCCATCTTCTCCCTGCAAAACATGAGAATTACCTTCAAATGCTCTAGTCTCCTCCCACTTCCAAAGATGCTTGGGTTGGTTGGCTAGATGATCTCTATATATTGCTCCAGTTTATAGATAGGGTATATAATCTGGGGGCTTCTTGGAATAGTGTAAGTGGATGATTGATGGATAATGCAGACAAGATGGTCCAAATGGCTGTTTCTGTTCTGATTCTAGCAGGCTTTTATTCATGAAACAGTCTCGTCGGTAAGTGTCAGGAGACTATTTGAATGAAAGGGATTAGGGAAAAAAAGTGCAATTTCTAAATGTTGATCTGGCATCATAGTCCTTTCTGCACCCAGACAACATCCATGCTAACATACTTCAGGAGGATCAATGAAAATGGATGAATATTAACATTGTTAACCATAAAATACAGAAACTAAGCTTTGGTTAACAATGATGTGAAAAGAGCAAACGCTTCAGGCACACTAACACTGTTTGACATTATGTCTGGGCTCTCAAGATGAAAGGACCTGATTTATGTGTCAGGCTGCAAGTCCAAGTAGAGCACCACTAAAATTATCAGAGTTCTGGCTGAACTGCCTTCTGCCTTTGACTACCATCAGTTTGCATGTAAAAAAGTAAGGCTTCCCTTAAATATTTTAGATGAATATAACAATGCATTGCTATTGGATTTGGAAAAACAAAATATTGGAATCACTGGAGTCCCCAAAATCATATACCGCTTCTAAATATAAATGAGATAAATTAATTATCCTTTAAGAGATATAACCAGTAAACATAGTTCATAATTAATTATATAATCCTGACTGATTTGAAATGTGCATCTTTTACTAAATAAGCATCTTGAATGTATTTTAATATTGATAAATGACAAAGAAAGTATAAAAGCAAAAAAGAACCTGTTCAAAACAACATCAGTTTCCAACATATTGTAAAGCACATAGAAGCTATTTTCAGTAACAGGTAGAAATTTACTCCTCTAATCCATTCATGTGGAAAAAAAAAACTATAATTGCCATTGCAATTATGCAGACTAATTGGTGGAAGCAATAGATGCTTTTATCTGCATCTGATAGCTTAACCACTAGGTGAGCCAAACATCCTTTGGGCAACGCACCTAAATACATTGAAATGTGTCCTTCCCTATTTTCAAAATGTTTAAAAGCACTCTTTCATAAATAAATTAGCTACAGAATTGTTTTAGATGTTGAACGCAGATGTCTTTCAGTTTACACACAGTGATGCAATATTAAATTTTTTGTTCAGACATCGTACTTGTAATTATGTTAAACAAAAGGCAAGCTGTTAGATGTTTTAAGACTGAGGTGCATCAGATAAAAAAATAACAATTACTGCTGTGATAAACATAAAAGTCCATAATATACATGAAGATTGCCCCTAATCTATCTAATCCAGTCTATTTACCTCAAATCAATGCTTTGGGAATGCTTACTTTAGAGCACAGCATCTCTGCAGTAATTACTAAACCTTGCAAATTCTACAACTCTGGTTCAAATGTTAATGGTCACTGTTCTTAATGTTAATAGGAAATTAGTGGATGCTGCTCTGTTGGTTTGACCTCAGTGATCCTGCCAAGAAATATCTGTAGCTCGACCATCGAGGGAGAATTTTACTCAAGTTGAATATAGTTGCATTCATGAGACAGCATACACTGATGCCCCTTTAACCATGAATTCATGAGAAACTTTGGCCTGCAAGGTACAACCTGCATTTACTTATTACATCAGAAAAATTTAATGTCGATACATTTAATGTCAATACAATAAAATATAGTTCATAGCAATTTTTTATACCAGTAATGCACAATAATGCTGCTGTAAAACAACACATTTTGTGACAAATTCTGATCCTGATTCTGATAAAGGCAATGGATATCAACAAGACTTGGCACCTGCTTTCAAGTTTCTCCAGGGCCTGGTCTTCTTGTAATATTTTGTTGGCTCTGATGTATCTCCTACCTTTGGATGTGCCTGTGGTCCCTCTTTAAAAAAAAATCCTCCTCGGAGATTTAATGCTTCCTGAAAAAAGATAATAGTTTCTCATGGCTGAAAAATCATTAGTTTATGGTTGCACACGGCTTTCCCATGGCTTCGAAAGGATTCCTTCTTGATGATTATTATATCACATTTTTTCAGAGGCTTAAATTATATCTGCTTTCTACAATTTTCATCAGTAGAGAGCCTTGGAGATGTACACTACACAAAGGGCACAAACATATGCCATTAACTCTCCCAATTAGCACAAATATATATTGGCTACTTTATCCAAGCTTTCAAGTCATGCGTCATAATTACAATAACTCTGAGTCTGCATTGGTCTCCCCAGGGGTTCCAGTTTTCTCCCACTGTTCAAAACGTACCGGGGACGTAGGTTGATTGGGTGGCACGGACTTGTGGGCCAAACTGGCCTGTTATCGTGCTACATGTCTAAATTTAAATTTTGTTTCAAAGTTTGCATCTTATCAAGCAAATATCACAAACTTTACAGATTAATATGGAAAAAAATATCTAAATCTACCAAACTGCTTTAATTTTTTTAGACATAAACACGGAAACAGGCCCTTATGGCCTACAAGCCCATGTTGCCAAAATATCCAATTAACCTACAACCCCCAGTACTTTGTGAATGGTGGGAGAAAATCGGAGCACCCAGTTGAAACCTACGCAAACACGGGGAGAATTTACAATAGATGCTATGCTAACTGTTCTTCTATTGTCTGACTACAAAACACTTGAGAAGAAAACCTTTTGGCCCATTTACAATCATTAGTTATGCAAACAGAAAGAACTCTGCTTTGTAGTTAGAAATTAGAACAGTGCTAATAATAATTGGACTGTTGTAAAAACTCATTAGTATCTTCCAGGTGTAGAAATCTGTCATCTTAGCCTAGTCCAAACCTACAGCAATGTAGCTGACACTCAAAAATCATCTGAAATAACCCTGTAGTCCACACTGTTTAAGGCAATTAGGGATAAGCAATAAATGCTGGTTTTGTCAGTGATACCCACATGCTTCAGGAAAACTTAAGTGTAGCCAACTATCATTATACGACATTTTGGTAAGCTCTCAGTTCACTGATGAAACATTCATTTCCCCATTTTGGAGTGGACCAGCTTTGAAAGTAAATTGGCCAAATGTCTGAAATCAAAAGAAGTTAAAATCAGACAAGCTTTGAAGATGGCCATGAGGTCCACTCCGCTAGCTCACCATTGCAGTGAGAAAATAACTCATTTATCTTTGGATGGCGTCTCATCTAGCGGGACATTGGAAAAGACGTTAATGTTCGATAGAGTATTGCGGGCTTCACTGGCAAGTCACACTAGAAATTTTGGGGTTTGTCATTCCAGCAACCAAACACCCAACAGAGATAAAATGCAATCAGAGTGCACTGCTTTATTTGTTTAAATTAAATGAAAGGATTCCATTATTTTGTGATGGATTATTCAGTCAGATAATATATATGCACAATCACGTTTTAAGCGAGAAATCTGCTGTGATGGGATGCGGTATGACTATTTGTCATTCATTAGAAAATGGAGAGAAGGAATACTGATAATTGAGATAAGATAGATTGCATTAAATCGACAAGCACACTTCATTTACCACTTGCTGTCAAATGTCTCTTGAAGCAGTGACTGCTGACCCCATATAAATGGCAATCATTCTGATGCTTCTCATTGTTTTGCTTCTCAAGCACAACTAGATCATCTCCCAAAGAATGCCGATGTCAAAGACCCTTTGGATGTCGTTTGTTGGGCAAAACCATCTGCGTAAAAACTATTTGGGAGGCACATCACAGATTACTGCAAGCCAATCAAGCAGTAAAAGCATCACCCGAGTTCCCATTGGCCCAGTTAATGAAAGTTTGAAAGAGGTATGTAATTCATTGCCACCCATCTATTTCACATTATATTTTACTTGAATAGAGATCATTACATATCACAGGCAAATCGTGCATTGACATGGAAGACATTGCACGTTTCATCGCATGATCAGGTGTTAAAACAAATCGACATTTTAATGTTGAAGGAGTTTGCAAAGCATAGGAATACAGCCCATTTCACTAGTAGGGCCAACATCCAACAGAATTATACTGGGTCTCGATCATTTCTCTCTGCTAGATTGTGAATTCCCCAGATTCTACTTTCTACTTGTCACCACTTGTGTCCACTGCAAACTCATCTTGTCTTTGAAACTTAGCCTCTCTTACCCCATTTCCCACTAAACTGCTAATCACATTACTTCAAGATTATTTTATTGTCATGTAATAAAACGGAAAATGTAATGTTACACAAAATTTCCTTTAATCTATCGTAAGGCAGACAAAGATTTGCTATCAGCAGAAATCGCCCCCTTGCAGCCAGGGAGAGAAGCAAAAGTGAGCTCCCCTAGACCAGTATTTTTCAAATTGCCCCCTAAACTCACAATCTTTATGCTATTGGTGCTCTGTGATTCATAAGGGATTGCTTAAGGTGGGATGTGTGTGGGAGAAAAAGGTTGAGAACCACTGCTCTAGACTCAATTATAACTGAAATATTTTGCTTGAGCAAAATTGTCATTGAGCCCTTTCCCTTGGAGTTATGAAATTGTCCACACAAGTCAATTCGGTGGTTTTCAAACTTTTTCTTTCCACTCACAATCCCTTACTAATCACAAAACATTTAAGACATAAGGATTGCTTAAGGTCGAATGTGAGTTTAGGGGGGGAAGTTTGAAAACCACTGTCCTGGAGTCACCAAGTGTCTCCACCGCTTCTGCAACCAAACACCCTTCAGCCCAAACCATCAGCAACCTGGGCTCCAGATCCAAATTTCTGGCATAATGCATCTCAGTTCCAATTCCCAGTACTCCTTCAACCAGTCTCCAGCAGTCCGCAGCCTGGTGCAAGTCCCTTGACCACAGTTGCTAGCAGCTCACAGCTTGCATGGGTTCATCGCCTCAAGTCACCAACAGCCTGTGTGTTCTTCAGCCTCAGAGCCCTTCATTGGTTCACCATAATGGTAACTGCCCTGTGGGTCATCCACTCTGCTTCTTCTCAAACAGAGTGTTGTCTCCATATTACTGGTGCCCTGCTCCAGTCCTCTGCTTCCCTGGAGTCTGCAACTCATCCCTATGCTAGCTGATACTGTTGAAGGGTCTCTCTTCCTGGCACTTCCCCTTGTTCCTTTAAGAATATATGTTACTCCTTGTCCTTCTCTACCTGTCTGCAGCTTTTGACATAGTCAATCATTTTATTCTCATCAGAGCTTCCTATTATTGTCCAGATGGATTGAGCCACACACATTTTTCTATCTGCAGAGGTTCAACTATAATGGCATCTCTTTCTAAAACTGCATCATAATCTCTGGGGTCTCTATGAAGCTATGCTTGGTTGCTCTGACCACTCGTCCACATCCCAATGCTCCTTGGCAATGTCCTCCAAAGATATAACTACTGTTCCAACATGCATGTAGATGACATCCAGATACTCTTCACCATCAATTCTGTTGCCCTTCCATTGGTCCAAATTTACTAAACTATTGGTTTAACATCCAGGATGGTCAAGCAGAAGATTCTTCCAACAGAAGGAAAAAGGCCAAAGTGAGAAAGGCACATCAGTTCCTCTACTTCCTCAGTTCCTCTACTTCTTCAGATAGTGGACACAGCCCAGGACAACACAGGCAAAACCCTCACCACCATCGAAAACATCTACAGGGAACACTGCCAGCGGCGAGCAGTTGAAATCATCAAGAATCCACACCACCCAGCACATGCTTTGTTCTCACTGTTGCCATCAGGGAGGAATAGGTGCCACAGGATTCAAGTGACCAGGTTCAGAAAAAGTTGCTACATCTCCATCATCAGACTCCTAAACTCAATCAGAGACTCATTTAAGGACTCACTTTTGAACTTTATTGTTTTTTTTCCCCTCTCTGTATTCCAGTTTGTTTACTTTTTTTTAACTTGTTTGAACATAATTTTTATTTTGCATTACCAATAAGTGGTAATTCTGCCTTGCCCACAGGAAAAAGAATCTCAGGGTTGTACGTTATGTCATGTATGTACTCCAACAATAAATTTGAAATCTGGATTATGGATGTGCCACAGAAATACCAAAAATAAGCTCTTTCTGTTTCATTGCCATATAGCAGAAGCACTAATAGCTTTTTGTCACAAGCAGTTGATTCTCCCCTTCCCTGAAGAGTACTCCAGCATTTCTTTCAAATTATACCAATGGGTTGGGGAAAAAAAACACTGCAGAAATTTATGCTAAGAGAACATTTTAATGGTAATTCTGGATTGCTCTTATGTGGAACAGGTTCAATTAGAATCTGAGAAATAATGGATTCATTCTAATAGTTCAAAACAGACTCAGAGCATTTAATTTGTTAATAAGATAGCATTTACAAGGCATCAGATTAGAGTTTTCCAACGTGCTGTGATTTTATTTGTTTATTGTTATTTTTCTTTTTTGCATTCTACCCTTTTTGTTCATCTTACACAGTAATCTACACCAGCCATTCTCAACCATTTTCCGGCTATGGCTCCCTGAAGACACTGTTCAAAGTTTATGGGCCCCCTTGCAGTCCAGTTTTGGTTTATGTCGTATATCTCACCTACTGTCCCTCCAGCTAATGAAACTGGAAGTGGAAACTATCCTGTCAACTTTATTCACAATATAGTTATACAGGAAAGCCCCGAAAGTAACTGGAAAATATGTGTACAATTAAAAATATAGCTAGTCATGTCAACTTATTTTAGGATCTTTTGATCTGACTCTCTAGATTCACACCATAATCCATCTGTACAATCTTTTGACAAGAACACAGGAAATAAGAGCAATGGTAGGTATCAGACTCTTAAATCTTGTCCCACCATTAAATATGATCGTGGCTACATCCAAGTTGATCCCGTCTCCTCTTCTGTGCCATTTCTCTGCACCCTCTATTCCTCAATCTATTATATATTTATCCATCTCCACTTTGAATAATTCCAATGATCCAGCTTTGTTCACTCTCTGAAGCAGGGAATTCCATAGACTCACCTCTTCCCACCACCCTGTCTCGCCCCGCAAGAAGACATTTCTAAATATTTCAGATTTAAATGACCGACTGTTTTGTAGTTGTGTCACATGGTTGTTCTTGTGAAAACCTCTGAGCATTTACCCTGTCCAGCCCCCTTAGTTTCTTGTCTATCAGAATAATTTCACCTCTCATTCTTCGAAACTCCAAGCAATACAGGCCCAAACTAGTGTCTCCTGATAGGCCAACACTGACACTGTTTGACCTGCTGAGTTTCTCCAGCATTGTGTTTTTACTTCAACTGTGTCTGCAGACCTTCGTGTTTACTTCATTCCAGCAATTAGTCTGGTGAATCTCCTTTGCACAATGTTATAATATCTTTGTCAGGTAAGGGGACCAAATCCGTACGCAGGATTCCAGCTGAGGCTTCAACAACACCCTTACAATTGCAACAAAACCTCTAACCCAGTGGTTTTCACCCTTTTAATTTCCACTCACATACCACTTTATATATTCCCTATGCCATAGGTGCCCTGCGATTAATAAAGAATTGCTTAAGGTGGTATATGGGTAGAAAGGAAAAGGTTGAAAACCACTGTTTTAATCGTACCTAATTGACTCGTTATGTTCACAGTTTCAGAACTCCAAAGAAAATGGGCCAATGACAATTTTTCTCAAGCAAAATATTTCAGTAACTATGGAGTCCAGAGCAATGATTTTTCTCAACCTTCCCTTCCCACTCATACACCACCTTAAGCAATCCCTTACTAATCACAGAGCACTGATGGCATAGGGATTACTTAAAGTGGTCTGTAAGTGGAAAGAAAAAGGTTGAGAACTACTGATCTAAATACAGGTACTCCCCCTACCTAGAACCATAATTGGGACCCAAGGATTGGTTGTATCTCGAAATGGATGTAAGTCAGAATAGTACCTGTGCACGTGGAGAACCAAAGTCTTAAAGCAAACTTTTTAATCAAATCTTTTCTTCCTCGTAGATTTGACGATAATAACAAAGCTTCCTGAATTTTTCCTGGGGTCCTTAGGCTGGGCATGGCCATCTTGATTCCTGTGCTCATGCACGAGTCTTCGTTTGGTGCCTGCATGGTGGGTTAACGTATTGAAGTTCTGTTGGCGAGAGTTAAGTGCCCTAACGATATTGAATTCACACACTTAACTCTTGCTCATGTGTCAACCAAACTCCAATACGCATACCCATTGCACATGCACCAACTGAAGACTTACACGTGCGCTCAGAAATCAAGATGGCCACACCCAGCCTAAGGACCCCAGGATTCCAAATAACAAGGTAAGCACACACATGTTGCCTCTTACATGCCCTGTATCCCTGTTATAGTTTATCAAAAACAAAATAATCTTTGTAAATTTTATATTTTTTCTTTATTTTTTAAAATATTTTCACTTGTAATTCACATAGGTTGCAAGTCAGGGAGTACATGTACATTATTTCTGCAAGTATCCATCTATCCTGTTGTTGAATTTGAGAACATTAGTTAAACACAACTTACCTTTAACAAAAACATGTTGACTGTATTTAATTATATTCAGCTTTCCTAAATCATTTGCTATGTTCTCTTTGATCACTTATTCTAGAATCTTGCCAATAGCAGCTGCTAAACCAAGTGGCCTATACTTCCCTGCCTTCTGCCTTTCTCTTTTTTTGAACAAGTGAATCACATTATCTTTTCTGAATCTTCCGGTTGCATCGTTCTCTTTCCTTCTCCAGCACCTGTCCCTTTCTTTCCCTCCAGCCAACGAAACTGGAAGGGGAAAGCGGAGTCTGATTTGAGAGGGAGTCAAAAATTATGCCGACAGGAAACCTATAGCGAGATTGCAAAATTCATCAAGACTGCAGAATCTTAATTACCCAATGATGAGCTTACAGCACGATTCTTGGATTATGAAGCAGCCATTTTGGAAATGAGAATGACAGAATAAAATCAGAAGTCATAGCGACATACAAAATAGGTGCCTGAGTAAAACATTCAACTCCAAAACCTTGTTGCTCCATTCACAATGATCATGGCTGGCCATTCTCCATCAATAAATATTTTCTCTCTCTCCCTTGAAGCCTATTGCCTATCCAGAACTCTCAATTGCCATTTATCTATTGGAAGCTATTCCAGTAAAAACACAGTAAAATAGGTTTCTGCATTTTACACTCTTACCAGGACTAATGACACAAGAAGGGTTAAAGCAACATTTTAAAGTGGGCATCAGGAAACTTCTCATTAGCAGGATAAACAAGCCTGTCGAATTGCAGAACTTACCAAAATTGTTCCTTGAAGTGGTGGGCTGCATGCTTTCATGTTGCACGTGAATTGCAACTTTACCATCTCTTTCTAAGTGACTGGCTGTACACTGCCCCTGTTGTTTCATGGCATCAGTCAGAGCCCTGCAAAGAGAAATATACTCAGAAAATTAAAGGAACCCTTCATTCAAAACAGTGTATGTACATCTTCCAAAAGTATTGGCTTCTATTACAGCACCAACACCCCAGGTTTCAATCCGCCAGTGTCTGTAAGCAGTTTATATGTTCATGGGTTTCCTCTACATGCTCCGATTTCCTCCCACATTTCCGAGACATACAGAAATTTGTCAATTGGTCACATGGATGGTCCAGGCTCATGGGCCAAAAGGGCCTGTCACCGCGCTGTATCACTAAATTAAAAGAGTTTTGACACATACGAGCAACTAAAATCAAATGAGAAGAAAACCATCTTGAATCTTCTTTTTCTTGGAAATTCTTCTCAGAAATTCTGGAAAATTTAGATCAGATACACACGAAATCTGAACATGACAAAAGATATTTTACTTTCATTCCATCAATGTATTGCATATCTTCACCTTAATTTTTTTTTAAGAACCGTGGATTAACAGGAAGGAAGATTGGGACCATAATATTAAATCCCACCCCCCAGATATGCCTCAGCACTCATTGTGAATTGTTCATGTATTTATCTATTAACCTTTCCAGTCCATAAACCCAGAGATATTCCAACCACATAGCGGGTTCAGTGGTGCCACTGAGAGTTTCCTTCTCTGTATGGCAATGTTTAAAGGGAATAAGTAAAATATTAAACCTTGAGACTGAATCAAAATGAAGGCAAACTGTTTCTAAACATTAAAAGGTTGAACACCAGAGAGCAAAAAATAAGGTAATTAACAAAAGAAAAACATGAATAAAAGGCAATGAGTGGATGGAGTGCACAGTGTTAAACATTGATTGAGCTGCCAAATATAATTGGATAAATCTTTGAAGAAAAAATTTCAGGGATATTGGTAAAGGAGGTAGACCAATTAGAAAGTTTTCCAACTGAACTGGTACAGACTCGTTGAGTTCATGGAGTTCGTCTGCTCCCTGCTTTTCTACATTTCAAGATTCGATCTGCTTTTGTAGCATGGACTTGGTTAAAATGGAGCTCATTCCCACATCTGTACAGGAGCTTTACCAATTCATGCAGAACCTCCCGAAAAATGCGCCAGTTCATCTTGCTGCCAGCAACAAGTAATCAGAAGGGTTTCTGAACAGATTAGAGGTTTTGCAAGTGACAGCTGTGACTGGTTGAATATATTTTGTCTAACATGAGGCATATTCTAACAATTCCTGAGACAACAGTCTTCAATACTTAAGTAGAACTGCAGTAAAATTCTACCTCTGGCACATGCTGGAGTTCTGGTGAATTAAATCCGTCAGTAAATTAAGAGTCAGCTCAGGCCCTCTGCAGCCTGATCACATTATAAGCCCGGTAACATCATCAGCCCAACTCCTTCCTGTGACATGCTAGCTATTAAACAGAGCCCGAGGGGTTGAAAACAGCCTTCGCCATATTTTCTGCTCTCCTGCAATCAACTATTCAAACAAATGGATCCATGTGCATGACTTATAAAGTGAAAGTCAAGAAATAGATGACTTTCAGACTGGTCATACAGTTGTATCCCTCTCCAGTGGCAGTCTCTCAACACACTACAACACTTCTGAGACCACAAGGTGATTACCTTCACATACTAAATTCATTGCTCAGTCTTTCAAAGCTCCAATAGAATAGCATCAACCACCCTTCTCTGAAGCCTCTTCAATGCAGTGGTGCCCTTTGGAACTAAGAGATTAGGAACATATGCAAGAAGATAGATGCAAGTAGTATAAACATGGTGGTTAGAACAATTAGATCTTAAATACCATTGCCAGAAAATTGCCAACTAAAGTTTGCAACAATTTTTAATCTGCAACATGTCCATCATAAGGATCAAAGATTTATAATGTGAAAAATCACTCTTTATTGCGGGGTGATTTGTAAAGCAAAAGAAATGTATCACTCCTGGATCTGGGTGGCCATTCCTGCCAATGGGATGAGTTGACATCAACTGGGTAAGGAAAAGACTATATTGCAATCATATGCCATTCAGCTTTTGGTGTGGAAAAGACTTGCAATGTAAGTAATGTACTTCATGTCTATCATTAACTGGGCTGCCTGTGCTTTCACACCAGAAACAACAGAATATTCCTTTTCTCTTCCAGCTCCTGGCTCACTTTGGTTCTGCAAGAGGCCTTGTGCCTTATTATGCTATCCACAATAATGGGCCCTGAACTGAATTAATCATGTTAATTCATCATAGTCAAACCTAGCCTCCTCCAGAAACTTCTCGATTTTAGGGAATTGACTTGTGATTGAATCATATGACTGCTGTAAGAAATAGTTGAGACAGGATGAGATGGTGAAGCCAAAATTACATTAAACCATTGGATATTCAGTCTATTTCAGTTATTAGTGCTTCTTCTGTATGGCAATGAAACAGAAAGATCCATATGAGCTTATTTTTGGTATTTCTGAGGCACATACATATCCAGATTTCAGATTTATTGTTGGAGTACATACGTGACATAACATACAACCCTGAGATTAAATCATTGGACATACAGTCTATTACAAGGGGATAAAGGCGGCCTAGTGAAGAATTGCATTAAACTATTCATTAATATCATGTAGAAATCAACTTTATTTGAAACCCAATAAAAAAGTAAGATTGGAAAAGATTATTGAAAGAATCTTCAAAGAAGATAGTAAACCAGAAATCGAAGGGGAGCTAAAACCATGGGAAATAAAAAGTATTAACATCAGTAGAAAGAGGTTAAAAATGAAAAAAGATCCTTCTTTCCACATTATCACACCAGACACATTTCATCACATACACCAACGAAATGATTTGCAAGTTTTAGTATTCTTTTGTGCACTGATAAAAATGCATTTACAGAATAGAGAGCGCGGGATAATTTGTTTCCTTTCAGTTCATTGAAGGAATTCTTAGGCAGTAAATTTAGACATACAGCACCGAAACAGGCCCTTCCGGCTCATGAGCCCGTGCCATGATTTACATCCAGTTGACCTACAACCCTCGTACATTTCAAATGGTGGAAGGAAACCAGATCACCCAGAGGAAACCCACGCAGACACAGGGAGAATGTGTCCTAAGAGGCCGAACTGGATTCGAACCTGCGCCATTGGCACTGAAACAGCATTGCACTAATCACGAAGCCAACCATCCTAAATTGACAGTGGTACCAGGGCATCAGAACTTGGTTTAGAAAAGTATAGTTTGAATTGGAGAAAGGATGGGAGCCTGTGTGTTGGCTTTAAGTTTTAAACTCTAAGGCAGGCACTCTTTGTAGGATGGGATAATTCATGGTCGTACTGGAACTGTGATGAGAGACAGTTGTACTATAACTCTTCAGAGAAAGTGGTGTTCTTAAAGGGAGTAATATTCACCAATTAAAAACTGTGAGGGAGGGAGCCCACGACCAGAACATAATCCTAAATAGAGCTGCAGAGGAGAAAGAAGATCTATGACAAAGAGATGAGGATTTGTAAACCCCAGATATTTGGCAGTTGTAGATGTAACCTATATTATCAAGTAAATAAAACTTCAGAGGTGTAGGGCAGAAAGGAAACAATAATTAAGAGGGAAAAAAATGGCTTTACACCTAAGCTAATAGGTGGAGACCATTATCAGAGAATACAGTTAAACCCCTGTTATCCAGAATTCAAGAAACTTCAACAAAATGTGGAAAATAAATAGATTAAAAATAAAGAAGTTTAAAATGGGAGCACCACGCCATTAGTTCACCAATCAAGCAACCAGAAAATTCACTGGATTCCAAGGGTTTTATGTAAAAAAAAACACAAAATGCTGGAGAAGGTCAGCAGGTCAAACAGTAGCAAAGGCAAAGATACAGAACCGATGTTTCAGGCTTGAGCCATTCATCAAAGGATGAGAAAATGCACACAATACTCCAAAAAATGTCTTATTCAACTTTACCATAACATCCCAACTCCTATACTCAATACTTGGATTTTTGAAGCCCAATATGCTAAAAGTTCTCTTCACAACCTATCCACTGTGATGCCACTATCAGGGAATTATGTATCTGTATTCCCAGATCCCTCTGTTCTACCACACTCCTCAGAGTCCTATCTTTTATCAAGTATGTCCTTTCTTGGTGTGTCTTTTCAAAATGCAATACTTCATATCCGTCTACATTAAATTCTACTCCCATTTTTCAAACTGGTACAGATCCCTCTGCAAGCTTTGAAAATCTTCTTCACTGTCCACAACACCTCCATTCTTAGTGTAAGCTGCAAACTTGCTGATCCAATTTACCACATTATCATCCAGATCATTGATATAGACGACAAACAACAATGGACCCAGCACCGATTCCTGAGGCACACCACTCGTCACAGGCCTCCAGTCTGACAATCAGTCATCCACCACTACTCTGTGGCTTCTCTCATCCAGCTATTGTCAAATCCAGTTCACTACCTCACCATAAACACCGAGTGTCTGAACCTTCCTGACTAACCTTCCATGCAGGACCTTGTATTAGGCCTTAATAAATTCCATGTAGACAACATTCACAATGTTTCCTTCATCAGCTTTCCTGGTAACCTCCTCAAAAAACTCTATAAGAGTAGTTAAACATGACCTACCACACAAAAAGCCACGTTGACTATCCCTAATCAGTCCATGGCTATCCAAATAATTGTATATCAGATCTCTTAGAACACCTTCCAATAATTTACCTACTATCGATCAGGCTCATCAGCCCATGATTTCTGGGGTTACTGTTGGAGCCTTTTGTAAAAAAACAGATCAACACGAGCTATTCTCCAATCTGCTGGCACCACACACGTAGCTAAGGACATTTTAAATATTTCTGCCAGAGCCCCAGCAATTTCTACACTAGCTTCCCTCAAGGTCCGAGGGAATATCTTGTCAGGCCCTGCAGATTTACCCACCTTTATTTGCTTTAAGATTGCAACCACTTCCTCCTCTTTAATCTGTACAGGTTCCATTGCTTTTTCTTCTTACTTTCCATGACACTGTGCCCGTTTTCTGAGTGAATACTGATGAAAAAACAAATTAAGACCTTTCCCATCTCTTTTGGCTCCATATAAAGCCAATCACTCTGATCTTCAAGGGGACCAATTTTGTCCTTTTGCTCTTAATATTCCTGTGGAAGTATTTTCCTTTACATTGTCTGCCAAAGCAACTTCTTGTCTTCTTTTAGCCTTCCTGATTTTATTCTTGCATTTTTTATCTGACAAACTCCAAGCCATCCAACCCTTCTACAGTATGGAAGTTCCAGTCAATATGTCAAAAGTTAAAATCTCCTACCTTATGTTTCCTGTAGCAGTCAGCTATCTCTCTACAGATTTGCACCTCCAATTCTTGTCAACTATTAGGTGGTCTATAATACAACCCCATGAGTGTGGTCATACCTTTCCTGTTCCTCAGCTCCACCTATGTAGCATCAGTAGACAAGCCTTCTGGTCTGTCCTGCCTGAGCACAATTGTGAAACTTTCTCCGATGAGCCATGCCCCTCCTCCCCTTCCCCCATACCTATCGCATCTAAAGCAATGGAAACCTGGAACATTGAGCTGCCAGTCTTGTCTCTCCTGCAACCAAGTATGACGAATGGCCACAATGTCAATCTGCCTTTCCTAAAATACTCCTTGATGCACCTGAGAACATTTCCACCACATTCAACCCATTGACTTCTAACAGTGCATGCAATTTTAAATCATCTTTTCCCTCCTCCACGCCCCATATCTGCTCTGGCTCTCTAGTTCCCCTCCCCCTGCAAATCTCGTTTAAGCCCGCCAGAGTAGCACTAGCAAACCTTCCCACAACGATAAAAGTCCCCTTCCAGTTCAAATGAAAACCATCCCATTGAAACAGATGCCCCCTGCCCTGGAAGAGAGTCTAATGGTCCAGAAACCTGAAGCCCTCCCTCCTGCACCTTGTCTTTAGCCATGTGTTAAGGTGCATTATCCTCCTGTTTCTAACCTCAGTTGCATTCTTTTTGGAAGATCCATATTGACTTTCAAATTACCATAGGACAGTTGATCTCTCATAGACTACCTGTAGCATGATTAAAAACCATATAACAATTACAGCACGGAAACAGGCCAATTTGGCCCTTCTAGTCCACACTGATCCAAGTACCCTCCTCTAATCCAACTTACCAGCACTCTGTCCATTTCCCTCCATCCCCCTCCCATCCATATACTTATCCAACTCTTTCTTAAATGACAAAATTGACCCTGCCTCCACCACCTTTCCCAGAAGCCCATTCCACACAGTAACCACTCTCTAAGTAAAGAAAATCCCCCTCATGTTATTCCTAAACCTTTGCCCGTCAACTCTCAACCCATGACCTCTTGTATCCATCTCTCCTACTCTCAATGGGAAAAGCCTTTCCACATCAACTCTATCTATCCCTCTCATTATCTTCAACACCTCTATCAAATCCCTTCTCAAGCCTTCTACGTTCCAAGGAATAAAGACCTAATTTGTTCAATCTCTCCCTGTATTCCAGATGTTGAAACCCAGGCAACATTTTTGTAAATCTTCTCTGCACTCTCTCTATCTTGTTAATATCCTTCCAATAAATCGATGACCAGAACTGCACACAGTACTCTAAATTTGGCCTCACCAATGCCTTGTACAGTTTCATCATTGCTTCCCAACACCTATATTCTATGGACTCATTTATATAGGCAAGCATACTAAAGGCCTTCTTCACCACCCTATTCACATGCGCTCATACCTTCAGGGAACAATGCACCATTATTCCTAGATCTTTCTGCTCCACTGCATGCTTCAATGCCCTCCCATTTACCACATAAGTCTTGCTTTGATTATTCTTTCCAAAATGAAGCACCTCACACTTATCAGCATTAAACTCCATCTGCCATCTTTCTGCCCACTCCTCTAAGCAGTTTAAATCCCTCTGCAATCTTTGAAAACTCTCTTCATCATCCACAATTTCCCCTATTTTACTATCATCTGCATATTTACTAATCCAATTTACCGCCCATCCTCCAGATCATTAATATATACGACAAACAGCAACGGTCCTAATACCAAACCCTAAGGTACACCACTTGTCACTGGCCTCCACCCTGACAAACAATTATCTACTACTACTACTCTCTGGCACCTTCCTTCCAGCCACTGTTGAATCCATTTGACTATCTCCAAATGAATACCCAAGGACTTAGCCTTCCTAACTAACCTCCCATGCGGACACTTTAAAATGCAAGGTAAAATTCTACATAAACTAGAGAATTGTGTTTTTATGATAAAGGTGATGTATCCGCAACCACAATCAAAAGTGTAGCAAACATTTCAGAGCTTCAGAGCCCAAAAGCATCCAGTTACACAAATCTTGAACTTTTATCCGGACTTTAAAGTCAAATTTCTTAATCTTGTGAACACCTTAAAGCTCACACAAGAACAAGAGTAGGCCTGATTAAAGATCGTTCTTGCATCAGTTCCCATAAAGCTTTCAATTCCAATATGAAGCAAGCAGAGACAATAACGTGTCAGGATGGAGAAACTGGATAACCCAAGGGCAAAATAGAATATACCAATAGTTATGAGATATTAGCCCAAATTTAAGCTCTGTGAATTGGAGCAAGGTTTATAAATGTTTACTTGTTGAGATCGAAGGTGAGGTGTCCCCTCAGTCTGTCTTCAGTAATAATGGAGATGGGGGAAAACACCTCATAATTAGAAAACAATTCTCGATTTTGACCAATTTATATTTCAAAAGAATCTGCTCTGGTAACAACATTACATCAAATTCAGAACATTTCCAAAGCATACGTCAATGCAGCTGGAAGTCTGCCAAGAGACTGGATGTCTGACAGATAACCTCCCAGTAAAGGGAAAGATCCAATCTGAGCCTGACGTGTTGAAGAAAATGGGAGCAGAAAGAATCAATTTGAATAATCAGTTTTCAAAGAGCAGTCAAATTTCTGGGATTGACAATTGAATGTGCAAATATTAAAGTTGACTTTGATCCTTCATCCACAAACGTGAGTGCTGGAAATGGTAAATCAGCTACTTTCTCTCCCCCATGAAAAGGCCTGCTAAGAAAATCTAAAATATTAGCAAAGAGCAGTGATTGGTTGGAGTAGATCAAAGAGATTAAAACATAACAACGATTTGTCATGAGCAAGAGTAATATACAGTAGTTCTGTTGGTCTTTATATGAAAAGAATGTGACGTACCTCAGAAGGAGGAAAGGGACAAAGACATTTGGAAATGATCTTCCTAAAAGTTACAATGAGAGCAAAGGAGTGAAAGAACAGATTGGATAATGAAATCTATATGCTGATCAGGAATCAAATCAATGACATGTTGGGGAGAATGAGGGAAAGCATTAGACAACAGTGGATTCTCAGCCATGTCACAAGATCATCCCATTCAAGGTGGGCTGCAATTAAAGTGCATTTCGTTGTTGATTCCTCATCAACAACCTGTGAAATGATGTCTAGATCATCCAGCACAATCTTCTGGTATCGCAAAAACCAGAAGCATCAAGCATGGAGCAATCGGAGATCTGAGAACGAGCACAGGACAGGCCTATAAATAGCTCAAACCTATTTAATAATGTAACTCACTAAGAACCTACTGATTGTGACAAGGAAACTTATTCAAAGAAAGAACAAGCTACTGGTGACAGAATAATGCAACATTATATAAGAAAACAATTGAAACATGTCACAGTAATTACTTTAAAATACAATTTTGCTTAAAAATACAGATGTGCTACTATGAAATCCCACCTGGATTGCAGCAGAAGATAGATGGTGAGGATTAAAAAAACAGATTTGCATTTATCTGCTAAAATAAATTCCAATGGCTGTGTGGCCAGATAGGAGATAGATAAAACCACACTAAGATCCTGTATGATAGGCTTCAGATTTAATTTTCTTCAGTTGTAGACCCTTGACTTCCATGTTGGAGAATGGAGAAGGTAAAGGTGCCTTAGCAGTAACCTTGAGAGGAGTAACTTGTCAAATGATGGAAGTAATGAAAAGGGACATGTCAGTCCTATACTGAAGTGACAGTGGCTATTAACAGAGAAGGAAACAAAAGCAATGACTTTTCCAAGTTTTTCAAATGATGAGAAGGTATTCAATATGTGCATTATTGAATGGCAGTTCACAGGAGATTGCAAATACTGAAGCATCACACAAAGTGCTAGAGGAACCCAGCAGGCCAGGCAGCATTCATGGAAGGGCAGTAGATAGTTGACGTTTCAGGCCAAAATCTTTCATTAGGAACAGAGAGTATAAAGGGGGGGGGGGGGGGACGACACCACAGGCTGAAGTGAACACGGGTGAGGGAGAAAAAATAGAAAAATGGACATGATGGGAGAAAGAGGCACTCTGATAAGAGAAAGGCAGGAGGTGGAAAGCTGGAGGAAGGAAAGTGGAGCAACAGCTAGGTAGAGAGGAATGGTTAGGGGAAAGAGAAGGAAAAGAGGAGAAATGGGGCCAGAGAGATAAGGGACTGCAAGTTGGTGGAGGGGAGGGGGGGAGTGGGGAGAGAGCTGAGAAAATAAATTGAGAGTTTACCAGAAATTGAAGGTTGATGTGATGCCATCTGGTTGGAAATGGCCAAGATGAAATACAAGGTGCTGTTCCTCCAATTGTGTGTGGACTGAACCTGGCAGCTCAATAGGCCATGGACAGACATGCTTGGCTGTGTCCCTCTCCCCTACCCTTTTATTCAGGTTTCTGGCCATTTCTTGCTATCTATGATAAAGGGTTTTGATCCAAAATGTTGACTATATGTTGCCTTCCATGGATGCTACCTGGACCTCTAGCATTTTATGTGCTTCTCATTAAATGGGAGTTATTGCCTACAGAGTTTACCAAGAGAGATATGAAGGTTATTTGATTTGCAGTTGGAGATGCAGGATTAGGGAGCATCTTTGCTTAGAGCTGGCAAAGTGTGCTCAAATTTGCAAAGTGCATTAAATTCTCCATGTCCAAAGCCAGAGATGATGAGTTGGATAGTGAACAATGATTCTGTCCATTTGGTCAAACAGAACCATCGAAAGAAAGAACAGCAACAGTTTAAAGTTTGCAAAAATTGTGGCAAACTGTGTGATAGAAGGAGCTTATGGAGAGGATGCTACCAATGCAATAATTCATTTGTCAGGGCAGTGCTGATAGAGAAAGACCAATAGGTCAACTACAAACAAAAAGTAAAGGGATAAGTCTAGTTCACAATGTCTCACAAGCTGGTGGCAGCTCATGTGAGATAACCAAGTGAAAGTATGATGAACTGAAAGTTATGAATTTGATCTGTTCTTGAAGTAAATTCTGTGTGGAGGACACAATAAAACAACAGAACCTGTATCAACAGTTCAACACTATTTTATTTACTTTATTAAAAGCAATGGGGTTTTTAAGAAAGTCTGCCTGGTGCTCAGAGACATGGATATTTATACAGGGTGACCTCCTTGTGGTCCTATTGTGCAACTACCTTTTTTTTAAGACTGGAGGTTACACAATTTTTGATAAGTGGGAACAAAGCAAGAAGCAGAGTCAACTATCTTGTCCTTATCTGAAGATGTTTTTCAAGTAAGCAATAACAAGGTAAACTATGTTTGGACAGATATTCTATCCCACAATCTTTATCAAAGGTTGTTTTTCACAAAGACCCCTGTGAACTATGTCTAGTCCAAATGTCTTATCTCCCTATGGTTCAGACCTGAAGTTTCTCCTGTAGCTGTTCATCACATGCCTAGCCATCAGTCCTGTCTGACATTGTCAACCAGTTGTGAGATTCAAAGGTTCCATTTATAGGGTGTAACCAGTTCTCATAACCTCCTTACAGATAGCATGTATCCAGTTTGTACCATTGTTAAGATAAATGTTCAAATGGCTATTTTCTCTGGAACCATGTGATTTATAAGAAACCAGGAAATCCAACCTATCTTGGGGGAGGGGACACAAGCAGCCTTGGTCTGCTTTCTCTAATATGCACGCTTCTTTCTTCTTTCTCATGTGACAGAGAAAAAAAGATAAAGTTTAGAGGAGGGAAAGTTCGCATATAGATCATTGATGCAGTGGAGATAGAAGGAAGACAAAGACAGTTCGAGGGACATAGTGACACAACATGTAATATCAGAAGAGCGTAAAAACTGCAGAAATAGTAGCAGGAGTAGGTCATCCGGCCCGTCGAGATCGTGACTGATATGAGGATAGACTCATCATATTCACCTACCTGCTTTTTCCCCGTATCCCTTAATTTCCCCTACTGTGTAAAAAAAAACTATCCTTCCTGAGATGTTTGCAAAGAAGCATGAAGAGACCAAACAAAAGGTAAAAACTGACAACCATGCAATGGATTTACCACTAGGCAAACACAAAAAGAAAGTCAAAAGAGCAGAAAGTAAAAGCAGAGTACCTTGTGCTTTATGCAATCTGTGTCTCGATGCAGTCCAATGAAGGGGATTGATGGAAGTATAGATAGAGAGGCTGATGAGTACTGGCTACTTCAGATTCAAGTTCTACACTCAAAGAGAAGCAGCTGCCTGATGAACCTGCAGATGTTACTGAAGAAACTGAAAAGCTCAGAGGAAAATATTTAAGAGTGGGCAGCCAGCAGGTCATGCTCCAAGATGTTTCAATGGCTGTCAAACAGAAACTGAAGCCAGAATTTGAAAGGATGAAGAAGACGGAAATCAACACAGCAGTGAACATATTTCTTCCTTGCATCTATCAAGCTTGCTGTGTGGAAGTAAACCAAACAACCTGTTGATCTGTTTTAGCCTCCACGTCAATGCAATAGCAAAGAAGGCTCGCCAATGGGCAGTGGCAAAACTTTTTGAGGAGTTTGAGGAGATTCGGTATTTTACCGAAGCCTCTCGAAAATCTCTACAGAGGGAAGGAATTCTGGCTGGTGCAGAGGTCCCAACAGTCAGGACAAGAAAAACTTCAGAGGGTTGTTAACTCAGCCTGCGACATTCCGGGCACCAGTCTTCACTCCATTGAGGACATCTACAAGAGGTGTTGTCTTAAGAAAGCACCCTCTATCCTCAAAGACCCTCACCACCACCATCCTCTTCACTATGCTACCATCAGGAAGAAGGTACAGGAGTCTGAAGATGAACACCTAGCAGCACAAGGACAGCTCCTTCCCTTCTGCCCTCAGATTCCAGAATGTATAATAAACCACAGGCGCTACCTTACTTTGATTTTTTCTTTCTCTTGCACTATTTTTATTTATTTTTAAGGTTTATATACAGTAAATGTTGGCACTGTGGCACTGCTCCAAAACAATTAATTTTGTGACATGTTCATGACAATAAATTCTGAAGTAAAACACTGTGGATTAAGTAAAAAACACAATGCTGGAGAAACTCAGCTGGTCAAACAGAGTCCTTTATATAGCAAAGGAGAAAATATGTAACTGATATTTCAGGCTTAAGCCCTTTATCAAGGTATGGAAAAATGTTGGCAGGTGTCTGAACAAAAAAGTAGGGGGCGAGGTGTATTTCCAAAGATAGGAGGGTGATAGGTGGAGAAGGGAGGGAGGGGACAGTAACGATCAAAGGGAAGAGTTATGGCTAGGTGAAGGGAGGGAGGAGAACTGGACAGGGGAAGAGAGGGGAGAGGAGATTATCAAAAACCAGAAAATAGATGTTAATGCCATAAGGCTGGAGAGTGCTCAGACAGAAAATCATGTGTTGTTCTTCCATTTTGCGGATGGACCTGGTGGGATAGTATATAAGGTCATGGACCTTATATAAGGTCATGGACATGGTCATGGTCATGACACAGACTGAAATGGTTGGACACTGGGAGGTCTCTGTCACTGGTGTGGATGCAGCAAAGATGTTCAGTGAAGCGATCTCCCAATCTGCATCCAATCTCTCCAATGTAGAGGAGGCCACAAAGGGAGCATTGGATGCAGTAAATCAGCCCTGCGGATACACAAGTGAAGTGTTGCTTCATTTGAAAGGCCTTTTTGGACCGTGGTGAGGGAGGAGATGTGGCTGCAAGTGTGGTACCTCCTGCAGCCACAGGGGAAGGTGAGGGGGCGATTGGTGAGGAGGGGCGAGTGCATGAGGAATTTATGGAGGGAACGGTCACTATAGAAGGCAGAGAGGGGAAGATGTGTCTAGTATTGGGATCATCTAGATCCTGATTACTAAATGACCTGGACCTGAAAATAGTTGATGCATTAGTAATGATGTTCCAATATTTTTGATCAGACCCTACAGATAAAAAAGATTATTTAAAAGAGGAGGAAAGAAAAAAGAATTTAAAAATGTTACCAAAATATAAGTAGTGTGTTAAAAGCTACAGTTGATTTGAAAAGATCTAATAACAAAACAGAATTGAATAAAGTCAGCATGGGTTTATGAAAACGAAATAACGCTGAACAAATATACTGGTGGTAAACAAGATTCCCCCATAAAAGAAGCCCTCAAGGCTCTGCTTATTCCTCGATAACAGACCGAACCAGTCCCTCTCCACCACCATCATCCTTCACATGCCAGAACTTGCACTCATTCTCACTAACTTGGCCTTTAACTCATCTCACTTTCTTCAAATCAAAGGAAGATGGGCTCAGGCCTGGAATGTCAGTAATATATCTTTACCTCCTATGAATGCTGAATGATCTGCTGAGTTCCTCCAGCATTTCTGTATCTTTACTACAATCACAGTGTCTGCAGACTTTCATGCGCCACATTTGTGGTTACCTGCATGGATCTTTTTGTTGGCTACGTGGAACATAAGCAAGGATCCTCAACTCTTTCTCTGCTACATTGATGATTACATTGGTGCTGCCTTCTGCACTCAAGATGAACTCATCAACCTTATCTACTTTGCTGCCAACTTCCACCCATAGCTAAAATTCACTTGGTGCATCTCTGTCAACTCTCTCCCCTTTCTCAACCAGTCTCCATTTTGGGAGACAAAATATAGAAAGATATCTTTTGTAAACCCTCTGACTCCCATTTACTGTGACAGCACCTCTTCCCACCCTATCTCCTGTAAGAATTCTATTCTTTTCTCTTGAATCCTCCATCTCAGTCGCATCTGCTCCAAGGATGAGGCCTTGCATTCCAGGGCTTCCGCGATGTCCTTCTTCTACAGAAAACGTGGCTTCCCTTCTACTGCCATTAACTCAGTCCTCAACTGCTTCTCCTCTGTTTCCAGATATTTTCCACCACACCCCCGCTAAGATGCAACAAGGACAGGATTCCTGTCATCCTCACCTACCCCACTCGCACCTACATCTCTTCACTCACCATTATTTAGTTCTCCAAGCAATCCTTCCAAGTGAAGCAACACTTCATTTGTGAATCTGTAGAGATCATTCACTGCAATCAGTGCTCCCAATACTGCCTTCTCTACACTGAAGAGACTGGACACAGACTGCAAAATTGCTTTGTTGAGCACCGTATCTCTGTTTGCCAGAATAGCAAGGACCTTCCTGTGACTAACCACATCAATACCACTCTCCATTGCTACATTTACATGTCTGCCCTTATGTTCCATCTCTTCCATCTTAGCAGTCTCCAATCAGTCAACATTTAAATTGACCTCCAATGTCCATTAACACCCCCCCACCCAGTCCCTCCCTTTTCCTTGATTCCTCTGATTCCCTTCCTTCTATCAGAGAGCTGTCTTTCTTGGCTCTCTACCCTCTCTCCCCAAAACTTCTGAGATTCTTTCCCTTCTACCCTCCCACTTGCACCTCTTACCTGTTAGCCTGTGCTCCTCCCCCTTCTACCTTTTATTCAGGCATCTGTCTGATTTTTGGCAACTCTCAAGAAAGGCTCAGGGGGGAAAGAGTTTTTAACTTTCTATGGATGCTGCATGACCTGCTGAGTTTTTCCAGCAGTTCTGTGCACTAACGCAGTTGGTGTAGCAATTAGCACAATGACTTGACAGAGCCAGCGATCGAGACTGACCTGGGTTCCAATCCAGCGCTGTCTGGAAGGAGTTTGTACATTCTCCCATGTTTGCATGGGTTTTCTCTGGGAGCTCCAGTTTCCTCCCGCCCTTTGAAACGTACTGGGGGTATAGGTTAATGGGGTGTGAATTGGGAAGCATGGACTCGTAGGGCTGAATTAGTCTGTTACAGTGCTGTATGTCTAAATTTTTAAACAAAAATTAATTTTAAAAAAATTAACAAATACAAGGATGGATCAGTATTTGGGCTTCAGATTGGACCCTCTGAAAGAGGTCCATGCAAAAAATTACAGCACGTGGGGTTACAAACTTGCTTGGACTAAGAATGAGTTGATGAACAAGAAACAGACATTAAGGTTAAATGGGCCTTTTGCCATGTGGCGCGCTGTGACTTCTGGAGTGCTAATACTACTGAGTGATCAGAAATTGGTCCCCACCTGTCCAAAATATATATTAATTATCTGGGAATTCGATAGAACTTTTCCAAGTTTTCAGAGAACACAAAACTGAGGAGGTGGGGTGAACACAAGCAGGGAGGAGAATGCAAAGAGACTGTGATGCATTGTAAACATTTGGGTGAGAAGACAATGAATGCATGGAAGTCATTGCACTCCACTCATTAAAAGCATTCAAGTGCAGCAAACACTGAAGAAAGCCATTGGCAAGATTACAAGAACAAGGATATCTTGCTGCAATCCTGAGAGTCCTGGAGCAAACCCACCTGGAGTTCTGTGTGCAATTTTGGTCTCTTGATTTGAGAGAGAGTGCTACAAAGTTTTCAACATATTCAAGGAGCTAGATAGATTAATGAATCTTGAATGAATCAAGGGATATAGGAAGAAAGAGGAAATGACCTATTTGTTTATTTTTACATTACCAATATGTGGTAATTCCGCCTCATCTGCACAAAAAAAAGAATCTCAGGGGCACACGTGATGTCATGTACTTACTCTGACAATAAATCTGAAATCATCTGAATCTGAACATGTCCGATCATACCCAAACATATTGAATGATGCCACAAGCTCCAAGGACTGAATACCCGACTCCTGCTTCTGTTTCCTCTTTTTTACATTTCTAACTCATTCAATTGTAAACATCAAATATCAAGAGACTAGAGGTTGGAAACTCGATAAAGTGGAAGAAGACTATATGCAGAGTTGTCAATTGCTCAGACATATTATGACGAGATTCACCAAGGACCCACAGAACATGATGAGGACGGCAATATCAAAAAAGAACGAGCATCCAGTGACCGCATATTGCAAAAGAAGACAGCAAGATGTCCAAGAATGTAGAAAATCACCCAATGGCAAGGAATGTGAGAGTGAATCTTGGAAAGACAATCAGAAGCTCAAAAGGCAGAACAAAAATGTTCTACCAGGATTATAATTTAAATTGTTCTTAATTGATTTTACAACCCTTCAGAAAATGTCAAAATTAATTAGTTCAAATGGCACCTAACTCTAGCATGCAGATTACACCTTATAAGAGATCAAGAACAAAACTGCAATTCACATGGTGAGAGTTGAGGTGAACTTTGTGTTACCAGACACAAATGGACAATTTTCCCAGAGTGATTTGTTAGAATGTACAAATTCCATTTTACTTTGTTCATAAGCAATCCCAAGGATCCACAAAGCAAAATGGAATTTGAAATGGAAGCAGATAATGCGCCTGATGAAGGAGAGCCACGTCGGAGTGAATGCCGGCTCCTGTGGATTGTGGCCATAGTCCCACTGCTGCTTTCAGGTGCAACGGGGGATTCTCCAAGCTGGAGAATATACCAACCCAAGGAGGGTTAGGTAAGTGCTCCTCCTGGTCGGGCTGTCCACTTTCAGGTGACCACCTGATAGCCGCATTGGGATAGAATAGGCGGCTTTACAGTCGGGTATTCTGGCCACCTGAAAGCGGCTACAGACTATCCTTGCAATATTTCTTAGAACAGAGAATGTAGGCCATTTATATTTAATGTAACGTTGCATCGCCCATTAAGAAATTATAAATGGAGTGGGAGAAGTTAGGATGTGTCATTGGGAGAGTACACCATGCTGGGAAGGCATTAGACACTCAGGAGAAATAATTTGCAATAAACCACATCTGCACCCAAGCAATGAGTTGGAGCCTAGTTCACTTTCTGCTCCCGACACGGTATGCCACAACCAACCGGGGGACAGCTTCTTCCACGGGCAGTGAAAATGCTCAACGACCACAGGAACTGCTAGTCCTAACCATCCAAGTCTCTCATATTCATGAAACACCATTTGTTTATTTGTATAGATGAAATACTACTTGTCCTGCATTGTTTGCACCAAGGACGGGTGAACACTGTTTCAATAAACTTGACTTGAAATTCAACACACTGCAAGTTGAACCCAATACTCAGCAGATATTTTACCATGAAGGTTCAAATGCCCCACGTTAGATTGCTTAGTAAGTAACGAGAAACTGGGGTTCGTTATTATTACAAAAGTTACATCTCAAAGATTAGCACATAGACACCATCTAGTGGACGACGTTTGTGGAATGGTTTAATTTTGTGGGTTACCAATGGAGTGCAAGATGGTGTAGCGTCAGCCAAAGACTGCAAGTTCTGTTCCCGCCACCAGTGTCTAAGTTTCCTTGGAACGGCGGACCTTGCCGCACTAAATTTGGAAGTTTGACTTCTCCACTTCTGATTCTTCATTGGAATCCATTCTATCGGAGAAGACACGAGGTTCAGTCCGAAACGTTGCGTGCTGCCACGATGGGCTCTCCACTAAGTGCGACCAACAGATGAAATGGATTATGAGACAAAATGTAAAATGATGACTCCAAAATAATCTAAGGAACCTGAAGGAGGATTTTTTTTTTTGGATCCCTCTCGGAGCAAAGGGGCAATATCGGCTGGAATTGCTTCTTATGGTCAAGGGAAAGTCGGACAGTGTTGGAGGCGAAATGTGAGAAACTACCGTTTTGTTTTGCCCTTTCTCTGATAAACGACGTTCTGGCTTCAAGAGGAATGTAGGTCCCGCGAGCCAACTCCACTTCCCGGCGATCCCCCAATAAATCCGTGGAGACTCGAGCAGTTGACCGGCTTGGGTCAGCGGCTGCCTCAGGCAGCGCTCCGCCTCGAATCGCCCATCTGCTGGGACAGCAGCATCGCGTCCGCAGGCGGAGTGAATCTGACCTGGGAGGCACGCGTGTTTGGGTGCAGGGACTGGGCCTTTCGCCAATCCCACCGCCGTTTCCAAGGACACATGCCCAAGTTGTGCGCGTTACGAAGCATTGGCGGTCTCAGACCTGCAGTTGGTAACTTTACTGAGTAAGAAAGTGGCTGTCAACTTGGTCCGGAGATCCAGCGCTGCCATTCCAACCAGGTGCAAACTGATCCGCGTTTCTGCTCCTGTGTCCAGATACAATGTCATATACAATGTATATGACAACAAACTCATCATTAACCCCGATTTCAGTTGGGATTCAAAGACATTTCACCGAACAAAAGAACTGCTCGGTGTTGTTCTTAATCTTTCAATCGCTGATTTCACCTTTCATCTCACTTTAAGGTCATGCTCTGGAAAGGATGTTTCGGACATTATTACAATGTATCATGTATATTCTTTGGCTTGGCTTCGTGGACAAGATTTATGGAGGGGTAATGTCCACGTTGCAGCGGTTGCAAGGGAAAATTGGTTGGTTGGGCTTGGGTTTTCCTCTTTTGTCAGTGAGGTGGGCTCTGCGGTCTTCTTCAAAGGAGGTTGCTGCCCACTGAACTGTGAGGCGCCAACATGCACGTTTGAGCCGAGATCAGCCCACTGGTGATGGTCAATGGGGCAGGCACCAAGAGCTTTCTTTAGGCAGTCCTTGTACCTCTTCTTTGGTGCACCTCTGTCTCGGTGGCCAGTGGAGAGCTCGCCATATAACACGATCTTGGGAAGGCGATGGTCCTCCATTCTGGAGACGTGACCCATCCAGCGCAGTTGAATCTTCAGCAGCGTGGACTCGATGCTGTCGGCCTCTGCCATCTCGAGTACTTCGATGTTAGGGATGAAGTCGCTCCAATGAATGTTGAGGATGGAGCGAGACAACGCTGGTGGAAGCGTTCATGTATATATTATATTTGAAAACAAGACAGTTCTCGGTCAACTGGAGATCTTTATACTTTAAATTAGCGACTCACTTAGTGCTTTTGTTTTAGGAAATCATGTCCTGTGATTCCATGGGAAAGACAACTCCCTGGGAAATGAGGACACGAGCATTTTATATGTTATTCCATTGCTGCCCGTGTTAGACAGAGAGGTGACGCTGGCAAATAGCAAGGATTTCGCAAGCGCTTTGCACGGTGAAGCGGCTGCCACGATGGTGAACATCCAGAAACCCCAAAAGTCGTGGAAAATGCGTCAACTACAATTAATTGGAGGCGTCCCCGCTGTCGCAGAAACGTTTTTTTAAAAAAAAACAAAGGGTATATTGTAGCTAAGAAACGAAGGCTACTTCAACAAAGGGCTTTGCTGATGTGTCGAAGCCGGTGTCGACCCGCTGCCTGCGTTTGAGCAACAGGTTCGCTGCGCCTTTCAAGGCAAGAATACCAATTGTTTGAAGCAAGGGGGGGGGGGTGGAGTTAAAAAGTTGATTCAGCTAAACAACTTGAATTTAACCGAATCCATCTTGTTACGCTTTCCAAAGGTATTCCCGTTATAGCAAGTTTAAAAATTTTTTAAAAGCACATCTCTACACGCCGTTTGTATCTATACACCGAAAACATCCAGCGTACCCAGCTATTATCCAAAGTACAATATCTTGCATACCAAACCCCATCGCATTAAGCGAGTCGAGGGTAACTCAGTGGCGCGGCCTGCTGAAGTAAGCCTGAGCACACCATCAACCCTTCCCATTGTTCCTGCACACTGTGACTTTGTCAATTTGTACAGAATAGACCCCTATTCACCCCATCCTTGTTCATTGACGGGCGGAGGCGACGGTGTCAAATCCCTACGCACCTTGCAGCAAGGTTGGAGAGGGGATGGGGAGGAGTTTCAGGAGAGAGGGGTTGGGGAGGGGGTTTAGGGGAGTGGGGGTGAGAAAGTGGATGGGGAGGAGGGGTTGGAGAGGGTTTAGGGGAGGGGTTGGAGGAGGGAGGGGGTTAGGGGTGGAAGGAAACCGGCAAGCTCCTTACCTGGTGACATTGAGTTCTCGCTGAGGTCTCTGCGATTTCTCCAGACCGAGTTTGGTGAAAATCCCCACCAGGACCATGATCGCCACAACGCCGCAAATGAAATAAACGATTAAGTTAGTCTTATCTCTGGCGTGATCGAACGTACTTTCGTCTGGTCTCTGAGGGAATTTGCTCGCATTCGCCCAGTTCGGCGTGTCGTAGTTGGAGCAAATGCTTTGATCTAACTTGGACTCTTTGAACTGGCAGCAGTATCTGTAGCCACATGTCCCACAGCAGTATTGGTAGATACTGGTGTTGCAGTTGAAAGCTGGATCGAACTGACCCATTACATCGTAATAGCCCCGGCACCGGTCAGGTTTCGGTGGCATCTCGGGGGCCCCCGGTTCTTTCGAGGTGTTCTGGCCGGAGACCACCACAATGCCCCCCAGCTGCTGGCCGGTCTTGCCCTGGGCCATGCAGTCTAGCATCGGGCACCACAAGCCCAACAGGTCCAGCAACAAGTAGCGCATTAGACGGAGGCGCATCATTCTCTGAAGCGAAGCGGAGGTCGGCAGGGGGTGGGGGGTGTTCAGGCGTCTCTGTCGCCGAGCAGGTGTGAACGCCGCATCCCAGCCCGGTGAGGTGGGCGGACAGAAGGCTTCTCAAGTTACGGGTGGCTCCGGGCTTCCAGATTGATCACACGTGGGGATGGAGGCTTGGGACCGAAGAGCTGCCCGCTAACTCAGCCCCTCGCCTTCTCGGTGACACCGTCCGGCTCCCCGTTCTCCCTTGCACTCGCTTCAGGTGCCATCCACTGCTGCTGGCTGTCAGACTCCGGATGAGGCAAAGCCGGACTCCAGGAGAACTGGGAATGCGATGAGAACTGATGGCCGCGACACATCCCCAAGCCGCGAGCGACGGGTTACAGCGGATCACTGCGATTTGATGGACCTTCTCGCCTTAAAGTTACAACACTCATCGCGTCCCTAAGGCTTTTTAAAAAAATCGACAGACCCTTTGACAGCTCCGCTTCGGGGTTTGTTCCCCCGGTCAGGTTAACTTCTTCATTCGGCTCGGGTTGAATTCACTCCGTGAACCAGACTCAGACACCTCTGCGGCTTTAACGTGGGCTAGGAACGGCACCGAGTAACTCACTAACTATGGTCCTCCCAGTTACAGCCCGGCGAATGAAGCTCAAGGGACTGGGAATTAAAGGGGCAATGCCTATTTGATGGGAATAGGGTTAAATTTACATGAACCATCAATATTTAGACAGGATGTTAAAGACGAAGTGTCGTGTTCTAATTTTAAATAAAAGCGAATCTTTTAATTTATAGTTCCTATTATATTTAGATCAACGCTCAAGGAGGCTGAGAAGGTGGGTCCGACCTCCTTCCGCCACTTTTAGACAAGATTGTAAACAATAAAAATGATAACACCAAGCTTGGGATTTAAGCTTCAGGCACAGTTCCGGGGCTTTAATTGCTACTGATCAATTCCACGCATGAATCCGGCGCCCATTGAGATGATGGCGTTGGAGGGATGCGCCTCTCTCATCCGCAGCCGCTTTCTGCAAAGTTTCCTGGGCTCCGTGGACTGGGTTGGCGTTGCCCGCGAGCCTGGTCCCAGCACCAAGTGTCAGTGAAGCGCTTCAAGCCGGCGGGCCAGCAATCTTCCGATGGCGAGAGACGCCCGCTGTCCGCACTTCTACCCGCATTTCCTCGTCAAGGAAAACAACGCAGCGGGGTTGGGAAGGAATGTTGGCATCATTCGTACAAACGCCATCCAATCGAGTCTGAAAATGTCCTTCGCGCCCACACTGTGCACCAAAGCCCATCAAGGAATAAGCCCCATGGAAGCGGGGAACTAGTTTGAGATTGTTGCGGATCTGAACCCCGAAGAGCGTGGCTCCTGTGCACTACGATCCGGGAATAAGTGGCTCCGTATTTGTCACACACAACAGAATCACATCAGCGGTTGCTATGACCCCCCTGGGTTGACAGCGACTGAAAAATTATCACTCAACATTGAGGCATTGGTAAGCAATCATTGCTGCAATTTAACATTAAGCAGAGCTTTTGGGACAAATAAAGAAATACTGAATAATAACAGAAAATGCTGGAAATGATCAGCAAGTCTGAACAATCTGTGCCATCAGGAAAGAGGTATAGGCGCCATGAGACTCCTACCACCAGGTTCAGGAACAGTTGCTACCCTTCCACCAGCAGACTGTGAACAACAAACTATATCAGACACTCATTTAAAGACTAGGCACATGTATTACTGATTTTTTTTGTGTGTTCACATTTCTCTCTTTTGTCTAGGTTTTTTTTAGTATAGTTTACACTACCAATAAGGGCAATACTGCCTGACCTGCAGGCTAAAGAATCTCAGGGTTGTATGTGATGCCATAGATGTACTCTGACAATAAAGTTGAACTTTGAAAGGTGAAGTTCAGAATCCATATATTAAAAAAAAAGCATCCACCTGACTGCTTCTCCAGATTCTCTGATTTGTCATGAGAATGGGTTTCCAGCATGTTTCCAGCCATTGTGTGCAAAAGCAGGCTCTTCAGTCTGCCATCAAAACACAGTTAACCACAAGTTAACCATCAAAACACAGAAATGCTGGAAGAACTCAGTCAGTCTTGCAGCGTCCATTGGAGGTAACAATATATTACCAATGTTTCAGGCCTGAGCCATTCCTCACTTTGTCAACCATGCCATGTCAACCATCAAGTCCCTATTATCAGCACTGGATTTAGTTATTTCAATCTTAGCAATTAAATGTGAGATTTTCTCCCTCCATCACCTCTCTGGCAATGTGTTCCAGATTACAATCACCTTCAAGGTATTAAAAAAATTCTTGCTTGGATCCCCTCCAAACCTCTTACCTTAAACCTATGCCCTCCAGTTTTAAACACGAGAACTAATAAATCCTGTGGAGTACCACACATGCCAGGAGAGCATTGGTCTGTTTTTGAGCTCTGATTTAAATTTTGTATTGCAAGAGCTTTGTGTTTGATCGTCTTGACATAAAAACAATCTTTCAGTGAATTTCTACTTTAATTGGAAAATGCATCATTTGATATTAAAAGCAGGACTTTCTGCACAGATTCAAGTTTCCATTTCGTTACTCTGATGTAGTAATGTGTAGCTCCTTAATCTTTTCTTCAGTTACTTTAAGTTCTTCAAACAACTTGAGCTTCAAAGCATGACATTAGGCCTTCATTGGTCACAGAGTCAGGTACTTAAATACTGTTTTCCATTGAACATTGGCAGATTAAAAGCATATATTGTTTTCCATTGAACATTGGCAGATTAAAGCCATACATTGTCCTGTATTAACAAAATCACTGCTCTCCTATTCACACCTCCATTCCAGGGAAGGGAAACTTTGCACACTGGTGTGCATTTGACATCTTGCACATTCTGCCTGAATCTGAAATGGTGACAATACTTTTCAAAAGATAAAACTGTTGACAATTGTGTGATTCAGCAGTGGAAAGCACATTTGTAATATGCTGCCCTTTATGTGAAAAAATATGTAGCTAGCTGACAAAACAATATCATTGCTACATTGCAGTTACCAATCTCTCTGATTCTATGCTTATTGTTCTACCCAGTGGCAAAAATGTTGATCACGTATAATCAAGTTGCAAATTCTGAGTTGTTCTGAGTGACGAGAACAACTCAGAAGGCGGCCAGTTGGTTCATTACGCAAGAGCTGACTCTTAGGAGGCAATATCTAGTTAGCCTCTCTTTCCTTCCTTATCAATTACACCCACTTCCTCTTCAATGGTTGATACTGAATTTGCTTCCACAAGCATTTAAGGCTTTGCATTCCATATCTTAGCAACTCAATGCAAAAAATGATTGCTTTGCTCAGGTTGCCTCCAGCTCTTTTGCAAATCATCTTAAATCTGTATTTGCTGGTGCCCCTGTCACTGGAATCATCCCAATGATCAATGGCCTGGATTTTCCAGGAAATGGCAGTGGTAATTGGAGGCATTTCCCCAACTGACATGACAGTTATTTTAGGATTTCTGAACACCTGTGCTTGAAAGCAGAAGTCCCACACTTGTTGACAGCTGCTAACTAAAATTTCTTAGACAGGATACCAAGACAACTCCAATCTAAGAGTGCAGACCTTGCCAATTGCCCAGCATTTCTGGTGAGGAATCCATTTGAACAAATCTGGATCATGTTAAATTTCATTGGGAGACAGTAAATGCAAGGGGTTAGAATAAGAGTTAGTTATTTTCAAAAACTATTTTTATGTTAAAGTCAGGTAGGATTTAATTTAAATACTTATAGTTATTTTAACTAAATCCTTTCGTTGAGAGTTGAATGGTCTTTTCAGAAATATTCAAGTATTTGACTTTATTGAAGCATGGCTTTAACATTTGTGCATTATTTCAGCTCTGACATGGAGTGGGGCTTGTTCTGATCACACCCTCACCTCTCCTTGACAGAAGAATCTGCCCCTCCAAATCTCTTACCTTAAACCTCTGCCCTCCAGTTTTAAACACGAGAACTAATAAATCATCTAATAGCTGCAATTTCTTCAGGACTAATTCACTTAAATAAACATTTTGATGGGTTTATGACATTGTCTTATCATACTAACCAGGATGAATATAACATATTGGTTCTCAAGTTTACTTTTGGTCTCACTGTGGCTATGGACAAAGTCAAGAACACACACGTGTGGGGAGGAAATGGTGAAGGGAGTTAAAATGGCTGACAATCAGGAGTTCCAGCTTGCACGAAAATAAATCATTGTCTGATCTGCACAGCTCTGAATAATTGTGCATACCTAAAGCTATCTTCTCTCTGAGATCCAGCGACTTAACTAATGTCAGGTGAAACTAGCTTGGAATTAATTGGCAACATAATGTAATCTCAGCCTATCCAACACTCAAAGGCATTTTAATAATTGTTATTAACAGAAATTTTTAGTGGTTTTCCTAATTTCAACCTTTTACCGTCAAATATTTTCAGTTCTGTTCTTCAAGGAGTTTCCTAATGGTCATGCATACTTTCCAAAATAACATCTGTATCTATTGTGTAACTGTTCTAATTTTATTGATTATCAAATCTTAATAACTTAGTTTCTGCTTTCTTAAAAAGGCAATAAACTACTTCCAAGGATTAGGCTCGGTTTTGTTTTAAAGATCAGCACCTCATATCAGTTTACTTCCTCGATGATGCGTGTAAAGTGCCAATGGCTACAGAGTTGGTGAGATAAGAAACAACATGCATCTATATCATCAGTCACAATTTGAACAAGTCTTAAATTGCTTCACAGACTAATGACGAAGAATAGTCATCAATGCAACATCGAGAAGTGTTGCATATAATATGGGCACAACAAAGGCTAATAAGCTGCTACAAAATAATGACCATGTGATTTGTTCTAATTTGGTTGACTAAGGGACAAGTATTGACCAAGACTGGGGGCAGCACAGTCAGTGCAACGCTATTACAGCGCTAGCAATCTGGGTTCGAATCCACCTCTGTCCGTAAGGAATTGGTACGTTCTCCCCATGACCTGAGTGGGTTTTTCTCGGATGCTTCGGTTTCCTCTCACTCTAAAATGTACAGGTTTGGGTGTAATTGAGCAGCACAGGTTCAATTACCAAAATCAGCTTCTTAAATGTAATTCAAATTTAAGTCCCATTAGAACCATAAAAAAATAAGACCAGATAACATCTTTTTGATCACAATCCAGTTGTCAAAAGGATCATGACTGATCTTCCACCACAATGAATTTTCCTGCCACATTAATTTACTTCTTTATTTATCAGTTCCCCAAATATCTACTATTGTACCTTGAGGAAGTGCATTTACTGTGCATGATGAGCTTCTATTGGTCGAGAATACTTGGTATCCACAAGGTCATACAACAGTTTCCTCCCACTGTTCAAAGCGTAGCGGGAGTGTTGCTTAATGGGGCGCAAATTTGGTGGCATGGACTCGAGGGACAAAATGGCCTGTTACCATGCTAGATGTCTACAATTTTTAAAAAATTTAAATAAATTTTCCTTCATGCCAGTCCAAAGTAGCTTATCTCTTATCTTTAGTTTATGGCCACTTGTTCTCTTGATAGGCAGAGCTCAAGGCCTCAAATAATTCAATGAATTCCAATGCTATCACTTCTTGTGCTTTTAAACCAGACACTATCAACTCATTCTACTCAGTCATATGACATTGGTCAAGCTCCTCAACTTGACATAGGAGCAAAAATAAGCTATTCAGTCCATTGAGTCTGCCGCACCATTCAATCATGGGCTGATACATTTCCCACTCAGCTCCACTGCCCAGCCTTCTCCCCATAACCTTTGTTGCCATAGGCATATGAGTGCCTCCCCCAATTTTTGTCAAATCAATGAGGAAAATTCAGGCAAAGTCAGGGAGATGGAGTCCTGAATGATTCAGCTCTCCATCTGCCTGGCTTTGCCTGATCTTCCCTCTTTCCCACACAGCTGTAGTGGAGAAGGTCGGGATGCCACATATCAGCTCTCCTCCTTCAGCTGTTCAGCACCCCCCCCCACCCCGTTCAGCACCTCCCTCCCCCTCTCAATCAGCACCATTCCGCCCTTCCTCCTCCCCTCCGCCCCCCCCCCCCCCCCCACCGACTCAGCATGCTGGCAGTCGGTTCGCAGATGAGGCAGTGTGGATCCTGTGTAAAATTTTTGGCCGAATCAATCCCTTTGCTCCCCCCCCTTTAATCAAAGAGCCCCCATACGCCTACATTTGTTGCTCTGGCTAATCAAGAAACTATCAATCTCTGTCTTAAATACACCCAATACCTGGCCTCCACAATCACGTGTGGCAACAAATTCCACAGATTTACCACATTTTGGCTGAAGCAACATCTGCATATTTCAGTTCTAAGTGGATGCCTTTCAATCCTGAAGTTGTGCTCTCTTATCCTAGACTCTCCCACCATGGGAAACAACCTTTCTACATCTACTCTGTCGATATCTTTCAACATTTGAAATGTTTCAATGAGATCCCTTGTTCTCCTAAATTCCAAAGAATACAGGCCAAGAGCTGTTAAACGATCCTCATATATCACTCCAGAAATCATCCTAGTGAACCTCCTCCAACTTACAGCACATCTTTTCTTAAACGAGGATCCCAACACTGCTCACAATACTCCGTGAGGTCTCAACAATGTCTTATAAAGCTTTCGTCGCCATCGACTCAACGTACCTTCTGGCGATCCTGCACAAGGACTCCCACGTCTCTCGGCATCTGGCATTTTCAATTTTCTCCCCTTTTTAAAAAAAAAGTCTTCTCATTTATTTTTTCTACTAAACTGCATGACCGTTCACTTTCCAACATTTGCAGTTCATTTTCATTTAAGCAATATCATGGAATCTTTTACACACACTGAAGAAGCAGATAGGTCTTTGTTTCATGTTTCATATGAAATGTGCTGTTTTGAGTGATATAGGTTTTCCTTCATACATCATCAGCCTAGTGGGTTTGAGTTTTTGGAATGAGTCTCAAATATTTGATGAACAGGCAAGACAATTAAGTTTATTAATTTGTGAAATTACGCATAAATGCACCAATTCACGCTGGACCATCTTTACTTCTCACAAGATAACAATGCAGAGGAGATCATTAGGCCATTCATCAACCTCTACTCCACCTTCAGTTATTGTGCCCCATATCCCTCTATGCTCCTGGTGTACACACATTTGTTGATCCCCATCTCGAATATAGTCTGCCATTGGGCATTCACCATCTTCTGTAGTATTTGAAGGAATTGTTTATTTCACTGAGAGAGGGGAAACACTTTCCTATCCTCTTAAGAGTTGCATGTTTGAGTAGAAATGGCTTTCAGTTTCTGAACTCTCGGACTAGTGCACCTGAGCCTCAACAGATAACCCATTTGCCCCAGGAATTAAACTCTCAACCCTTTATTACATATACTCAACATTTTCTCCCGAAAGCAAGAGATCAAAACTAAAACATTCTGTCCTAAAACTGGTGTCATCAAAACTATCTATAACTGCATCAATACATTATTACTCATACTTTAATCCTTTTCTATTGAAGACGAACAATCTACTTGATTTCCTACTTTCTCGTCTGCATTTAACTTCAATTCCTTTGTACTGTACAAGGACATCCAAGTCCCACAGCACACTAACAATTTAAAATATTATTTGGCCTAACAAATTAAAACTTCCGATTTCTTCACATTATATTCCATCTATGTGTATTTTCCACATCATTGATCTGTGCAATCTTCTTCCATTCTCTTTCCAACCTGATCTGGTAAACATTTTTTTAAAAAAATAATTAGTCAATTTGATTTCTCCCATTCACTATAAATAAAAAATAGGTAAGGCTCAAGGCCTGGTCTTTCTGAAATCTCATTAAATGCACGCATTTCTTCTGATCCTCTTCCCTGTCTATTACCCAATCATCATTTCATGTGACAAAGTTAACCACAACAAACTTATTTGCAAACAAAATATTAAAAATTATAACAGCCTTATAAAGACAGAGGAAAGCAATCTCACAGCAGGTTGATCAGATCAAAGCTATAGAGCCCTATTACATATACAGTTAAAAAAAAAGCCCTGGGATCCAGAATTCAAGCAACTGGCAAATAAATTGAGGAAAATAAATTAAAATTAAAATAATTAAGAATAAATAGGCAAAAAATACACGTTTAAAATTTTAAAAATAAATGTTCTCTGAAATTTCGGGGAGCAACTATTCAGCCAGCCTTGGTCACACTTTGCTCGTAGCAGCTGTTTGAAGAAACTTGTGTGATACAGCAATGACATCGCCTAGGGTGAAGAGCTGGTTGATGCCACTTGCTGTTGGGATGAATCACTTAAAGTGTTTCCTTATCCTTGCTTAATAAGAATTGCTCTGTTCAGAGCCTTTATCTGTAAACTTGAGGGAGGGGGTGGTTAATTATCTATAATATTATTGTTCATCTTTCGGAAGGGGAGGAACCTGCAGATGCAGCGACAGTCAAGTGTTTTTAAAGAACGTGACTGAAAATAAAGTAAAATGCTTTAAGTTTTATATATTCATGGAAGTGACATTTGTTCAGTGCAAGTACAATATAGTATTTTTGTCTGTTAATCTGTTTATTTTGAATGCAGGTGTATTATTTGGGCATTGTTTCAAGCAACCGGAAAATACACTTATCCGGCATCCACCAAACCCCCATAGATGCCGGATACCAGGGGTTTTACTGCATTTGTGAATGGCAGTGACAATTAAAACAGTTCATGGAAAGAGGAAGCTCCAAAAACTTTCCCATCCTTGATGAAGGATCCAGCACACAAAGGGATCAAGCATTTGCAAAGCTGTTCAGCCAGAAATACTGAATGGGTGGCTCCCACCTAACGTCCCTGCCATCACCAAAACCAAACTTCAAGTCAATTCAGCAGATAAGATATCAAGAAACAGCTGAGAGCACTGGATGCAGCTGTGGCCAAGGGATAAGACACCATCTTAGCAGTCGCACGAGCTGTGCGACCAGCCAAGCAGTTCTCATTAGATTACACCCTTTCTCGCCACCCCACCCAAAATAATGTGTAAAATTGCCTACAATTTATTCTTGCTCTTATAAGAGTAAAACACACAAGTCTGCAGACACCACGATTGAATAAAAACACAATGTTGGAGAAACTCAGCAGGTCAATATAGCAATGATAAAATACACCACCAATGTTTTGGTCTTGAACTCTTCATCAAGGTATGAACAAAATGCAGGCATGTGTCCAAACAGGGTTATGTATCTTTGTCTCTGCTATATAAAGTATACTATTTGAGTTTCTCCACCTTGATCCTATAAGTATCGTCCCAATCATCAGCAAAGCAATGGAAGCTGTTGTCAACAGAATGTGGTAAAATGGCATGGGCTCATCAATAACCTTCTCACAAATGTCTAAAATTTGCCTGGACTACCTGGCTCTATATCTCTTCTTGATGTTGGTCCAAAAATGCTGCAAAGACATTAAATCTAGAGCAGAGTGGAGAGCGACTTTCCTCAACATTAAGGCATTATTTTGACTGGCATCAGGGTAATTTGGTAAAACTGAAGTCAATGTGGGCATCAAATGGAGAACTGTTGATACCTGCAGTCATACCTCAAGAACGGGAAGAACAGTGTTTGTTGAAGGTTCCTCAGGGCAGTGTTCAAGGTCCAAATATCTTCAGCTGCTTCATCAATGACATTCCTTCAGCAATCGGGTATTCATCAATGACCGCACATTAATTCCATTTGCAACTCCTCTGTAAATGAAGTAGCTATGCCTGCATGCTGAAAGACAAATAGCATTTGGGCATGAGCTGATAAGTCGCAAATAATGATTGCAGCACAAAAGCCAGACAATGACCATTCTCCACAAGTGGGTCTAACCATCTACCATTGAAATTCAATGACATTACAGTCGCAACAAATCCTACCAATCAATACCGAGGGTCATCACTGATCAAGAATTCAAATGAACCAGATGCAGAAATGCCATCTTTTGACATCTAAGGCCTTTTCACTGTCTAAAAAGATAGAATTCAGGAGTGTGCTGGAATTCTCAACATTTTTCTGGATGTTTACAGTGTCAACAACTCCTAAGAGGTGTGAAAGTTAGCCCGCAATGTAATAAAATAAACAGCAGAACCAATTAAGCATACAACAGTTTCCTTTATTCAGCCTTGTTAACGTTAGTGGGAGTGAGGGGTACAAAGAAAGAGTTCAGTAACTCATTCTCTACATTGATCCCCACTCAAAACATATAGATTATTAATCCCATTTTTATACACCTTCAAGCAGGGGTCTATACGAGACTACATGTTTCACACAGCTGCCAATTCCTGTTTTTACAACAATATTTTGTGATGTCTGCAGACAAGCTGGGAAAAACTGGATAACCTTAAATTTTTTATTTTGTCTTACTACATTCTTTATGGTGTTAGTTTCTATCTCACTACAGAAAAGGGAAGGTCATGTTAGAAGGCAGCCATGTTCTCATGGACATAAGGCAACTATATTCTCACCCAATTCATTAACCCTTGTTAAGCATATTATTCTTTCACATTCTATCGTTTTATCATTCCACGATAACCTTAGATAAATGAGACAGGAGTATAATTTACAAAAAAACAAGAATAATAAGGAGCTACAAGTAGAATACTTGAATACAAGAACTTCAAATTTCTTGGTGTCAACATATTTGAGGATCGGTCCTGGAATCTCCCCATTGATGCAATCACAAAGGAAGCTTGCCAGTGTCTATACTTTGAGGTTCGATACATTACTGAAGACTCAAACCTCTACAGGTGTACTGTTGAGAGCATTCTGAATGGTTACATCACAGCCTGATATGCAGATGCCAACTCTCAAGACAAGAAAAAATAACTCCAGAGGGTTGTTAACTCAGCCTGCGACATCACAGGCACCAGTCTTCACCCCATCAAGGACATCTACTGAGGAGGTGTCTTAAAAAAAAAGCAGCCTCTATCCTCAAAAATCCCCACCACGCAGGCCATGCCCTCTTCCCTCTGCTACCATCGGAAAAAGGTACAGGAGCCTAAAGACAAGCACTCAGCAGCACAGGGACAGCTTCTTCCCCACTGCCATCAGATCCCTGAATTATCACTAAAGACACTGCCTTATTATCCATGTGCTATTAACGTTGTTATTTTATTTTTTATAGTAGTATCATAAGATGGTTATAATATGCATGTTTGCTCTATGATACCACTGAAAAAACACCGAATTTTATGATTTGCTCACGACAATAAATTCTGATTCTGATTATTGTTAATACATATCCCCTGGACAAAAGTGGTCCACCACCCTTAGTAAACTTGTTCAACCTAATGTAGGAAGGTGTAAGGGACAAATTATATTCAGGCATGCACCAATTATTGAACAAGTAACTTACAAGTTTACAATATGGGTTGTTTACTGTCTTTCCGGTCTGGTATTGTCATCATAGAACTACCTGACCACTGTGGGATGGTAAATGGGCACAAACCCATGGTCTTAACATATAGGAGAGACATTCGCAAGTATGTATTGTTATGTCATTCTCGCTTGCACTCAAGTGAAGGGTTCCCCTCATTATCTGAAGAATGACAAAAAAAATCCCAGAATAAATTCCTGCAATCCCATCAATATATACAATGTCCGTGGTGTCCTGTTAAAAAGTGACTCGGGTTTCAATGACATCACAAGTTCTCCCTCCTCTTGCTGATCCTCAAAGTGTATTCACCGGGATTGCTCTTCAACCTTTACTGCCCTGGGTGCGGTAAGTAATATCTGAAATGGACCCTTCCACTTAGGAGCCAACTTCTTCTGCCCCCAGTTCCTGATCAAAACAATCTCCTTGCTGGAGACCAGGTATCGTTATTTCCAGTTGGACTTCCTTCCTTTGAGAGTTTTGAACCTGTAAATGTCAAGTCTCAAGAATTTTAGTTACCGATAGTTGTTGAACATACCTAATCATCTGTTCACTCAGGGCATGTAGATCCAAACAAACTTCCATATTCTTAGCAGCTGCCCAAGGGTACATAATGGTTTCCCAAATAAAACTTCAGCTGGCATTAATCCTGTACCACTGTGAGGTGTAATTCTCATTTCCAAGAAAGCCATGGGGAGTAACTTTAGCCAATTCAATCCTGTCTCCTCAGCTATTTTAGTAAGTTTATTTTGCAAAGTCCCAGTTGCCCTTTCTACCATTCCTGCTGCCTGTGGGTGGTGGTCATTAAACTTATTCTTTCACAGAGGCTTGATATTATCCAAGCAGCCAGCTTGATTCTCACTTTAACCACCATCCTAATCATCTATCCCCTCCTGTACACAATCCTTTCAATGTGCTTGATCTACAGATATCCATTAACTACTTCAGCACCTCCAAGAACCAAGGTACACCACCCTGAGTTGAAACAGATCACAAGGCTTTTATCACTGCTGGGTTAAAATCAAGGAATTCTCATTCCAACTGCACCACAGGGCATCTTCACAAGAGAGATTAGGGAGTATCTTTACTAGAAAATTCAAGGCATCAGAATTCAAGACATCATGGGCAAAATCCTCCATGCCATCGAGAACAACTACAGGGAACAGTGCCATCAAAGAGCAGCAGCAATCATGAAGGATCCACATTATCCAGCACGGGCTCTGTTCGTCAGGAAAGAGGGACAGGTGCCACAAGACTCACTATCAGGTTCAGGAACAGCTGCTACCCCTTGTCAATCAGAGACTCATTTAAGGACTCTGATTTGTGCCCTTAATTGATTTTATAGTTCTCTCCACATTGCAGTTTGCTTACTTTTATTTGCTAACGTGTCTGTTGAGTACAGTTTTTTTTTTGCATTATCAGTAAGTGGTAATTCTACATTGCCCACAGGAAAAAGAATCTCAGGGTTATATGTGATGTCATGTGTTTTCTGACAATAAATCTGAAAAACTGAAGGCTGCCTACCAACACCTTTATGGCAAATAGACAGACAACATTTGGTGACTTTGCTAGCAATGCCCAGATCCCCCAAAAAAATCTCTTAATTTTGTGACACCATCTCTTGAGTGGAATTGTACTAAAAAATGTGAAAATCCTAAATAGATACACTGATTTTTCCCTCATTTATCATTCTACTGACAACTTCTAAAGTTTCACCAGAATAAATACATTTTGGAATTGTCTAAATGTGTTCTAATATTTGTTCATGTCAGTCTGCTTGTCTGTGGTTCCCTTCCCCTGCTTTCTGAATAGTGGAGTTTTCTACACTGACTGCCTGTCTAAAGAGATCACAGTGAAATAATGGGGATTCTGAAAGAATATAAATAGGCAACAATTGCCCCTCTTGTTATCTTATCTTAAGCCCCAGGGATATAACCCGTCAAGTTCAGTGGATCTGCTGGCTTCCAAAGCACTATTTCTTATTTGAAGAGGAGTCTGGATTGTTTTGGCTGACTAAAGGGAACCCCTTGAACTGATTAGGTTTACTAAACAGAAGTTACTGAGATCTGGAGGTGATGCGTGCCCAGTGAAAAGTTGAAGTGCAATGTGAGGTCTTTGGTTTGAATGAACTGCTGTTTAGCAGGTGTTGTCTGCTACAATGGGAAGATCCAAAACAGATTGTTGAAAACCTGCCTTCAGAGAGCAAACTCAAATCTAACCTTCCTCCTCGCTCATCACTAATTCTCTACCCGAATTCCACTTTGATCTCTTTCCCTCATTGGCTAAAGTTATGTTACTCCAGCGTTATGTTTTTACTTCAATCTCTGTGTCTGCAGACTTTCGTGTTTTACTCCTTGTTTCTGAATGTCAGAGAATTTAATGTTTCCAACTGTATCTTCAGATTTAAAAAAATAATTAAAAGATTTGAATTCTTTAAAAAAAAACAAAATCACTAAATACTTCAAAGACTTTAAATGGGTTTAAATAATTCAAAACTTTCTGCCAGACACAGGTCATTGTTTTTATTAAATAAAGGAACTTTTTTTTTCTTACTTTTTTCCACATTGAAATCAATAGGATTTAAAAAGCTGCTCCAGGTTAACCTTGCACAAGATCCAAGCTCTCGGAAGCTCAGTAAGATGGATAGAATTCCACCATAAGACAGGGCTTCAATAGCAAAGCACATTGGAATATATCATTATGAATGAGCTCAGGCCTTAGCATTTGATTACATATGTGTGCAAGACCCAGACTTGCTGTTATTTAAACAATTCTGGAACCACTGGCAATTCTAGCAAAACCCGTATCATTGTTCTACTGGATGAGTGCAGATTTTTAATTTTTTTTTTATAAGGCTGGAAAAGGTAATAAAACTGCAATACATTACGGAACTGAAATTACTTGTACACAGTCAAAACTAAAAGACTGCAAATTAACAGAAAGTGTAAATGAGTAACACTACAAGTAAAATAAGTCCCCTGATTTATACAAGATTCTTTTAATGTCATATAATAAAACAGAAAATCTCCTTTAGTCTACCCCAAGGCAGACCATCAGCACAAATTACCTGGCGCCCCTTACAGTCAGAGAAAGAGAAGCAAGAGTCCCCCCAGAGCCAATGAATGTCCTCAGATTAGCCTCCTGCACTCCTGCAGCCTCCGCAGACCCACAGCCTTCAGTCCATTTTGAAAGCTCAGATTTACATCAAAAATATCCATTGTAGAAGTGAATTATTTTCTTCAGTATATTACCTGGATGACAATATCCAATGAATGGAAATAGAGTCAAAGTGACCAAAAGGCTAACAAAATGATCATTGCACAAAAGAGGGTTACATACAAAAATTCAGAATATGCCGAATAACCTAGAATTTATCTTCTGTTGAAAATCAGAGTTCTGAAGTCCATCCTTTAAAATCACAATGAACAATAATGCTGAAAGACTGTCAGAAGAAAGCCTCCGTGCTACTGAAATTTCAGTTCTGTACAAGCACTCCCTTGTCTCCCTGCACAATAGGACACTGCTATATTTCATTGTTAAAACAGTCTGATTGCTTATTTTCTTTCCAAAGTGGATAACCTCACATTTACCAATGTTTTATTCCATCAGCCAGTTACTTGGCCACTCACTAAACCTATCTATGTCTCTATGCAGACTCTGTGCCCTCCACACAATTTGCTTTGCCACTCAATTTAATTTTATCAGCAAATTTAAATGCGGCGACACTTAGTCCCCTCCTCTAAATTTTTTATGTATATTGTGAACACTTGTGGGCCCAGCACTAATCCCTGGAGCAAATAAATTCCTATGTCAGCTTGTTTAAAGCATCTTTATCTGTTGTAAAATCCAGTAAACTATTCATTTCCAGTTCCACACAATTGATTTCTTAGTTCTGCTAATATTTCTTGCATGTTCATCTCAGTTAATCAGAATTATGCAAGTTATTTAAAGCAGTCAGTGATGTAAACCATATTGATTGAAAGACACAATTTCCATCAATACAGTAAAATCCCTGTCTTCCAAAATTCAAGCAACCAGCAGAAAAATTTGCAGAAAATAGATGGGTATAAAATACAGGTTTAAAATTTACGTGCCTTGCTGTTAGTCGTTCTCCATTTTCACAACACTCAGACTCAACCTGAAAACTCACTTATCCAGCATTGAGCAATCCCCATAGGTGCCAGATACCAAGGGTTTGACAATTTTCCACAGAAAGGATCATGGTCAGTATTATAGTGCAAGGTGATGACAGGCACGTATACCTATTACCTCAACAGGTTTCAACATTAGATCAAGCCTCCACGGCAGCATGCATCCAACACCTCAACACTAATTGTTCTGCCAGCAAGAGATGTAGGAAATAAAGAATAAAAAACAGGCATCATAAATTGATCCAAAATTAATTTGCTATTAATTAAAAACTAGAAAACCATAACTGCGATGGGGTTGCTTTAACATTAACCTCATAGCCAGGCCTTCAAAAGTTGTTACATGCATGTCAAAAAAACAACTTGGCATATTGAATTTGGAACAAAGCGGCATATTTCAATACAAAGAGTAGAAATCCAAAACAAGTAAAAATCTCACAACTCTTCTTGAAAGAAGAGATGAACTTAGATACAGAAACTTGCTCCCATTCAGCATAAAACCGTACAGCACAAGTGTTGGACCATGGAGGACTTGCCTCCAACTATGTTTATTCAAACGTTTCACAATAAAATTGGGAAGATTTTTGTCTTTATCACTTTTGTTAATTAAAAATCAGAATGATTCATAATACAATCCAGACACGCGAGGCAATTTTATTTTTTTGGGAGCCCCATTGAGGTGAGGCCATACACCATAAATGGTGGAGTCTTAAGGAGAACTGATGATCAGAGTGACCTCAGAGCACAAGTCCATAGACCCTTGAAGGTAGCAAGGCACGCAGACAAAGTTAACAGGGAGGCATATGGAATACTGCAAGATATTAATCAGGACACTCAATAAAAGATCACATCTCTATCCTCCATCACTATAAAATATTGGTCAAAAGTCAACTGGAGTGCAGCATTCAGTTCTGGTCACCAAAGATATAGAAAGGATTTGATGATTATCAAAAGGATGCAGAGGAAATTCACCAGTATTTTGCTGGAACATCTCAGAAGAGGCTGGAGAATCTATGTCTGCTCTTCCTACAGAAGAGGAGGTTAAGGGGAACATGAATGAGATACATAAAATTATGAGGGCTATTTTCTGTAATAGATATATGGTGGACTGCAGGAAACATTTCCCCATATCAGAGGCCAATAAAGCTAGAGAATTTAGGGTTAGGGCAATGGAGAAGAGATTCGGAGGGGAACAGCAGCGAGCACCTTAATCTACTATGCAAGTCACTGATAGCATTGAAGAAGCTATCATGAAGACTTGCATGGCTTTAGCAAAGAGAGCTACTGACCAAGTGCTGGACAATGGGGTTAATACATAATGGGGTTAATACATGCCTACTGGTCTTTGTGAAGGAGTTGGGCTAAGTGGCCTATTTCCATGCTATTTGGTTCTATTATCTATAAAGTGGTTATTTGTACATTAACCCTCATAATAATAAATTATAAAGTATTCCGGAGAAACATATTACTAAATAGAATATTGGTCTAGAATGGTCATAAATGACATGAGGATAAACTCAATGACTTCCTCTGGCAGCTCATTCCAAATACCCACCAACCCCACCCCACCCCCCCCCCCACCCCATGTGGTAAAATTTGCCTGAGGTCCCCTCAAAATCTTTCTGCTCTCACCTTCCACCTACACCCTATAGCAGGGTTCCGTGGAAAGGAGTAAGGGTTCTGTGGAAGAATTGACCATGGAATGAAGTGCTCACTGAGCAGTGGTCAGTCTTCTGTGATCCACTTGCCCAGGTAGCCCACCATCACATCACAGGAGTCCATGTTTAAAACTTTGTTTTAGATTGCACAACATTGGTTCATAGAACAATCCCACAAATGAGTTTTTTTTAAATCAAAGAAAATCCAAATTTTTTTTCCTCAGTCTGAACTTGCACTTTGTATTGTTCACCTTTTCTGCTTTCCTGGATCAATACTTAAAGCCACCTTTATAACACTGTAATCTCACCTGGTGCAGTGCAGACGTCAGGCCTACGCATCACTTTTAACCAATGAGAATCTAAATTCTTCTGGCGCAAAGCCAGCAAACGAGCTGGCGACATTTTACTGATATTCCACGTGCGCAATAATAGATTAAAAAAAGAAACTAAGAGAATGGAAAGTTTATTTACTTTCTTTCTAAACTTTTTTATATATATATATATATTTCAAACTGTACATCACCATTAGGGTTCGGCCATTTCCAAGTGCTCCCCAAAAGGGTTCCATGAGCTAAAAGGTTTTAGACTCCTATTCCCTGGGTACTGAATAGCTGTCTTACCTCAGTTGTAATAGAAAGGACTACAAAATGGACTTTTCATTAGAAGGGGAGATTGTAAAGAAAATAAATTCCTTTGTTCTTCTACTAAATTCACATTCTTACTTTCTAAGTTGCAGATGTTTGTTTTCCCTGTCAATGTATATCACCTCACATTAATCTGTTAATGTTTATTTATCACTAAGTCAGAATTATGCTGGTGTTAAAATATGTTCCTGAATTACACCAAATTCTTCCTCATTGTTAATTTATAATCTAAAGTTGTGGTGCAATCTCTTCTTTCTTCTTTGGCTTGGCTTGCAATCTACTCAAAAGGTAACATCACAAACATCAGAATTTTAGATTTCAGATTTTCTTTGGCTTGGCTTCGCGGACGAAGATTTATGGAGGGGGTAAAAAGTCCACGTCAGCTGCAGGCTCGTTTGTGGCTGACCAGTCCGATGCGGGACAGGCAGACACGATTGCAGCGGTTGCAAGGGAAAATTGGTTGGTTGGGGTTGGGTGTTGGGTTTTTCCTCCTTTGCCTTTTGTCAGTGAGGTGGGCTCTGCGGTCTTCTTCAAAGGAGGCTGCTGCCCGCCAAACTGTGAGGCGCCAAGATGCACGGTTTGAGGCGTTATCAGCCCACTGGCGGTGGTCAATGTGGCAGGCACCAAGAGATTTCTTTAGGCAGTCCTTGTACCTTTTCTTTGGTGCACCTCTGTCACGGTGGCCAGTGGAGAGCTCGCCATATAATACGATCTTGGGAAGGCGATGGTCCTCCATTCTGGAGACGTGACCCATCCAGCGCAGCTGGATCTTCAGCAGCGTGGACTCGATGCTGTCGACCTCTGCCATCTCGAGTACCTCGACGTTAGGGGTGTGAGCGCTCCAATGGATGTTGAGGATGGAGCGGAGACAACGCTGGTGGAAGCGTTCTAGGAGCCGTAGGTGGTGCCGGTAGAGGACATGACATTTATTGACATGACATCCAACACAGATTCTTTTTTCTGCTGGAGAGCCAGAATTATCACCTCTTGGGAGTGAAATAAATCTGTACACAGTGAATACATGTATATAAATGAAGAACTGTAAACAGATAACAAATGTAAATAAACTGATTGTGCAATACAGAGAGAATAAAAAATGAAGGTGTTAAATGCCGAACTGTAGTCAATAAAGAGCATCCTGTTGAATGCATCTTTACTCAGTACATGTTACTTGAAATAAATGATAAAGATTACCATTTTAAATTGTTTTGCAAAAGTTGACAAGAGATCCCTAGAGATGGAAATAGGAGAAATTACAATGTCCTCATGACTGAAACAATTAAACCAATATTTGGCAGTTTTCTTTGTTAAAAAACTGTGGGAGGTCAAGAGTTTAATGAAGAAAATATCACTGAGGAAAGAAAATTAGTTAAATCAATGCAGATGTATTGAATGGACCTGAAGGTTTGCATCCCAAGATTCCAAAAGAAGTATTGCAAAGAAACCCAAGACACACACAAGTCTGCAGAATCTGAAGCTAAACAAACTATGGAATGTATTCAGTTGGTCAGTGGGGAGAAAAAGGTCAATATTTCAAGCTGTAACTCTTTATTGAAACCGGGAAAAAGTACGAGTGACAAGTCTTAAGTGGATAGGGTGCGAGGGGTTGTACAGGGAGAAGTGGGTGATCAGAAAGGCTGCCACTGCTGGACTTTAAGAGAAAATAAGAATTGTGGTTTAAAGGAAGAGCAGATAGAATTTGGGGGTGGGGTTGTCCAGGGGAAGATTGCAGAAGTCAAAAGATGAGTAAAGAGATGGTCAGAGGAAGCTTGATAGCTAAGAGTACAGAAAAGTTTACATTTTTAATGTTATTTACAACATAGCAGGAGTCAATTCCAGCCATTTAAACCTGTGCCACCAAATTACACACATTATCTGATTCTTATCAAATTCCCACACTGGCAACCTGTCTTCGAATTAGCACAGATGCACCAAAATCCTAACTTGCTCAAGCCACACAGATTAGTGTGAGATATACCAACAAAATTAGTATGAATTGTCTCAATAAGCCAAGACAGTAAAAGGGGTAATAAATAAAAAGGATAAATAATTATTTGCAGTTGCAGTTAGCATAAGAAAAAAGTGAAATTTTAATAGTGAAGACTCTGTTCTTATGTCCAAAAAGAAACTGAAAAAGAATACAGTAAATGTGTACATTTCATTACTAGATAAAATATCAGATTCTGAGAAAAAAAGTTAAGCAAAATAGAAACAGATACTCCATCTTTGCATTTCTTTGCTGTAGTCAAACATTAACTGAAAATGGAAAATCTGCATTTATTGCGTCGAGCTCCCTTTATCTTTCTTTCTTCTTTTCTTTGACTTGGCTTCGTGGATGAAGATTTATGGAGGGGTATGTCCACATCTGCTGCAGGCTCGTTGGTGACTGACAAGTCCGATGCGGGACAGGCAGGCACGGTTGCAAGGGAAAATTGGTTGGTTGGGGTTGGGTTTTCCTCCTTTGTCTTTTGTCAGTGAGGTGGGCTCTGTGGTCTTCAAAGGAGGTTGCTGCCCGCCGAACTGTGAGGCTCCAAGATGCACGGTTGGAGGCGATATCAGCCCACTGGCGGTGGTCAATGTGGCAGGCATCAAGAAATTTCTTCAAGCAGTCCTTGTACCTCTTCTTTGGTGCACCTCTGTCTCGGCGGCCAGTGGAGAGCTCGCCATATAACATGATCTTGGGAAGGCGATGGTCCTCTATTCTGGAGACATGATCCACCCAGCGCAGTTGGGTCTTCAGCAGCGTGGATTCAGACAACATAGACACGGTGTTGCTTTGACTCATTAAATGAGAAGTCCATTCTAAAGTAGCATTCTTAAAACTCTTAAAACTGTAAACTATACTTAGAACAATTAATAAAATGGACAATAAAATGTTAATGCATTCAAAAGGATGGCCAAAAGATTGATCCAGACTGCCTTCATTTTGTTCTAACAGTACAAAAGTAAAATTCAAAACTAAAAATCTCTAAGATGGTTAAAAACACAGCTTTAACCTTAGCTGGAAGGCTGTTACTATGGAAGCATACTCATGGAATTTGTAAACAATATTCTAGCTGCTGGTATTCTTACAGATATGTGTGCAAGTCATTTTAACCCTTACAGAGCTTATTTTTCAAAATGCAAATGTTGGAAATCTAAAATAAAAACAAAATGCAGTAAAAACTCACCAGGTCTGGCTGCATCTGTGGAAAGAGGAACAGAGTTAAATGTTCAAATCCAAGAACCTCTATCAGAACTGGTCAGAGGTTTCAGCCTTGAAACTGATTGGAGAGGCAGCATCCACAAAGGTGAGGAGCTAGGAATTTTGATGGCTCAATAAGCTTGGAATGCCTCTGGAGTTGTGCAAGTCAAGGAAAGGAACCAGACATTAGTTCATACTTGCATTTGACCTCAAGAATGTTACTAGCATAAAAGGTCAGAACACAATGACGATTTTGCAAAAGCCTGCCAGTAATCCTGTGGAACAGTTCTCAACTCAACATGATCTAGTGCAATATTTTAGTATTCAACTATTACCAACTTCCCCAACAACAGAAATCAACTCAAGCTTGCAGATTAAAAGTGTTTTAGAAAAAAGCATAATAGGCACTCTCCAAGGTATTCAAAGCAACTTAACATCTGAAGCTCTTGGTGCACTAGAATCATTCAAGAAGGCAACTAATACAATGTGAATAAGCCACAAAAGTCTGCAGATGAGATTGTAGCAAAAACACAATAAAATGCTGGAGTTGATGGTGGTACTTCCTTGTTCAAACAACGTGGCTCTCCCTCTACCACCATCAACTCGACTCTTACCCACATTTTCTCTATAACATGCCCTGGCCCTCTGCCCCCATGTCCAACAAGGGCAGGATTCCTCTTGTCCTCACCTACCACTCCACCAGCCTCCACATCCAAGACATCCTCCTCCACCATTTTGGCCAGTTTCTACTTGATTCCACCACTAAACACACATTCCCCTCTCCACCCTCCGCAGGGACCGCAACCTCCATGACTCCCTTGTCCACCTCACTTCCTATCAATCATTCCCTTGGTGCCTACCCCTATGACTGCAGGAGAGCACCCACACCTGCATCCATTACTCTACATTAGAGAGATTAGATGCAGACTGGGAGATTGCTTTGTTGAGCACCTTGGCTCTGTCCGCCACAATAGCGTGAATCTCCCAGTGGCCACCCATGTTAATTCCCCATCCCAATCCCTTGCTGACATGTCTGTCCGTGGTCTCATAGACTGCCTGAGCGAGACCACCTGCAAATTGATGGAACAATACCTCATGTTCCAACTTGCCACCCTCCAACTGGACGGCATTAATATCGACTTCTCTGGGTTTCATCACTTCTCCTCTCATCTTCCCCCAGCTGTGTCTCTCACCAAAAGTCCCCCAATCACAAGTTATTCATAATGTACATTCTTTAGTAATGCATCCTTCATTCTATCCTTCTATTTGTGTCAACCTTTTTGTGTCCATATTTTCCTGCAATTACTTGTAGTTGTTTAATCAATTATCAATTAAAATCCATCAGCATCTGATCTCTTCTTTCACTTTGTGTTTAAACCACAACAACTTGTTTTTGAATGCAGTTTGTTGATAAACAAGTTCAGTTTTATTGCAATCTTTTAGTGTTCTGTCATACTCGAGATACTGAAACAATTTGCACTCAAGAGAACTAATAGGACCTTTAATTGAAGTTTGTAAAATAAAGAGCTTTTATAATGGAAATGTGATAGACAATTTACTCCAATTGCAGAGTCAATGACAAGAGGTCATCAATTTAAATCTGCAACCAAAAGTAAGGAACAAGGTCAGGACATTTTTTATTGGAGATTTTTTGGAGCGGCAAATGCTTTCTCCAGAGGGAGTAGTCAAGACAGATGGCTATATATTTTTAAGAGATTGGAGGATAAATATTCGAAGCTGGGGAGTGCATCAAGGCAGAAGAGTGGAACTAATTTTAGATTGTTCCAGTAAAGAACTGGCACAGTGATGAGGGGTTGACTGGCCTGTTTCTGTGCTGAAAATTTATACAAGAGTTAAGGACCATACTTGGATGCATCATGGCGTGGGTCAGGAGCTGCTCTGCTCACAGACAAAATTACAGAGGTAGTGGATGCAGCTCAGAACATAACGAAAACAGTATCAAAACAATGACAGGATATAATGAGATTGCAAATTTAATCATTCCTGATGTAAATGTCTGTAAAGCAGTGGTTTTCAAATTGCCCCCCCCCCCAACTCACATTCCACTTTAAGCAATCCCTATGCCATAAGTGCTCTGTGATTAGTAAGGGATTGCTTAAAGTGGTATGTGAATGGGAAGAAAAAGGTTTGAAAACCATCATTTCAATCATACTTAATTGACTCATTATGTGCAGGGTTTCAGTTCTCCAAAGGAAATGGGCCAATGACAATTTTTCTCTAGCAAAATATTTCAGTAACAATTGGGTCCAGAGCAGTGGGTTCTCAACCTTCCCTTCCCACTCATATACCATCTTAAGCAATCCTTTACCAATCACACAGTACATAGCATAGGGATTACTTAAGGTGGAACGTGAATTTGGGGGAATTTTGAAAACCACTGCAGCAATGGTGATGTCATCCAACTGGCTGAACATGAATTCACACTGAAGGATTCACATAAATTCCTTTCTATCAACTAAAGAAAGGAAAAAGCACAAAAATGAATGTTACTTTATGTAAATTAAATATTTTTAAAAGCACATTAGTTTGGACCACACATGCACAAGACTGAATTAAAAGCTGAAGGAATAGCAATGCACTCAGATAAATTTCAGGGCTCCTGAGAGTGATAATCAGCAATGTGCCTCCATGTGCTTTTTAAAACAAAAACTTTAGTTTCACTGACAGCCCCTCAGTACCTTAGGATTTTGTCAGTTTACTGTTTTTTTGCAATTATGCTGAAGAAGGAGCAGCAGGGAAAAACTAACAGCAGTTCCTGGCTTTTCAAGCTTAACAGCATTTTTAATAAGAAATGCTGATATTACAAGAAGGATGGACTTAAATTTAGTTTTATATCTTATGTCTTTGTTAAACAAATTCATAACAGAAACCAAATTGCTTCAAGGTAAAATTGCAAATGTGAAAGTTTATATGTATGTGGAAATTTTGTGTTTTATAATAGTTGCCATTATAAACAATTCAAGATTCAGTTTATTGTCATGTAATAAAAACATCGTCATATAACATAAAATTGATTTTGTCTGCTGTAGGGAAGCCAGATTTGCCATTGGCAGAAATTTATTGAAGGATCTCTTACAGTCATAGAACAAGAAGCAAAATAGAGGACCCCCCCCCCAGAGTCACCCTGTATCCGTGGATTTGCCTCCAGTTCTCCCACAGCCACAGAGTCCAGTCCAAACCACTGGCAAATCGAGCTTCAGATCCCAACCTCCGATATAATTAGGAACCCTTCAGCACACTTGGGGTCCCCAATGTAGCGAAATATTCTATACTGAGCTACTATAGACATCGTGGAATCACTGTACGTGGTTGAGTTGATGTATATACTGGGATGTCGATATACATACTGTGGAGTCTAGTGCAAGACTGACACTTCCAGGCTTGCATACTGGGCATCACTGCGTCTGTCAGATGGACAGGAAGTGATGCCATCAGCCCAGTTGAAAGCCTGTGTTGGTTGCAGGTCAACTTCTCACATTTTCCACAGCGGATCTACCATTTTGGGACCTGGTTCACTTGCTGGTAAGTGGGTTGTCACAATGGGAAATGAACACATTCATTTTAACATTAAAAATTGCAGTTAAATGATATGTTCCCAGTTTATTTGGAATGCAGTGGTAAAGTGTGCTGTATAATAAAATGGTTGGACAGATTCATATCTAGTGAGTTTTTGATTTTGTCAAAACCAGCAGAGGGGTTGAACAATCTGAGGCTCATCTCTATCACAGTGAGGAAAGCTTAGGGCAGCATTGATAGAAGTATCTGTGCAGCTTGCCTGCCATTTTGAGTTGCAGATAAAGCGAGAAAATACATAAAAACAACTCCGAATCTTAGTTTAAAGCAGGTTTCCATAATTATTAAGATTGCATGTTCATTTTGGGAATAATTCCCATTTAGAGTTTGCAAGACTATAAATTCATACATTTGCTGAGCCTAATTCAAACCAAATATTCACCAACATTTTAGAAATGTATTCAGCAGATGTCTTGATCAAACCATCCCTGATCATCTCCTCTTCTGGTAACAGTGGAACAGCACAGTCTCAAGATTCCCAACAAAATAGAGGAGTCCTGTTGTTTCACCCACACATTTACCTCCAAGTCAGGAAGGTGTAGGTTCAGTTCCCAGACCCACTCCAGAAATTTGTCCACAAGAAGTTAGCCTTGTTGACCTTTGCTGAATAAATATTCTCAGAGAAATCATCTTTAGAGTTAAATATTAATCCACAGCCTTAGTTGGATATAAAAGAAGCCATGCCACATTTCAAAGAGGGTAGAGTTATCCCTGAAGTTGGGTAGTGGGCAATATGTACCCCAATAAACAATAAAAATGGACAATAAATATTTGTTGAGTACCACATTATCAACATCACAATAGCGCAGATATCCTAGAGGCTAATCTGGGCACCCTTCAATCGGAAGCCATTAACATTGACTACACAACTATGTAAACTCAATTATTATCCACTAATGAAAAAATTACAGGACGATTTAGAGCATTGGAAAGATTTACCATTAACACTAATAGGAAGGATAAACTGTATTAAAATGAACATTTTTCCAAGGATATTATACCTATTTCAGGCATTGCCAATACAACTGACAGAGAAATTCTTCAAGGAGTTAAAGAAAATAATAAGGAATTTTTTATGGAAAGGGGGAAACCGAGGATAGCACTAGATAAATTAACAGAATGGTATAAACAAGGAGGCTTACAACTGCCAAACTTTAAAAATTATTATAGAGCCGCACAATTAAGATACCTATCAGATTTTTATCAAACAAGGGAAAATCCAGATTGGACTAGATTAGAATTAGATAAAATAGGGGAAAAGACACCTGAACACATATTATATAAATGGGATGAAAAATTGGTACAACATAGAAGTTCTCCAGTATTACATCATCTACTCAATATTTGGAAGAAGATTCATGTAGAAAGAAATAAAACAAAACAATTATCAATTACCAAAACTAATATTGACGCAAAACAAGTTACTCCCTTTTACAATAGATAACCTTTCCTTTAGCGAATGGGAGAAAAAAGGGATTAAAAGAATAGAAAATTGTTTTTCAGGAAATAGATTATTATCCTTTGAACAAATGAAAGATAAATACAATATAACTCATGTTACAGCACTGGCATATTACCAATTGAGATCCTACTTGAAGGATAAATTAGGAAGCAGTTTGAGTTTGCCAGAGGGAAGTAACTTTGAATATGTGATTACAGATACAATGATAATCAAAAGATTTATAATAAATATGTATATTAAACTGCAAGAAAAGGAGAATGAGGAAACAAATGGTAAAACTAAACAAAAATGGGAACAGGATTTAAATATAAAGATAAAAAAGGAAACATGGGAGAAGTTATGCTCTGGAACGATGAGAAATACAATAAATACGAGGTTACGTATGATACAATATAATTGGATACACAGGCTATACATTACACCTCAAAAGTTAAATAAATGGGACCCAACAGTATCTGATAGATGTTTTCGATGTAAAAAAGAAATGGGAACAACAATTCATGCAATCTGGACATGTGAAAAAGTAGAAAAATTTTGGGAAGATCTCAATCAGATATTAAATAAAATAACAGAAAACAATATACCAAAGAATCCAGACATCTTTCTCCTAAGTAACATAAAAAACAAAGAATTTGGAATTGATTTGGAGGATGCACAAAAAAGATTTGTTAAGATAGCTCTAGCCGTAGCAAAAAAATGTATTATGTCAACCTGGAAATTGGAAGATAATTTGAAAATACAACAATGGTATATAGAAATGAATAAATGTATTCCATTAGAAAAAATAACATATAGTTTAAGAAATAATATTGAAATATTCGAACAAATATGGGAGCCTTATATTAAACACAATAGCGAAAACCTACCGGGGACAATCACTACCTAAGTTAACGGAAGGAAAAGGAAATGAAAAGAATGGACTCAGTGGAATTTCTGGTGTATTTTTATTGAATGACAACATTGTCTGACTGGTTTAATGTATCCTAGATTTTATACCTTAAATGGACAGGAGGGGGGAGGTGGGGATGGTGGGAGGGGAGGAGGGAGGGGGGGGGAGAAAATGACATTGTATATGTGTGAAAAGGAAAAAATGTGTATCATGGTTAATGTGATTTATGGTGTGAAAAATAAAAAATTATAAAAAAAAGGAAAAAAAAACATTGACTACAGTGGTTTCCGTTAAATAACCCCTCCCCCCCAACCTTCTTCCCATCACCTTTCCCTCAGCGTGCTCTCTCTCTCCTTTTCCCTCTGTCTCCTTTCACAGAGCCAAAATCGATTCTCACCTCTCCTCTTATCATATCCAATTAACTCCTTTTTGGTCTGGACTCCTCCCCCTGCCAGGCTTGTCTTTATTCTGACACTCTCCTGCTTATTGCTTATTCCTTAAAGAAGGGCTCAAGCCCGAAACATCGGTATAACAAATTTACCTCCTATGGGTTCTGCGAGACTGGCTGAGTGCCTCCAGCATTTTTATGTGTTTTTACTACAACCATAGCATCAGCAGACTTTCATGTTTCACGATATTTATCCCACAAATAGTAACATTAAAATACAGATTACCTGGGCAGCTGAATACAACTTAGCTGCCACATATCCTGCATTACAGAAGTGAACAGATTTCAAAAGCACTGTATTGACAGTGAAGCATTTGGAGATTGTAAAAGGTTCTTATGGATATTTTTTCTTTTTTCTATTTTTGTAGCTGTTTACAGTAAGAAAAACATCTAGTGATATTCCAGTAAACACCTGCTTTCAATGGCAAGATCCTTTGTCTTTTCTACAGTTTGCGACTTAAGAAGCTTTACGAACTTCTTGAAATGTCAGCACTGTCTCATTTAATTTACCATACTACAAGTGATACTCCAAGAAAACCCTTCCACAGTATTAATATAAAATTGCTCATTTGGCATTTGATACAATAGTTTACATTAATTATAAACTCTTCTTAACTCCTTGTTTCTAACAAGTTAAATAAATTGGAGGTCAATTTCACATTTCTGTGCATGGATTTTCTACTCCATTCAGAGATCAAGGTTTTAAATAAATTGCTTCTTGTAAACTCAGTTCAAGTGATTCTTGTCATCATCCTGATATCACAATTGGCTGCTCATCATCTGAATCACAGAGATTTTGCAATTTTGTTTATGTAAAGTTTAAAAGAACAAGCTAAATCAAATTGACAACAGGCTAGATTAGGACAGATTGCGTAGGGTGGGCAGGTATTTTGTTGAGCATTTGAGATGATGGGGCAATCTAACTAAAGTGGATAAAATGATTAGGAGATTTTTAAAAATCCTATTTAACAGCCACTGCGTTCCAGGAAATAACTGACATTTTCCCGGAACACATGCTGTGTAAAAAGGTCGGAATGGGAATGAGGGTGCCATTCCCGTTTTGATATTTTACTTCCTATACACCTAGTAAATTTCCTGGAATGCCTGCAGTCTAAAGTTAATTGCAGGCATTCTGTGAACAAGGGACTAATGGATAGGATGTACTGATGACGGGCGTTGCAAGCCCTGCCCCTTTAATAACCGCACTTCCAGTATGCCATCTAAACTTGCATAAGAAAATGGAGATTTTGAGTTTTGGTCATTTGTGTGTGAACGACCAACGCAGAGACTTCAGATATTTTTCAGACCAGCAAAATCACGCAAATTTTATCTAAAAAACAAAAGAGTGACTGCTTCCTCTGAAGGGAAGATCAAAACACTGGACTATTATCATATTAGCTTGATCTAGATCATAAACATGGTACACATTTCTTTATACAAGGGACAATATCCAAAAGGATATTAAACAATGTTAAGAGTATTTATGTATATTCAGTTTTATTGACTAAATGCACGTGGATACTCCAACCTGAGAGAAACAGATTTTTGGACATGAAAAGGGTCAAGAATATGAAGAAAGGTATGAAAGTGTAGGAGGCAAAAACAAAGTTCAGCCATAATCTTATTGGATGATGACACAGTTCCTTACATATTAACACAGATCCAAAACGCAACGTTACAGTGCCAACGACCAGGTTTCAAACCCGGCGCTGTCCGCAAGGAGCTTGTACGTTCTCCCCGCATCTTCATGGGTTTTCTCTGTGCGCTCCAATTTCCTCCCACTCTTCCAAAACGTACATAGGTCGTAATTAGGTGGCACGGACACGTGGGCTGGAAGAGCTTGTGACTGTACTGCACATCCAAATTTTAAAAAGTAAGTGACTCAGCAGCATCACTGAAGTAGTGAATTCTCATCACTTGTTTCATGGATTTTGAACTGAAGTTTATGCAATTCTTCCCAGTGCCTTTAGGTCTTACTCAGCTTAACAGCATAATGACTGAAAATAACAAAGTTAAATTGAGGGATAAATTGACTGATTTCCATTCCTGGAAAGAAAACATGCTTGCAGGTTGGATAAAGATTTCTAAGAATCCCATTTGGCAACTGGCTAAAGATGAGTTAGTGAACAGCCACCAGAAATTTCATTTCACAGCTTAAAGTCCAATCTGCACCCCTCTTGGGCATGGATCAATATTGGAAATAGGATCTGGGAATTCATTTTTAAAAAAATCTGTGTATCCTCCAGTCCTCGTTTTATAGCAAGAATTCAAGTTCAGATTGCTCCCAATGAGTCTGCCAGTATAAAAGGCATCATTCAAAACAAGAGGAAAAAGATTAATCATGATTATTTTCTGAAGGTCATTTTGATAACAAGATGTCTGCATGAACATCCTTTAACAGTTTGTCAATTCATAAGTTTATGTTTGAAATTTCTCAGCTATTTCCTCACTTCTGCTGGACTAAAAGTAAACTGTGCTTGTGAATATGATTGAAATTAATTAGTTTTCTTTAGGGATCTGATATGCATGTAATTAAAAGAGATTAAAATGGAATACTTTTAGGTTGTTCAGTAAGTGTTACATATTACTCCTCAATTGAGCAGCAAAAGGACACCACAATTCGTTAAATTACCAATTTATTCTAAAATTTTCTTGTGGGCTTTAGATTTGTTGAAGTCAGATAATTATTGAGATAAAGGTCTTTCGGATGAAATGGGTTTTGGTGATGGTTCTTTATGAGCGACTCTTTCAATTACAGGGAGCCAGTTTTTGTATCCTAAAAATTATATTAGTATGTATCTGTACAAACAGGCTTAAAAAGGTGCCACATGCTGTTACCTACACCACACTTATTGTAAGTACCATGTCATTTCAATTATGCCCAAGAACCAGGTCTATATTAATCAACATTAACAAAACTTGATGGTCACTCCCACATTTCCTGAAGGAGATTGGCTTTATTCTCTCCAGATGATTCCCAAAGCCTGCTCTGGATTCATTAAGGGTTTTCCCATCAGGGTGGGGGCCAGATACTAATTTCTTATGGTGTCCCATTGTATCATGTCAATCCTTCTTAAGATATTGGTAATGTGCATCGTGTGAGACCAGACAGTGTATCAAAATGATATTCAAAACTCTAGCTGAAAAAGATTCACTATCATTCCTTTAAAAAACAACCCCCAAGACGTGAATCTGCAGGTTCTGGAGTCTTCTTAGGATTGGGGGAAAAATTCTTAGGAGTGAGGAATTAAACTGGATTGGTGGTCTACCAAAGACCAAGAACACCAATTAACAAGATATTAGCTAAGGGGACTTATGGCTTGGCTTCATGAATGAAGATTTCGGAAGCCTTGTAGATGTGGACGTGTCCTTTGAGCCTGCAAAAATGGATTTTTTTTTTTGGTGGAGTGCAGTGTGTTCAGTACTGAGCCCACCCTTTACAACTGGGGTTTATCTGCCACAGCCTAGCATGCTGTGACAGCCAGGTCTTCAGGTTGTAGGTGTTATATCGGAGTATCCTTCTTCTAGATGAATGGCCTGACGAGGCTAATGAGCCCCATCTGCCTAGGTTTGAAGTAGAGTCTTCCTTCTCTTAGGCTGGCTGCCAACCAAGACTAATGAGCCCAGCCTACCCATCCGGTTATACATCCAGATACTCAGTGCACCACAACATAACAAATCTGGGGGGCATCAATGAGAAGGTGTAGCTAAGATACAGTAATGTAGGAGGGCCCATTTGCTGTGATCTCTTACCTGGCAAGCCAGACAGTGGCCACGCGGCAATCACTACATTGAGAAAGGCAAGGTGATGTATTATGTGTGCACTTCCCTGGGTGAGCTGGACATCATGCCCAGACTGCATCTGTGTCCACTAAAGGGATTAATTATTGTCTAAAAGAACACTGGTGCTTCCACAACAAAAAATAATTCGAGTGCTTCACAAAATAAAGATTTCTGAAGGCAGTCAAAACTATGTTCCTCATCAAATGTTATTTGTTAACAAGTCCCTTTTACAATCAGAAATCTTTTTACTGTAACTTACAGCACACTTGCCAAACAGTCATGACTATGTGGCCAAATGCTGCCTAAGCTCCATCGACAAGATTGCAGATGACACCACTGTCACCAGCAAAATTTAAAACAAGAAGCCAGAGTATAGAAAGGAGATAATGATAGAGTGTCAGAATAACAATGTCAGCCAAATGAAGGGGCTGGTCATTGACAATCAGAAATGGCGAGGAATACCCTCCTCAATATAGAACAGCAGTGCTGATGTGGAGATCTTTGAGATCCCAGCAGTACACATCACCAACAACCTGTCCTGATCTAACCCATTGATGTACAACCAAGAAAATGCACTGGAGACACTGCATTTCTTCAAAACCTGAGGAAATTAGTCTTTTTATCTACTTTTAAGCATGCACCTTAGAAAGTGTCCTATCTAAAGATATCACAGCTTGATATGGGAACTGCTTGGCCAAGGCCACAAGAAATTGCTGAGAGTTGTAAACTCAGTTCTGGATATTGTGAAAATCACCCTCCCCACCACTGGCTCTGTCTATAGCTCTCGATGTTTCAGGAGCTGTTTCATCACATCTTGATCATACACTTTTCTACCCCTTTCCTTCCGAAGGAAGGAACCTACATGTGCTCAGTAACAAACCTCCAGATTCAAAATCAGTTTTTTTCCTACTGTTATTAGACTCTTGAATGGATCTCAAACAGACAAAAGATGGTGTCCTTCCACTGTATTTTGTAGTTTTATTTTTCATTACTTGCGCTACACTTTTGTACTTTTCTTCATACCATACACCATTTGATTACTGTTGCATTACTCCCTACATTGTTTTATTTATTATTGTACTACCCGAGATGAGAGTGGATTGCTGAATAGCATGCAAAATAAACATCTTTGTATATGACAATAAAAAAATCATTCATTGTTAAATGTTCTGCAACTACAGTAAAACCTTTGGTATCTGACACCTATTGGGATTGGTAGATGTCAGATAAGTGCATTTTCCGGACTTAAACATTGCTTAACTAATACACCTGCATTCAGAATAAACTGTTTAAAAGACAAAAATACTATACTGCATGTGATAGTACAGATCTATCACCAATGTATATAGTGTATATAGTTACTGTATCTAGACTGTGCTTACAGCGATTGGCTGAGAGCTAAGCCACGCCTACTGTCTGGGCCTTAAAGAGTTGTGTCCCTAGCCAGGTCGAATCATTCCGGACTGGTCGGCCACCTGTGAAGAGCTCCTGTCTTTTGCTAATAAAAGCCTTGGTTTGGATCAACAAGTCTTTGGTTCTTTCGACGAGCTCTACACTGCACTTGCACTGAACAGACTTCACTTGCATAAATATACAAAGCTTAAAGCATTTTTACTTTATTTTCCATCACATTCTTTGAAAACATTTGATAATTGTTACATCTGTAGGTTCCTCCCCCTCCACGGAGCCACCCGAAAGACGAACAGTAATATTATAAATAATTAAATTCCCTCCCCCCAAGTTTATAGGCAAAACCTGTCTGAAACAACTCTTATTAAGCAGGAATAAGGAGACACTTTAAGAGGGTCACCCCAACGGTGAGTGGCATCAACCAGCTCTTCATCCTGGCTGAAACCATTGCTGTTTCACACAACTTTATTCAAACAGCTGATACAAAGCACAAAAAAAGGCACCTAGTGGCAGAATATTTGCTCCCATCTTCACCAAAGGTTTATATGTCACTTCACAGAACATTTACTTTTACAATTTAAACTTGCGTATTTTCTTATTATTGATTTTAATAGAAAAAACCTGTATACATGATTTCTGATTACATAATTCAATTCAAAGTACCTGTATATACATAACATATATAAATTGTAATATAGAATATAAACTATAATTATCAGGTTTTCCTCAAAACCTCAGATTCTGATGTTAAACAGAAAATAAGAAAGAATTAAGAATCCAATAAAGGGACTATAAATCTTCATCCTATTCTACAATGTCATCATTATTCATCGTCTACAATAGCCCGTTTTTCTCCAGAAATAAAAAAAGAACATATTTTCACCTATTATTTAATTCTTTTTAATTATTTATTTTCCTCAGTTTTGTTGATGGTTGCTTGAATTCCAGATACCAGGGAGTTTACTACAGTATTATTATTTCGACAAGAGTAATCAAAAGGAGCAGTGATCAAATTCACCCAGGTTGGCACCTCCAATCTGAACTGAACTCATTCAGTCTGCTATTGTAAAGTTGACATTGGAGGCAAAAGTATAAAGGTAATGAGTTTGGAAGCTTAGGAAATATTCAGGTCTGTATAACTAATATAAAAAGCATAATAACATTAATTTCAATTCAGTGCAGGAAACGTGATGCTTTGGTGGAATGAAATTGGTAGTAAAGAGACTTTGGAACCTTTACACAAAGATTTTAACATAAATAGATGTTCCAGAAAAACTCAAAGCCAGCAGAAGTTAAACACATGGAGAGATATCAAAGAAATTTAATTGGCAGACTTGATTCATATCCTTAATGTATAATCCTTTTCTGAGACTTCAGTAAAATCTATTTTCTAATATAATCTGATGAAGAAAATTAGATATGATTAGCATAATTCAATGATGCATCCATCTTAATAGCACACTAATTATTGGATTACCGGATGCTGACCCAGATACACTGTGGAGTTTGCATCAACAATGGAACAGTAAGTGGTTCTTTTCATTGAAAATAGAAAGACTTTTCCTCATGAAAATGTGCTTAAAATAGCTATATGCAGGAGAACCATGGTAGTTTTGATTGAGATATTGAATGAGCAATATTCTAACAGCCATGGCAATCAATACATCAAGTGTAGTATAATTGGGTATCAAGTCTTGTGCACATACTTGCATATCCAATGTGATGTAGATCCAAAGTCTTCTACCATAAAGTGGCAGAACCAATGCACAAACTAGTAAGCTAGCTTTGGTACAGATTTGACCATGAGTGGCATATGGATAGTGACAGAAAGGTTATAGACATGGGCACCATGTATTTCCAACATTACAAGGTAGACTCAAGGAATACGAATTGTGACATTGGATACTCCCGAATAAGAGGAACAATTTGAGGAAATATAATTCAAGTGTATTTCAAGAGAAACTTTTTTTACTGCCTTAGCAGTATCTCGTGTTGAGGAGGACCTTTAACAATTAAGATCTACTCAGAATTGGTGTTACAGTAGCTACAGGATCTAATAGACTGAGTATACTTGTGGTGGTCTGATCTTGAAAGCTAAGTAGGCACAGGACTAGTTAGTACTTGGAGAGGAGACCGCCGAGGAACACCAGGTGCTGTAGGTTTCCGTGAGGGGTGCTGGACAAAATGGTGAATCTCTGCCTCCCTTACAGTGGATGAAAGTTAAAGAATTTCATGTATGTTAGATTCTAAATGTAGTATTACATGACAATAATGGGACCTTTACATGACAGAAAAATCAGTCACTAATGAATGCCATTAGATGTCATTCTTGTTTCCCAACAGTCACCATGTCTCAAACCAATGGAGGATGATGCTGAATCTGGAGCCTTTCCTGTTTATCTAGAAATGCGCTATGTGCAAATGGATTTTACATTACTTTTTTTTTTAAACATGGCTCAAAAATATTGAACTTTGCAATTCAATTTTTGGATCAGACTTTTTTTTTGTAATATATAGAGCAACTGTCATCAGCCTCAACATCAGCAATATGTTTGTGAAAGCACTTTCACCACGAGGGTAGCCAATTAGCATTAAATGTTGGCCTTGCCAGCAATGTCTAGAACTTGTAAGATGTATGATTTTTGGCCCATTAACTATATCACTCTATTAACACACTTCTAATTTTTAAAAAATCACCACCTGAACACTAGAATATAAATTTAAAAAGATAATCATGGCAATAGAGTTCACAAAGCAGAATTGAGAACAGAAGATAGTTTTGTTTCATAATCTAGCACAAGAAATCTCACCAATTGTTCATTACAATATATTTAAATGAAGTCATCAAAATGTCATCCCTGATTCAAGAGCAATAATGTCCCACATTTTACAGTTAGTACTGTATGGCAAACACATGTAACCAGCCTCATTAACAATGAGCTCAGCCAAGGATCTGGTCTGATACAGAGGCACAAGAGATTGCCTATGTAGGCATGTGGAGCAGAAAACAAACTGCCAGAGGAACTCAGCAGGTTAAGAGCACCTGTGGAGGAAAAGGAACAGACCTGAAACATCAATCATACCTTTGCCTCTCCAGAGGCACCTGATCTCACTACACTCTCCTGGGTCGAGTTCTTCAGTACAAATTTCCATTCTTTTCCTGATCACTCGGTCTTCTCCAACTAATTTCCAACAGTAAATGTGAGGAACATCTTTGTCACCACAACTGGAATCATCCAGCCAGTTGCCTCCCTTCTCTATTCCATTGGGATAATCTTCCACCAATATTTACTCCGACACCACATTATCCTGTGACCTTCCTGCTGCATCATGTTCAGCATATAGCTAGTCTCCTGAGATCCCAAATACACCCAATTAACCTAAAACCCCGGTATGTTTCAAACGGTGCAAGGAAACTGGAGCCCCTGGGGAAAACCCATGCCGATACGGGGAGAATATACAAACTCGTTACAGACAGCGTGGGATTCGAACCCAAGTCCCAGTTGCTGGTGCTGTAACAGCGTTGCGCTAACTGTAATTTTAATTAAAGTAATTAAAAATTTTTAAAAATGTAGCTCGATTGCATAAACCACTATAAATTAAATGAAGACAAAATTTTTATGTTCTAACTAACTTACTCCTAGTGTTGAAGCCCTTGTTAAACTCGTTTGACTTTGCTGGACAGGCCAAGATACTTTAGTCTGAGCTCAGAGAAGAAACTAATGGATATATTCAAACCCCTCCAAATTCTGTAACATTCCCAATGGGTCTTGGGATTTCCAGCAACATAACCCCTCAAAATGAAGAAAGAACGTTCTGAATGGAATTGAGAACCGACATAAAAAACAACATAAATGATGGAAGGAGCATAGCACCAGACAAACCATCACATTAGCCTGTCACATTAGGCATCTCCTGCCCAATCTGTGAAAGAGTCTGCAGTTTTTAATTTGGCTTCATTCGTTACAGTAGAACCAATAGAATTGAAGTGAAAGCAAGTCAGAGGGGTTGCCTGCAAAGATGCACTGGGTGCTCCATAACAACCCAATCTTCTGTTTTACAATTTCCCAAAAAGCCTTCACTCCTCTCTCTGACTCTTAATCGGTTAATTAGGTAAATTCTTACATTGTTTGCTATTAGCGTGCTTTTCCTTTTGTGAACACTGTTGCTTGAAGAATTCAGCCACAAAGTTCACAGTCTGTACAACAGGTTTTAATCAGCTTAAACGTACACTCAAGGTCTCTATACATTATTGGTTCCATGTGCCCAACTGACCCTCAAAGCCGGCCGGCTCGAGGGTCTTTATGCCGGCCGGCTCGAGGGTCTTTATATGGCCAGTAATTGACAGCAGGCAGGTGGGGCCAGCCTCTCAGTTTCCCAACCTGGAGGTACAGTGGTTGCTCCCTGCAGTAGGCTGGTAGGAGTGTGGCCAGTGTAGTGGCTGTATCACCACACCCTTTCTCACTCTTTTTTAAAATATCACACTAAAAATGTTGCCATATAGTCTTTTGTCTTGTATCTCACTCCGGTTCTCTTGAAAACTGCAAACCCTTCACTTTTACCCCAATTCTAAGCGTGGGTAATTGACACTAAACATTTAACAGTTTCACTTTCAATACCTGCTTTTCAACTGGCCAGGTTCTTCAGCATTTTTGGTGTTTGTTTCAAGTTTGAAATCATCCAATGCTGGCAGCTATTTTTCAACCAAGCACAAAGCATCCTAATACCATCAGTAAATTCTGTGCTCCATCTTTCTCATCCTAGTATATTGTCCCACTAATCTTTATCTTTCTGTATTTCCTTTGCTTGTTGACATTTTTGTGGAGGACCAAGGCATATTTTATTCCTTAAAAATAAGGGTCCACCCACTCCAGACGCTACAGCACATTAAAGTAAAAACCTCATTTTCTTTTCACCTCATATTTTGTAAATTTTTAATGCAGTCGGTCGGAGAGAAGTGCAGAAAAAAAAACAAGAATTAACTGCTTCACGGGGAAGGGGTCCCATAAAGTTTGAGCAGCTCCTAGGGGAGAAGGGAGGACACATCTGATTAAAAAGTTGAGATTGGCTGCTTTAAAAGTTACTTGAATACATTCAAATGATTAATACAGTATGCACATTGATAATACTGGGTGACAAAGATTTTGCTTCCTGAGCATTTTTGGGTGTATTTTATGGATTTTGGGCTGCTGAACATGAAAATAGTCTTTAAATTTTCCTATCAAATAGTTTTTTTTAGATAACCTATTTTTGTGATTTCCTATCATATTTTAAGTCTACTTCAAGCATATAAAACCATGAAGTGTAGCATGTCGTTGAAAATTCATATTCTGCATTCGCACTTGGTCTTCTTCCCTGCTGATCTTGGTGCAGTCAGTAGCCCCTTTTGCACTGGCACATTGTCCCAGGAATTAACGGGGAATTAACTGGGACAGGGTCCAGTGAAAAAAGAAAACAGTTGGCACATCAGCGTTAAATGGCATCATTTCATGCTAAGGATTGACTACTCATATCCCCAGCATCAGCGGATGCCAGCGTGCCAATTAAACCAGCAGAGAAAGGACACCAGTTTCCAGTTAAAGGCAGAAGACTCAGATTCCCGGGGATGAGTGTGTTCAGTGGAAAAGCAGTCAGTGTATCAGTGGAAACAGCACATATGGCTTCCTATATCAGGACACTACACAGCCAATTAAATGGGATGCCAGTGGAAAAGGGGCGAGCGACAAACACGGTGAAAGGCTTCACCAGGACATTGTGATCATGGTAAAGCAGTATCAGAGCGAGTACAGTATGAACGATAAATAAAAGTGACGACTAATCCTCTGGGAGTGAGTTTAGGATCTGGCAGGAAACTGGAAGTCAGCAATGCCAGTTGTCCAGTTACAGACTTTACCGTAACTCGGTTAGAATTCTTATCTGCCCAGTGCGCAACCAGACTCTACACTGGGCACTTACTACTAGCTGCAAGGGAGTGAAGAAAAAAAATGGAACAGTTCACAGTTCCTTTTCTTCTCTGCCCTACAATGCCAATTTACATATTCTTTCTCCATAAAAGATATCATGGATGAAACATTCCCTTTTCATTTTTGTTTTCTGAAGAGGAGAAATAATGATCAAAAGGTAGGAGGAAAATAAGTTAAATTTAAATTTAATATACTAGGATGTGCTCTGACCATTTTACTGCTTATTTTCTTCCTTCCTCTCCTGAAGGGATCAATTTCATTCACACGCATCACTCTTCCCTCATGTGTGAAGTCAGATAACAAGCATCAGGTGCATCAAACTTTGCAGGTCAGTTTAATTCCTTTTCTCACCAAAGCAAACAGAAGTTCCTCCACCAGTGGGAATGTAACTTAATTAAGTAACATTATGACCTTTTACACAGCCACAAACAGCAGAAAATTTCAGGAAAATTTCTGCTCCAGTGGCAGTGTAAAAATGTTGGGACAGAAATTTTGATTCAAGCTCCATCCCATAATTTTTCCACTCGTACCCCTGCACATTTTTTACGGAGTGGCTGCGGTGTAAATTGACCGCAGCCACTCCATAAGAAGTAGGCCTAATGAATATGATGTTCCCCCTCCGACAAACTCCACAATACAGGAAGGTTGTGTAGAAGTGTCCATGTAAACAACCACATTCGGACATTCCGGAGGTTAAGCATGCTAATTTTAAAAAAAAATAATTCCAAAGTTTCGATGTAAAAATGCCAACTGTTCTTAGTTCACACACAGACTGCAAAAGAAAATTTTGTCTTTTGCCTTAAAATGTTTTCTGGACAGCCACACCGTTTTCCCATTGGCTGTTGACTCCAAAGGACAGACCGAGTTCCCTGGAAAATCACAAATGCTGGAATACTGAACAAAGAAAGAATTGCTGGAAGCACTCAGCAGTTAGTCAAAGTTTCAAGTCAAAAACCCTTTAATAAGACTAAGCTAGAACAGTTGAAATTATATTCAGAATCAGAATTTATTGTCAAGTATCACAGTGCAAACATTCATTAAACTACCTCACAAAATAAATATAAATAGTGCAAGAAAATGTCAAAGTAAGGCAGTGCCTTGTGGCTCATTGCTCATTCACGAATCTGGTGGCAAAGGGGAAGAAGCTGTTTTTGTGCCGCTGAGTGCTCGTTTTCAGGCTCCTGCACCTCTTTCCTGATGGTAGGAGAGTGAAGAGGGCATGGCCTGGGTGGCAGGGTTCCTTGAGCATAGAGCAGCAGTTTTCAAACTTTTTCTTTCCACTCACATACCACCTTAAGGAATCCCTTATTAATCACAGAGCACCTATGGCATAGGAGGGAGGCCAGATGGAACACGAGGTGTTGTTCCTCCAATTTGCAAATGGTCTCAGTCTGGCAGTGCAGGAGACCAAGGGAATGTGGTGGGAAATTGAAGTGAGTAGCTTCTGCGAGATCCATGCTATTGTAGTGGACGGAGACAAAATGCTCAACGAAGCAATGTCCTTGTCTGAGTCCAGTTTCTCCAAAGTAGAGGAGACCACAATGGGAGCACAGGATACAATAGGTGACCCCTGAAGATTCACAAGTGAAATATTGCTTCAACTGGAAGGTCAGTTTGGGGCCCAAATGATGGTGAGGAAGGAGGTGTGGGTGCAATTGGAGCACCACCTGCAGACACAGGGGTCACTGCCAAGGGGGCATTTTATGGGAAGGAAGATGAGGGAGTCACAGAGGGAGTAGTCCCTGCAGATGGTGGAGAGGGAAAATGCGTCTGGAGGTGGGATCACGTAATAGGTGGCGGAAATGGGAACCATTGGAAGAGAGGTGAAGGGCAGATGGAACCAGATAAGGGAGACGATCTGGCAGTGAAATGTGTGCGTTGTAAGTGGATGGAAGCTGGGGGAACAGGGGGAGGACATTGTTTCTGCACCAAGTTCCCAGACCATTTACAGGCTTCAGATATACCTTCTATCTGCCAAGAAGGCCTCACCTTGATTTTGTTGGCTGAAAACATTTCAAGTGTAAATATCCTGCAGTTCAAAATTGTATCCTGGATGACCGAAGGACATCCTCCTACATTATGAATGGAAGCCTCTGTGGTAAACCACTATAATGTATAATTATCTGCATCTGTGGCTCCTGTATAAAGGTAGCTGTTCCACAGCCCCCTGAAACAGTGCAGGACAACTAAACAGTAGGGATATGCTATGTTTTCAAATGAATTAAAGCCTATTGGTTTCTCCACAATGGTCTCCTCAGTGATTGATGATGTATCAGCTTCTCTGCATGTGCACGTACTTTTCAATAAAATCAACAACACCGATTGATTATTTTTGGACAAGGCTGGGTGATCAAGGTTCATACTTTTTCATTTAGTATTAATTCATGTGAAAGCAAAACATTTCCAAATCTCAACAATACTTATTGCTCCCAGTCAAAGTCATGAAGATCTGGACCAGGGAAAGGCTAAACCCCCTGCTTTTGTTGCTGTGACACATCATTAACACTGGAAATGGAAAGCATGTACAACAGCAATAAGCAAGGCCACATAAATTATTCCCCTTGTCACTCCTGCCATTTCATAACTAGCCAATGAGTAAGTGGGCTGTTTAACACCTCTTATAAATCATACAATCTGACAATGGTAGCAGCAACTCAGGGAGGTTTGAGAATACTTGCTGAAGGAAGATAAACGAGAAAAGCATCAGTGATCAAGTGGGTTCAGGTCCAAGTGGATACAACGTAGGATTGGCAAAGAGCCATCAGCGAGCCAGCAAGTTATTTTACCACAAGGGACCACTCAAAGTATTCACTGGATATCACCTCGAGCAGCTAGACTCGACCTTTTTTTTGGCTATGGCCCACTTAGGACGCTGCTCAATGTTTATTCCCCCCCCCCACCTCCCCAGCCCCGTGAAGCAGTCAAGTTGAATTGGTTTCCTCTGCACTTTTCTCCTACCAACTACAAAAAAAATTAAAAATATTTTATGATTTCAGTCCATGGCTCCCCTTAAATGTGCAGTGTTCCCTAGGGTGCACAAATGACCCACGATGAGGACGGTTAACCTGGAGAATCAAGATAATAATCCCAGTTTGCCTGCCACCTGAGAATGATTAAGTAATTGGAATAGAAAACAAAATGTCCTCTATTTACATTTCATGATTTTTTTTAATACAAGTACAGTCATGCGAATTAGAAAGATCCTTTTGTCTCTCTTAGGAGAAAAATATCAGGGAATGAACCACTTTATTACTGGTTGTGGAGGATAGCTCAAATATTATTGATGAGTACATTCGCAAACAAAATATTCAATCTAGTTTAATAATTGTTTGTATATTTGGAAGATTATGTCATCAGAAAGTGTGGAAATTACAGTTTTTCTTTAACTTGTGTGGCTGATTATTTCTAATACACAACGTTAAACTGTGTCTGTTGTGGGATAGCTTATCTAAATAGCATTTGAAAAAAGTAAAATATAGTCTGTGATCGTAGACACTGAAAGGCCCTGCTTGCATTTGGAGGCTGCTAACATTATTTCAGACAATGCAGATCAACCCAATAGTGATTGATAATTCTCCGCCTCAGTCACAGGGTGTTCTTTCTATCATTCTGTTCATTGTAGGTCATAACAGTGCACATTGCCAAGGCATGAGCAAGAGTGGGTGGTGACTTTTATAATGAAAGCCTGCCTTCTGAAGTCATGCCTACCTGGATTTTTGCAGCTAGATGTGCTCACTTTCTGAGAATTCCATGCTCACCCAATAAACAAATCTGCAAATGCAAGACAAGAGAGACAGCACCCATTATGCCCCATATTGATAAGGATGAGTCATTAGTTTTTCCTGCTCTATTCCCATGATTATTGTTCTTTAACATCCTAAAGTTCCAACATTCTCACAATAAATCCCCATTTATTCAGACTTTGGAGCTGAAGATACCAAAAGTAACGATCAGGTAACGTGCTTCAAAAAGGAAGTAACATTGCACACACATTTAATGACCAAGTTTCACAATTGGAGTCAAAGGGAACAAAAACCCTTTAAAATATAAATTTGGTCACAATGGAAGAATTGCATCGAATTCTGGTTAACATGCTTTTGGAAAGCTACAAAGGCCCTAGAGATTTAATTGAATGGTTTATAGATGAAGGTTTATAGTCATAAGGATAATAATGCAAGAGTAGAAAGAAAAAGGAGCCCTTCAAGCATGGTCAACCATGATTTTGATAAATGGTACCTTATGGCCATTTTATGCTCTGTTGCCACTATTTTGTTCAGGTGCCTGCCTGCATTCTGCTCATAAAGGGCTCAAGCCCCAAACTGGTTGCATATCTTTACAAGACAAAATACTCTGTTTGACCTGCTCATTTTCCCCAGTTTTGTGTTTTTAACTATCCCCACATTCTTTGATTCTCCAAATAATCAAAAGATCTATAGATTTCCATTTCCAGTAGATTCAGTTATGTTTTTTGCATAGCATGGATGGTCACTATTCAATCCACAGAGTTTATGACAATTTAGAGCAATTCCTTCAATCTTATTCCCCCAATTATCCCTCTTGGTAATGTAGTATTTCTAATACAAATACAGTTATACCCTGCTTTACAAAACTAGAGTGTTCCTATGAAACCTTTCATAAGCTGAAATTGCATAAAGCAAAGACCCATTCACTACTATTGAAGCCCATTTTTGTAAAAGCAAAAACCCATTCAAATCTATCCGAAAAAGCGAACACAGCTTGTATTCGTAAAACAAGATATACCTGTACACAAATGCGAGAAATATTCAACAAGTCCAGCTGAATCAGTGAGGAAAAAAAACAGCTATTACTTCAGGATGAAGATTCTTCATCAGAAAGATGAGTGCTACAATAAAGGCCCCCTCCTCAACCAGGAATAACTAAGCACTAGAGTCACGAAAAGGTGGCCGACCAGCATTTTCTATTTGTAATTTCAGATTCCCAGCATCTATATTTTTTAAACCCATGCTTGTTTCCTTGTAAACTCTATCCTGATTCTCTCTCCAACTGCATATGCTGGGGTATGCACGGTTTTGTTTTGACCGATCAACATCCACATCTTTGAAAAGTGGTAGCAAACTTTTTTTTTTTTTTTTAAATTTTTTATTTTTCACACCATAAACCACATTGCTGTTTTACATGAATCTGGTAAGCTTTGTTTTGTCAATCTGGTTGATTACTTCCAGGAGGGTAGGAATTAATAAATCTTTAAATGTTTTATAGAATTCTATTGGGAATCCATTCTCTCCTGGTGTTTTATTATTTGGTAATTTTTTTAAATTATCTCTTGTATTTCTACTATTTCAAATGGTTCTGTTAATTTATTTTGTTCCTCTATTTGTAATTTTGGTAGTTCAATTTTAGTTAAAAATTCATCTATTTTGCCTTCTTTCCCTTCGTTTTCAGTTTGGTATAATTGTTCATAGAATTCTCTAAAGTTTTCATTGATCTCCGTTGGATTATATGTGATTTGTTTGTCTTTTTTCCTTGATGCCAATACCATTTTCTTAGCTTGTTCTGTCTTAAGCTGCCATGCTAGAATTTTGTGTGTTTTTTCCCCTAGTTCATAATATTTCTGTTTTGTCTTCATTATGTTCTTCTCCACCTTATGTTTGTAGTGTTTCATATTTTATTTTTTTATCTGCCAATTCTCTTCTTTTAGTTGTATCTTCCTTCATTGCTAATTCTTTTTCTATATTTACTATTTCCCTTTCCAACTGCTCTGTTTCCTGATTGTAGTCCTTCTTCATCTTGGTTACATAACTTATTATTTGCCCTCTGATGAACGCTTTCATTGCGTCCCATAGTATAAACTTATCTTTCACTGATTCCGTATTTATTTCAAAGTACATTTTAATTTGTCTTTAAACGAATTTCTCGTTTTTCCACATTATCCACTCTTTTTCCTATCTCTGATATGACCATTTCTATTTTATTCATTTTTTCTTCTGCATTCTTAATTCTTCTTTTTATCTCATTAAATTCTTGTAATTGCCATTCTTTCACTGATTCCATATATTCTTTAAAAAAGATATATCCATTGTCTTGCCTTTCTCTTCTTCTTCCATTTCTTTCTGTTCTTCTTCTTCTGGGTTGACCATCTGTTGTTTCCTTGTTTTCTTTTTACCCTATTCTTTCTTGTTGTCGTTATTGTCTGTGTTCTGCACCTGCTGCTGTATTGCAGGTGTCTCTCTCAGCTGTGGAGATCGACTCCGCAGCTGTTCCCCCCTCCTGTCAGTGTGTTTTTTTCATGCGCGGTTACGCACTTTTACTCGGCTCTGTGAGCCATTTTTGTAGTCCTGAGCCCGGGACTTCCACTGACCTGAGGGAGCGGGCTTCTCTCTCCATGGCGGGCCTCTTCGGACAGGTAAGGCCTTCACCTTCTTCCGACGTTCTTTCTTCTTCTTGTTGTTTTTGACTTTTCTCTCTTCGCTGCCATTTTCTTCTCACCTTTATTTTTACTTTGTTTTAAATTTTAATCTTGTACCTTTGTGTTTTGTGCGTTTTTTTTTTAAAACTTTTCGGGAGAGGGTGGAATTCCCTGACCGGCCACTACTCCATCACGTGACTCCTCCTAGTGGTAGCAAACTTGAGCGTGCAAAGGAAATCCACATATTAACAATGAGAATGTGAAAACTCCACATAGGTAGTTCTGGAGATCGGGATCAAAGCCAGATTGCTGGAGCTAGAAAGCAGGACCTTGTGCAATCACTGAGCCATTCAAAAATGTCATCCTGTACAGGTTTGAACCAAGGTCTATATCATGTGAGGCAAACACAATAATCATTATATTAGAAACTTTTGAATTCCACTGTGGTAATTGAACACGACTCCACATTATTAATCTAGTAGCTTCAATCACCATTGCACAAAATGCTCATCCAAAATTAATCCTGTTACTTTATCAACAGATGTGTGGGAAGACAAAAGCCTCCATTAAATCAACAAGTGAGGAAAAAGCCCTGGGGGAGGATGGGAACAGCTGTCCAAACAAGAGTTCCATATGAAGTCACAAAACAAAAAGCACTAAAAAAAGTACGATTAATAAGAATAGATTTGAATGGCCAACCTCTATTCCCATCTTCCCTTTTTTTCCCAACTCCCCAAATGTTGATATGTTCTCTGTTTCAATCACCCATTCTTGTTGATGCATCTTGCAAATAATTGACAAATTTTGTTGTTTTGTCCCAAATTGGTACAAAGATTCACCATCGACCAAAGAAAGTTCTCCTCATCTCAATACTAAATAGTCTACCCTTTATTTAGATAAATAACCATTTGCTCAGGACTCCTCAACCAGAAGCTTCATACTCCCTACATTCAGACTGTTGAGCCACTTGAGAATTTCATTCTTTAGACTCAACGGAATATAGGCCTTGTCTACTCAACCCCCAAGTTTGCTATCCCCTAAATCACTATTGAGTTTTCTCACACTCACTTTAAGCGCACATCAAAGCTCGATATAATACTAGTAAGACATCTTAATTTCTGTGCTCTAATTCTTTCACAATGAAGGTTAACATACCATTTGCCTTCTTATTTAAATAGTGTCCCAGTAATAAAAATGTTAAGTTGGAAAAGTAATGGAGCAAAGAAAGTTAAGACATTTAAGGGCAAATGTACAAAATTATAATGAGTTTAGGGAGGGTATATAGTTAAGTAAATGGTTCCGGAACAGGAAATAAATTTATGGCAGAGAATCAGATTTCAGATTTGTCAGAGCACATGCATGACATCACATACAACCCCAAGATGCTTTTTTTCTGAAGAAGAGGCAGAATTAACTATTTATTGGTTGTGCAAAAAAAAACACTACACAGCATACACACGTAAACAAATAAAGAAATGAAAACAGATGAATTAAACCGAATTCTAAGAGAATTTTTTAAAAAATCAATAAAGTGCACAAGCAAGAATCCTTAAATAAGTCCCTGATTGAATTTGCTTTTGAGGAGTCTGATGGTGGAGGGGTAGCAGCTGTTCCTGAACCTAGTGGTGCGAGTCTTGCGGCATCTACACCTTCTTTCCCGATAGCAGCAGCAAGAACAGAGTGCATGCTGGGTGGTGTGGATCTTTGATGATTGCTGCTGCTCTCTGACGGATGTGTTCCCTGGAGATGTTCTCAATAGTGGGGAAGGTTTTGCCTGTGATGTCCTGGGCTGTGTCCACTAGCTTTTGGAGGACTTGTATGTTCAGGGATACTGGTGTCCCATAGCAGACTGTGAATGGAGATGATGTGAAATTCACTACCTACTGGGGGGTGTCACATTTGTGGCCCGAAATGTGAAGTTATTAAACATTAAACACAAGTTTTATCAGGTAAACTTTTCAGGGTCTTTATTTTCCAGTTTCCTTTGTTCTCCTGCTTGTGCTCTTATCTCTCTCTCTCATACCACGTGACTTCCGGTACATCTCATACATATTCATTATCATGACGGGGGGGGGGGGGTTTAAAAAATCAATCTGCACTTGAGGAGGAAATGATATCATCATTGCATTATGAGTTTACATAGACAGCACATCTAATTTTCAGTTCTCCTCAAATGAATCACTATGGTGTTGATACAAATCCCAGAATTGGCAGAGTTTCTTTCAATTTGTTTTTCATCTAGTTATCGAATTGCAGGCAATTTCATCTCTGCTACTTTGCAGATACTTTAAACCATAAAGGATTTGAGTGAAGTTCAGATTGGAATAAAGAAAACTAAAATTAAGAGATAGAAACACAAATAATTACAACTTTTAAAAGACATTTTAAAACAGATACACAAATAGAAATTGTTAAGAGCAATATAGGCAAAACGGCATGAACTCAGGTAGGCAACACAGTCAGCATGGAATGAGTGGAGTCAAAGGGCTTGTATCAATGCTCCTTCAACTCTATGACTCCAATGTGTAAAATGAAACCAGATTTTTAATGGCATTTCAAACTTTGCAGGGAACAGGCGGAGGATAGAAATATGCAAGAACAAAGTTCTCTCTCTTAGTTCAACTAAGCATTATCACATTAAAATGCATTGTTTTTGTCCTCTGCACAGAATCCATTCCAGGTTTTAGTAGGCATTCATCATTTAGAAATGAATGGAGAGAATATGGTAAAAACCTTGCAGATGAATATAGAGGTTTATAGTGAGAAGGAAAGCCTTAAAATGTAGGAAGATATAGGCTTAGTTTGTTTGGCACAAATTAATTTTAATGGAAGAAGTCTGAAGCAATGCACTTGGAGAGGTGCAAGCAGATGAGAATACACAATAACTCTGAAGATGGTGAGAAGTACAAGTCAACAGAGGAGCCTTAGAGTGTTGTCCACAGATTCTAAGTTTGATAAAATGGCAAAAAGGATGCATTCCCCCCTGAGTCAAGGCACAGAAGGTAAAAAGCATTTTACTCTACCAGAACTGTACAAGTTAAGATAGATTTTTGCACAGCATAGCAGGGAAATTAAGGGTTAAGGGGAAAGTGCAGGCAAGTATAGTTGAGGTCATGGCCTGATCAGCCACGACCTTATGGATATCCCAATTCTGCTCCCAGATCTTATGTACATTTTTGTCACCACATTATGAGAAATATTGGACAAGTTTCGGGAGAGTGTCAAGAAAATTTACAAGAATGTTGCAAGGATGGGAATATTTTAATTATGAAGAAAGATTGGAAAGGCTGGGTTCATTACTTTGAAAGGTTTTGGAGAGACTTAATTTAATAAAATGATGAATTGGGATCTAATTAGGATGGTAGGACCATAAATCATATGGCATAGATTTAAAGTAGATAATACAGTATTTGAGAAGAGATAAAGAAAAATATTTCCATTGACAGGTGGAGTTTGGAATTCCCTGTCTAAAAACAAAATAGAAACAGTCAATTTTGTACAGTTCAAAAGTCCTTGGAGGTGTCCGTGAAGAAATGTGATCTGCAGAGTGAAAGATAAAGCACTGGAAGGAGGAATTAAGATGGTTGGTTCTTTTTGGATGGGCATAGATAAAGAGACTACTTGGCCCATGGTCTATGTTCGAAATTTTCTACCATTCTAAGTTTCCAATATTTTCTTGTTTAATGTGCCTCTCCAAAAGCAGTGAAAATTCACTTCCTCTGCATATCACTGGAACAGAATGCTTCATTCTCAAAATATTAGTAGCGGTTAGTGCAACTCTGATTATTTAAACTTATCTTTAGACATAAAACGTGGTACAAACCCTTTCAGTCCATAAGCGTATGCAACCCAATTGACTTACAATCCCCAGTATGTTTTGAACAGTGAGAGGAAACCAGAGCTCCCACACAGACATGAGGAGAACATAAAAACTCCTTACGTGGGATTCAAAACCCAGTCCCGATCGCTGGCACTGTAGCAGCATTGCACTAATCACTACGCTAACTTTACTGCCCTTAATCACTGTCAGCGTCCAGAGGCATGGATTATGATCCAAATATGCCTTCAAATCTTGTATTGGAAGCTGAAGTGTTTAAATGCTTTTAATTAAGTACAATCTAAATTAAAAGCCCATTTCTGGCCACTGTGGTTGTGAAGGTATATCACTGTTAATAAAAACCTCTCCTATTTGTACCTTACACAATGGTTGCTATTGAAAATGAATCTCAATCCAAAGACAGTTCTACACCAGTGTCCTTAGTTCAAACATCCTCACCAGCTTCATCATGGAGCTTCCTTCTACTGTAACATCCCTGGAACACCTGTTGATTGTGGAGAGTCACATGGTCTCTCTGCTGGAATCCAGTCAGAAGTTACCTCACCTACCAATCAAGAAATAAATCTTCCCCCTGTGAGGCTAATATGTGATTAGCCCTTGCAGCTGACTTGTGATTAATCCCCCAGGTGCCAATCAGTGGTGAGCTCTGCCCACATGTGCAGCTGATGATTCGTCCTCCCAAGTCACCTGGACCAATCATTGAAATAGCCTAGCATGTTGAATTTTGCTCTCTTTTGTTACTGCCTTGAGATCTTCACTGGAGTCTAGACTACAGGCCACCAGTGAGCACCAGATGGCTGTTTCTGAGGGGCCATCCCAGATCCTGAGCAATGCTGGAAACCAGGTTTATTTGATATATTTGTTAGTTATAATTAATGTACTGTTTATTAGTGTGCTGTGCTTGTGGGTGGATGGCATTGTGGGTTTAACACTTGCATTCCCAATTTGTTTTGCACTTGATGTGAAGTTTATTTGTTTCTTATTTCCAGGTTAGTCTGTGAGTGGGTGCCCTTTAGAGAGTTCCCCTGTGTGTGAATAAAGACCACTTTGTTGTGTTGGGAGCCCAGAGGACCCCAAAACTCAGTAGCAATAGAAATTCACCAAGACAAATGGCTAATTAAACAAAAGTTGCTTTTAACTATCAGGCAATTTTTATATTTTACAGAGAAATTAATGTTTATGAATTTTCACCAGACTCTTGTGCTTTGTGCACAGGAAGGTTCTTGTTGATTTCAGAGATTTATTGCTTGCTGGACACACCCAAACTGAATTCCTCTGATCAGTCACTTCAATGTCTTGCCAAAGAAACTTGCCCCATCAGGGTTTTCCAGATGATAACCTCTTTCTTTCAGGTCACCACAGAGTTCCTTTTGTTTCCCTTATTTCAACTGAAACATTGTGCAGCCAGTCCTCTCCTCTTGTATGGACCACAAGGGCTTTGACCAGGCTGAACTAAGATCTAACAACCTGTCTTCAAAATGGGGTTTTTCCACAAGCTTGCCAGCTTGTCATGTTCTAGTCCCAGCTGCTACTGTAGAACTGAATTCACTCCCCCTCCCCTACTCTGACACTCCGAAAACCACATGATTCTCTTGGAACAGCCAACTGCACTCAGGCAGACTGCGGCTCTGGACTAATTTTCTGAGTTTGTTCATCTGTTACTGTTTAAAACAATAATCCATTACTTCATAGCATGTCCAGTTAACACCTACTTGTGAAGTCCTTATAGGTATTCTTCAAAATCTTTGCAAAGGCACCCTGAGTCTGGCTTGAGCAGAGCTCTGGAAATTTAAATGAGATCTTTTTGAAGTGTTTGTATGTGACCTACACTAAAATACTGCCACAATTTATCTCCTTTAAAACATATCTATATACTATATAAAATATAACCTAATTAATCTGTCACAGTTGATAATGTGTCTAGCCTTAATTCTCTTTGAACCCATCAAACCTATTCTGAAAACAACAGCAAAGATGCATACATCAGGATGCTTTTTATCGACTACAGTTCAGCATTTAACATCATAACCCCCTCAAAATTCATCAGAAAACTCCAAGGCATGGGGTTCAATACCCCATTGTGTAATTGGATCCTGGATTTCCTCACCTCCAGACCACAATCAGTGAGGATTGGTATCCCCTCCACAATCTTCATCAGTACTGGAGCACCATAGGGCTGTGTTCTTATCCCCCTGCTCTACTCGCTTTACTCCTATGACTGTGTGGCTCAGGACAACAACACCATCCATAAATTTGCTGACGATACCATGGTAGTGAGTTGTATAAAAAGGGTGATGAGTCAACATACAGAAGGTTGAATCGTGCACCAACAACAATCTCACACTTATTGTCACCAAACCCAAGGAGATAATTGTTGACTTCAGGAAGGGAAAACCAGAGATGTACAATCCAGTGCTCATTGGGTGGATCAGAGGAAGAGAGGGAGCAAATTCAAGTTCTTGGGAATCACTATCTCAGAGGCTCTTTCCTGGATTTTCTGCCACAGTTTGTAGAGGTTTGGTATGACATCAGGAACCCTGGCAAATTTCTGCAGATAGGAGGTGGAAAGTGTGCTGAGATGCTGCATCATGGTCTGGTCCTGGGACACCAATACCCCTGAGCATGAAGTCCTGCAAAAGTTGTGAACACAGCTCAGCACATCACAGGCAAAACCCTCTCCACCTTTGAGAACATCTGCAGGGAATGCTGCCATCAGAAAGCGCAACAATTATCAAGGATCCACACCACCAGCACATACTCTGTTCTTGCTGTTACCATCAGGAAAGAGGTATAGGTCCACAAGACTCGCACCACCAGGTTCAGGAACAGCTGCTACCCCTCCACAATCAGACTCAACAACAAACTCAAGCAAGGACTTATTAAGGACTCTTACCTTTGCACTTTATTGATGATTTTTCTATCTCTCCATTACAGTCAGTTTTACATTTATTTATTTGTTTATATGAGTACATCTAATTGGATTTTTTGCACTGCCAATAAATGGTAATTCTGTTACTCCCACAGGAAAAGGAATCTCAGGGTGTATGTGATGTCATGTATGTACTCTGACAATAAATCTGAAATCAGAATATGAGAAGTGGTGATCTCTGCTGATCATTGCATAATTTCAACTCTATTCACAATTCTTGGGAAAATGAAGGAACCCATATCTTGATTGAACAAGACCTAAACAGCATTCATGCAGCAGCTGATGGTAGTAATTAACAATGGATTAACTTCACCAAATACTGCACCATCACTATCCAGTCTCCACTGACCAGAAACCCAACTGAACTGAGTCTTCTGTGCCTTCTGCTTGTAAGTAGCAGTGAGAAGAGGTGGTGACTGAGATGTTGGGGTTGACTGCCTTTTTTAAAAAAAATTTTATTTTTCACATGATGAACCATATTAATCAAAACACAAACATTTCCCTCTTGAACATACACAGTCATTTTCTCCCCTTTTTCCCCCCTCCATCCTTCCCACCCCCCTCCAAACCCATTAAACGTTCAACATATACAATACAATAAACCCATTAAACAATGTCATCACATAATAAAAATAAACAAGAAAATTGTGTCATCTACTTTTACACACTGGATCAGTTCATTTTGTCTACTCATTCTATCATTTTAGGGGGTGGAGGTCCGCGGTAGGCCCTCTCTGTTGTGTTCCATATACGGTTCCCAAATTTGTTCAAATAATGCGACTTTATTTTTTAAATTGTTATTTTTTCTAATGGAATACATTTATTCATTTCTATGTATCATTGCTGTACTCTCAGGCTCTTTTCTGATTTCCAAGAGAGCCTTAGCTGTAGCTAAGGCTATCATAATAAATCTTTTTTGCTCCTCATCCAGTTTGAGGCCTAATTCTTGTATTACTTAGAAGAAAGTTCTCTGGATTTTTTGGTATGTGGCTTTTTGTGATTTTATTTAATATCTGATTTAGATCTTCCCAAAATTTTTTCACTTTCTCACATGCCCAAATTGCATGCACTGTTGTTCCCGTTTCCTTCTTACAGTGAAAATATCTATCTGATAATGTTGGATCCCATTTATTTAACTTTTGGGGTGTGATATATAGCCTGTGTAACCAATTATACTGTAGCATGTGTAACCTTGTATTTATTAAATTTCTCATAGTTCCGGAGCATAACTTTTGCCATATTTCATTTATTATCTTTGTTTAAATCTTTTTCCCACTTTTGTTTGGGTTTATAGATCATTTCATCATTTTCTTTCTCTTGCAGCTTGATGTACATGTTTGTTATAAATCTTTTCATTATCATTGTGTCTGTAATCATATATTCAAAGCTGCTTCCTTCTGGTAATCTGTCTGCTTCCCAATTTGTCCTTTAGGTAGGTTTTCAGTTGGTGGTATGCAAACACTACCATGAGTTGTACCATATTTGTACTTCATTTGTTCAAATGATAATAAATTATTTCCCAAAAAACAATTTTCTATTCTTTTAATTCCTTTTCTCTCCCATTCTCTAAAGGAAAGGTTATCTATTGTGAAAGGGATTAGTTGATTTTGCGTCAATAATAATTTTGGTAGTCGGTAATTTGTTTTTTTTCTTTGTGAATCTTTCAAATGTTGAGCAGATGGTGCAGTATTGGTGAACTTCTATATTGCACCAGTTTTTCATCCCACTTATAAAGTATTTGTTCTGGTACCCTCTCCCTATTTTATCTAGCTCTAACCTGGTCCAATCTGGTTTTTCCCTTGTTTGATAAAAATCTGATACATATCTTAATTGTGCTGCTCTATAATAATTTTTAAAGTTTGGTAGCTGCAAGCCACTTTGTTTGTACCATTCTATTAATTTATCTAGTGCCATCCTCAGTTTCCCCCCTTTCCATAAGAATTTCCTTATTATTCTCTTCAGTTCATTGAAGAATTTCTCTGTTAAGGGAATTGGTAACAATTGAAATAGGTATTGTATCCTTGGGATACAATACTCTCCTATCAATGTTAGTGGTAAATCTTTCCAATGTTCTAAGTCATCTTGTAATTTCTTCATTATAGGCTGATAATTTAATTTGTATAGATGGCCTAGATTATTATCTAGTCTAATACCTAGGTATCGGATTGCTTGTGTTTGCCATTTAAATGGTGATTCTTTTTTAAACTTTGTGTAATCCACATTATTCATTGGCATTGCTTCACTTTTATTTGCATTGATCTTGTATCCTGACATTTCTCCATATTCCTTCAATTTCTTATGTAATTATTTTATTGATAATTCTGGTTCTGTTAAGTATACTATGATGTCATCTGCAAATAGACTGATTTTATATTCCTTCCTTTATTTTTTTATCCCTTTTTATTTTAATTTCTGTTATCAGTTCTGCCAATGGTTCTATTGCTAAAGTGAACAGTGAGGGAGCTAGTGGACATCCCTGCCTAGCTGAGCTGTTTAATTTAAATTGGTTCAATATATATCCATTTACTGTCACCTTCGCCATTGGACACTTATATAATGCTTTAATCCAATTAGTATATTTCTCTGGTAGGTTGAACCTCTGTAATACTTGGAATAAATAATTCCATTTTACCCTGTCAAAGGCTTTCTCTGCGTCTAAAGCAACAGCCACTGTTGGCATCTTATTTCTTTGTACTGCATGGATTAAGTTAATGAACTTAAAGACATTGTCCGTTGTTCGTCTTTTAATAATAAATCCAGTTTGATCCAGTTTTACGATTTTTGGTACACAGTCAGCCAATCTGTTTGTTAATAGTTTTGCTATTTTATAATCTGAGTTAAGTAGAGATATTAGTCTATACGATGCTGGTGTTAGTGGATCTTTCCCCGTCTTTGGTATTACTGTAATTACTGCTGTTTTACATGAATCTGGCAAGTTTTGTTTCTTCTATCTGGTTCACTACTTCCAGGAGAGGAGGAATTATTAACTCTTTAAATGTTTTATAGAATTCTATTGGGAGTCTGTCCTCCCCAGACGTTTTATTGTTCGGTAGCTTTTTTATATATAATACGTAAATGGTTATATGGTTAATATATCTTGTATTTCCTCTATTTCAAATGGTTTTATCAATTACTCCTCTTCTTGCAATTTTGGTAGTTCAATTTTTGCTAGAAACTCATCTATTTTGTCGTCTTTCCCTTTGTTCTCAGTTCGGTATAATTGCTCGTAGAATTCCTTAAAGTTTTCATTGCTCTCTGTTGGGTTATATGTAATTTGTTTGTCCTTTTTCCTTGATGCCAATACTGTTCTTTTAGGTTGTTTTGTTTTAAGCTGCCAAGCTAGTATTTTGTGTTTTTTTCTCCTAGCTCATAATACTTCTGCTTTATTTTCATTGTTCTTCACCTTGTATCTTTGTAGTGTTTCGTATTTTATTTTTTTGTCTGCCAATTCTCTTGTTTTTGTATCTTCCCTTGTTGCTAGTTCTTTTTCTGTACTTACTATTTCCCTTTCCAGGTGTTCTATTTCCCGATTGTAGTCCTTTTTCATCTTAGTTACATAACTTATTATCTGCCCTCTGATGAAGGCTTTCATTGCATCCCATAATATAAATTTGTCTTTCTCTGATTCCGTATTTATTTCAAAGTACATTTTAATTTGGCGCTCAATAAATTCTTTTAAGTAGCATGGAGTTTAATCTCCATCTATGTTCTTGGTGGGATGTCCTCCTGTTCTATTGCTAATAACGGGTGAGTGATCAGATAACAATCTAGCTTTATACTCCATTTTCCTAACTCTCCCTTAGATATGGGCTGAGTATGTTTTATGTCTACTTGAATAATGAGTATTCCTTCTCCTTTGGGTGTTGTCTCCATATATCCAAAAGTTGCATTTCCTGCATTGATTTAACCATAAATTTGGCTACTTTGTTCTTTCTGCTAGTCTTGTCCAGTTTTATCCATCTTTGAATCCAAATTAAGGTTAAAGTCCCCTCCTATCAATATATTTCCCTGCATATCTACAATCTTCAAAAAAAATCTTGCATAAACTTTTGATCCTCTTCATTAGGTGCATATGTATTGACCAAATTTCAGTTCTGAATATATCTGACATTTTAACATTACATATCTCCCTGCTGGATCTATTATTTCCCCCTCTATTTTGATTGGTACATTTTTATTGATTAATAAAATCACCTCTGGCTTTTGAATTATATGATGCTGCTGTTATGTGCCCTACCCAGTCTCTCCTTAATTTATTGTGTTCCACTTCAGTTAACCATATAACCATTTACGGAGCGGAAACAGGCCATGTTGGCCTTTCAAGTCCGCACCGGTTCACTGATTTTGTGCGCCCTCTTCAGGCATTGGTCCCGGTAGATCTTCATTGTTAGATGAATGCTATATATAGAATTCAGTAAATTTAATAGCCTCTTCCTTTTTATTTAGTTATGTATTCTGTTAATATTCATAGTCATATAGTTCAACATGGCCATCTCGTATTCTGCTTACATCTCATTTCTGCTTCCTCACCACCACCTTTCCCGTTTTCCCCATTTTGATTTCTGTATTTTTAACGCACTTTAGACAAGACTTCAACCACTCCCACATCTAAAATTCCCTTAACCCCAAGTGTCCCCCCCCCCCCGAGTTGCCCCTTGTCCCTTGCTGGGCAACCACAACTCCCCTCTTCATTCGGACTGCGAACCTGTTCACAAGTGTCAACTGATTTCGTAGTGACTGTTAGGTTGGCTGCCTCCTTGAGGTAATGCCTCGCAAGCCTGGATGAGATATAGGAGTCTATAATGGCTACATTTGCTGCCTTCTGAATTCTGGGCATTTGAATTACTGAACCAGGCTGTAAAGCAACCAGTGTACTCTCCACAGTGCACATGTGGAAGTTTGAAAGAATAGTCAACAACATGACAAATCTCGACAGACTCCATTCAAAGTATAGGTGTGTCCTCTTCAGTTAGCTCAAATGCGCTGGCTCTAGGAAAGGTCTTTGGAAATACAGACTTATAGGACTCATCCTCTCAGCTACCCTTTCTTAAAATGAACAATGCGCTTCTTGATCTTGGTGATGTTGAGAGAACATTGCTGTCCTGGCACCACCCAACCAGATTCTCAATTTTCATCCTGAATTTAGACTCATCATTTCCAGTTATTTAGTCAATAATGGTGGTATCATCAGTGAATTTGGAGCCAAACTTAGCCATACAGTCATGAATGCACAGGGAGTAGTGTAAGGGACACCATGCAGTCTTGGGTGCTCTTGCATTAATAGTCAGTGAGGAGGAAGTGATGCCAATCTACCCTATTGGGGTCTGCTAATATGGAAGTTGAGGATTCAGGGCTGATCATGAATTTTTCTGGTGTGATGGTGCTGAACACTAAGCTGTAGTCAATGAGCAACAGGTTGGTGTAGGTGTTCTTGTAATAATCTTTTGGGAAAAGAAATCTCATCTTTGACTTTAGTGGATTTAGTTGAATGATAACATCGATGGGTTCCCTCGATCAAATTGTTGAGTCTGGGAGATCAATGGGACACAGCATTCACGCATTCCAATGTAGACAATTTAATGGGCTTGATAAAGTTGGACTGACTCATGCAGTAATATAATAGATTGATCAAAATAGAGCCATCTTTTTGAAGAATAGAGCATCCATTCTCTCCTTCCTTTCTATTCACGTTGCTTTGATTGTCCCTGAAACAACTGAAATGACCATTTGTCCTCTCATTAATTTGCTACAATTTGGAACTGATTCTAGTCTTAGCTGCAAAGAGCTAATGTAGTGAAAAGAGCTTGTATCTTAATTATAACCTCTACACATTTGATGCCCTTTGTTATGAAAATTTAATAGGTTCCACTTGGGGGAAACATGCTGTCTTTGGGCAGAGAGAATTCAGCTTTGTATTGATGGAAAAGGTTCAAGTTTTGACACCCAGTCATCGTGCAACTATTAGGAAAACAGGACAGAGTAATCAAGTGACTGCTATATAGTGTACCTTGTTAGAAATTGTGGTTGTCAGACAGCATACTATTCACATTGATTGAACATAAACAATTACCTGAATGTCAGGGGGCTGATGACATTTACACAATCATGCCCCAGCATGAATCATTGTCTTCAGGAAGAAGCTGTATGAAAATTAAGGGGAAAAAAAAGAACATAATGCTTCTATCCAACTATTGCAATGAAAGAGAGAAATGAGCTTCTAGCTGTTTAGTTGCAACAGAGGCTTTAATCCCACCAACAGTAGATCTGCAGGATGCAAAACAGTATCCTGGTAATGGATAGTATTTTGGAGAAAGGCACATCTAACATTGGCAGCTTGTCATTCAAAAAGCTCTTCCTTGTCTAAAGTGAACAAGCTTTGCAGAATTAAAAACCACATCAAGAAAATGAAACTAGGTGAATGTTATCAACCATCTTTCTTTGAACAGGATTTGCACAAATGTTTTGGGTGAATATTTCAAAATTGTTTCACAATTTCCCTTCTCTGAATAACTCATGGTACCTCTTATTAGCTTTCAATTTGCAGGAATGAGATAATGTTTTTATCTTTTGAAACTTGAATGAGGATAAAGTGAGAGGTACTGAAAGACAAATTTTAAATTTAAAGTTTTACATTTAACTTTAGACATACAGCATAGTAACAGGCCCATGAGTCCACACTGCCCAATTTACACCCTGCACCACCTTTAAACTACACCCTGCTAAGTTTTGTATGGTGGGAGGAAACTGAACCCCCCCCGGGGAAAACCCACGGAGATGCGGGGAAAACTTACAAACCCCTCACACAGTGTGGGATTCGAACCCTGGACCCAATTGCCATTGGGCTAACCATGATGCCAATTGTGCAGCTCTAATGGAGAGGTAGTTTGAGGTGATGGTACTTCAGCAAAGCTTCTATGTGCTCCCAATGCATAAACTCAAGGCTTTCAATTCCATCCCAAATTTTCCTTTTCGATTTTGGTCCAGAGGTTTCCCTGGAGTAGGTGGAAAAGTACACTTCAATGAAGTGTTGAGCACATTCTTGAATTTTTTTCTCCATTCACCTGGTAATCTCATTCCACAACAGATTCCAAAATAGAATCTCAGTTTTGGGAGTCAGATGGCAGATATACAAGTGGTGTTGCCTGCCCCAATGTAGTTGACTGAATAATGAAGGCCATAGTGGTAGGAATGTTGTCCTGGGAGAGGACACAGACCCTAGTTCATTTATCCTTCCAATGAATTTGCAGTGTTTTGTGGAGACATTGTTCATGGTATTTTTTCCAGTGTCCTGAGATATCTGGAGTAGATGATCTGGATCTCAGATGTAAATAAGAGAGCAAGCATCCCTACTGTCTGGTAGACTGCAGGTCTTAAGTTTTGATCACCAAATAGCCTCATAGCTAGAATAGCACATACCAGAACTGGAAGAAAAAAAAACTACTTTGTAATCCAGTTAACTTGCACCAAATTAACAAGCATCAATAATATCATTCTTTTAACATTGCCAATAGATCCAGAACCTCCTGTTCTCACAATCATTTGGGAAGTATACTTTTCTCACCAGTAGCTTTGTAATATATAAATGAGGCCTCATTTGATTTAATGTTCTTTCTCTGTGCAATAAGCAAATGCAGTAAAAGGCAAATAAATGATGAGATGGGGTGGGGGCAGGAATACGTTCAAGTAAGCAAATTAAATACATTGTCAAGCCAGGAAATGAGAAACTGATTTTGGAAAGTAAATGTTTCAAATGATGTTTAGGAAGCATAGAAAGGTCCCATTAAAACCCAGAACACTTTGCCACAAACAACAGGGCCTAAAATTGTATGGATTAGAAGAGGTTAAGGATGGGGAAAATGATCAGATTCTGCAGTGATTAAATGGGGGGGGGGGGGTTTGAGAAATCTAAGCTCAGAGGAGGTTTGGAAATATGATTTGAGGCAGTGCCAGGGAAATGAAGAAAAGGATTTTCAGTTAGGTCAGTGATGAATGTAGGAAATAATTCAGCAGGTCTTGTAACATCCATAGGAAGTAAATATATACAACTGACATTTTAGGCCTGAGGCCTTTTTCAAGGTACGAGTGAAAGGCAGGCACCTGAATTAAAAGTCTGGGGAGAAGGGAAGAAGGAGCAGGGAGAAGAACACAAATCAAGACAAGGGATGCGTGGATAGGAAGACAAAACCGGAAAGGTGAGCAATCACTGTGTCATAGTTTAGTGTAGCACAGTAAATATTTTGCAGTATTTTGGACAGGTATTCACAGGGATAGAGGATAGGAGGCCATTACCTCTTGGAGTGTTCAAATATGGCAGCAATGATACAATGTACAAAGATATTTGAATCTATAATGGCTGCAATTGGAAGATATCAGAGGCAGTTGGAGGAAGGCAAGGAGGGCAGTATCAGAAATATTCCCCAATATTCCTAGATTCCACGCAGGAACTGTTTTAATGATAAGGTGGGTCAGGAAAGCTAAGCAGTGTTATGGATCACTAACACCTTCATCTCACCCCATCCCCTCATTTCACCTTGTTAAACCTACTCCATCACATCCCAAATCTACTCAACTTGCAAGAAGAACTGATTTCTCTCAGCACAATTATCATACTTTTCTGCCCAAGTTACATTGTCTGTCCACAACCAACATGGTGTCTCTTCCTGATAGTCTCCCTCAACAAACATTTTCCATCCATTGGTTGAATACCTGTCAGCCAGCTGCAGGTCTGTTTTTCCTTTGCTGCTATAGAAGTGCAGCCACTAGAGTTTGGGAAGCAATAGAAGGTCATCTCTGGTCTCAAATCTGAAGGGAGAGACCTGAAGGCTCTGAAGAATATCGGCCCTCTAGAACTCACAGCTGATAACTTCAGAATGGCAAGAAATCAGTACTTTTGGTGATCAGAGAGGATGTCACTAAACAAGCATCCACACATCATTTAGTACTCCATCATACTGATCTGTTTCAACAATGGATGAAATATGATCCCCTTTACAATTATATGCTACAGCAAAAACTCTGCTCATCATAATTCAAATTTTACTCAATCAGATCTTCATTGTTCAAAGAATTGGGTCCGACTGGAGGGTGCACGACATTGCTCGTGGTTACCAGGTAATCATATTGACAGCACCACTTGTGCCAAGAGAAGGGCCTTCACCTCCTGACTGACATTTTGCAAATGAAGAAGTGCAGATGGTAGTGGTCAATGGGGGATGTGTACTGGAGACTTCAGGGTCTTAGATACCACACCCCAGGGAAAGAGAATCAAAAAGTACAAGAATACAAGATACTCCCCCACCTATCAATCATTTTAAATAGGTTGCTGGCCTTTATAGACTATGACTGATTTATAATGTTACCTTGCAGCAATGTGGGACCTCTGATGGGTAATCGAGTCATGATGGAAATAATGCAAAGAAAATAGGTATGGAAAAGGGACCTCTGCTCAAAGTGGTTTTATTTCAAAACGTACAGGAGTTGTAGATCAATTGGGCACAATTGGGAGCATGGGCTGAAAGGGCCTGCTACTGTATTGTACGTCTAAATTTAAATTTAAAACTTTGTAAACCATTGTCATCAATAAACAGTTCACAATTCACCTGGTCTCCCAAATGAACTTTGCACGATACTCCTGCTGTCTCGAGCGGTAATGTGAGCAGATGCCAGCGCATCACCCTCATTGCATTCCCTTTCCTTCTTGGATTGGTTGGTCGATTATTTGGGCTCCACAGTTTACATTTTCATCAGACCCAGCCTTGCCGGGGTGCCAATCTGCAAAGAGCAAAGAAGGCAATGATTACACTTGATAGTCTGGTGGGAGAACATGGAGAATGCCTCCAGGAATCGGCCATTTCACTTAATTGTCAGGTGGCCACGTTAGATTACTATGGGCTTTGCTGGTCGGGAGTGAAAGTTTGAATGGGTCCCCAATATATCTCAGCAGCTGTTCAATGTCTCCTCGCTGGCTTAATTGGGTGGAAAGTTATGATCATCAAGGTACAATCAAAACATCATGGCAATTCAAGTCAAGTGTATCATCTGATTGCACCAGTACAACCCGACAAAATAGTCTTCTCCAGTTTTGGGTGCAGACATACAATCAGACGTAACACACGTAAAGAACAGCAAGTTCCCCTGAATCTTGAACGACCTTAAATAATCCTTAGAGGTTGTGGTGACTTCTACCTACCTGAAGTGGTACTTGGCAATTCACAAACATTCCTCTGTGATTTGTGAGTGTGTTGATTAGCAAACAAGCGCAGCCGGTGAAGGCCTGCACTGGTGGAGATTATTAATTTGGGGGGGGTTTGAATTGTGCACCACCTGAAGGTGGTGCACGGTTAGCACAAAGGAGTTTGTATGTTCTCCTTCTGGGTGCTCCAGTTTCCTCCCACCCTTCAAAAACATACAGGGGTTGTAGGTTAATGAGGTGTAAATGAACGGCACAGGCTTGTGGGCTGGAAGAGTCTGTTACCGTTCTGCATGTCTAAATCTAAATATCTAAAAACAAACACTTTTATCGCCATTGTTAACAGAACAAATTGTAGGTCTTCTAGAAGGTTGTAGGACTCGGCCACACCATCACAGAACAATATTGAGGATAATGAGTTTATTGTCATATACATTGGACATATGCAGTCAAATTTTTACTTGTTGCAGCTGAATAGGTACATTAAATATACATTACATTTAAAAAAAAAATAGAAAATATATTCACAGTAACCAAAGTTCGAGAAAGTGTTACTGCAATAGTGCAGTCAGGGCTTTATGAAGATTGTCTTCAATGGATGGGATGTTGGACTCTGTGATGGTCTGCTGCCTTCTGCAGCTTCCCAAGGCACTGTTACTTTGACATGCCAAGGAAACTGCATCTGCCTATAGTTTCCATGCCAGTGATAATAATTCTTGGATCCTGCATCCTCCATAATCCTCCCTGATCTGTTGGTTTGCCTCCCTTCTCGATGCATTTCTGATGTGCAGCAGGTGTTTGGGCAGCTGCTACTGGTGATATTCTCTTATTTTTCTGATCAGAGGTTTGTTCCAAGGCAGCCAAATTGCCATCAATCCTGATCTGTTACTGAAAATTCTAAAATGTAGGAAAGGCCTTTCTCATTAGTAGGTGAGAAAGCACACGGCTGCACTGAGCATTTCCTTCAGTACTTGGACAAGTTCTAATCAGCTGCTGTCTTCTCACCTCACTTACACTGTTGAGTATCAGGAAGCTCTGAAAACCCACAGGTTAAACTAAAAACTGTTGAAATACCATTCTAATTGAACAATTAACAAAATAAAGGGGTTGCTGGAACTTCCCAAATGCTGCCAAGTTACAAAATTTAGTGAGCTTGAACCAGCTTCATGCAAGTATTCTTGTGAGGTTTAACCCATTCCCTCTACCTTGAGCCCAAATCCATATTCTCATCCATGTTAAAATTAAACCTTGCAGCCAGCCCAGCTGGTTAATGTGATAATTTTTTGCTCCACACATTCCTTCAAACTCCCCATCAGCAAGTGATTCTATTCCTTTCTCCCTCACTCTCTGGTGTCCTTGTGTGGCAATTGCTGAAACTACCCCTGAGGCAACAAGTTCTGCATTTCCCCTCAGGGGAAATAAAATAGAAAACTGAGGAAAACCTGGGTTCCAATGAAAAGCCTTCAACCTGAAATGTTAACTCTGTCTCTCCCACAGTTATATTTATAATCTCTAGTTATGATTTTGCATCCAGACATACAGGGTTAATAGGTTAATTGGGGGTTTTGGATGGCATGGACTAATTGCCAAGGGGGCCTGTTACTGCACTGCATCTTCAAATTAAAAATTAAATTAAAATTTTGAACATCTTTCAACTGCAAACTTCTCTATCTAACTTTTCAACTTTTTTGTAATCTTAAAAATCTCCAACACATTCAACCTCAGCTTTTATTTCTCGAGAAGTGTCTCAATCTGTTCAAATTTCCCTGGTGAAGGTGATAGCATGCCAGTTCCACTCCTATCCTTGAGAAATGTTCTTTGCCCTTTTATAAATAACTAGAATGGCATAGTTGAGGGTAACGCAGTTAGCATAGTGGTTAGTGCAACACTATTAAAACGCCAGTGACCCGGGCTCGAATCTGGCACTCTCTAAGGAGTTTGTGTATTCTCTCTCGGTCTGGTTTCCTCTGGGTGCTCTGTTTTTCTCCCACCTTCCAAAAACTTGCAGGGTTTGTAGGTTAATTGGGTATAATTGGACAGCACGTACTTGTGGGCCAGAAAGTCTGTTATCGTGCAGTACTTCTAAATTTAAAACTGTACACTGTATTCCTACTACAAGTTCCAAATAGGTTTATTATTACAATTTCTTTGCTTTTCAATTTCTTTCCATCCAGATAAGAACACCAGCATTTGGCTTGCTTCTTATCAAAGAAGGGTTTTATTAACCTAAAGCACTATTTTTAGTGCTTTGTGCTTCTCTTCTGTATCTGTGCCTGTGTTTTTTTAAGTGAAAAGAATCAAGGAATATGGGGTTTGTGCAGAAAAGTTTTCTTTTTCCCTCCAGCTTCCTTTTTTTAAAATTTGATTACTCTATCATCACATGGGCTCCTTATTCATACTGCAGCCTTTTTCTGTTATCACCTTCTGGTTTGGGCTGCCACAATACACTGCATTTTAATTTCAAACAGTAAACCACTTCATCAAATGCCAATTATGTTTGCTATCTAATCAATGGTAGTTGTCCTTAATTACCCTACTTGTTTCCACAGAGACAGGGATGAAGGGTTCTGGTATGCCATCTGTATGGAAGGCACCTTCATAAACACAGCGAAGAAATCAATAAATGGGATCTTAATTTTTAGAAATGGCATAATACAGAACAGAAAAAGAAAATTAATGGAATTTTTTGCCCAGCAATGTGATAACATTTTCCCTTGAACAAATTTGCCTGAAAAGATTGTCAGTTCTGTTAATGTGGAGACTCAATTTACTGCTTGTTCTTTCCACCAGATTTCAGATTTATTACATGACATAGCATACAACTCTGAGATTCTTTTTCTTGTGGGGAAGGCAGAATTACCACTAATTGCACTAGTCCAATAAAACTTTACTCAATGCATACATGTAAACAAATAAAGAAATGCAAACAAACTGACAAAGGAAAAAAATCAATGAAGTGCAAGAGTCCTTATGAGTCCCTGATTAAGTTTGTTGTTGAGGAGTCTGATGATGGAGGGATAGCAGCTATTCCTGAACCTGGTGGTACGAGTCTTGAGGCACCTCTACCTCTTTTGATGGCAACAGCGAGAACAGAGCGTGCATTGGATAGTGTAGTTCCTGGAAAATTGCTGCTGCTCTTCGATGCCAGCATTCCCTGTAGATGTTCTTGATGGTGGGGATCCACCACACATCTGTAGAAATTTGCCAGGGGTGTCAATGTCATAACCGGCCATTGGTTCAAAGAAATCTCTGGCTGCTGACAATAGTAATTATATAAAGTGACTGAACAGCCAATCACAATGAGGAATCTTCAGACACCAACCAAGGAAGCAAAATGCCCATTTTCAAACATTTTACAAGACTCCAAATAAATACTGGAGCATAGTCAGAAAATTAACATTCAGATTAAAATGCTGAAATATGTCCTTTGTTATTTTAAAATATTTGAGAGTATTAAAACCCAACAAACAATAAAATTGCTAAGTGTTGAGGGCTTACAAATCATCAATTATAACTTTGCACATCATTAACAGCTCACTTGCACTTTGTGCAACAAAGTGTAAGATATTCAGGGTATGATACCACTAGAATAATTTGCAAGTAGCTTGCATCTTTGTTGGCTCACAATTTACCCTCAACGTGCCAGAGAAGGTTGCAAACAGAGCATGCTGTGGAACAGAGAGCCAGGTTTGGGGGTTTAGGAATGAATTACATGAGCACATCCCAGAAACTGTTAGCATTTTCACTTTTTGACAACCATGGATTTTGACAGTTTCACTGTCATTACAAGTGCAAAATCAGGTCAATGCATAATTATTGTTAAGTAGGTCATTGCCATGTCTAATATTTGGACATCTTACAATGTAAGATGATCAATGGCCCTTTAGCTTGCTTTTTCTTAGGCAGTTCCTTAGAATCAAGGAATGCCCAGTCTTCAATGTTGTTTGTGGGTTTTAGGATGGCTGATGAGACCAATATGGGAACAGACTTTTCCTCAGATCGGGCAGGTGGTGTTTGGCTGGATGGATAGCTTGTGAAATGATGCACTCCTTCCATGACTTTCCATCTGCTGATGATGCATAGTCATTCTAAAAAAAAATCACTAATTCTGCAGAAGTCATCGAAGTGCCAGACTACCTCATTATTGGTGGCAAAACTCACAAGATGTACCCTCTGTTTTGTTCTTTAAATTGACAATCTCCGCTTGTCCCATCCTACTCAGAGGGTGATGTCGACGTTAGAGTTCTCCAACTTGACAGCAGAACAATGTTTAGGTCTATTGCGTACTACAGGGCTGTGTGCTCAGCCCACTCTTGTTCATGCTACTGTGCCAGATCCAGTTCCAAGTCATCAATTTTACAGATGACACATCAGTCGTCGGCTTCATCAGCAACGATGAGTCGCACTACAGAGAAGAGGTGGAAAATCTTGTGATATGGCGCAAGTCTCAAAATGGACAAGATGAAGGAGATGAACGTGGGCATCAGGAAGACAAGGAACAACCACCATCCACTACACATTAATAAGTGGAGAGCACCAAGTTCCTTGGAGTCCACTTAATTAGTAACCTATTGTGGACACTCAGCATCTCCTCACTTGTCAGGAAGGCACCACAGCAGCCGCAGTTCACGAGAGGACTAAAGAGGGCAAGGCTACCGGCCACCATTACGTCAACCTTCTCTTGGAGGTCTATTGAATGTCCTGGCCGGCTGCAACATAGTTGCTGCAGAATATTGGATTGGACCATAAGAGAGGATCACTGGGGTCTCCTTCCCCCCGCCCCAACCCCAATAATGTGATCTACTGGAATCGATATCTGAAGATCATGCCTGGCGCAAAATCATTGAGGACTCCTTCCACTCCGCACAGCAGCTTTCAGCTACTCACATCATGAAAAAGATGTTTTTAAGTTAGCAGCGATTAACTGATAAATCTAGCATGTATATTGCAGCTCTTAAAACACTTTATTGCCAATAGAATACCTTTTCAAGACAAGTCACAGAAACATAATAACCATGATCTTGGCTGACCCATGTTCCAAGTCTGTACATTAGCCTTTTCCCATATCTTACATAACCTTTGGTATCTATGCATGAAAATCAAAACTTTGTTTTGGACTTGCTGGCTTTCTCTTACTTAGTTCTGATGAATGATCTTTGACTTGAAATGCTAACTGTTCCTGTTACCACAAATGCTGCTGGATTTCTATATTTTACAGTTTTATTTCAATATACTATCTTGATTTAATAATTCCATATTTATAGCAATAAAATAATCAATTGGCATTTGTGAAACACAGTTTTAAATTTCTACCAGTGAAACATTTCAACTCAAAATTTTACTTCTATTTCTATCTACTTGACTAGTTAAGTAATTGCAATATTTTCTATTTTAATTTGGAATTTCAGCATCTGCATTTTCTTTTGATTACTAGCTTCCTTCTGGGATGTTTTAAGGAAAGCCAATGAAAAATAGACACGTTCCTCATATTCAGTTAGCTGAAACTATATTGTGGAATGGCATCTACAGACAGACATGATCTGTTTCTTAAATTATGCAAACATGCACAGAGAAACCCTCCAAATATTTTGTCACAGATGATTGACTGTAAGCATCAGTTTTGAAACTAGCTTTCCAGAAAGATTTTCTTCTTTCTTCACTGCAGTTCCTAACAGTTATTGCACATCAAAAATAATTGAATAAGCAGGCTGAGAATTCAACACTAAAGTACTATTAGAGTTCAGATTTGTTTTTTTTAAATATAGTATTTAGTATTTTTCTTGTCTCGCCATATGTGGCTGTGGATTAATTGACAATGCTCTGTAAATTAAACCATTTTTCGTACAGCCTACATTAAATACTTTTGAAACCAGTATAGGCCATGCCTCTTCCATCATCGAATCAAATCATAGAGATCTTTTACATCTGTCCCACTTTCCTGAAACAACCTCATTCTTTTAACATCCACGAGAATGTTGACAGGATGCCAGGGTTTGAGTTGCAGAGAAAGGTTGAGCAGCCTGGGGCTTTTTTCTCTGGAGTGTAGAAGATTGAGGGGGGGGGGGGATTTGATGGAGGTGTTCAAGATTTTAAAAGGGACAGAGAGAGTCAACGTGGATAGGCTTTTTCAATTAAGAATGGGGGTGATTCAAACCAGAGGCCATGGTTTGAGATTGCAGGGGGAAAATTATAAGGGGACATTTCTTCATGCAAAGGGTGGTTTGGATGTGGAATAGCTTCCGGCAGACGTGGTTGAAGCAAGGACGTTATTTACATTTAAGGAAAGACTGGATAATTACATGGAGGGGAGAGGATTGGAGGGGTATGGACCAGGTGCTGGTCAGTGGGACAAGGAGGGTGGGGATTTGTTCCGGCATGGACTAGTAGGGCCAAGCTGGCCTGTTCTGTGCTGTATATGGTTCTATGGTTAAAAAAAATCTGTTTATCTATCTGTCAAATATATTCAACAACTATGTAAATATCTACACCCTTTTGGGTGAAGGATTCTAAAGATTTACAATCTGAAGAAATTTCTTTCTATCTCAGTTTTGAATGTCTGACTGCTCATTATGTGATCATGATCCCCCTTCTGGCACTCCTTCCAGGGAAAAACATTACCCCTGCAACTACTCTGTTAAGACCCACAAGAATTATGAATATTACATTGAGATAATCTCCAATTCATGAAAATTCCAGAGATTACAGACCCAGTACACTTAATCCTTCATTGTAGATCAATTCCCTCTCACTGTCAGAGGAATCAATCTATTCCAAAGTAAGGGCCTGCAGCCAGACTGACACAAGTCGAGGGAAAGGTGGGATACGGATTTGGGCAAAACAATCCATGAGTGGTGCTGGTCAGACATGTCTGGACAGCATGACAGCAGTCATTAATGCCAGGTACAGGTTGGTGCAATACAATTTCCTGCATCAACTGTACCTCATACCACAAAAACGACATAAATCCAAATCAGAAATTTTGGAATTGTGCTTGAGGTGTGGTGTGAGATTGGAACCTTATTCATTCAATCTGGCTGTGAGATCTTCTGGGGGACATTCTGGAGAAAAAAAATTAAAGGTAGGTTTTTCCACAGGATTTAGAATACCTCCTGGGAAACATTATGGACACTAGTTTTAAACTGCCCAGATACCAAAGTCAGTTTGTGAAGGCCACCTTGTTGGTAGCCATGAAATGTATAGTGTTCACATGGAAGTCGCTCTCCCAACAAAATTACACCATGGAATACTGAATTATAGAATTGTATTCCCCTGGAGAAAATCACGTACAATTTGAGGAAGAAATGTGGCAACTGTATCTGCAGGACATTGGTGCGCAGATGTAATTCTACCTCTTTTAAATAACACAGTGCCAGTAGTGGAATGCTTGAGATCAGTGAAGTAGGTCGTGGTGCAGGCTATGGGCTCTTGTATTTTGTTCCTTATCCTTTTATTTTAAGTTTCTTTGGATTCTTCTTGTTCCCTTGAAGGTTTTTGACTTTAACAATATATTGTTCTTTGTACTTGCTTAACTTAAATCTTTTTTGTATTAGGGCATGGGAGGGAGGGGAGAGGAGTAGGGGAAAATAGACTCTGTATGATGTACATAACTGTTGAAAAAAAATGTTGGATTTATGAGTTTTTAATCTGCATTATTCTAGTGTAAGAGTTTAATTAGAGAATCAGAAGATTGTAAATGAGAAGGTATGAAAAGTAGTTCACACAGAAAATGAATAGGGGAATACGATTGATCTGAGAGTTTGCATTGAATCACTGGGGCTTGTATTTAATAAGGAAATGTAAAACAAACCTTCATCACCCTCTCACAGCTGACAAAACCACAACTTGTGTCATTTTGTCTTCACTCTGGTAAATACCTTGTTTTCTTCCTGACAGTCTGCATCTTAAAAACATATTCAGTCTGAACAAATAACACTGGTTCTCTCACCAAGGATGCTGCCTGACCTAAGAATTTCCAACATTTTGGATTTATTTCAGAATAAAGGCATCCACAGGCATTGCCCCCTCTCCCCTCCCGGACAGCCATGGCCATCCCTAGCCATCAGACCCGCTCCACTCCTCCTGCGTTAGTAGCGTCTCAGTTGACATCACTAGTGTGCATGAAGTGTTGGACACTATAAAAAGAGTGTCCTGTCCCACATCAGAGGGATGGTCTCAAAGATGGGTAGGCTTCTGCAACCTGGATCCTGACAGCACCCCCTCGCCCCTCTGTCAACAGGTCAGAACCTGGATCCTGCCAGTTACTCCTCCACTGTCAACAGGTCGGTTCATCCCCCCCTCTAACTTGTGTTCTTGCACTGACCCTGTGGCATCTACAGTCATTTACATTATGATTGTGAAAATGGATGGTTGTGTTACTGAGAAACATCAGAGAAACAAAATATACAATATTCTCATTCTACTTCTTTAAACTATTATCGTGATTCAATAATTGAACTGTCTATTTTATTCCAATGGCTTTGTGAATCTGGGCCATTTATAATGCCTTGGATCGCAAAGCAAGGTCTTGACCTGAAATATTAACCATCTCTGCTCCACAGAAACTGCTTGATTTGCTGAATTCCAACAGCCAATTTAAAAAAAAATGTTGATAACCCGGAACATTGGTTATGTATCTTTATCTTTGCAACATAAACTCCACTGTTTGACTCCAGCATTGTGTTTTTACTTCAGTCACGGCGTCTGCAGACTTTTATGTTCATTTATAATCTTTGAAGCCCATCTCATTCTGAAATGGCTCAACCATAACAAAAGTGGGCATTGTTTCTCATCCTTCAGCCAGCAATTTGCTGTCATTTTTTGATTCAAATGGGTCTCATAACCTCGAGGGTTGGTGTTGATTTGGAATTTTGGAATGGTGCTTTCTCTCTCTCCAAGAGGATGCCCCTTGAAATCTTCTTTAAAAATGCCAACCTCGTTTAGAGGAAGGGGTTGAGAATGTATCTTATTTTTTGTTAGATTCCATTGCAACATTAGGTTCGTGCTACGGGGAATCTGATTTTTTGCATACTGTAACATTGTAAACTCGTTCTGTCAGCACGAATCGTTGTTCATTTTTTTTTCCTATTGTATCAATAAAGACAGGGAAACCTCGTTAGAACGCGATTCGTTAATCCGCGCAATCGCTTCGACTGTGGACCCCAAACATTGATTTTTAGGACGTCGGCCACAAACTCAAAAATGGACTCTGACTCATTTAATAGATGTGCATGTTAACACGTGGAGTTTCAAGGTCTTAGTCCAGGGTTTGAGTCTTGTTTTCCTGCATCTGTTCCGCGAGCCACCCCAACTACCGCGCTCTAACGAGGTTTCAGTGTCTTTTGAGAAGAAAGCCCCCTCAAGTCGTGCTCCACCTCGAAAGGAAATGCAGATCAGGACGTGGACTCCCTTTCTCCTGGAGCTGGGCATCCTTGACTCGATGGGAAACGTGCATGTTCATTGCAGCATGCTGGGGGGGGTGGGGGTGGGGGGGGGTCTGCAGACTGAAGTCAAAGCACAGGGGCTGGAGAAAGTCAGCAGTGCAGCAAAGACTTGGAATCCGGGAGCAAGTGAGGACCGATTTTCACTGCGCCTCCACCCCACCCCCCTGACGAGCCGAGTCCGGAACGCGCCCTCGGTCGGTCCCGCCCCGGGGGCGCGCGCGCGCGCGATTTCTCACCCCTTCTCGGAACTGGTGGCGAACACCCCCAACATGGCCGCAGCACGCGAGGCATCCGTCTTTCTTCGAGCCCAGCGCAGAGGCTACCAGGGCCTGAGCGAAGGTGAGGGCGGCGGCGGGGCCCGCCGTTTCGACCCCCCCCCCCCCCCCGCGCGCGCTCGGCCTCCCCCGCTCCCCCGCGCGCAGCGCAGCGCGAGGAATCCCGTGACGTCTCCGCCGGCCTTCCGGGGAATTCCCCGCCGCCGCCGCGACGCGGGACGTGCGCGCGCTACCCCCCTCATGAAGGGGCCGAGGTGTGGACGCTGAAGTTCCCCGAAGCCCCGGGTAAAAATAATAGTTTTAACCCGTGGGTGCATCTCTCGTGATGGGAGCAGGCGCCCGGCGGTCATTGCAGGGCAACGTTTGCCTCTGGCCATTCCAAAGGGTCATAGGTTACAGTGTGCAATACCGTCTAAATCTTATAAAATATCTATTTGGTAGCACACCTTGTATATATGCATGTATTTGTAACACACTGCATCCACATGGTAACCCATGACTGTGTTCTTTCCGAATGGCCACCCCTAATTTTAATCTGCAGACACTGGTTGACATCAAAACACAATACTGGGAGAAACTCAGCAGGTCAAACGGTGCCCCTTTGGGCAGCAAAGTTAAAGCCGCATAACAAACGTTGCGGGCTTGAGCCCTTCATCCAGGTGCGGACAAAATGTCAGCAGGCGCCCAAACGTTTTCCACTGGTGTCTTCTCCGACATTGCACAAACCCGAAGCACGTACCTTTTCCTCCTTGTCTCCATTGGCAAGCCTGCCGGGTTGTGCGCGAAGGTGCCCAGGACTTCATGGGAAGAATGGGGGGGGGGGGAAGCTTGGCTTTTGTTCTAACCCAACAAACCTCGGGGTTAGATTTGCCTCCACTGTTGGGGGGGGGGGGGGGGAGAAATGGTTGGAGGACCACCATGCTGAGGAACAGCTTCTTCCCATAGGCAGTGAGAATGCTGAATGACCAAAGAAACTGTTCACACTAACCATCTGAGACTCTCATATTTACAAAACAATACTTATTTATTCGTATATATCAGTGGTTTTCACTCTGCCCCCCTAAACTCACATTCCACCTTAAGTAATCCCTAGGCTCTCAGTGCTCTGTCATTTTGGTAAGGGATTGCTTAGGGTGGTATATGAATGGGAAGGGAAGGTTCAGAATCACTGCTCTCGACATAATTGTTACTGAAATATTTTGCTTGAGAAAATTTGTCATTGGCCCATTTCCTTTGGAGTTCTGAAACTGTGCACATGACAAGTCAATGAGGTACAATTGAAACAGTGGTTTTCAAACCTTTCTCTTTCCACTCATACCACCTTAAGCAATCCCTTACAAATCACAGAGCAACTATGGCACAGGAATTGTTTAAGGTGGCGTGTGAGTGGGAAGAGAAAGGCTTGAAAACCACTGTTTTAATTGTACCTAATTGACTCTCTATGTGCACGAGGCGGGCATTTTGAAAACCACTGGTATATATGAATACTTGTCCGGCATATGTATTTTTGGTCTGTATGTGTGTTATGTCTGGTTGTATGTCAGTGTGTTTTGCACCGAGGACCAGAGAACAGTTTCATCGGGTTGTACTTGTACAATCAGATGACAATGAGCTTGATTTTCATTTCAAATTTATTGTCAGTGTACATACATGACATTACAATCAACCCTGAGATTCCTTTTTCCCGTGGGCGCAGCAGAACTACCACTAATTGGTAATGCAAAAAAAACCGAAGTACTGTAAAGAACTATAAACAAACTGCAACACAGAGAGAAAAAAAATCAAAGTGCGCAAGAGTCCTGAAATGAGTCTGATTGAGTTTATTGAGGAGTCTGATGGAGGAGGGGTAGCGACTGTTCCTGAACCTGATGGTGCGAGTCTTGTGGCACCTATACCTCTTTCCTGATGGCAGCAGTGAGAACAGAGTGGTGTGGATCCTTGATTGCTGTTGCTCTCCAACTGCAGCGCTCCCTGTAGATGTGCTCAATAGTGGGGAGGGTTTTGCCTGTGTTTTGAAATGTGGATTCTGCTGCCCACAGGAAGTCGCCGTGAGTTGACGGCGCCATCTTACCAACTTGGAAGAGTCATGGAAGAGGTAAGTGTATGACACTTGGGGTGTATGATGGGTACTCTACAACTGACTGTATGTCATCCTGACGGTACCTTTGTGATGGTTAATCCAGAAGATTTGATTGTCGTGTAATAATCCATGAATCAGAATGAGAAGGGATAACCAAAGGTGGAATTAACATTGATTCCACCTTAAGTAACGTGACTGGCTGAAATTGCACAGGTTGATTAATGGTCAAAGGCCCAGGGAGGAAGTCACAGTGTTGTACAGCACTTCTCTGACGCCTACCCCTTCTGACCATCTGTACCCTTTCTCTATGCTAGGCCTGAAGCTACCTATGCCTTTGGATGCCTCTTGAATATTATCATTTCTCTCACCATAACGCTATACCCTCTTACTTCAGGAAATGGCTTTTAATGTAACCAGTTGTAACAAAAACACTCCATGATGAGAGTAATCGATGCAATTGTACTGTTGAGCATCTGAGTTAGAAAAAATTATAGTCAAGTTTATTGTCATCTGATTTGTACAAGTTTCTCTTTGGCTTGGCTTCGCGGACGAAGATTTATGGAGGGGGTAATAAGTCCACGTCAGCTGCAGGCTCGTTTGTGGCTGACCAGTCCGATGCGGGACAGGCAGACACGATTGCAGCGGTTGCAAGGGAAAATTGGTTGGTTGGGGTTGGGTGTTGGGTTTTTCCTCCTTTGCCTTTTGTCAGTGAGGTGGGCTCTGCGGTCTTCTTCAAAGGAGGCTGCTGCCCGCCAAACTGTGAGGCGCCAAGATGCACGGTTTGAGGCGTTATCAGCCCACTGGCGGTGGTCAATGTGGCAGGCACCAAGAGATTTCTTTAGGCAGTCCTTGTACCTTTTCTTTGGTGCACCTCTGTCACGGTGGCCAGTGGAGAGCTCGCCATATAATACGATCTTGGGAAGGCGATGGTCCTCCATTCTGGAGACGTGACCCATCCAGCGCAGCTGGATCTTCAGCAGCGTGGACTAGATGCTGTCGACCTCTGCCATCTCGAGTACCTCGACGTTAGGGGTGTGAGCGCTCCAATGGATGTTGAGGATGGAGCGGAGACAACGCTGGTGGACAAGTACAACCTGACAAAACAACATCCTCCGGTCCTCAGTGCAAAACACATAGATGCACAACCAGATGTAACACACATACAGACAAAAAATATATAGGCCAGACAAGTATTTGTGTACAAATAAATAAATATTATTTTGTAAATATGAGAGTTTCAGATGGTGAGTGTGAGCAGTTCCTTTGGTCATTCAGCATTCTCACTGCCCGTGGGAAGAAACTGTTTCTCAGCCTGGTGGTGCTGGCTCTGATGCTCCTGCATCTCTTTTCCGATGGGAGCAGCTGAAAGAGGTTGTGTGCAGGGTGGAAAGGTCCTCAATTACTTTGCGCCCCCTCTTCAGACAATAATCCTGTTCGATTCCGTCAAGGAGACCCGAGTGATCCTCCGTGCCACTCTGTCTTGTGGATTGACTGCTGATACATTTCTCTGTAGCAACCATGTCACACTGATGCAGCTGGCCAGGACTCTCACGTTGGAGCTCCTGTGGAAGATTGACATGATGGCAGCTGGTAGCCTTTTCGGGAAGCACAGTCGCTGTTGCGCCTTCATGACAAGTGAGGAAATGTTGTGTGTCCATGATAGGTCTCCAGTTAAGTGAACTCCAAGGAACTTGGAGCTCTCCGCTGGAGATAGACTCCGACTTACGATATTTCAAAGTTATGATGATCCGAATCAGTTTTGAATAAAGGTAAGTCAGGGTCTACCTGTATCAACGTGGTTGCTTTTCCTTTCCTTGGAGGGACATCAAGGAAACCTGCGCTGATGGGTGATCGCTCAACGCCATTTTTAAAATAAAAAAGGTGATTTGGAATGCGCAGATTGTCGTCTCTGGGGAGGAAGAGAGAGCAAGAGCATGCGCAGATTGCTGTTGCTGGAAGAGGGAGAGAGATTGAAGAGGGGAGGAGAGCGATGGCAATCTGTGAGTGCATTCCAAATCACAACGTAGGTTGTGAGGTGATACCACTGCCCCAAGTTACCTGGGGCCAGCTTGGGCTCCCGGTCCTAGCAGGAGCAGTGACATTGGCCTCCCAGCAGGGGTGGGAATGTCAGTGTCCTGGTAGGAACACAGCAGAGTAATACCTGTACACGTAGACCCCGACCTGCAATAATTTTGACTTTCAACTAATGATGCGAGTTCTGGAACCAAACCCCATAATAAGTCAAGGTCTACCTGTACAGAGTTATTGATGTGTAGTGGATGGTGATCGTTTCTGGTCCTCTACGTTTCTTAAGGTAGAATCAAAGTCCACGATCATCTTCTTGTCCACTGGTTCTTACTCTCGCACCATATCTCAAGATTTCTCAACTCTTCTCTTTCGTGCGACTCATCATTGTTGTTGATGAGGCATCTACTGTTGAGTCATCATGTTGAAGCTAGATCTGGTGATGCAGTTGTGGGTCAGTAGTGTGAACAAGAGTGGGCTCAGCACACAGCCTTGAGTGAACCAGTGACATGAGTCATTTGGAAGAGGATCAAATGGTTTACTCAGAGTGCTGATTCTGAGCATCTGTGATCACCTGGACTGCTGACAGGGCTTGCTGAATGGGAAGGTTTTCAGTCAGTAGTAGAAGATGTCACAAATTGAAGGAAGTGGCATTTCTGTAAAGAACATGCAGTATACCATAGTAAAACCACAGAAATGCTGGAAGAACTCAGCAGGTCTCGCAACAACCATAGGAAGTAAAGATATATTACCAACATTGCGGGCCTGACTCCTTCAAGGTGTGAGCAAAAGGCAGGCAAGCTGGCTGTATTAAAAAGCTGGTGAAAAGGGAAGAACAGGAGGGAGAGGATTACAGACCAACAGACAAAAGCTGTTAATGGGATAGGTGTTAATGGCAAGTTGCTCCAAAGCAAACATGAATATAGCTGTAAAACAAACTTTATTCACTTTGCAAAGTGAGCACTCCATTATGGCAAGAAGAATGAACAGCTACCTTACCACAATGGAGACTGCTCCATGACTTACAACATGATCATAATTTCTACTTTATTAATCTCCCAGCTGGAACATTCGAACTGACTGTTTCACATAAGCACACACAAACCTCAAAGATTTCTCGGGATTCGTTAGTTAGTCTCACACCACTTGAACCACCCGACAAAACAAGGAGCTCCTTCTCAGCTCCCAAGTGATAAATGAGAGAGAAACCCAGCCCTCCCTGCCCTTTCCCTTCCAGTCAGCATTTTAAACTCAATATGTATTATATTCTAAAATCTACTTTGTACCATCTTCAGTACCCACTTTCTTCAATCAATTTGAGAGCATTACAAACAAACATTTATTAAAATAAAATAGCAGAAATTAAGAATGCTGCATTTGAAAATAAGAAATCCCAAGAAGGTACAAATAGGATGCCCAACTCTCCCTGGCATTCGAGGTTTGATCATTTTTTAAGTTGCTTGACACAATGACTTTTTCATGCTGAAAAAATAGCGAGAGTCTTGCAGCTTGAGAGAAGAAAGCAGCAAATGATGAAATAATAGCTGAGCTAGAAAGTAGCTGAGGTGGCAAACGTCCACTATCCCTGTTCTTAAATAAAGAGGGGGCTGATTCTGCACAGAACACTTTGGGCATCGAGCACTTTTCATTTGAAAGGGGAAGATGTGCAGCATAATTGGATTCACACTGAGAAATGAATCTAATAAAATAAATATTTGACGTGTGATGGTATGTAATATCTTGAGAAAATGGAACCTCAGTGATTTGTTTTGGCAAGTTTGAGAAAAGAGGTTCTTTTTAACGTGTGACATTGTTTTTTTGCTTATTTCAAATAGAATGTAATATTTTCATGCATTCAACATTTTGATTCTCAGAAATATTCTTTTCAAGTGTTGGAAGTCTTGATTTTTCAGGACAGGCACTGGATGCGATATTTAAGATATGTTGCAGGGAATTCTACAAATTTGGTTATATCTTTTGGATTTGTATTCACCACTGTAGTTTAATATCTTATCAGCTTTTTAACAAGTCACAAAATACTGGCGGTGGTCAGCAGCTGCAGAACGAGAGTTGGTAGTTTTTAGATGTTGAAACTTACTACAAAACAAAAAGTTTAAGGTGAAAGGGATTTTTAAAAATCAACAGGTCTTGGGGGGGAAAATGAAAAAGGCAAAGCATAGTTTAAATGCCAGACAGAAGAGGCATTAAATGTACTGTTTTACTTAAAAAAAAAAGTTTATTGTCATGTGGACCAAGATACAGTGTAAACTTCAGAGGCTATTCAGGCAAGTTAACCTTATCCTTAAGAACAACGGGGATGAAGATAACACAAAATTCAGAGTTTGGAGTTACAAAGAAAAAGTTCAGTTAAAAACAGTGCAAGGGCAGCATAATTGTACTAAGGAGAAGTGGTTTTAATAGACTGACAGAGGGGAAGAAATTGTTCTTGATAGGAGGAGAGAAAAGAGTGTCACTAGGATGAAAAAGAGATACCATGAGAGAGATCAAAGAAATAAAATATCAGAAATGTTAAAAGTACACCGGAATTAGAATGGGAATCCTATTGCCTTTCACTTTGGGTATTAACAACAGCAACACTGGAATATCGGTGCATGCCGAGTTTAATTTGGAAATTCCAATCCTCCTGTCAGAGATTCATTGCAGCTGCAAGGTATGTTCTGTATGTAAACTTTCCTTTGGGGAAGACCTAAATTTTTAAAAAAAAACTGTAAAATACCATATCCTATTTAATAGGGGAATAAGTCAAAATTACTGCTTAACCAGCTTTCTAGACCAAATATTTAATCTCGTGCATGCGAATTATGATTTCTTCAGATAACTATTCAAAAAAAGCTCAACAGATTTTAAAGATTGTTTTTTTTAAAATAGTGTTTCGGCTATAATAATGTTGCATTCTCAATTTCGAGCTGTTGAACTGCAAATTTAAAGTTGCAGTTTTAATTCTGCTTTGCTGTTCTGTGAGAATGCTATCATAGCCTGCCATTGAACTGGCTGAGCAGCAATGAATGCAAGGCAAATGGCTCTGTCTGGAACCAATACCTGATTACCATCTCAAGCTGCTGGTCAGTACATCTTTATGGACGTCTTCCTTTCATGCCAGCAGAGAATGCCATTACAGTAATATCATTGTTATCTGGAATTTAAGCAAACGGCAATAAAGTTGCAGAAAATAAAAGGGTAAAAAATATGAAAGTTTAAAATTGGCACCTCCGAGCGGTCAGTTTTCCGATCACCCAACACGCAATCTCAAGCAACCAGAAAATTCACTTATCCAGCCTCTACCAATCCCCATACTTGCAGAGAATAAAATAATGTTTGGCAACGTGAATCAATGAAACTGGGATCTGTGGCAGGAAAACAAGTATGGAGTCTGTCTAACAGCGTCCATCGGTTGGGGGGGGGGGGTAATATATAACAAATGATGGATACTGCAGGACCTGCTGAATTTCTCCAGCACGTTTGTGCATCTGAATTCGAGTACCCGTTGCTAATAATGCCCATAGAAGGGAGTTACAGGACTGGATCATCCAACCCCGCGGTCTGCCGACTCTCTGAGTCTAATTACAACAACCATGTGTGCCACGTGGCTGTATCTCAATGATGGGATTCGGCAGGCTGCTTTCTGCAGAATTTGGTGGTGGGGGGGGGTGGGGCACTTCAAGACACTAGGTTTTGTGGATGCTGATCATGTTGGCAGTAGAGCCAAATATCCCATTGCTGATGCTCTTTCCCTCATAGATGATTTCTCATGTAAGTATCAGTTCAAAATTAATTTTGCTTCTGTCATGCTTTATGAATTGCCAGAAGCCAGGACTCTGCATCACAATTCTTTGGGCCAAACTGATCACCATGGAGTCCTTCAGCAGGGAAGAGGTAGTCCATGGCAGCCACATTGGTATGCTGGACGAATTCCATTTGCCTGCATTTGTTCCATACCCTTTCTATTTATCGTATCTGTTCAAATTACCTTTTTAATTTCCTATGCCTTTTTAATGCTTTTGAGTGGGATGGATGGGATCCTTTCAAGTGATGCAACCCTTCACTTGTGTATCCGTGGAAGTGACCTACTGTATCCTGTGCTCCCTTTGTCTCTACATCGGAGAGACTGGGTACAGACTTCATTGACAGGGATCTCCCAATGACCAACCATTTCAGTTCTGTGTCCCACTCCCGTGCTCACGTCTGTCCATGGACTTGTACACTATCCCACCAAAAGCCACCTGTAAATTGGAGGAACAACACTTGATTTTCATTAACATAGACTTCTGGTTTCTGCTGGTCTATTTCCTGTTCTCCTTCCCTTCCCTTTCCCCCAGTCTCTATCCCCTTCCCTCTCCATTCACAGAGCTATCCCTCCTCCCCCTGCTTGCTGGTGTGCCCTCCTTCCTTCATCCACCCATTTCCTCCTGCCTTTGGGACTGTGTCCCTCTCCCCCACCATTCTGTTCAGGCACCTGCCTACATTAAATTGTTATTTATGTACCTTTTATCTTTGCTACATAAAGTACACTGTTTGACCTGCTAAGTTCCTCCAGCATTGTGTTTTTACTGGATGGTAACTAGACCATATTCCTTCTGGGGTTTCACTTGGGTCGCTGCCCCTTTCCACGCTCACACTCTTCATGCATCCAAAATTCTCTTCAGAACCTGGATCATTGGGAGACCAGACTCTCTGCTAGTGCTAGGGCCAAGAGTTTGAGCTCCTTGATCCCTGGTGAGGGACCAGCTTTGCAGCTGAGTGGGTGCTCAGACCCTCCGCAGTTTAAAAATTGCTGAAAAATCTTGCTTGTCTTCCTGCCTTTTGAGCTGAAATGAAAGTTGGTACAGGCAGTACTCATGACAACCTATCCATTTAATTTGGATGCGGGAGGATCACAGGTCTCTTCTGAGCAATTTTTTTCTTTCCTGCTTTCAATAACTTATTTAAAATTAAATCACTCACAACAACCTCTTAGTTTTTGCTGTCTTAATGCAGCACGGAACAGGCCCTTGCATCCAATTTGTCTGTCAACCAAGCTGGTATTTTGGGCAAGTTAATTCCTATCCTTCTAAAGCAGTGGTTCTCAACCTTTTTCTTTCCACTCACATACCACTTTAAATAATCCCTATGCCATTGATGCTCTGTGATTAGTAAGGGATTGCTTAAGGTGGTGTGTGGGTGGGAAGAGAAAGTTGAGAATCACTGCTCTAGACCCAATTGTTACTGAAATATTTTGCTTGAGAAAAATTGTCTTTGGCTCATTTCCTTTGGAGTTGTGAAACCGTGCACATAATGAGTCATTAAGGTACGATTAAAACAGTGGTTTTCAAACTTTTTCTTTCCACCTATATTCCACCTTAAGCAATCCCTTACTAATCATAGAGCACCTATGGCATAGGGAATATTTAAAGTGGTACATGAGTGGAAAGAAAAAAGGTTGAGAACCACTGTTCTAAATCCTCTCATTGCATAAGATGTGCTGTTGTTCATCAAGAGCCCCGACGTTGTTATAGCCTCACTGCTCCGTAATCTATTTGCAATTCTGACCACGCAGCCCAGAATTTTTTGAGTTGATGTGAGTGATAAAGGGTGTTTGAGTTTTGATTGTGTTACTAACTAGATGTGTCATAAAGTGCCCTTGCCCTGCTCTTCAATGAATTTTATCTAAAGCTGAGACCAGTGTTCTGGAAGGACTTCTTTGATATTTTGACTTGATTGATATTTTCCATTATTCCACAGTACAAAATGATCAGTCATGTAGCTGTATGGTTGGAACCAGGTACAACTTCTAGAGCAGAGATTTGGGCAAAGCTCTCAATTTTTCTGCATGATGGAAAGAAAGCAGTTTCTTACTTGTGCAAGGTTGGTTAGTTCCATTGTACTTAACACACTGAAATTGAGCTGTGCCAGTGTTTGTGTACCTTGAAATTCCTTCCATCTCTATGTTTAACCCTAGAATTTAATCCATTAGATTTGTATGCCAAAGGATCACAGGTCTCTTACGAGCAATTTTTTTTCTTTCCTGCTATCGGCAGCTGATTTAAAATTAAGTTGCTCGCAACAGCCCCTTCGTCTTTGCTATTTATGTCTTAACACAGCACGGAACAGGCCCTTGGGCCCAATTCATCCATGACAACCAAGTCCTTTGAAAGATTTTGTGCATTGCAATGAACTACTGTAACTTTAAATGTGTCCTTCAATTTTTTCAGTGTTAAGGAGTTCAGCAATGTAATTAATCCGTGAGTAAAGTTGTTTTGAATTTCTTAGATATCTCTTATTGGCTGCCTTTTTGGTATCCTGTAAAAGGATTTTGATTCATTGCAAATGAGGCATGTTGTTAAGGCAGTAAGTGTGAATGAGGGCCAGCAATGCATTATAATTTTTCTTCCTTGTACTTTTGGATAGTTCTATGTGCCTTGAAACAGGAGAAAGGCATACATACAGACAACACCACAGTAATAGGCCCTTTTGGCCCATGAGCCCATGCTGACCAACTACATCCAAATGACCTACAACCCCCCGGTACATCTTGAACGTTGGGAAGAAAATGGAACGCCCGGAGGAAGCCCACGCAGGTACTGAGAGAACGTGCAAACTCCTTGCAGAGAGCACAGGTCGCTTGTTCTGTACCAGTGTTGCACTAACACGACACAAACCATTCCTTCACAATCCTCATCTAACAAATTCCGCATGAAGTCAGTTGTGCGGAAAATGGGAGAAAAGGGATGTCAGTGAAAAAAGCAGTTTAAACAAGGATCAATCACTTGCTCTGGGCCAACAAACTATAATGGATAAAATCCTGCTTGGTTGGAATTGTCTTGCCCTCATCCCTTCATCTTTGTTTAATTTGTTGACTGGCAACATAAATGTTCACATTTCTTTATTTTCAAAATCAAACCAACAATAGTGAGCCAAAACAACAGCCTCGTTCTACTCCAGGACATTAGTCCTCAAGTACACCTTTTCAGTACAAGACTGAATTGAATTTTTCATTGTGCTGAGATACAGTAAAACAATTTGTCTTGTGTGCTATCCAGCCAAGTCAGCTCATACAGGTAGTGCAGGTAATCATGAGAAGACAAAGCCACCGGCCACCATCATGTAATCCTTTTACAACTACATTTGAGAGTGTTGGCTGACTGCATCACAGAGTGGTAACGTTGCTGGTGAGAAATGGATCGGAGGTCAAACCACAGGACCATAGAGTGGCAGAGAGGATCACTGGAGTGTGTGTAGAATGCATTGTTCACACTGTTTTCTTCTGCTTGCTAATATAGTTTTCCAAATTCACATTCTTTTGAATTGGTTGATTTTGGAGGTGGGGTGGTAGTGGGGAACCAAACAGGGTTTTGCCTTTAACAATAGTGAAGGGAGAAACTCCCGCAGCATCCATTGGAGACAAAGATATATAACCAACGTTTTGGGCCTGAGAAGTTAATCAAGTTATGAACAAAATGTAGGGAGATGCCTATATAAAAACGTAGGGGAGGAGGGAAGAAGTTGCAGGGGGGTATCATGGACAAAAAGCCAAGAGACCATAGGTGGATATCAGGGTCGGAACTAGAACGAGTGTTAGAGGAGGGCGTTAAGGTAACCGGGTGGGGCTCAGTCCGACAGTCGGTCGGTGCTGGTGGTAGCCTACCTGCAGAGCAGATGTAAACCTCCTCCATCCCTCTGACGTAGTAGCTGAAAGCCCTGCTTTTATTGTGTGGAGTCACCAGCGTGTGTCAACCTGGATGCTAGTTGACACTTGATGCACACTAATGACACGGGCGGGGGCAGATCTGACCGCAAGCAATGGCTGCATGCGTATGGGGGCACAGCACCTCACAAGGAGGGACCATGTCCATGAATGCTCCCCCTTGGCACTGATCATGGTGGATACGGGTAGGAGGGCACGAGAGAAAAGCTGAGAATTAATCGGCGGAGGAGGGGGTGGCTCTGTGAATGCAGAGCTGAAGGAATGGCGACCGAGGGAGAGGGAAAGAGAAATGGGAGTGGAAGAGGGGTCCTAACATAAACCGTCTGGTTGAAGGATGCCCAGACGCAATATGAGACAGAGTTTTTCCAGCACTTTGTGTATTTACTACAATGACAGCATCTGCAGACCTTTCATTCTAATAAGGCTATTTGCCTTATTGCCATGAAATGCTATTTTCTTCATTGATTGTTCCACTGGCCTGTCATTTGCTAAAAATTGTAATGTGAATCTTGATATTTTATGTGATGTTTGCTGCCCAAGCAATTTTCCCTTGATGTGGAATATGTTGATGGTATTTTGTAATTCTGAATCTTTACATTTGACCACTTTGTGCAGCTATTTGGCAATTTCTTTTGTAGCGCTGCTCCATGTGCTGTGGAGTTAGTAGGGAGTGATATGAATATGAAGCTTTTTCCAGTGGTATTTGTCAGTCAGTAACAGTTGTGTCCTCGATAAAATGCGACTTTTATGTATTACAAGCTCCTGTTTCATTGAGTTTAATAGTACAGACTGCTGCCATTCGCAACTTTGGAGAGACTGGGTGGCTGCATCAAGTACGCCTGTGCCCAAAGTTAATACTTTGGAGGAAGGGGGGCGGGGGGGGAGGAGTCTAGTAAATATACTGTTTTTAAAGAAAAACAATAACTGTCTCTCAGTGAATTTCTGTTGCTGCTGGTTCGTGAGTTTATTACCATCTGACTACACATATTGCACTCACACAATACCTAGCATATAATAATTACACATATACATAAATATACAATTTAAAATAAATTTATGTAAATATTTTGAGATGATTTTCTTGGTTACAGGACACTGTTCATCAATCTCACAGCCTGTGGGAAGAAGCTATTCTCCAGCCTGGCAGTCCTGATTTTGATGTATCTCCTCCTTGTTAGTAGTGGATCAAAGATACTGTGTGCTGGACAGAAAGGATATTTCATAATTCTTTGAGCCCTATTTAAGCAACGCCCCTGGTCAATGTGGCCAATAGTGAAAAGGGAGACCCAGTGGCCATTTTGATGATCCTCTGTAATGGTTCTTTTGCATTACCTCTAGGATATAGGCAAAATTTGGGGAAAGGAGAAAAAAGTAGTAATTCTCCTGGTAAAGCAGCACAATTCTCCTGTGCTTAGCAGTTTTTTTGATTCTGTTGTCTTTAATTCACCACAATGGCTTCTTGAGAGCCATCTGCACGTAGAAATGAAATGTCAGAGCTGGATTAAAATATATGAACTTGTTTTATGGAGCTGAAACTGAATAGGGGTTGTCAATCTGTTGCCCTCTAATAAGGGGAAATGTTCTCAAACATATTATTCATCCTTTCTCAGCTTGGCTCAGTTGCTTGTACTGTTGCTTGAGAGGGATCACAAATGGACCTCAACAAGTCATTAGAATTTACTGAGGGTACACCGCTGTGCTTTTTCAAATCCATCATTGTGCCACCTTCCCATTTGCCTCTGGTGGATTCAAAAAGTGGAGTGATGGAACAAAGAACATGACAGCACAGTACTGGTTCTTCAGCCCGCAATGCTGTGCTGACCTATATAAACCTATATTGAGTGGTGTTAATAGAAATTATGGAAGTTGGCATGACGTTCTGAATATCATCTCCCCCCTCAAACTGGTTTCAGATAGAGATATTCCTGCCCCGTCGTTGGGATGGGGAGATGGTCATTGAAGTATCTGCAGCTTCGCAGTCAATCTCTTTCCTCTCCTTCAGCTTCCTCATGTTCCCAGTGGTCTCCAGCCTCTCCAACATATTCATGCAAAAGCTGCTGCACAAGTGAACTGACTCTCCCAAAGTAAACTCAGTAAAATGTGCTGATTAGAATGATGGTCAATTTCCTGCATTCCAGCGATAGGGTGATGCATAAGAGACCTGAAGTCAAAACCACGAGGCAAATAAATCCTGATGTATGGTACTGATTTTTTTTTTGTTCTTTTTTTTTAAATTGATTTTTTTCTATTTTTTTTTTCAATTTTGGGGATTATTATTTGTGGGAGGGGGTTGGTGGGTTTTATTGGGGTATAATTTGCAATTGATTTAAATATATGATTGTCATTTTCTATATTTGGATACTAATACATGAAAATTTATACATTTTAAAATTTAAAAAAAATTTAATGGATTCACTAATAGTTTTTTTGTGAGCAAAATCAGACATCTCAGGGTAGTCTGGTCAAAATGTGACTCAAGACCCACAGCAACATGGATGTCAGAAGACTAAGCAAAATACTTGGTGTCGGTGCATTTGAGGATGGTATTAAGTGTTGACTGATCAAGATACCCACATCTTATAAAGGAGCCAGTGCAAAATTCATGGACAACCCTCAGGAATGAAACATACAAATTCATATTCCAGAGTTCCTTGCATAAGTTCTTAAATTTAAATTACGTCTTTGCTGCCCAACTTGCACCCCATCAACCTGCACACCCCCTCCCCCTCCTGGTTCATTTTGAACGCTGGGAGGAAACCGGAGACCCTGGAGAAAACCCACGCAGGCATAGGGAGAGTGTACAAACTCCTTACAGACTGCGCTGGATTTGAACCCTGGTCCCGATCACTGGCGCTGTAAAGGTGTTGCGCTAACTGCCCTTGTTCAATTGTCTTGTTGGATTTTCCATGTCAGTAAATGAGTTATAACTTGATTGAGATTCTGGGTTTGTCTTGGCAAAAAGAAAACTTGCATAATATTAATACCAGTGTAGAGATTGAATTTTTGTATTTGATTCTAGCTCAAAAGTAAATGAATTTCCCAATCTAAGTGAAGAATGAAGCAATGGCAGAAGCCCTAAATGAAGGGTGAGTAGGATGGAAGAGATGAAGGGGCTTGAAATCAAATGGGCTAAAATCAATTATAGGTAAGCTTTCAGAAGCTATAATAACGTGTGATAAATTTCATAGACCACTAATAAAATGTGAAATTGTTAAAAGCAACTCATTTGTAGCAATTCTTAGATGATCCTTTTGAGAACGACCATACTAAAGAAAGGCTTCAAATTTGAATTTAAAAAAATCTTTAAATGTCTTTCTCCACTGTGTAAGGTAAAACATCATGAGATGGGAATGTGTAGGGAGTTACCCTGTACAGGGCAGTAACAAGAAGGGGAGGTGTCCTTGTACTCCTGTTAGGTAAAACATCATGAGATGGGAATGTACAGGGCTGTAACAAGATGTAAATGCATCCTTGTACTTACAAGATAAGAGAGACATTGATGGATTGAGAGGCAGGAAGCTAGCAGGGAACGGATAGCAACAGTTTTAGTCATTGGACAAGTAATGATATGATGATGTTCTAAGCATGTATCCAAGGGTATAAAAAATCACCATTTTGCTGATAACGGCAGAATGCATTCTCCGACTAACATGTTTAGTCGCAAGTGTTACAATCCGGTAATAAAGAACAAAGAACCCTGATTTCGACTCAGCCTGGTGTTTGTCTCACTCATTCATGAACAAAGCAGACCTAACAACTGTAAATTCCTTCAGCCTGAAAACCCACAAACGCAGCCTCGTGCGCGGCCCCAGTTTTAATTGTTTCACCAATGGGGAGCATGGACAGTAAAAACAAGAGACTGGGAGAACTCAGCAGGCATTCATTGAGGCAAAAGGTTTTTTTTTGGCTTTTTGGGTTGAGACCCTCCCACAGGACTAAGAAGAAATGGGAAGGGTGGCTAGAACCTGGTAGTCATGGGGGTAGATTAGAGTCTAAAAGGTGATAGGTGGAACCAGGTTTTTTTTGGGGGGGTAGGGGTGTGTTATACAAGAAACGAAGACTGCAGGTGTTATGGAGGGGGACCATATGTTCAACTTCCTGCAGTTTGGAATCTCATCCAAACTAGCAGAGCAGAAAGAGGATGATATATACTAAACATGGCAAGATCACATGCCATGGAGGAGTTGAAACAATTTTCAGTGCCATTCTGAATTATCCTTTGAGACCATGAATTCCCAATATTTTTCCTCTGACAGACTGGTCACCTCTTCCTGGGCTTGGAATAAAATGTTTGTTGTGGGATTCTTGTGTGTGGTATGCAAACTCCCAGTCTGCTTCAAGGAGCTGAATGAACGCAGAAGCTGATGTAGAGCCAAATGTGCAACTTGATCAGTTTCTTGTTAGTCTTGTGTTGGCTCCAGTCCAACATCAAGGATGTCACCCTCTGTTGAGCTGCAGGGTCATACAAGAAGATAATCTGGAGTCATACAGTGTGCAGAAGAAAATAGTCATTCAGTGCAGTATGATCTGGTCAACATTTGGGCATGGACTGAAAAGTGACAAATAGCATTCAGAACAACAAGTGCCAGGCAATGACGCCTCATCCAAATCATCGTCGTAATCTCAGATCAGAATGGGTGTTAACCAAAAACTCAATTGGAACAGTTACATTTAAGTAGTAGTTGTCAAATCTGTGTTTAATAATTGTTTTGAAAATGCCTTTTAATGGAATTGTTAAAATTGAGGTGTAAAGATTAAAGTGAATGTGGCTCTATGTTGATACAAGGGCAAGCACTGCAATTTATTTTGAGCTTGGATTGGAGTCATGAAACAGGCAGCCCATTAGATCAGCCATTCTCAACCTTTTTCTTTTGGCTATGGCCCCCTTAGGGCTTGATATTTAGATGGATATTGGCATTCTTTGTGGGTAGAATTTGGTGCTATAAAAGCTGCCAGTTTTATTATGGAAGGAAATAAGCACCGTAAGTGGTCTTGAGAAATTGTATAAATCTTTTTTGAACATTTTTTGTGAGGAACAAAGGTGATCTTTGAAGGAAACCAGAGAAACAGAGAGAAGAATTGACGAAATGAATTTTTTTTTGTTTTGGAATAAACTACCTTGATAAATGGGGATGGGAATATTAGACTTTTTAAACTGGCATAGAGAAAAGATTAACATGATATTGACCAGGCTACAGATCAATCTTAATTTCCAAGCAGCTGATCATTTTTGCAACTTTGACATTATTATTAATACCTGTCTTGGTAGGAGTGGATGTGGAGGTGCGTGTTTTGAGAAATCCACGAAAGGGGATGTTATGCAGCACGATGTATTTGTATGTGTCATATTTTTGGATGCAGAGATTTGGGCAACTGATGGTAAATTAATTTCTTTGGAGATGATGCATAGTGAATGATGTCAGATCATCCATCTGCTCGAAACCTGCACATTTTCCTAATCCAATTACTTTAATTAGGTGCAGTACATAATGAGACATTGTAAATAGTTTCTCATCCTGTTTCCCCACCCCCACCCCTCCCTTAAATTCCATAAGAACCTGTCGGCAGAAAGGCAGAAACAGCTAATAAGGCAACCATATAACCATTTACAGAGCGGAAACAGGCCATGTTGGCCTTTCGAGTCCGCACTGGTTCACTAGAACAACTCTACTAGCTCAAACCTCCCGCTCTCTGCCAATAACCCTCCAACCCCTCACCTCCACGTACACATCCAACCTTCTCTTAAATGACAGAATGGACACGTCTTCCCACCAATTTTCATTAATCATTGTATCCAAGTCTGACTCCTATTTCTCCCTCGACCAGGGTAATCCTGAGGGTTTTGGACCCTCAATTTGGAGTACAAAATATTCTTCACTAGGCTCTTAAAACCTCCCTTAAACCTTAAAGAAAGAACAAGTACATGCACTACAAATGATATTATATGTATGATAGATTAAATTAGAGGTTATAATATAAAATGTTGCACCTATTGCTCTCTAATAGGGATTCTTATGCAGCCTCCTATGCATGTTTTTAAATGTCTTCTTTCTGAGGCTTGTCATTCTCCTTTTCCATATCTCAATCATTAAGTGAAGCAGGCTGTTGTGAGGAAGATTGTTCCTTGGCACTGACATCTACAATTTTGATTCTAATCTGTTTTCTCAACATCATTGCTACAACAAAGGTGATTTGATAACACTTCAGTGTTATTGTTTTTGCTTCATTTTGAGCAGTGATTTGTCTTTTCTGCTCCATGTAGTGATTGGACATGAAACCAGAGGCATTTAAAGATTTTGTGAAACATAACAGCAAGAAAAGAAAAATCACTTGAAATGCAAATCAAACTTGACGAACGAGACACGTTTGTTTGCCTCTTGTGCTTCAGTTAATAAAATTGCGAACTTGGGTCTCATATGATGAAGTAAAAATCAATGAACCATAAAAAGGAACATTGTGTTCAATGGTATGACTGTTTAAAAAAGAGCTCAGGCAAAATTGGCTCGTTCCTTGGTCAGGATTGAACTATAGGCAATTAGAACATTAATTTCTGTGGTCTGTCTTGAGCAGTAAAGTCTCCTAATTTATGTGTCTAGGTTTTGCTCTGAGTTTCTAAAATGGCCTGTAATTCTCGTACCATTCACCTGGGAATTACAGCAGTTTATTAATCCCTGGGTTGATTTGGACCAGGTCAGAATTTGGGATGAAATGGTTAGCATTTATTTAGATTATCTTTGAAAATGGTTATCTAATGTGGGACTAATTCAGAAGACTTGTTGGGGTTGAAGGCAGTCTGAGTTCTGTGTATTGTATTAAGGCTGATTTTAAAGTGCTTCATTGAGTCAAATGTAATTTTTGTTAGCTGGATTTGAGTGCATTTTACCAACATTTTCAGGAACAAGTTTATTTTATTTCTCAATGAAAGCTGTAAATCAATGGCATTATCTTTTTTTAAATCTTAGCTTTCATCCCTTCAATTAGGCTTTTTAAACTTGCCACAGTCATATCCCTGTTATATGGAATTCAGGCAACCAACCGGCAGCCTCAAGCAATCAGTAATCTCAAGCAACTGGCAAAAAAATTGTCGAAAATAAATGGGTAAAAAAAAAATGCGGGTTTAAAATTGGCGCGCCTCACTGTTAGCTTGCTAATTACGCAACCTGAAGCAACCAGAAAATTCTCCTAAGCAGCATCCACCAGTCCGCATAGGTCCCAGATGCCAGGGGGTTTTACTGAACTTTGTCCAGGCCTAGGATACACAGCTCAGGGTAAATGGAGGATTTTATTTGGTTTATAGCAAGCTTTGAAGTGATGGAGTTTGTGAGCTTGGCAGCATTGTAATTTAGATTCCACCGTTAAGCATCAACGTTTGAGAAGCAATAACAGTACTTGCTCATTGCACTTATGTTTAATTAAAATCTCTCTTCCCTTTATTTGCATTGTTTGATAATAAATATGTTTCGTATGTTGTATGCAAAATAGTAAACCACTGTATTATTCATTAAACAGCGTGCCACATTTTATCACAAACTTAACTTCAGTTTTCAAAACATTGCAAACAATCTTCTCGAGGTTGAATTTGTGCAATTTGAGAATTAATATAAGCCCAATGCCAGTAATGCTCTAATCCTTCAAACACAAAGAAGTGAAGATGTGAAACACCCATCCTTGTCTTTGACAAGATGGGGTCTCCAGCATTGAGCCCCTCGTCTCCTATTGAAAACTGAGAGTCTGTAAATTTTTAACAATTCTGTGGAATTTCTTTGTGTATATTTTACCTGTATGCTTGATACTATATACCCCATATACTATATGTTTTGGACATTGATGGGCACTTGATTTTTTTTTAAAGTATTTTGAATGCTTTTCTATAAGCCAGAGGCAATCTATAAAAGCACATTGTTGATAAAGTGCTTTGTGAGTTTGTTAACAATTACTTTTTAATTCATTATATGGATCAGTGCTTTAGGAAAGAGATTATTTTAGAGTATTTACAACTAAGAGGTTGGTCGTTGATGGATTTAGCACTTAGTTTATTGCAGTTTCTCAGAAACAAAATAGAACAGTGAAGTCCTTTAGAGTGGAAAACATTCATTAGTGAACTCAAGTTTCATCTGGATTTAACATGATTAAAGGATCTTGAGGAAGAGGCTATGCTTAAGTACATACACTAACTGTGTATAAGTACAATATATGCCTATGAATTTAAATCTGGCAATTAAGGGAGAGTCCTTCCAATATGCCACGCTCTACTTGAGTGATTATTTACCAATTTTAATTCTAGAGGGAGGTGCATGAAATCTGTAATCCATAATACTAAAACAAGAAGTACCTATGTGTAGAGCTAATGTTATAATCATTTTACAAGCACCCCTGATCATTTCAAGGTTGACATTTCTCTGGTCCCCCTAGTGCAGTATGCCTAATTAAGAAATATTTCTACCACTTCCTTCTTGTCTCAAAACCGTAATGTGCATGAACACATTTAAGTTGATGCTGTCAAAAGTAAAAACATGATTTATTTCCCCATTATTCCACAGAGTATTTGATCATCGTTCTTTATACTTGTAACCTTCAAATTATTTCTTCATATTTATTCCACATACTTATTAAAAGCCATTTAGTCAACCCAAATGCACATTATTTGTATAAGTTCGTGATGATGAATTTGTCTTCTGTTCAAAAAAAAGCGGATAAATTGTATCGTTATTAGGCAAGGTGTCACTCTTCAATTCGGTTACAAATTCTGAAGCTTTAATTTCAGGTTTTGAGGCAGACAGAACTCTGCTCCACTCCGTATTGGGGATAAAAGTAAAAGCACAATGCTGGAGAAACTCAGCTGGTCAAATAGTGTACTTTATATAGCAAAGATAAAGGTGCATAACCAACATTTCAGGCTTGTGCCCTTCATCAAGGAATGGAAAAATGACGACATTGTGTTTTTACTTGAACCATGGTGCCTGCAGAGTTTTGTGTCTTACTTCCATATTGTGTGCATCTTTTTGAGGAACAGAGGAAGCTAAAGCTGGATTTGATTGATAAAATTGAGAATCCATTTTCCATTGATAGAGAAGCTAATAATGTGGGGCACAGATTTAAGATGATAGATGAAAGGTTTTGGAAAACTGAAATACAGAAAACAATCACCTGTTTAAGAGGAGAGGTTTGGAAATTGTTCCAGAAGGAATAGTAGAGAGAAAAAAATTGCTTACAAAACCATGAGAATTTGATTTGGCAGCCTGTGAAAAGTGGGGATTAGTGCCCAGAGATTTTTCTGGTACTGAGCCTGGACACACTGGGCTGAGTGCCTCTCTTGAGCTGTTTCTTAAAAAAAAAATACTCTGTGTTGTGAGCTGTCTGACTATTTGATTGTTACCTCACAGCAGATCCAAAGAAGAGCTGGATCTGAAAACAATAGCTCGAGCTTTGGGGAAACTGAATTGGACAAGCAATTAGAACGGTCTTTCACTGCGGTCTAAGGTTGCACCTGCAGAGAGACTAAGAAGCAGACAATGTGCTAACTCCAGTTTGTTTCATTTGATCAGTTGTTCATGCATTGTTATAGTTGAAAACATGATGAAAGGTTTATTTTTTTTTAAAAATCTGAAGCTCCCCAGAGCGCTGTTGGCAAGAAATGCCAGAATTTGGTGTCCAGAATCCAGAAAATCACAGAGGGAGTGGGAGATTGAGAGGGTAGCATATGTAAAGTGGCAGCTTGAGTCTGCAGTGGGGAGTGGTTCAAAAAAGGTCAAGAGTAGGTTGAAGGTGTGTTGAGAAATCTAAACCTGAAGTCAGTGAGGGCATCTAGGGGAAAGAGCTAACTAACAATGCTGAGGAGTTTTGGGGTCGATCATTCAAGTTGGGCTATTGGAGAGGCCATGAGATCCTTGCAGCCCCCGAATCTGAGGTGAGGAGAAGGTGGGATGGGTGATGGTAGGGCAGAAGAATGGTAGATCATGGTGATATTTAAAAACCTACTCACCAGAAGGTTGACAGCTTGGATCAGCCTGCAGTGAGTCAAGTGAATGAGTCCAGACCATGACTTCTTGTGAAGGTCTCCTTCAGTGTGGGAAATACTTATGAATGTGGTGTCTAATTTACGCCACTGGTGGAGTTTAAGCACCTGCACAGGCCAACTTGGAATAATGAAATGTCTAAGCATTAGAACAATTCAGCATCTCTTTCCTGCATTAGGATCATAATTATAAAGCATGGAAACAAGTTCTTTTGCCCACAATGTCTGCCCAAACTTCAAGCGCTCATCTACACAAATTCCTTCACAAACACTCACACTCATTCTCTCTCTCTCCACAACTGATTCTGTGGCTTCTTCACTTCCAGCAAGGACAATTTAAAAAAAAAACTAATTCATCTGTCTTTTGGGACAGTGGAGGAAATCTGAGCTCTAGAGAGGTATGGGGTTGTGGGGGACCCATGAGATAACAGGGACAATACACAAACTCCATGCGGATGGCACCCTTTGGTTTCTGGTTTTCTACACATTTGTTCACACTCAGGCAAAAACTTATTAACTTCAGAGTTTCAAACGGAAGAAACTGAGGCCTCGTCTTGAGGTTTTTAAAGAATCCTACTGAAAAGCAATGAATAAAAGAAATAGCTAATCAAGTAGCCTGCACTAATAAGGATACAACTAGCAGTACTTTAATGATGTTTCTGCTTCACAGTATTGGACACTGCACACCAGCAGGATACATGCACTAATGCACATTCTGTGTCATTTTGGCACAGTATGTTGCATTTAGTGATGTTCTTACCTCTGCATTCATAATCTCGTGTATTCAAGCTCGACTCCAACATTTTCAGTTGAAGACGAGTACTACAATTTTCAGGCCTCAAGTGAAAATGAGATCATTTCAGAGACCTTTTCAGATGGGGGTACAGTGACAACTCTTGTAGGTTGGTTAATCATCCCAGCAGCTAGTCATTTGCAGGCATTACTGTCAAAACAGTTTGCATGTAATTTTACCAGCCTTCTCGTGATTTGCTGTCATTTTCTATTGACACCCCTACCAACAGTCAGGAACCATTTCTTCATTGTTACTAGGCATTTTTTGTACTTCCCTTCCCACTGTGGAAATCCTAAACTGTTAAACTTTCTCGATAGCCATTTTTGGATCCTTGCTTTGTGCAGACTAAATGTGCTCATGTGACTAACTAACCAAGGCGTTCCTCTTTTGAGGAGAGGAACCTTGGGTCTATTTTCCTCTCGTTCCTATCTCATCAGGGCTTGTCAGAGCATAATGGTTGCCGACTGACCAAAGATGTTTAAGTGGGCTCTTATACAGAAAGGTTAACTGTTTGTCATTACAGCCTTGGGGAAATGGGGTATTAATGCAAGAGATGAGGTCGACACATGAAATTCCATTTTTTAAATCACTGGTGTACAATGTTTTTACAAAGTATTATTGAATGCTATATCATTCTGCTGAGGCTTACTCTTTCACCTTGAGACATCCAATTCTTATTTATCACATGGTAGTTTAAGTTTAAGCTCCCCTTCAATTAATGTGTTTTGTTTTGCATCAACCATTTCATGCAGTACAGAATTCAACTCTCAAAGTTCAAATTTATTGTCAGAGTACGTACATGACATCACTTATAGCCCTGAGATTCTTTTTCCTGTGAGCCAGGCAGAATTTCTACTTATGGGTAACTGTAAACTGTACTCAAGAAAAAAAGATATGTAGATAGAAAAAGAGAAATGCTCTCCCAGCATCTTTTGGGAGGGCTTGGGGAGGTAAAATTAGAAACAACAACTGATGTGAGAACTTGAGAACCCTTCTGGACCTTTCTCCTTTTCCCTGACACTATCTCTTTCTGTAGTTCCATCACTTAATTGTGTTTCCACTGTTCCTTCAGTTGCATTCCTCTTCTGATCCAAAATGATCTGTGCTGAGCAGGTGTGTCTTTTTTTTGTCTCTCCGTACATCACCTTCATGAACCAGGAATGTTGAATGTATAAAGCAAATAAGGCTACTGAGCATGTCGGTAAATGGGATTGGTATGGAGAAGTGCCTGATGGGAGGCATGGACGTGGTGGTCTGACAGACTGTTCTGTGCTGTGTGACGATAAATGTTAGTTTACAAGCACTTAAGTACTTTTTAAAGAAAGGAGCAGTTAATGTTTTTAATTTTTTTTTAAAAAACATGCACAATTACATTGTAAATCAATTGACAGAAATCAAATAAGAAAATTAGTTTGCATTTTCTCTTCTCTGCTCAGCCATTACCTATCATTGAAATCAATGGCTCCCTGGAGAAGGTGATGATATGAGTTTATTGTCATATACATAAACTTATACAAAGTACATATATTAATCTAATTAAATTTACAGTAATCCTAGTAAAGTTCTTTTGTGTTGTCAGAGTAATCTATGATTCGTGTACCAAGGGGAAGTTCATGAAACTAGAGGTGCTGGTTTTCAGGCTTCTGTACCCTCCGCCCAAAGATTACAGTGAGAAGAGGCTGTAACCAGAGTGATGAAGAACATGTATGATGTTGGCTATCTTCTTGAGGGCATTAGGTGTCCACAATGGATGGGAATACAGAGCATCTGAACACAAAATCAGCTGGACTGTGGGGGCATGTGAAGGTTCTTGATTGTTTTCTCTTTCAAAGTGAGCACAGAAGGAAGAAACGCTGCCTTCTTCCAGCTTGGTCTGGGAGTTTCTCTTGGCATTGGTGATGGCCTTCTGTAGGTTGTCCTTGGACTTTTTGTATGCTTCTGAATCTTCAGCCCTAAATGCCACAGATCTGGTCTTCAAAAGGTTGTCGATCCCTTCATCTAATTATTATTGGGTGAAGGGTGGAAATCCTCTTTTTTTTAAAGAAAGATCAGGTCTTGCATTAGTGCAAAATTTTTTCTAATTGCATAAAGAACCCTGGGTAATGCAAGTTCAATCTTTAAACCTGATGGTGTCTCTACATTAAACAAAGTACAGTAAAATCCCCATTATACTGCACCTGTGTTGATGGCAGGTGTCAGATATGCAAATTTTCTGGTTGACTGAGACTCATTCTTCCAAAGCCTAATTAATACACCTGCATTAAGAATGCACCATTTAAAAGACAATGTAAAATAATTTTGAAAAAATAAGTATTGTAGATTTTAATTATGCATTAATTAATGCGGCATTCTACTTCGGGCCAGCTCGTTGGATCATAAGTATGAATTATTTGTAAATCAGACATTTTTAGCCCAGGGACTGCCTGACACTTTGGGAGAGTTGCCACAGCGGCGAGCGGAATCGGCCAGCCTTTCATTCTGGGTGCTGCCATTCTATTCAAACACAACTTTATTGAAACTTTGTTCAAACAACTGCTGAGGGCAGGGCACGACTGGGTGCTCCGCTGGCTGAATGTTTGCTCCATTCTTCACGACGGGGTTGTGCGTTGCTTCAGAGAACCTTTAATTTTACAATTATAAACTTTTATTTAAAACTTTATTTACTTTTAAATGTATTTATTTATTTCTTTGTTTTTTTGCCGGTTTTTTGAGTTTCTGATTGTGTGCCGCGTAATAGGGATTTTACAGTAGTAACATGGAGGTGCAGATATTTTGTGGTGAATCTTTGGAAAAAGGAGCAATCTTCCCACTTTTAATTTGCATAAGCAGTGAAATGCTTTGGGTAATCGGGAGATGGCAGCTGCTCAAATGAACATAAAATTAGTTGTTGGCTAAATGCAAACATTTGTTGATTTAGCCAACAAGGGAATAATTTCTGCTTGTAATCAAAAATCAACTTCTTGAAAACCAAAGGTTGAACAGAAATCACAAGAATAAACCTTCAAGTGGGAACAAGATGCTTGAAAGATAATTCGGCAGTTAATGTTTTGTGAAGAGATTAAATAAATTACTCCTATATTGTGTGATGAAGATTATATATCGAACATGGAAACAAATTAATAATTTTTTTTATTATAAAAGCAGATATTTTCATAAGTTCTATTCACTAGACAATTTTTTTTATTAGGTTTGCTTCCTGAAATTAAATTGGGGATTATAATAGACAACTTCAAGCTGAACACAAAGATAATTTCAGATTTGTTGCATCACGTAGGAAGTTGGAGAAACATATTAACTTTGATTAAATTTAACATGTTTAATTGCATAATGATGCCGACACATTACATTAGTTCAACTGACCTAAAATGTTTTGCCGCCAATTTTTGTTTGTACTCAGCATTTGTTGCCTCTCGTGTCAGTGTCCCAACAATAGTCGGCCAGCTTTGATGGATTCCAGTTGCCCTGATACCGCTTTTCCATAGTTGCAATGTCCTGGTGAAACCTTTTTACCATGTTTGTCACTGACGGCACCAAGATCAGCAGAGAGGAAGTCCGTGTTAATGCAGAAAATGAATATCAGTGACATGTTGGACTTCATGGTTTTGTATGGTTAAAATATGACAGGAAATCACAAAAATAAGTTGTATCTAAAAAAAAAGGTACAAGATAGAAATATTTTGAGGTGATTTTTTTTGTGATAAACAGCCAAAAATTTCTAAAATGCACCCAAAAATGTTCAGGAAGAAAAATCTTCATTGTCCAGTGTTTTCAGTAAAATTAACCATGTCACTATTAGCTGCATATAAACTTGTGTTTTGTTTTCTTTAAGCTTTCAGCTTTGGTTTTAATACTTATTTTTAGTGACAAGTTCAATGCAAATATGTGGCCTGCTTAAAATTGTGCAAAAAGCTGTTTGTTCAGTCTGGGCCCTCTAACCAGATGACACAAACGTTAACTTCTCTGGTTTCTGATAGGTCCCACCCCTATCTCTCTCTCCCTCTTTCCCTATCCCTCTGTTTCCTTTCCTTCAGTTCCCCACTCCCATCCCTGTCCATTCAGAGAGCAATCTCCTCCCCCATCACTTCCCAGCTTTTTTCTCTTCTGCCCTCTTGCCCAAATCCACCTGTTACTGTGCTCCTACCCCTGCCCCTCCCCCCATCATTTTATTCAGGAGCCTGTCTGTATTTTGCTCATACCTTGATGAAGGGTTTAGGCCTGAAACGTCGGTTACCCATCTTTGCTTCATGGAGAATGCTGCGTGATCTGAGTTTCTCCAGCACGTTTGTGTATTGAGCGATCTCTGAATGTGCAAATTTGGTCCACCTCTTGTAAATTGGAGTAAACTGTCATTTAGCCCTTAATGTGACAATGTCCCAATTTAGCAAGTCAATTTTTGGTGACCCTCAATTTGGCAAAATGCAGCAAGCATTTCGCTCATTAGAATTATGTAGCACGATTAGCGTAGCAGTTAATGCGATGCTTTTACAGTGCCAGCGATCTGGGTTTGAATGCGACATTGTCTGTAGTGAGTTTTTATGTTCTCCCTGTAACCGTGTGGCTTTCCTCCAGATGCTCTGTTTTCATCCCACCCTTAAATGTTCGGGGTTGTAGGTTCATTGGGGTATTTGGGGAGCGCGGGTTTGTGGGCTGGAAGGGCCTGTGACTAATCACAGAGCACCAGATGGCATAGGGATTACTTAAAGTGATAGGTGAGTGGAAAGAATCACTGGGCTAAATAGATTAAAGGGAGCATTCTTGTAAATTATTTAATGTGCATGACTGCAATCTTAGCAAATTGAAAGTACAGCTTTGGATGCCTCTCTCTTAAAGAACCAGTCACCTGCTGAAGTCAATTGGCACTTTACGTGCACAGTGAGTACAAGTACAGCTTAAACCAGTGGTTTTCAAACTGCCCCCCTAAACTCACATTCCACCTTAAGCAATTCCTATGCCATAAGTGCTCTGTGGCATGTAAGGGATTGCTCAAGGTGGTATGTGAGTGGAAAGAAAAAGGTTGAAAACCACTGTTTTAATCGTACCTAATTGACTCGTTATGTGCACTGTTTCATAACTCCAAAGGAAATGAACCAATGACAATTTTTCTCAAGCAAAATATTTTAGTAGCGATTGGATCTAGAGCAGTGGTTCTCAACCTTCCCTTCCCACTCACATACCACCTTAAGCAATCCCTTACTAATCACAGAAGTTATGGCATAAAGATTGCTTAAGGTGGAATGTGAGTTTTGGGGGGCAGTTTGAAAACCACTGGCTTAAGCGAATGGACTCTTACCAAGATGCAGAAAAGCAGAACAAAAGAAGACATTGTGGGTGTTGGTGAGGTGTTTGATTTCAGTGCATCCATGAATCTATTGTCGAACTATCTACGTCTGAATGCATTGGAAAGCACTTTGGCATTTGAGTACTCTTTACAGTAAAGATGTTAACATCAACTTGTCTAGTTTCTTTTGACAATCTCACCCTCCTCTCATCTTCATACCCCCTTCTGTCTCTCTTTTTTCCCTGTCTCCTTTCACAGAGGCAAAATCACTTCTCACCTTTCCTTTTATCATACCCAATTAACACCTTTTGGCTGTTATCTCTGGACTCTGCTGCCACCCATTCTTCTCTCTTCATCTCTCGTCTTTAATTAAGATGTCTGCCAATTTTTTTTTTCTTATACCTTGAAGAAGGGCTCAGGCCCAAAATGTCGGTAATATATCTTTACCTCCTTGTGGACGGTGCGAGTCTGGTTGAGTTCCTCCAGCATTTCATTGCATTTGTACTACCATTGCAGCATCTGCAGGCTTTCGTATTTCTCTCAGAGCTAATTATAGGCTGGTTTTTCTCAGAATAGGGAAGATCTAGTGTGGAATGGGGCGGGGCAGAGGGCAGATTTGGTCAAGAATCTGAAACAATTTTTTTGCGACAGTTAAGGCTAGCATAATAAATCTTTTTAGTGCTTCATCCAAATTGAGGCCTAGTTCTTCTTAAATGTATAATGTCAACCTTAAAATCAGAAGACAGCAATGGAACATAGAAATGAATAAATGTATTCCATTAGAAAAAAATAACATAATTTAAAAAATAACGTCACAGTATTCGAACAAATTTGGGAACCGTACATGGAACACAACAGAGAGAGCCTACCACGGACCTCCACCCCCTAAAATGACAGAATGAGAAGAAGACTAAATGAACTGACCCAGTGTGTACAAGTAGATGACACAATTTTCTTGTTTATTTTCATTGTGTAATGACGTTGTTTAATGGGTTATATGTTGAACGTTTAGTGGGTAGGGAGGGGGGTGGGAAGGAGGAGGGAAAGGGGAGAAAATGACCGTGGATATACAAGAGGGAAATGTTTGTGTGTATTTTGGTTAATATGATTCATAGTGTGAAAAATTAAAAAAAAAATCTGAAACAATAGCTCAGTCTCTTGACAAAGATGCTGCCTGATCTGCTGAGTATTTTCAACATTTTCAGATTTGGTTAGTTTAGCAAGATTGCAGACCAGACTGGTCAGATTCAGAATTGGCACTGACCTTGTTTATTCCTCAAAGCAGTAGCAAGTCTAATGGCACTGCAGCTATTTGTCAGTAAATGGCACATCCCAGGCAAGCAGCAGATCTGTGGTTGTTTAAATATCCAAATGTTACTGTAAGTTGCATTGAGCTGCTCTGCAGTGACTAACCCAAACTCGGACTTATCACCTGTGAACTTACTATGTTCACCCAGTAACCTTGTTATACAGCACAGACTTGTCATTACAACCTCAGGTGGCTTTTTAATGACATGATGTTTATTAATTGTAAGATTAATTACATTTAGGGCACAAAAGGAGGCTATTCTGACTAAACAACAGCTCTTGCAATGAACATTAATTATTTCTGATGTGAAATTTCATCTTTTCAAGTGTTGAACTACGAAAGGAATTAAAAATACCACACTTTTTAAAAAAAAAAAACTTTTTATTTTTAAAATACTTTTATTGATATTTTCCAATATGTTTTCGACCTATCTTAGAAAAATTTTGGAAGTTTTTAAACATTATCGGCGAATTTAAATTTAAAATTGGAACATAGCCCTTGTATTTCTCTTGTTGGAACATTTTGAGATGACGATGTGTTACTAACTTCAATTCAATGGCGCATTTTATCTTTTACTTCATTGATGGTCAAACATGTAATTTTGATTAAATGGAAAGATAATTTTCCACTTATACATGCACAATGGCTAAGCCAGTGGTTCTCAATCTTTTTCTTCCCACTCACATATCACTTTAAGAATCCCCATGCCATCAATGCTCTGTGATTAGAAAGGAACTGTTTAAGGTGGTATGTGAGTGGGAAGGGAAGGTTGAGAAACACTGCTCTGGACCCAATTGTTACTGAAATATTTTGCTTGAGAAAAATTGTCATTGGCCCCATTTCCTTTGGAGATGTGAAACCGTGCACATAACGAGTCAAAGAGGTACAATTAAAACTGGTTTTCAAACCTTTCTCTTTCCACTCACATACAACCTTAAGCAATCCCTTACTAATACAGAGTATCTATGGCATAGAGATTACTTAAAGTGGTATGTGAGTGGAAAGAAAAGGTTTATATCTAGTTTAAACTTGGAAAAAAATTAGATATGCAGCTAATAACATATTAAATTTCAAAGGATATGGGGTTTGTTCTTGGACGACTACCATAATCTTAAGATTCAGTGTTAAACTGGAATCTTGGCATTGTGTTGTTGCTCTTTAAGACTGTGCCACCTGGATTATTAATGTCAATCTTCAACCTTGCTTAGGGGAAAAGGTTTTGAAATTTATTTCTTCTTTTGTTTCTTTTTTGTTATGTATTATTTTAGTGTCTACAGTGACTTTGGAACTTGTATCTATGATCCATATTGTAACTCTTTTTCCAATCTTGTAGAACACTTAATAATTGTATTGTTCAATTTTTTTATTTTAAAATATCAATAAAAATAATTTTTCTTGGCTTTCATGATCCAATCTTTGGTTCCTCTTCCTTTCTCTCTGCCGAAATTTGATTTGACATTAAATTAATTGCTTTAACTCCTCTCCCTTCTTATTCCTTCCTGTGTTTATTTCCCAAGTCTGATTTCAGGAAATATCCTGACTTGTGTCCCAGTTTCCCTTGCCCTGCTGTTTGAGCAGCTGGCATTCATTGGGTAAATTATTTGGTCTATAGCTGCAAGTCCAATGAATGGCAGATGCTGTTGGAAGCCCCACTGCAGCAAATCATGACTCTTAGATGCTTTCAAACAGGAATCTAGAAGAATGTAATTACAGGTGAACGAACAATATTTTATTTAAGATTTTTAAAAATCTTTTTATCATTCTGTGTTTTATTGAACCTTAATTGCCACTTGAGGTCAGATCACTAAATTTAAAATTTGCTGGACGTTATTCTTCAAATTTGCATTGTCATGGGTAAAGGGGGTCAGTGAACTGATAGATATGGAACACTCTCAGTCTTGCTGAACTTCGATTCTTTTGAGGAAGGTTAGTTGAAATAAAAAATAGCTGAGTGGATTTGAATGCAACTGAGATGGAGATTTTAAAAAGTTACTTGCTGTCCAGTTGGTAAGGTCCTGTGTAAAATGAGTTTGGAAATTACCAACTTCTGTAGTTTATTGGTGCAATTACTAGGCTTGTATTCTCTGGAATTTAGAAGATTGAGGGGGGATCTTATAGAAACATAAAATTCTTAAGGGTTTAGACAGACTAGATGCAGGAAGGTTGTTTCCAATGCTGGGAAAACCAGAACCAGCGGCCATAGTTTAAGGGTAAGGGGGAATTTTTTTTTAGGACTAAGATAAGGAAAAATTTCTTCTCTCAGAGAGTGGTAAATGTGTCGAACTCTTTGCCACAGGAAGTAGTTGAGGCCGGTTCCCTGTCAATATTTAAGTGTAGGTTAGATTTGTCCCTTGTGGCCAAGGGGATTAGGGGGTATGGGGAGAAGGCGGGAACTGGGTACTGATCAGCCATGATCATAATGAATGGCAGTGTAGGCTTGAAGGGCCAAATGGCCTCCTCCTCCACCTATTTTCTATGTTTACTCTGCACAGTCTGGCAATAATTTTGCTGAAATCTACGCAGACACGGGGAGAATGCACCAACTCATTGCAGACATCACCGCACCGGATTAGGCTCACCGAGCTGCCCCTCTTTGTTTATTTGTACTTTAATGCAAGGATGAAGCAAGGAAATATTCTTGCAGTACCAACTAAATGTGTGTTACACTATCAACAACATGGAGGATTTTATTTGATTAGTAAGCTGCATTGTGTCTTAGTGTTCAAAGTATACAGAAAATTGAGAACATTTAGAAAGATTGGATACGATTAATATAATGTGATTGTGTACCATTGAATTAAATAAAGGATGCATGAATGTTGGACTACATTATTAAAATCTTATTTTCACACTTTGCTACCCTGCCTGACTACCATAGCTTCCCAGTTTGGCCCCTTTGTGTGTTTCTGCAGCTGTCTTAGCCCCTGTCATTAACATGCACATTCCACAACACCAGTGTGTAAATTATTCTGAATATCCAGATGTTACTGGTGAATTCTGTATTGTTGGGTTGATTACAACCCAGTGGCTGAAACATTGTTACTGAAATGGGAAAATTCCCTCTCTCACCATTACACCCAGTTATTTTCTCCCATTGTTTCCCTTTTCTGTTCCCTTCCCTTCTCTGCACCTCATTCCATCTTGACATCATTTCCCTCTCAGGTTCATTTGCTGGCTCCCGCCCAATGTACCCTAGGACTCAACATTTCTTTAGGTTGCTCATCTTTCTTCTACCCTGTGGTCCTGATACAAAATCTCGACCTGAAATGTCAGATGCTCCCTGAGTGCTGAGCTTTTTTTTTTGATTGATTGTCAGATTGACTAACTTTCTGTGCAACCCCATCTCTAACCAACCTCCTTCATGCTCACCACCCAGGTCCAGTTATGCTGCCTGAAGCTGTTGGGCACCCAAACCCCTTTAATTTTGTCCCAATTTCAAATTTTTCCATAGCACCTTCCTCTAAATCCACAGTTAAAGAAAGGTCCACGTTCACACAAAGTATGCAAGGCCATCTCTCTCTTGATACCCTGGACTTCATTACCAATTTGCTCTTATGCAAGACTGGGATGCAATTTTGAGATCTGATATTTTAGTGGGACTTTTTCAGGCATTTTAACTACTAGCTGTTAATGATTTAAGAAAGGAGCTGTCTCTTTTAAAGGACAGCAATTGGTACCAGCTGCTTTTAAGCTGTTATTTTATTGAATGAAATGATATAGAGTCGTCTTATTTTTTTCCTACTAAGCATCATCATCTTCCTTTGCTGTGTTGACTTTTATACTTGGTTGGGGTGCATTAACTCGTATAAAGGTGGTCATGTAGGTTAACTTGTCATTCTATGTATGTTTGCTTCGATGCTGAAGTCTTCCAAATACAAATGCATTGTGAACTGTTTCCACAGACACAGAAAGTGATTGGAAGGGGCCTTTCTACTTCATTCAAGGAGCAGATCCACAGTTTGGCCTAATGAAAGCTTGGAAGGTTGGAGACTGTGACAATGGAGGTGATGAATGGCAGGAAGAGATCCAGCTAACAAAGCAAGCAGTAAAGGCCATCAACGAGTTGACACTAAAACCCAAGTTTTTTTTACTCTGTGGAGATCTGATTCACGCAATGCCAGGTAATTGCTATTAACCAAACAGAGTGTTAACACTACATGTGCTTTTTCTAAAACACATAAAAGCAGAGGATAATGGAAGCGCCGAATAGGCCAGGCAGCTTTTGAGGGAAGAGATTGACTAGAATGGAATGGCTGACTATGTGAAATGTGCTGGGTCATTAGGGTTGTGATGTGCCCAACTGGAGAGAATGCTGTTTTTGGAGCTTCTGAGCTCTAAAGACCGAGAGATGCAAGTACCATATAGGTCTAAAGTGACAGACAATCAGTACCTCCGAGTCAGTCTTTTGTATTGAACAAATCTCTTCTTCAGAGTAGTGATCGCTTCACTTCCATAATATAGAAGCGAACATGTTAGGAATATCAACCTCAAGGCGATAGATTGCGCTTCCTGTGTTACGAATGACTTGCTGAAATCTGTCTTTGGGCAAATTTTCTCATACCATTTTAAAGGATTTTTTAAGCTTGCAATAATAACAGAATATTAATGACTGGATCCATCTTATAATCCATTAGTGTAACTATGGGTTGTGTTTGGGTGGTTATTCAATGAAATGAAAGAATTAAGGCAAGTGTATGCAGAGTGATATTTTGCATTTCAAATTTATTGTCATACATGACATCACATACAACCCTGAGATTCTCTTTTCCTGCAGGCACAGCAGAATTACCACTAATAGCGCAAAAAAAAACTGTACACAGTGTAAACATGTAAACAAACAATGAACTGTAAACAGTTACAGGGATAACAAAAAGAAAATCAATAAAGTACACAAGTAAGAGTTCTTCAATGAGTCTCTGATTGAGTTTATTGTTGAGGAATCTGATCTTGGAGGAGGGGTAGGAGCTGTTCCTGAACCTTGTGGAGCGAATCTTGTGGCACTTGTACCTCTTTCCTGATGGCAGCAGCGAGAACAGAGTGTGTGGTGGGTCTTTGATGATCGCTGCTGCTCTACGACGGCATCGTTCCCTGTAGATATGCTCAATAGTGGGGAGGGTTGACAGAGTTACACAGTCATGTGTAGAGCATGGGGGCTAAGAACACAGCCCTGTGGTGCCTTGGTACCGATGGAGATTGAGGAGGAGATGCTCTTACCAATCATTGACTGTGGTCTGGAGGTGAGGAAATCCAGGATCCAATTACAAAGTGGAGTGTTAACTCCCAGGTCTTGGAGTTTGCTGATCAGTTTTGAGGGAATGATGGTGTTAAATGCTGAACTGTAGTCGATAAAGACCATTCTGAAGTATTATATATGTATGGTATTGGTACTGTAGAAAACAGACATTTCTGAATTAAGGAGAAATCTGTTCATGGTCACTATGGAATGGATCTCCTGTGTAACCCAGGGAGTGCCTATACAAGTGAATTTCTAGTTCTCCTGGAAGGAGTGTTGGTAGAAAAGGGAGAATGAGCCATTTAGACGCTGAAGGATGTCTATGTGGAGGGTTTGCAGTATGGAAGCTGATTCTCTCTGCCAACTGTAAAAATGTTAGAACAACCTTGACCTTCAGTGCAGATAAGGCACAAAATATCAGCAATTTACAGTCTCTGCGAGGCTCATTCCATGAATGGCTTGGGAAAGAAATCCAAACAATTAAAATTGCTGGATATATCACATTTGAGAATAGAGGATGGTCCAAAACTGTGCCTGGAATATAAAGTATTTGATCCCTGGTGCTGACCTAAAATAATTAGAGTCCGCTTTCCACATCACTGAATTGTAGACCATGAAGAACTTGGCAGTAACATCCAGCTGTTCCACTGATAGACTTCCTATCCTTTCTCTTTTTATCCTTTCCACCTATCACTGCTCCTCCCGCTTCCCCCTCTCCCCCCAAAACACCCTCCTATTCGGCTGTCTGTCTGATTTTTTGGCAGTCCTGAAGAAGGGCTCAGGCCTGAAACTTCAACTGCCTTTTTCTTTCCTCAGATGTGGAGTTTCCCCAGCACTTCTGGGCACTGCGCGAGATGCCGACATCTGGAGATGTTTTTGTTTGCCTTCATCTGGCAAAATAAAATTTTTGCAGCAATTTGAATTGCACACCGGGTATTTGGAAAGCGTGGCAGACAAGAGGAATTCTGCAATAAGTTGCACGAGAGAGAGCAGTTTTTTATCTTTATGATACACCAATGGCATCATGAAGAAAGCCTCTAATTCCTCAGGAGTTTGAGGAGAAGCTAGTGGAGTTGTTCAAGTGAACCGGTACAGACTTGAAGGGCCGACATGGCTGTTTCCGTGCTGTAAACGGTTATATGGTTATATGGATGAAAACTGCCTAAAGGTGAAAGCAGAGAAAGAAGCAATGTTTCTGATATCTCTGGTGTAAATATTTCTAATAATGATCTAGCCTCCGCAATTTTCTGGTGTAGAGTTCCAGAAACTTACTGCCCTCTGCAAGAAGCCAAAACACAAAGTGCTACAAAGATCTGAGGATGTGACTGTAAGGTGTTAGAAATGAATAAAGGCATTTGCCAGAGGGAAAAAAAATCTTAAGGTTGAATTTTTGGAGAGTGTCTCTTAAGATCTTGTTTTGCCAGCACTGTGAGATGTTACCTTTGGCTGGTGAGTCTTAAGCCCCTTTTCCACTGGCACCCTGTCCCAGGAATTTAACTGGGAATTTACTGGGACAGGGACTTGGGGAAAAGGAACACTGAATGCCAGCATCAAATGATGTCATTTCACGCCTGGTATTAACCGCCTCTACCCCTACTCATATCCCCGGTGTTTGCTGACGTTGAAATGCTGATAAAACCAGTGAAAAAAGGACAGCAGAAAGTCACCCATTTCCAGTTGAAGTTGGAACACTCCAATCCCCAGAGATGAGTGTGTTCAGTGGAAAAGCAATTAATGTCCCAGTGAAGAGTGGCCCAGTGGAAATGGTGCAAAGAGGTTCCTATCCCAGGACATTGCACAGCCATTTAACTGGGATGCCAGTGGAAAAGGGGCTTTAAACGCAGATTGTAGTGTCAGATAAAAGATGGGACATTTGGGACTTGAGATGAGGGGACATTATTAAATGGATAGTAAATCTTTATACTGAGTGTGGTGGTATGTTCAAGGCAGACTTGTTCATATTAAGGAATTGAGAGAAAATGGGAATCTGGCTGAGTAAGTGGAGTTGAGAAGAATCTCAGGATTGTATGTGAGTCACGTATGTACTCTGACAATAAATCAGAATCTGAGGTGCAGGGGCAGCCATGAGAAGACTTTGAGGGACATATGGTCTTCTGTGTTCCCAATTCACAGGATATAATTGGCCTTATCATCTGAACATATTCTGCATTAATAAAATCAATCAAGTTTAAGAATCTGTACTTCCAAGTAATCTGCCGGTGTTGAAGTTTTTTTTTCCCCAGCCTCTTGCCTCTGACAGGTTAAGTCATTACTTGTTTGGAAGAAAATAAAACTCCTAACGAGTCATTATAGCCAACTGTTATTTTTCACCATGATTCTGCGGGAAAGGCATACACCGTTTGAGTTCATTTTGCTGTTGCTACATTGCAGCCATAACTGACAGAGGAAAACTAAATTACCAGTCTCTTGGTATGTTGGAGAGCTGGCCTATTATCTTCACCTATCCTGTCACATTCTACTTGACAGGCAAAAGATGGTGCTCGTGATTATTATTACCTGGGCTTGGGACATTGTTATTTTTCATCTGTTGCTAATTTGCGTGACTGCTGCACTTTGGCCTATATTATATATATATATATAAATAAATTTCACAGCTGTTGGATGGGGAGAGAGCTGCCTGCACTTGTGCATTAGCCATGCTGATGAATTCATCTCAGAACTTGTGAGTGCAGCACTGTGGTGCAATTGACAGAAGATGTTAATCTTCTCAATATGTAGGGTAAGGAACATTCATGCGTTCTTCTACCTTGGGAACGGAACCGCTGTGCATTTCACTCTTGTATATCATTGGAAATTCCACAAGTTGCATCATTAAGTCTGTGCCTTGTATAAAGTTAACTAAAAGCAGACACTTTTATTGTTTTTACTGAAATGCCCTTATGCTGAATTATAAACTGAACAGCTGTGGGAAGCAGTGTTCTCGTGACCTGAGATGAAGCTGTGCTCTTTCTTGTGGCAACACAGTCAGCCATGAAGTGTGCGGGGTGTCCGCATACTATAAATCTTGTATTGAACTATAATGACTGTGGGATACTGAGACTGGACGGGTAATCAATTATAACTCCTGTTGACCAAATCCCCCCATTCAATGAATATAAGCATCCTCACACCATCAACTGTATTTGATTATTGCTGGAATGAAATTGAAGATTTATTTAACCTTGAAGTGTGTGTTGTTTACAAGCATTCCAACTGCCAAAGATGATCAAAACTCATTAGACAGTGGAGAGGAGTATATCCTTCAGTTGCACAGCAGGAAGATGAATGGCTTTGTGCTGAGATTTTCTGATTGTTTTTCTGCTGTTTAAACCTGTCACTTTACTACACATTTCCACTGTCTAATTTTGTAAACTGAATTTCACATTTCAATTGGCAGGCAATCAACGATGATTCCCTCTCCGTGTAGTGACCTTGGAACATTTTTTGGTTTGTTCCTTCAGGTTCAGGTTACTGATGATGGGGTATTGAGCTCTATTTGCTTCCTTTGGCCACTCTCAACGACATAACCTTTTGCTTCTCTACATTATGTGCACAGCCTTAGAAGCCTGTCATTTTAAAGTTTATTTTCACCAATGCAATTTGTTACTTGAGGCCAATTTGTTATTTGTCCTTAATTGTCCTTATGAAGGCTCTGGTGAGCCACCCTGAAACATAGCAGTCCTGTGCTCTCTCCTTGTGTGGTTGCCAGCTATTTTAATTCCTCTCTCCACTTCTGACAAACCTATCCATCCACCTCATTCATTGTCAGGGTGAGGCCAATTCCAAACTTGAAGAACTGCATATCGTATTTTGCCTGGGCAACTTATAACCCAATGACGTGAATATTGTGTATTCTAATTTCACAAAGCACCCTCCCATCAATTCTGTTCCACTATTTCCAGATGTCCTAATCTATTGTAGTACTCGCTTTTCTCTCAACTCTATTCTCCACCCCTCTGGTCTCCTCCATCGCCTGTCATCCCTCTCTGCCTCTCCCATCTTCATTTGTCCAGTGTCTATTTCCCCTTGGCCCCTCCCCTCTCCATTTTAATTCTTGCATTCTCTCCTTCTCACCTCAGTCTTGATTAAAAGAGATTGAAGATTATCCATCTCTAGCTATAATTACTGTGATATGTGAAAACTTTGCTATTAGGCAGGAGCTGAGTTTTAATCCTTTTGCTCTGAGTAAATGGCACCTGTAAAGGTTAAAACCTTGTGCTTTTACTTCTTAGTTAATTTTGTGACTATCCCTGTAAGAAAGAATGTTGTTTGCAGTGCTACTATAGTTACTATGATGTCATATGTCATAATATCCGGGCGTACGGGGAGCTTGCTTTCAGTCTTCGAAGAACCATGGAGGAGGCGTAAGCATCGAAATACTTTGAATTCATCTTATTATTGTCTTATCATATTAATCATATTTCATTTTAATCATCTTAATTTTAGTTTAACTATTTAAAAAGAGTATCATTTATTATACAGAATGCTTTATTCACTCAAGTTATGGAAATCTTGATGTGAAGTTATGCAAAATGTTTAATCGTTATCAATGAATTAAAGCTACTTAGCTAAAAATACAAAGTTTGGTTTATTGGAGTGATTGTAATTTGGAATATCGAAGCTTATGTTTCTTAGAAGATGACATGCTTTGAAATTGGGAAATACAAGAGATTGGAAAGTGGCATCTATAGCGCCTTATCAGAGCTGACGGTACTAAGTTCTTGCATCCATAGTCCTTCATTTCTTGAGTTCTTTATCACTGGTGCATCTCACAGTCTAAGTGCAAGCTAGTCATTTTCTGTATAAAGAGTATTGAGATAAGGATCATCTCACAATGTTACTACAGCAACTGCAGTGCCAGTAACCCGGGTTCAAATTTGTAAGGAGTTCTCCCTGTGCCTGCACGGGTTTCCTCTAGGTGCTCCGGTTTCCTCCCACCCTTCAAAATGTACAGGGGTTGTAGCATAATTGAGGAATTTGGTTGACACGGGCTCATGGGCCGGAAAGGCTCGTAACTATGATATTGTCTAAATTTAAATGAAAAGAAAAATTAAATACAATCCTGAGTCTCGTTTTCAAACTTGTATTAGCATAGAGCTGGCATTGGGATCAGACTGCTAGGCCATAAAGAAGACCAAGTAATATTTAAACACAATTTTGGGACAAAATACCAGAGTTACCTGCGTATATTTGTTTGTCCAGAACCAACAGAGCATAGCAATGGTAGGCCACAGTTGTTCGTCTGGAACCAACGGTACGTTTGTAGTGGTAGATGCTATTCAATGTAACAATTTATCTGCATTTTAAGGCATGGAAAGAATTTATCCCCCCCCCTCCCCTCATTGGATGAGGGATTCACACTAGGCGGCAGACTGCTGGAGACTGGCTGAAGAGGTACCAGGTATTGGAACTGGGATGCGATAGGATGCCAGGGTTGCTGACAAAATGATGATTGTGTTGGAGGTTTGAATCTGGAGCTGCTGCTAGTTTGCACTGTGTGCCAGCTGGGGGGGGGGGGGGGGGGGGGGGGGGCGGGGGGCGGGGGGAGGCTGCGCAATTGCTGGGGGCCAATCCATAGACCCTCGGTGACTCTGAAAGGATTCTCTTTGGCTTCTCTTTCTCTGACTGTAAGAGGCACTTTAGGCAATTTCTGCCTTTGGCGAATCTGTCTGCTGTAAGGCAGACAAAAGCAAATTGCGTGTAATATTGCGTTGATTTTTATTACATGACAGTAAATGAATCTTGAAAAGCTCAAAGGTTTGAAGATTGTAAAAGAATGAGGAGGAAAATAATTTTGTAGTTTTTAAAATATGAAGGAATGAATTAATAGAGGAAATTTAACACATGATTTCAATTCAATAATGATGTGTAGAATGTGGGGAAAATTTGAAGCTTGGAAGAGACCAAGATGATGCATTCAAAGGACTAAACGGAGGATGACTGTAGAAAGACTAGCAAGTTAGGATGGCAAAATGGTGATATGGAGGGTGAAGGCTGAAGTGGTGACCTCTGAAACAACGTCTATCATTATATCTTTCCTCAACCACAGAAGTGGGAGTTTTCCAAAAAGGTGGGAGAAGCTCTCAACTATCTTGTTCTTTCTGACATAAAGGATAGAAGGCGTTTTTACAGCCTGAGTAACTATAGGTCAATCTTTCCAAAGTGTCCACTGCATAGAGATCTTGTCAAATTGTTTGCTTTTGAATAGTATTTGAAGGACTTTTTCCAGTTGGTGTGTCAATGAATGAGCATCAAAATCAGAATTACCAGCCTTCTTCCCACAGGCTGTGAATGTTGAACTGTACCCTGTAGCCAAATAAATCATCCCAAATTATTTACATATTCAGTAAAAAACCCTGGTATCCGGCAGCTATGGGGATTGGTAGATGTCGGATAAGTGTAATTTTTGGTTGCTTGAGACTTGCACTTACAATGCCTAACTAATACATCTGCATTAAGAAAAAAAAAGTTTGAAAGACAAAAATACTATACTAGGCTTACACTGAACAAACTTTACTTGCAGGAATATATAAACCTTAAAGCATTTTACTTTATTTTCAGTCACATTGTTTGAAAACATTTAACCGTCGCTCCATCTGCAGGTTCCTCCCCCTCCTATGGAGTCGTCTGAAAGATGAGCAATAACATTATAGATAATTAACTCCCCCTCCCCCAGGTTTACAGATAAGGCCTCTGACCGGAGTGACTCTTACTAAGCAGGGATAAGGAAGCCCTTCAAGAGAGTCACCCCAACAGCGTGCAACATTAACCTGCTCTTCACCCTAGGTGATACCATTACTGTTTCACACAACTTTATTTAAAGAGCTGCTGTGAGCAAAGCACAACCACTGGCTGAATGCTTCCTCTCATCTTCACCAAAGGCTTGTGTTACTTCAGAGAACATTTACTTTTACAATTTTAAACATACAGTTTTTTTAACCTATTACTGTATTATTTATTTTAATTTAATTTTTAAAATTTATTTTCCTCAATTTATTTTTTTTCCCAGTTTCTTGAATTCTGGATGCTAGGGGGTTTGCTGTATTTTAAATTGTATCGTAATTTTATGTGATTATTATGTGCCGTGTATTTTGTGTGTGTGTGTATATGTGTGCACACTGGTCCTGAGAAATGTTGTTTCATTGGTTTGTATATGTGCAGCTGGATGATAATAAACTTGAATTTTTAATGCATTGAGATTCTATGACCAGTTCCTTCATACTTACCTGACTAGCTGAGTTAACTTTACTTCATTTGTTAATTGAATGAAGATAGAAGTTGTTTGTAGCTAATAATTTTATGACACTCTGGACATTGATAATGTCAGGCAAACTTGGCAGAGGTCAAATTTTGTCTATTCAAGTGCGGCAGAGCAGAATAAATGTAACATCTACTGCTTATGTTAGTTTCTCAACATTACCATCCAAGGCAAACTTGAATAGAAATAATAGGCCTAACAATTAGTCATTAGATGCCTTAAAGGTATATCCTGTCATAATGACATTGATACTATGTAGTACTGTATATTTAGTGGGAATTTGTCCATCAATATTTACTTTGGTAAAACAATTTCCAATATATTGCAAATGCCTTTATTTAAATTAAGAAACCGAAATGAATCCAGGAGTTCTTGCAAATATAGAAGCCCTCTTGATTGTTACTGCAGAAGCTAAAACAGCATTGAATCACCATTATAATGGAGTGCAGTTTCTGCTCAAGTAAGGAATCTCGTGTTCCTCTTCTGAGGGAATATACTGAAGTTGAGAACTAGCAAATAATTTTGCCCTTAGCTTTATTTTATTACTTCATTACTTAACCTCAACAAGCTGCAAGATGGTCTCCTGAAGACAGAAATGGACTGGAGCTGAAGTATTGGGGTAACATCATGTTTATGAATGCAATTACCACAATTTTAATCTCTTCTGGGAGAGAATAAATGTATCCATGTGTTGGTGATATTTCTGAAAAAGCAATAATTGGGAAAGGATAAGAAGTTGCATTCTTATATTTTTTGTATATATTACACCCACACCCACACACAATTGCTTGAAGTTTGGAATAGGTAAGGGATTTTTTTTCTGAAATCTTTATTTTTCATTTACATCCATAACAAATTGTTTCTACATAATCATACACAATAATAAACGATGCAAAAATAATACATCATTTGATATTTTCTCCTCCCTCCCCAAAAAAGTAGAGAAAAAGAAAAAAGCCTACCTGAATTTGTCATGTATAATTTATTAATTAATTAAATTTCAAATTCACAAATATAATCTTTAATCTCTAAGTTAACTAGGGCGAGTTGGAGCAGTAGTAGTGGACGCTGTAAATGAACTTTTGCCAAAGATATCAATATATGGTTTCCAAATCTTGTAAAAAGTTTTCTGGTTGATTCCATAAATTATACATTATTTTCTCTAATGGTATGCAATTTTGTAATTCCATTTTCTATCTATTCAACCACACATCATTGTCTAATTTCCACGTTACTGCCAACATTTCTTCTTTACTGCTATTGCTACATTTAGAAATTTCCTTTGATAAATATCTAACTTTATATTATGAATATCTTCTAGAATGGGTAGGAGACTTAACAATATCCAAGGGCAGTTAAGAGTCAACTTTGGGTCAGGAGTCACAACAAAGACAGACCAAGTAAGGATGGCAAATTTCTTTCCTTGAATGATATTGGTGAACAAATATTTATTTGAAATAGTTTGTCATTATTATTAATAATAGCATTTTATTGTAGATTAATTTAAATTCCTGAATCTGGTTATTATGGGTACAGAGTACAATTTGAGCATGGTCCTCAGGTTGCTAGTTCAGTCGCTTGCTATTGTACCTTTATAAAGCATTTCAAGCAGTTGTTATATCTGACCAGACTGCAAACTAGATTAAAAAGTGTGGGTATTGTAATAATAGGATCCAAGTGTTGGAACATTGGGTGTATTCACAGAAAGCTGCACAAATAACATTGAAAGCCACACTTATTTTGGCAGGCTAATTTGGAGGGCAGTGACCAGTGTAAGATCATTCCATTAAAGCTTAAAAACAATGAATTCATTGTTTTTCTTTTCCAAACTAGACAACCAAAGAGAAATGAGAAAATGAGTGAATCAGGATGCAATTCATCATTGCTCTCAATTGATTGTGAGACAGTCTGTTAAACTCTATTTTCAGGATCCTGTAGATTATTAAAAAACATTTCTCATCACATTGTGTATGCTGCTCAATTTGCCTGTGCTTATTTGCTTGATAAAACTAAGCATTTTTACATATTTAGTGAAATGTATCCACTTCATACTCACTGAAAAAAATCTCGAGAGTACTCCACTGCTTGAGTACAGGCAATTCTGTGCTTTGATTATTTACCCTGACAGAATTTGTAAATCACTTCACAAAAAAAAGTTTGGAATAAAATTCTCTTTCAAGGAATTTGTGTGTGTGTGTGGGGTGGTGGGGGGGGGGGGTGGTGGAATAAAGTAAATATTTTATTTTTCACACTATGAACCATATTAACCAAAATACACACAAACATTTCCCTCTTGAATATACACAGTGTCATTTTCTCCCCTTTTCCCCCCTCCCTTCCCTCCCTCCTTCCCACCCCCCTCCCTACGTACTTACAATTACAATAAACCCATTAAACAATGTCATCACACAATGAAAGTAAGAAAATTGTATCGTCTACTTTTACACACTGGATCAGTTCATTTCGTCGTCTTCCCATTCTATCATTTTAGGGGATGGAGGTCCGCGGTAGGCCCTCTCTGTTGTATTCCATGTACGGTTCCCAAATTTGTTCGAATACTGTGACTTTATTTTTTAAATTATATGTTATTTTTTCTAATGGAATACATTTATTCATTTCTATGTACCATTGCTGAACTCTCAGGCCCTCTTCCGATTTCCAGGTTGACATAATACATTTTTTTGCTACAGCTAAGGCTATCATAATAAATCTTTTTTGTGCTCCATTCAAATCGAGACCAAGTTCTTTACTTATATTACTTAGAAGAAAGATCTCTGGATTTTTTGGTATGTTGCTTTTTGTGATTTTATTTAATACCTGATTTAGATCTTAAAACTTTTCCACTTTCTCACATGCCCAAATTGCATGTACTGTTTTTCCCGTTTCCTTCTTACAGCGAAAATATCCATCTGATACTGTTGGTTCCCATTTATTTAACTTTTGAGGCATGATATATAGCCTGTGTAATCAATTATATTGTATCATGCGTAACCTCGTGTTTATTGTATTTAAGAAGACCGCAGAGCCCACCTCACTGACAAAAGACAAAGGAGGAAAAACCCAACACCCAACCCCAACCAACCAATTTTCCCTTGCAACCTCTGCAACCGTGTCTGCCTGTCCCGCGTCAGACTTGTCAGCCACAAACGAGCCTGCAGCTGACGTGGACATTATCCCTCCATAAATCTTCGTCCGCGAAGCCAAGCCAAAGAAAGAAAAAAAGATAGTTCCCGAGCATAGCTTTTCCCATGTTTCATTTTTTATCTTTATGTTTAGATCTTGTTCGCACTTTTGTTTGGGTTTACAGCTTATTTCATTGTTCTCTTTCTCTTGCAGCTTGATGTACATGTTTGTTATAAATCTTTTAATTATCATTGTGTCTGTAATCATGTATTCAAAGCTGCTTCCTTCTGGTAACCTCAGCCTGCTTCCCAATTTGTCCTTCAAGTAGGTTTTCAGTTGGTGGTATGCAAACATTGTACCATGAGTTATTCCATATTTGTACTTCATTTGTTCAAATGATAATAAATTATTTCCCAAAAAACAATTTTCTATTCTTTTGATCCCTTTTCTCTCCCATTCTCTAAAGGAAAGATTATCTATGTGAAAGGGATTAGTTGATTTTTGCATTAATAATAATTTTGGTAGTTGGTAATTTATTTTCCTTTCTACGTGAATCTTCCAAATGTTGAGCAGATGGTGTAGTACTGGTGAACTTCTATGTTGCACCAGTTTTTCATCCCACTTATATAGTATATGTTCAGGTACCTTCTCCCCTAATTTATCTAGCTCAAAACTGGTCCAATCTGGTTTTTCCCTTGTTTGATAAAAATCTGATAAATATCTTAATTGTGCTGGTCTATAATAATTCTTAAAGTTTGGTAGCTGTAAGCCCCCTTGTTTGTACCATTCTGTTAATTTATCTAGCGCTATCCTCAGTTTAACCCTTTCCATAAGAATTTCCTTATTATTTTCTTTAGCTCATTGAAGAATTTCTCTGTTAAGGGAATTGGTAATGATTGAAATAGGTATTGTATCCTTGGGAAGATATTCATTTTAATGCAATTTACCCTTCCTATCAGTGTTAGTGGAAAATCTTTCCGATGTTCTAAGTCATCTTGTAATTTCTTCATTAATGGCTGATAATTTAATTTGTATAGATGGCCTAGATTATTATCTCGTCTAATACCTAGGTATTGGATGCTTGTGTTTGCCATTTAAATGGTGATTCTTTCTTAAACTTTGTGAAATCCGCATTATTCATTGGGTAGCTTTCCTTTCTTGATGCAAGTGCAGATGATGGAGCTATGTGATATGGAAAATTGCACTAACCCGATTTCTAGCTGTTCATCCCCTTTTTCCTGTAATGTGAAGAAGGTGGGGGTGGAGAGCTAGGATTGTCTGTCCCCTTTTAATTAAGAGATCATGGCCTAGAAATTTTATGGCATAGCAATCATTACATGATTGAAGATGTACTCACCAGGAAGTAAAAAGTGTGAATGATATGGGTCTCTCGGACATTCGAGTTGCTTTCAAGTGCAAGTTACAATTGCGCAATAAATAACATCATTCTAATAGTGGCAGACCTAGGGTGGCCATTCCAAAGGAGGACCTGGTCATTTGTATTTGCAATACTGTTTAAATTAAATGGTAACCTATGACCACGTCCTCCTTTGGAATGGCCACCTTCGGACCATAGCTGGGCTCTCCTTGGAGAACTGGGCATTTTGTAGCACAGCGTCATACAGGGCCCCAGTAAATTGTTTCATACTTGAATTTCTCAGGAATCACCAAATGACAAGTCAAACAAATTCCTCAAACTTCATCTCCAACCCTTCCCCACTCCAACACATCTACCTTTTTAAAAAATTCCCCCAGGTGGCCTTGGTGGACACCCCACTCTATATCCTCCACACACTCTGTACCAACACCTCAGCTTCAGTCCAGAGGCTTTCAGTCTTTGGTCTTTTCTCCCTGTCTCTGTCAGAGATACCACACATTCCTGCACTTGATGCTATTGTTTGCAGCAGCAGACTTGTAGATAAGACGAGAACTGGGCACCAATGCACCCACCTTTGTAACACACTCACTGATTACAATAGAATTTAAGGACGTGTTACTGCCACGCTCAGAAAACATCGCAGATTGTAGTCAGAACACTTTCTGGATGGGGGCAGAAAAGGAATAAAGCTGATAGTAATAAGTTAATAAAAATGTTTTACAATTGAAAAGGGCAATGGAGCTACAAAGCTATTATGGTAATAGTGCAAACTAGGAAAGTGTCTGAGGTTTGCGTATTAATGAATTTGGACAAATCTTGAATTAATCTTCTGTCCTTAACATTGAAGAGGCTATCTGTTATACAAAGAAAATGATACAATGCAGGAGGCAAATATAAGTTAGCGTAGTGTTTACCGCAACGTTATTACATCGCCAGTGACCTGGGTTTGAATCTGGCAGTCTGTAAGGAATTTGTATGCTCTCCCTGTGTCTGTGTGGGTTTCCACCAAGTGCTTGAGTTTTCTCCCACGTTCCAAAGACCTATGGAATTAATAGATTAATCGGTCACATGAATGTATTTGGCCAGCGCAGGCTCTTGGGCTGGGAGGACCTGTCACCATGCGGTATCTCCAGATTTAATAAAAATTAAATGTGAAAATCTGGATGCTTTCATACAAGATAAAGATGTTAAATTCTTAACACAGATTATTCCCATAATCTGGAATTCAAGCAATCAGCAAAATAATTGCAGAAAATAAATAGCTAAAAAATACAAGTTTAAAGTTAGCACTCTCTCACGGTTAGCTCACCAATCGCGCAACACACAGTCGGAGAAAAAAAAACACTTTTCCAGCATCTACCAATCCCCATAGGTGCTGGATACTCGGGAGGGGGGCTTACTGTATTTCATAACTGCATCTGTAGTGGATGCCATTCAACAACAGCTCTGCCATCTACAGTCGCAAAGGATCACATTGTTAATTTCCGGCAATTATACTTTTTGTTACGATATTGTCAAAGTGGTAGGATGACGCATTTTAAATGCAGTGAAGTTTTTAATTCACACATTGGTGAATAAATGAATAAAAAATGTTGAAGTCTACACATTGTGTAAAGTAAAATTATTCAATGCGTGAAAGACTTGAAAAAAAGTCACTTAATAAGAATGTAGAACATGCCAAAATAATTGTACTAATTAATGACTGTTCATACTTCTATTGAATGATTTTTGTTAATCTTTAGACACTAATTTCAACATGCTGTGCTTGCCTCTCCCAGTTGTGGCACTCAAAATGGCTATGTATACATTTAAATTGGCCAGTTTGTTGAGTGGATTCCGATTGGCAGGCACAACATCATTAAAAAATCAAATGAACCTGTTATTATGCAAATTGTTCAAATGGAATCTTCAAATACAATGGCCTTATTCTGTGCTGCGAGATATACAGATAGAGAAAAAAAATGCAAGCCAACATTCATCAACAAATATAGCACCAAATGAAATATAAATTTTATTCCAAAAATATTTCCAAGTTTGACTGTATTTTCACTGGTATTCTTTGCTGCTTTGAAATGATAAACATCCCCTCTGGTTATGCTAAAGCCATTTCATGATCTGAACCTTAAGTCTAAAGATTTAAATGTGTGTGCTTTCTTTTTTTCCCCACTTGACTATAGATCTCACAAAAGCTTTTTTTGTAATAGATCCATCTCCGTCTGTTTTGAACTAGGCATAATGAGACACTTTGCAACGATAAAGGAACAAAGTATTAATATTGGCCTTAGTGCGAGATTTAACTTTCTCTCAAACCACTAATTGCTGGGAAAGGACTGTGAAATAGTGCAGGTTATTGTAATTCGGATGCAACTGCTACTCTAAATACCACATTACAATTGCATCACATAGATTTATTGACTTGCCTGTGTTTGATCAGTTGGGTGGTGATTAATGACCTCAGTCCTAGTACCTCACAGAGTGGTCTTTTTGATTGTCTTCGAAAGCTGGTCAAGATGTTTTACCAAGGATTGCATTTGATGATCTAAAAGAGTTCCAAATTATCTGCCACTCTTGTCCCTCAAGTGCCAATTTGAATACTTTTTTTAAAAAAAAATTATTTTTCACACTATGAACCATACTAACCAAAATACACACAAGCATTTCCCTCTTGAATATACAGTGTCATTTTCTCCCCTTTTTCCCCCTTCACACCCACTCAACATTCAACCTATATGATACATTAAACCCATTAAACAATGTAATCACACAATGAAAATAAACAAGAAATTTGTGTCTTCTACTTTTACACACTAGGTCAGTTCATTTCATCTTCTTCTCCTTCTGTCATTTTAGGGGGTGGAGGTCTGCAGTCGGACTTCTCTGTTGTGTTCCATGTACGGTTCCCAAATTTGTTCAAATACTGTGATGTTATTTCTTAAATTGTACGTTATTTTTTCCAATGGAATACATGTATTCACTTCTATGTACCATTGCTGTATTCTCAGGCTATCTTCTAATTTCCAGGTTGACATAATTAAAAGATTTATAACAAACATGTACATCAAACTGCAAGAGAAAGAGAACGAGGAAACAAGAAAGAGAACGAGTAAACCCAAACAAAAATGGGAACAAGATCTAAACATAAAGATAAAGAATGAAACATGGGAAAAGCTATGCTCGGGAATTATAAGAAATACAATAAACATGAGGTTACGCATGATACAATATAATTGGTTACACAAGCTATACACCATGCCCCAAAAGTTAAATAAATGGGACCCAACAGTATCAGACAGATGTTTTTGTTGTAAGAAGGAAACGGGAACAACAGTACATGCAATTTGGGCATGTGAGAAAGTGGAAAAGTTTTGGGAAAATCTAAATCAGGTATTAAATAAAATCACAAAAAGCAACATACCAAAAAATCCAGAGATCTTTCTTCTAAGTAATATAAGAAGTAAAGAACTTGGACTCGATTTGGATGGAGCACAAATAAGATTTATTATGATAGCCTTAGCTGTAGCAAAAAAATGTATTATGTCAACCTGGAAATTAGAAGAGAGCCTGAGAATACAGCAATGGTACATGGAAATGAATAAATGTATTCCATTGGAAAAAATAACATATAATTTAAGAAATAACATCACAGTATTCAAACAAATTTGGGAACCGTACATGGAACACAACAGAGAAGTCCTACCGCGGACCTCCACCGCCTAAAAAAGGGAAAAACTAGATTGGACCAGATTAGAGCTAGATAAAATAGGGGAGAAGGTACCTGAACATATACTATATAAGTGGGATGAAAAGCTGGTGCAACATAGGAATTCACCAGTACTGCACCATCTGCTCAACATTTGGAAGAAGATTCACGTAGAAAGAAATAAAATAAATTATCAACTACCAAAATTAATATTGACGCAAAATCAACTAATCCCTTTCACAATAGATAACCTTTCCTTTAGAGAATGGAAGAGAAAAAGGATCAAAAGAATAGAAAATTGTTTTTCGGGAAATAAATTATTATCTTTTGAACAAATGAAGGACAAATATGGTATAACTCACGGTACAATGTTTGCATACCACCAACTGAAAACCTACTTGAAGGACAAATTGGGAAGCAGACTGAGGTTACCAGAAGGAAGCAATTTTGAATATGTGATTACAGACCAATTTGAATACTTGAAGCGTAATGTTTCTTGCCCATTACTGTTACTTTATGACTTCACTTTATGAGTGAAACACCAAAAGGTGGGTGCTGGCAGTGAGCACCTCCCTTTTATGTAATGTCTGTGATTTTACTAATAGAACATTGCACATAGAGCATTGTAGAGGATGTCTTTTGGCCAACAATATGTGCTGAGACTGATGACAATTAAACTAAACCTCTTCTGTCTACGTTATTCATATCCTTTCATTCTCTATATATTCGTGGGTCAGACTAGAAGCCTCAAATGCTGCTGTCATGGCAGATGGTAACTTTCACCTCTACCCCTGGCAGCCCATTCTAGGTATCTTCCACAGGCCCTTCCCACCTTAATTGCATGATCACTAGTATTTGTCTTTATCCCAGGGAAAATTCTGCATGTCCACCCGCTGCATCTCTCTCATAATTTTATGAACTTCTATCAGGTCTCCCCTCATAGAAAATGGTTTGTTTGTCCAATCTCTCCTTGTAGCACATAGCCTCCAATCCAGAAAGCATCCTGGTAAATCTCTTGTGTTCATTCAAAGCTTTCACATCCTTGGACCATTCTGAGGCACTATCTTGGCCTTTTGTCTATATGTTGTTTGCATCCAGACCTTCCTTGTCCTTATCTGTAATCCATCTAATATGGTATTCTCATGTATTCTTCTCAATAAGTGCACGGTTAGAACATTGCATATCTGCTAAATTATCAAGTTACTGCCCCAGTCTTCTTGTATTTTATTAATTAGGTCATCATCTCAATTCTATCATTAAATTGTTGTGTTATAATTCTAACAGTCATTGAGATTCAATCCCAAACTCATCTGTTCCCTTTGCTAGATAAATTGTAAGCGAATGAAGCAACTGGAATATATGATCAATATTTTTTTTACAATCTTGATAAAATTCAGTGTCTTCATTTCAACCGTTTATGTTAATAGATTTCAATTTTAAAAAAATATTGCATAAGCATGCTCGTGCATTAAATTTTTGAAAATAAAATAAAACTGAATGATACTGGAAATCTGAAAGGAAATGCTTGAAAGCCAGATACTGCCTTGCTCCCTGAGATTTAACAGTAATATTTTGTTTTTATTGCATGCTAACTTTTCTTCCCATTATGTTCTAAAAGAAAGATGCCTAGAATTGTATTTCTTTGGTGAGGTAAATCTGTGACTACAGTGTTCATTTCCATTCCAGTGCCCTCAAAATATGGTAAAATAATTTACTCTTGGAGCTAGGCATTAAAACAGGAGCTGCATGAAATGTTTGCAACTGCAATGTCTTTGCCTTGATGTTCGCTGGGAAGCTTGCACTCATAGCAACAAAGGAGGCCTGCATAAAAGGCTGTCACAATAAAGGACTCCCATGCTCCTGGTCAAAAATAATCTTGGGATTTTTAAGGTAGCACAAAGGTGCTGCAGCAAGAGTGACCTAGGTTCAAACCTGGCCTCTGGTACAGTTTGTGGAGTTTCTCTGGATGCTCCACATTTCTCCCTGACCCAAGGACATATGGGTAGCCACTGTAGATTTCCCCAGTGCATGGATGGGTGGTAGAATGGGAAGGGGTTGATGGGAATGTCAGGAGAATAAAAGACTTTATGACTCATATCCACCTGTGCTGGACCTCTGATCCCCCTTGCATCTTTAGTGCCAACAGCTTCAGTGCACTGCTGCAAAACCTGACACCAATGAATGTCATTTGATCTTTGTGGGGTCTTCCAAGGTCTGCAGGAAATGCCATCACCTTGTCTCTGGCAACAAATTTGGTTCAAAGAATGTTGTGCCTGGAATTTCTGTAGACCTTCTCCCGATCACTTTTGCAAGCAGAATTTCAGTGAAAAATTTGTGAAAGCAGCTATTTGCACATCTTTTCGCACTTGTTTCTGTGGACCTTTCACTGAAGTTGCAAGAGGAGACTTAAAGAACCCTACAAAATGCCATTTTTAGCAATTTTATCAACAGCTGAAGCAAGATGCTGCGACAATATCTTAGCTCATCCCTGACTTCGTTTCAGCAGAATCGTGTTAAATGTGCCTGTCTCTTGTATTCTGGTGCAAACTTTATTTTCACAGAATCTTTAAAAAGTTCTAGCCTGGCAGCCAGCCCTGTTTCCTAGCTCCACACAGGATCCTCAGATATACACTATTAGGTTCCTGTGATTTCTCTCGCATATGCTGAATTAACTTCTTTAGTGTAGTCTCACTTTGCATACTAGCTTCCACTTCACGTTCTAGAGCCCCGATCACTCTGCGATATCCACCTCTTCTGTGAATGCGTAAGTATGTACTCGTTATTTCTCATATTTGCTCTTCTCGATTTCTTCTGAGCTCTTCCACCTGCCACCCCCTAACGACTATACTCATAACACAATTGAAAGCACTTGAACTGACTATGTATTTTACTGTATACTGGCGTGGATTGGGTTTCAATGCTCTGTCAGTATTAATGTAGGTAAATTAGTAAATCCAATGTGCAGAAGAATGAAATGAGACTGAATCATTATAAGATTAAAAGCAGAGAGATAACCCATACCATAAGCCATTCTTCTAAAAGGGTGATGATTTGCAAAAATCCATCTCTCAAATGATAGGTGTTGATCGGATTGAGGCTACCACTTTACCCAGATGCCAAACCTGAACCCAGTAATTAACTGCTAATCTACCAGTTAATATACCTGTCCTGTGAACGCTCGCAAACGGGCACGCAGGCGTCAGATCACCCCGGAGATGAACCACCTAGGGATTCAGTGCCGATTTGTTTTGAATTGGTATGCAGGAAGTCACTGCTGGAGGATCGGTGTCCCTTTGCTCTGGGATGCCAGGCGGTGAGTGTGAAAGGGCGCAGAGATGCGGTTATTGGTCCAGTGTGAGCAGCAAAAACTCTATTTTGAACCAGTTAGTTGAACTGCCAATTTATTGGTTAACCCAGTGGTTCTCAACCTTTTTCTTTCCACTCACAGACCACTTTAAGTAATCCCTCTGCCATCGATGCTCCATGATTAGTAAGGGATTGCTTAGGGTGGTGTGTGGGTGGGAAGGGAAGGAAGAGGAATAAAGGGATATGAGGAGAAGGCAGGCAGGTGGAGTTAGGTCATAAATTAGATCAGCCATGATCGTATTGAATGGCGGAGCAGGCTCGATGGGCCATTTTTGGCCTACTTCTGTTCCTACTTCCTATGTTCCTATTGAGAATCACTGCTCTAGACCTAATTGTTACTGAAATATTTTGCTTGAGAAAACTTGTCATTGGCCCATTTCCTTTCGGAGTTATGAAAACGTGCACATAACGAGTCAGTTATGGACGATTAAAACAGTGGTTTACAAACTTTTTCTTTCCACCCACATACCACCTTAAGCAATCCCGTACTAAATCACAGAGCACCGATGGCATAGGGAAAGTAAAAGGTTGAGAACCACAGGGTTAGCCAATGTGAAAATGGCTAAAAATGCTGTTGCAGCGATTCCTTTCATTTTCATACCCCCTTCTTCCCCACCCAACCCCACTTCCACCATGTTCCCCTCTGCACTCTTGCTACCTTGATAATCTTGTGTCAAAGTTATAGCCAACTCCAAAGATGCCGACTTTATTGCAACTATCAGCACAGGCCTTAAGCTGTTTGGATTCTGAAAAGCCAGAGTTCCTGGACAATGGTTGGGGTTGTGTGGGAATAGAGAGAGAATGGAAGATGAGTGGAGGGAGTGACAGTTGCTGAAATAGGTAACACTGGGTATCCATCTGATGAAAATTGTAATGCCTGGGCCAACTGTCATTAACACGTCGGCAAGTTGTGGAGTCATTTAGATCTAAGCATGGTCACGGTTGTCCAAAGTGATGGTGATTTTACCATTATGTGGGAAAGCCGTGGGTTCAAATCCCACTCCAGATGAGCACAAAAAAAGCTGTGACATTCTTGGGCAGTTGTGAGGAATCCTGCAATGTTTGAGATACTGCTTTTAAACTAGAATCCGAATTTGTTGTCATGAACGTCACAAAATCCGTTGTTTTGCGGCAGCAAACATTTCTGTAAACCACATTTCAAAATAAATAAGAATGGTGCAAGAAAAAGACAAAGTGAGTTCATGTCTGTGGTCCATTATTCATTCAGGAATCTGATGGCAGAAGGGAAGGAGTGCTGTTGAGTGCTTGTCTTCAGGCTCCTGTAATGCTTTTGTGATGGGAGCAGAGTGAAGTGGGTATGGCCTGGGTAGTGGGGAGTCCTTGAGGATAGAGGCTGCTTCCTTAAGACTCTGCCCATGATGTCGCAGGCCAAGTTAACAACCCTCGCGGGTTCTTTTTTCCTGTCCTGTGTGTTGGTTCCTCCATTCCAAACAGTGATGCAACGAGCCAGAATGTACAACCTAGCTCTTTCCTCAAATATGTAAAAAAAATTGTAAGACACTATCCAAAGAATACTTGGCCGTGCCTTTTGGTGACCTGACTAATAGTTAGCTACCCACTATAATCCAGTTGAATTGCTATTTGAGGAATCTTGCCCCGCTCCATTTGTTATGTTGCTTAATTCCTGCTGGGTTTGGTGGGTAACTGGATTGTACGAAATTTCAAGCTGCAAAATGGGGTCTTGTTTGTCATAATCTGATCTAGATCCTCTCTATAGTTGAATAGAAATGGGGACAAGAATATTTGAGTCTTAAAATAGCACTCCCTTTTTATTTTGAAATGTCTCACCACTCATGATCCCTTTTTTTGTGTCTCAACTTTTCAGGTAAGGAATCTTTGAAGAGTGTGCTTTTGGAATAGCTGGTGCTAGGCATTACCTGGCTGTTCTCTTGTATGTTAAGTAGTATGTTTGGTCGCACTTGAAATACGTTAAGAGATATTTTCAAAAATGGCTGAAGGGCAGCAGAGCTGAAGCACGCACCACGTCCCGCTACCCTTGACAATTGCAGTGAACTGTAGTGTTTTCAGTGAAGATGCTCAGCCGTATGTTACAGCTCAGCTTGGCTGTCAGTCAGGCACACTGTGGGATTGTCATTGCTCCTGCCACTGTGCAGGATGGATTGATGATATTGTTATCTAGGATGAACAGCTGGCTTCGCTGCCCCACCGTAAACAAATGTTGCTTTTTTTTAACATTTGAAAGTATAACATTTAGATTGCCCTTTCTGCCAAAATTGTTCAGATGTTTAGTTTTAAATATTCGTCATTCTGCTTGTGCTGAGTGGAATATTCTTGTTGGCGGGGGCCCATGCAGCTTCGACGATAACATGGGCCATATTGAGTAGGAGCTGTCTGGGTGTATCAGGGCTGATGTTGCTGACCCTCCATGTGGGGCGGCTGTCCGACAAGATACAGTGAGGCCTCAACGAGGGTTGGCCTCTGGCACAGTGCTGTACCCTCTAAGAACTAGGAGCATCTGACCTGTTGAACCTGCTCTGCCATTCAGTGAGATCATGACTGATATGATAAGCTCATCTCCACCTTTTCTCCATACGTCTTAAATCCCCTACTATGTAAAAATTTATCCAAACTGATCTTAAATATATTTACTGAGGTAACCTCCATTGCTTCAATGGGCAGTGAATTCCGTAGATTCACCACCCTCTGGGATTCACCTCCTCCTCATCTCCATCCTAAATCTACTACCCTGAATCATGAGGCTACGTCCCTTAGTTGTAATTTCCATGATCAATGGAAACAACTTGCCTACCTCTATTGTATTTCAGATTTGTTGCTGGAATACATACTTGACATCACAAACGATCCTGAGTTTCTTTTTCCTGCAGATAAGGCAGAATTACTACTGATTATTAGTGCAAAAAAACTGTACACAATGTACACGTTAAAAAAATAAAGAACTGTGAACAGATAACAAATGTAAACAAAGAGACTGTGCGATACAGCAGAGAGAATTAAAAAACAATGAAGTGCACAAGTAAGAGACCCTGATTGAGTTTGTTGTTGAGGAGTCTGATGGTGGAGGGGAAGCAGCGGTTCCTGAACCTGGTGGGGCAAGTCTTGTGGCACCTGTACCTTCATATCTTATTTCTGCCTTTTATAATTTTATATGTTTCTTCTAAATTCCAGCAAGTACTGACCCAGACAACTCAATAGCCCCTTTCACACTGCCAGTTGAACATGGACCGAACCTAGCAATTTACCTGGAATTTAGCAGTTCACCTGGCACTGTGAATGCTCTGTACCTGGAAAGGGGGGTTAGCGCAGGGGTACAAATCAACCCGGATCCGATATAACCCAGGAGGTTGTATTAGAGCCAAGCTGTGTCAACTCAGCTCCAATATGAATGGGTCAACATCACGGGACGTCACTGCTGGAGGTTGGACCCCTCCCTTAGATCCGTGGTATTTAATGTATGGACCCGAGATTTCATGGTCCAGTGTGAACAGCCCACCCAGTATTTCAACTCAGGTAATTCGCACACCTATTTAGCTGATGGGCAGTGCTTATCTCTCCTCATGTGCTAACTCCCCTCATCTCAGAGAGGCAGCATCTTGGAAAGACAGAACGAATGGATCTGAAGAAGTTCTTAATTATTCAAGAACTATGGAGTGTTTTTTTAATTAAAAACTGAAGTATCTAAGTACTTAATTAAAACTGCTATGGAAACCATCTGATTTTAAACAAAACCACTTAAGCCTCTTGAACAGAGATGAGGTCAGAGGTTGTTATAGATATGGAGGGCTTTTGAAAAAGGAACATAATTTTGGTAGAAATAAAACTGATAGTCATGTGGTTTCCAAGAATTGGGACTGACCTCATTGATGATCTAACTGTCACATGATTTGGAGAAATACATTATTGAATTCAGACATTTTTGGATCAGTTCAGTATGGAGAATGCAGAAGTCAAAACCCTGTAATACACATGGGTTGGAACCTTGTGGAAGACAGGGTTGAATTACAGTAACCAGAACAGGCGCTGTTGTGTGTTACTCCTGGGAAAAGGGGAATACAGAGTAAGTGGCTTTTCAAATAAGGAGGACCACTTCACTGTCTCTTTGGAAAAGAGGAAAGAATTCTATTGGGTCCATTTTTGTATGGCCACTTCGTTTAACCCTTGTCTAGGTTTGTGAATTCATCATGGAAGAAAATAACCACATTTGCCGTCTCATTGAAAAGAGCACAGATTCTTCTTGTGGCAAACAGATTCCAAAATCTTCAATAAAAAGATTTGATCCTGGGAAGACAGGAATTGTATTCTCCTTTTCACAAGAGGTACATTGGTGCCTCAAAAGGTGGTTACTTCTATTTAAAGAATATCTCTCAAGACACCTCATCAAAAGAATTGTGAGTGAAGAGGCCTGAAGGTATGATGTTTAAAAGCACTTTATAATTATTTCTGAACTGAGAATTTAAGACTTTCAAGCAAGACTAAAATGATACTAAAGTTTTAAAAATTGACTTTTCAGAGTGGGACTTTAATTATACACACACACACACACACACACACACACACACACACACATTTAACATTTGTGCATTGTGGGGTTAAGTGCAGAGATGAGTAAGAAATGTTATGTCATTGATAGTTTAATAAAAACTGTTATTTTTAATTTATCATTATCTGGTGCATTTTCCATTCCTGTTCCTTTGTTTAGTGCTAACAATGTCCCTTTAGTCCCAAACAACAAACAAAATTAAAAGGTTTGTTAGTTCATAACACCAATATTAACGACAGCATAGACTATCAGTGACATGTTGCTAGAGTTGAAAATAATATGAGATAAACCACAGCTTGTGCATTTTTTTTACAACTTTGGCCAACGTATGGCAGGAAAGATATGATTGCACTAGAGTGAGTATTGCAGAGATTTGTAAGGATGTTCCCACGACTAGAAAATTGTAGTTTTGAGGAAAGATTGAATTGGCTGGGATTATTTTCTATGCAACACAAAAAGCCTGAGGGTCGTAAAATTGAAAGGGGTCTCAATAGAATAAATAAGAAGGATCTATTTTCCTTAATAGAAGCCTCAACAATGAGGAGACATGGATTTAAAGCAATTCTTTCAAGGAATTAGAAGAAAAAAAATTTTTTTCAAACCAGAAGGTGTGAGAGTCTGGAATTCATTGCACAAAAGGATAATAGAGGCAGAATTCTTCATCAAATTGGAAAAGCATTTGAAAAATGCAAAAGAAAATAAGCCATCGCTTAGAGGGCAGTCGAAAGATGGGATACTCCGCATGAACCTGATGGCTCAGTTGTCTCCTGTTTTGTACATTTTTTGATTTCATGATCTCCGTTAGAATCAGGATCAGGATTTTTTTGTCATGAACAAGTCGTGAAACTCAGTGTTATTGCAGCAGCGTCATGTACATATTATAACCATCTTACGACAGTAGTATAAAAAGTAAAATAATAACAATAATAATGGATGAAAAGTAAGGCAGTTCACTGTTTATTCAGGAATCTGATGGCAGCGGGGAAGAAGCTGTCCTTGTGCCACTGAGTGCTCATCTTTAGGCTCCTATACCACCTCTTTGATGGTAGCAGAGTGCATGGCCTGGGCGGTGGGGGTCTTTGAGGATGAAGGCTGAACTGCCTCGTAGATGTCCTCGATGGAGTGACATCTGGTGCTTGTGATGTCACAGGCTGAGTTAACAACCTCTGGAGCTTATTCTTGTCCTGAGAGTTTGCGCCTCCATTCCAGACAGTGATGCAACCAGTCAGAAGTTTACAAGAGTCTTCAATGACATACCGAACCTCCTCAGACACCTCCCAAAGTATAGACATTGGCTGGCTTTCTTTGTGATTGCATCAATGTGGAGACTCCAGAACAGATCCTTGGTGATGTTGACACCTATGAATTTGAAGTTCTTGACCCTCTCCTCTACTGAGCCTTTGATGAGGACTGGGTCATGTTCCCCTGACTTCCTCCTGAAGTCTACAATCATCTCTTTGGTTTTGTTGATGTTGAGCACAAGGTTGTTGTCATTACACTATTCACCGAGCTGATCTATCTCCCTCCTGTACACTTCCTTATTGTCATTTGTAATTCTGCCGACAACTGTGGTGTCATCGGCAAACGTAGATAGCATTGGAATTGTGCCTGGCCACACAGTCATAGGTGAATAATGAGTAGAGCAGTGGACTAAGCATGTATCTTTAGGGTGTGCTGTGTTGATGATCAGTGAGGAGGAGACATTGTTTCTAATTTATCATTGAAAGGCCACTGACTGGTCTTCCAATGAGAAAGTCAAGGATCCAGTTGCGGTGGGGGTTGGTAGGGGGGGGGGTACAGTGGCCTAGAATTTGTAGCTTCTTGACCAGCACTGAGGAAATAATGGAATTGAAAGCCAAGCTGTAGTCTATGAAGAGCAGCCGTATGTATGAATTGCTGTTTTCAAGGTGATCCAGAGCTGAGTGGAGAGCCAGTGATATTGCATCTGCCATGGAGTGATGATAGATGAATTGTTATATTGTTGAGCTATTGTTTACATCAGTAGTTTTTTTGACTTTCAATAAAATTGTAACTGTTCTCAAACTGAGTTGCTTTACATATTACTGTGCTGTCTAAGATGCACCCAGTTGACTCTGAAATTGTTCAGGTGTCATTCTTCTAGATTCTGTCTGGAAATCGATTCTGGACAGGTTCCTCACACGGTGTGTCGCTAATGTCTGAAATAGAGTTTGTTTTTGCCTGGCTCCCATCATCACAGCTCACATTTTTTTATAAATGGGATTGAATGTGCCAATCCTGTATTGAATGTTTTCCATAAAGGCATATAAGTACTCATTCACAGAAGCATATGAGAAAATGGCTGCAAAATGGAGTTTCTCCACCAACCTGCCTCTGCTGTTTAACACACCAAAAATACGGATCCACAACGGATTCTGCAAAATCTAGATCATTTGCATTAACTTGTGAAGGCAAACTTGCTATCATCTTCAATATGCCAGTAAAATCTTTGAAAAGAAAGAAGTGTTTGGAGATGATTCAAGAGTCGCTGTGCCCTTCTGAGACATGGACTACAACCCACAGCAAGTGTGAGTACTGGAGAGATGCCATCGATCCTGACTCCATTAAAATCTTCCAAACCCATAACAAGATGAGTGGATCACTGTCACATTTTCTTCCAGACAACATTTTCAACGTTAAGGCCCCAATTACACTTTAGAGTATGGAGCATTAGAGCGCAGTATAGGCCTTTCAGCCCACAATGTTGTGCCGACCTATGATATCCACATACCTGATGCCAGACTCCCAAAGCAGGCTATTCTGAACTGCCATTAGGAAGAGTTTACCACGTGAATAGAGGTAAAGATTCAAGGATGTGGTCAAAACTTCCCAGAAAGTCACATAACATCCCCATGGACTTGAGAAATTCCTGGACAATGACTGCTAAAGTGGAAGATGGAGTATTCAGGATGGCATTGAGAAATTTTATTCTGTGCATTGGGGGCAGCATCCACTAAGAATCTCAACTCACAGCCATTGTGTAATTTCAATGAAGATATGGGCTTCCATTGAAGTGATACCAGTTGGCTGATAGTTCAGTCCTCAAATTGCTGGTGGCACCAAATGTTTATGTTGAGCATGACTGGGTGGAAATGGTTATGATGTTTCACGACATGTAGTCCATTTTTAATTGCATTTGCCCGTAGAAAGCACCCATTATTGTGCTTGAATTTCTAGGCTGGAAAATTCGCTCTATGGTGTTGAGAAGAATGCAGGTGTGTGAGTGGAGAGCATGAATGAAGTTGTTGCAACAGCAGTTAATGGATGTTTTTCATGTAGCAAGTACACAGAGATATCCACAAAATTAATGTTAGGCTTATTGCTCTCTTCATTTATAATAAATGGTTTGGAGCTGCCTTTAGATTAGAAAATTGTGCATGTCACTCCAAAATTTTTTTTAAAAGGTGAGAAGGGGAATCCAGGGATTTATTCTTCAGTCAGCCTAACATCTGTTTTTGGGACATTACTCGTGCCTTTAATTAAAGGTAGAGATTGAACACCTTGAACATTTTCAGCTGGTGTGAAGGAGTCAGCATGTGTGTGTGAAAGGTAGGTCATGTCTGATTGAATTTTTTTTGTATGTTTATAATTGTGAGCAAAGAATGGATGTTATAGACACTTGATAATCTCTCGTAAAAGAGGCTATTGCCATAAGTTGAAACTCTTGCACTTCAAAGAGAAAATGCAGACGGTCAGGAAATTGAACTGGAGGAAATGACGAGGAGGGAAATGAGCAGGTGCTCAAATTGGCAGAATTTGACTCCGTGTTGATATTGACGCTGCGAGTATACACTGTATTCATTAACGATGTGGATGGTGGGAAAGAAAGGCAGTTTGGCACAAAGACTGACCTCTGTGTCATTGCTATAGCATTTTTTATTGCATATGTGTTTTACAATCATGGCTTTTACTGACGTGGTGCTGCACCAGAGTTTCATAGAAGTTTTGTAGTATTAATTCTGAAAGCGCCTTGAAACCAAAGCACCAACATTCCATGCGCTTATTTGCTCTGGGAGCACTCTGGAGATCAAGTGGCCAAGGAGCTTAATCAAGCAGTGTGGCTGCACTTTTCAGTCCCTCATTTCTACCTCAAATACAACTGTGGAATTTTCTTCCCTGCATTGTTTATTTTAAATCCGAGGAGCATATGTTTTGATTATATTGCGAGAGAGCATCATAATTAATCAATGATTTAAATCATGGTGCTGCCTCACACCACGAGAGATTGAGGTTCATTTCTGGTCTCCAGAGCATTCAGTCTGTGTGGAGTTTGAACATTCTTCCTGTGAACATGTGGGTTTCCTCCCAAAGACATGCAGGTTGGTGGGTAAATTGCCTCTAATGTACAGGTGAGTAGTAGAATCCAGGGAGAGTTGAAGAGAAAGGAATTCATTTAGGATTAGTGTAAATAGGTTGGCATAGACTTGGTAGGCATGAGCATCCTGTTTTAGTGCTGTATGTCTCTGACTCTAGAGTCACAGAGTTATACAGCATGGAAACCTGTGCTGACCAAGTTGCCTATCAAAACTTGTCCCATTTGCCTGCACTTGGACCCTCCCTCTAACCCTTTCCTATCCACATACTTGTTAACATGCCTATCACTCCACCACTTCCTCTGACAGCTCATTCCAAATATTCACTGAGTGGAAAAAGTTATCCTTTGGGTCCCTTTTTAAATCTTTCTCCCACCCCTCACCAGAAACCAATGCTAGTTTAAGGCACTTCTACCCTGGGGAAGAGGCCTCATCAATTTCCCGTCTCAAAGGTCACCTCTTGGCTTTTTATGCTCCAAGGAATAAGATCCTTGCCTATCCAGTGTTCCATTGTAACTCAAGCCCTCTGGTTCCAGTAACATCCTCATGAATGTTTTTTGCACCCTTTCCAGTTTAATAACATCCTTCTTGCAGAAAGGCAACCAGAACTGCACACAGAACAGTGTACCAAATGTGGCCTTACCAATGTCTTGTCCAGCTGTGACATGATGTCTGAACTCCAATGCTCAAAGTCCTGACCATTGAAGGCTAATGTTCACTGCCCAGCCTGCCTGTCTCGCCACTTTGGGTGTATTACGTTCCTCCTCTGAATGCCTTCACAACTAATTGATATTATTCTTTTGGATTGCACTGTGAAATGATGTTTAAAAATCTGGGCCTTTTGAGATCCCACAAACACCAAAGCTGTTCAGAAGGCTGGAAAAATCTTGGAATTTGCTTTGATGTTCAAATTTTTTTCTATGGCCACTTAAATAGGGAGAGAGAAACTTGGTTTAATATCAGAACTGGAAAAATGATGCCCTCTCAAGCAGATAAATTGTGTGTAAGCAGGTCTGTCAAAAGCTTGTGAAGTAACAGAGAAGGGAAGGGACTGAGTCAGGAGAATGCCAGCTGCAACAGACTGCAAGTAAAAGAGGAAGGAATTATTCATTCAGAAATTAAATTAAAGCATTTATTTTGAAATCAAAGGCTGAACCATACAAACAATTTTAACCTTCTCCATGCAGCAAGCTTCTGCTGAGGCTTGTAACGTTTTTATCTTTTTGTAAAATGACCATTGTTCTTCATCACGCGACATCCTTTACAATGAATTGGAGAAAGGGGTGGCACAGTGATGCAGCTGGTAGAACCAATGCCGCACAGTGCCAGAGACTTCTGTTTCAAATCTGACCTTGGGTACTGTCTGGTGTGGAGTTTGCACATTCTGCAAAGGCTCCTCCAGATCCTCCATTTTCCTCCCATGTCCCAGAGGCCTGTGCGTGAGTACATTAATTTGTCCTTGGTGTGTTGATGAATGGTCGATTTTTGTGTGCAGTTGATGAGAATATGACAAAATAAATTCAAGGGATACACATTGGATTAGTGTAAATGAGAGATTGGTATGGACTCAGGGAGCCAAAGGGTCTCTTTCCCTGCTGTGTACCTTTGACTGTGAATACATGCATAGTTGGGATGCATTCGATGCATTTGAAACCAGGGGCAGCCATAAATGACATAAGCCATCATTGGTTGACCGCTGCCAAGGCTCTGGAATTCTCTCTCCAAATTTCTGTCTCTTTCTAAATTTCTTGTGGCTTTTGATCATCTGTCCTAATATCTCTCATAGTTAGTGCTGCATTAGTTTTAAATTTTAAATTTTTTTAAAAATTTAGAGATAAAGCAGAAAAACAGGCCCTTCTGACTCACAAACCTTTGCCACCCAAATGCACCCATGTGACCAATTAACCTACTAACCCCATACATCTTTGGAATGTGGGAGGAAACTGGAGCAGCCAAAGGAACCCCACCCAGACATGGGGAGAACACACAAACTCCTTGCACACAGCACCGGGTTCAAACCCAGATTGCTACTGCTATAAATAGAATTGTGCTCACCGTTACCCTAACCATGCTGCTTCCCTTGGCACACAAGTTTGCCTTATTAGAGGCACTACATTGGAGATAAATTGTTGATGTTTTTTGCAGAACAGCTTTGAGTCACTCACTGCAGGATACTTGCATGCGATCTGATTTTTGGTGGCTGCAGTAGTTTGTGGCTGAAATAAAAAGCCGGAAACCCTCAGCGGGTCAGGCAGCATCACTGGAAGGGAAAAACATAGTATTAATGTTTCAGGACTAAATCCTCCGTCCAAACTGGGAAAGAGAAACAAATTTTCCTTCACCTGCAACAAAAACATGGAGAAAAGTTGGGCAGCGCAAAGGCAGGTTGAGATCAAATGAGTTCAGAATCTGAATTTATTGTCATGAACATGTCATGAATTTTGATGCCTTGCAGCAGTGTCACAGCTGCAAATATTGCTATAAATCAAATTTTAAAATGTAAATAAATTTGTGCAAAATGATGAATAGAAAATGTGGATATTTCCTTCCTAAAACGTGGAAAATCTAAGCACGTTTCAAACTACTTGATGATGGAATCGTTAAGATTGGAGCTGACACGCATTTATTCCAAATAATATCTAGCATGTGCTCAACCACACTGTCGTCACCTGGAGTGGCAAACGTGATTTTCTTCATCCTGTTTGCATAAATACTGAATCCTGTTGTCAAAGGTAAATATGGTAACTGCATTAGGAAGCAATCTGTTCTGACAGCAGCTGAAGCATAGTATCAAGATGGATAGGATTCTCTGAAGAAAGATTTGTAAAGGAATGCATTCTTTTATCTTCAGATGATCCCATATATGGGAACCCGTAAAGAATCACAGATTTGGTACTTTGTCAGACTTGCTGTTATACCAACAACCAGGTTGCTGGAGAAGTGCAAATAGCAAACTTCGATTCATCATTAAACTATTGTTAGAGCAGACAGGAGAAAGCATGCAGTAGCATAAATGTGATTAATCGGAAATATTATGATGTATTCTGCTGAGCTGTCCTTGGTTGGCATTGAATTATCTTGCTTTGTGAAGAGTGAAAAGATGGAGAGATCTTGCACTCATGCATCAGCTATTGGTTCCAAATTGCTCCATAAACAATCATACAGAAGTACAGTCAATGTTGCGTGGAGGCGAAGGTTAAACCTAACCTACTTGGTTGAAGAGCTGATTGATGCTGCTCACTGTTGGGGTGACTCTCTTGAAATGTCTCCTTATCTCTGCCTCGTAAGAGTCTTTATCTTTATTAGTACATTATTGTATATTAGGAAGGCCTTATCTGTCAACTTGATGACAGCACGTTTAGCCCAATGCTGTTAAAATGCCAATGACGGGTTCGGATTTAAATTTTACTTGTGTAAGTTATGGGAATTAACTGATTAATGTGAACTTTACATAATTAAGGACCACAATACTGATTTTTTTTTTTCAAATTACATTTTGCTCTGCCTTTTGTCTTTTAAACTGTTTATTTTTAATGCTGGTATATTAGTTAGGCATTTTAAGACTGAGTTTCAAGCAACCAGAAAATGCGCCCATCCAGCATCCATGATCCCTGTAGGTGCCGGATACCAGGGGTTTCACAGTGTTGTGTTTTCTTTAGCTTGATCAGAAACTCAATTGAATCTACACCCAGAAATTAAAGCTCCATCATCCAGTCTTTATGAAGGGCTCCGACCTGAAATGTTGGCCATTCTTTTTCTCCCATTGTTGCTGCTCAACCTCTTGGGTTCCTCCAGCAGAACTTTCTTTGATCCCAATTCCAGCATGCCAAGAGTTGAGCAAGTTGCATCCCAACTCTTCAAATGTATTCTACCATTTGCAATTTGCACATTAGGATTATGATGGAATTCTTGACACTTTGCAGATTGAATGCCATTTCAACAACACTCAAGAAGCTCAAGGACAAAGCAGACAACTTTATTGGTAACTCATTCACCACCTGAACGTAATAATTCTGGTGTGTACCACCCACAAAATGTACTCTCATTCATCAACTAGACCAGGGGTGGCCAACTGTGGCCCGTTGCTCATTTTTAATTGGCCCAGGGTGAATTTGAAAGATAAAATGGAATGTGGCCCCATTAGAACATCATCTCTAACAATAAATTGCACTTCTTAGTTTCAACATGAGATGTCGCTGCCATTTTGAACAACTACTAGACCAAATGTTGAAATGTTACTCATTGATGAAAACGTTACCTCAGTAACATGGCAGGACCGAAAAGATGGAAAATAGCAAGGGAGTGCCAAAAATTTCAGACATTATGAGAAAATTAATACTTTTTCACAGAAATCAAGGGGAAGTGTGTTTGTTTGATTTGCAAGGAATCTGTTAACTTTAATAGCCTATTTTTAATGGCCTATCTACAGATTTACATATTGCGTCAAAATCATTAAGGTGATTTTAAGGTGGACACTTGGGCCTGAGAGTTGTGGAGGAATGTTGGAGTCTGGCTTGTCCTTTTCTTGATCTTTTCTTATTTGCACCCAGCTTTTTATTTTGCACTGCTTTTTGAATGAGAGGTTTAAAGAGTTTTATTGTATTCATTTAAATTAAATTTAAGAGCAGCAGATACAGAAATGACCACTGTAATATGTGAACACATCAATAAACTACTGTAATGTTAATAGTTAAACTGTTCAGTCGTGTTGTATAGTTATTTTGATAGAAAATTATTTTTCAATGCCAAGGGGGTTTTCTGGTCTGAAAATACCATTTTTCTTGCAGTGTAACTGATTGAAAACTGCCGGGCTTGATATTGTTTGGCTCATAATCCTTATATTTTTTCTGTATGTGACCCACAACCAAAAAAGTTTGGTCATCCTGAATTAGATTCTTCCATCTGCTGCTCCCAATCTCAATTTTATTCATCAGGAAAGACAAAAGTTTCGGGAACATGAGAATACCAAATGCAACATACATCCTGACTATATGATGTATCCATATCCTTTAACTGTTGTTGAATCAAAATCCTGAAACGTCCTGCCAAACAAATTTTGGGAGTTTCTTCACCAGAGCATCTACACCACTAGTTCTAAACCTTTTTCTTTCCACTCACATGCTATTTTAAGTATTCCCAATACCATACGTGCTCTGTGATTAGTGAGGGATTGCTTAAGGTGGCATGTGGGTGGAAAGAAAAAGTTACAAAACCACTGTTTTAATCGTACCTAATTGACAAGTTATGTGCACCGTTTCAAAACTCCAAAGGAAATGAGCCAATGACAATTTTTCTCATGCAAAATATTTCAGTGACAATTAGGTCTAGAGCAGTGGTTCTCAACCTTCCCACTCACATACCACCTTAAGCAATCCCTTACTAATCACAGAGCACCACTGACAAAGGGATTACTTAAAGTGGTATGAGAGAAAAGAAGGAGATTAGCGTATACAGAGCCGTTCTCATACCCACACTCCTGTTCGGCTCCGAATCATGGGTCCTCTACCGGCGTCACCTACGGCTCCTAAAGCGCTTCCACTAGCGTTGTCTCCGCTCCATCCTCAACATTGATTGGAGCGACTTCATCTCCAACATCGAAGTACTCGAGATGGCAGAGGCCGTCAGCATCGAATCCACGCTGCTGAAGATCAAACTGTGCTGGGTAGGTCACGTCTCCAGAATGGAGGACCATCGCCTTCCCAAGATTGTATTCTATGGCGAGCTCTCCACTGGCCACCGAGACAGAGGTGCACCAAAGAAGAGGTACAAGGACTGCCTAAAGAAAGCTCTTGGTGCCTACCCCATTGACCACTGCCATTGGGCTGATCTCGCCTCCAACCGTGCATCTTGGCGCCTCACAGTTCGGCGGGCAGCAACCTCCTTTGAAGAAGACCGCAGAGCCCACCTCACTGACAAAAGGCAAAGGAGGAAAAACCCAACACCCAACCCCAACCCACCAATTTTCCCTTGCAACCGTGTCTGCCTGTCCCGCATTGGACTTGTCAGCCACAAATGAGCCTGCAGCTGACGTGGACATTACCCCTCCAAAAATCTTCGTCCGCGAAGCCAAGCCAAAGAATGAGAAAAAAGGTTGAGAACCACTGGTCTACACAATTTTTAAAAAAAAAACAACAGCTTCACCTTTTAAAGGCAATTAGGGAGTTTCTTTAAATTTGTAAATTGCCAGTGATGCTCAGATCCAACATTAAAATAAAATATTTGATAATATGTAAAAAATAGCATTAAATGATTCAGATTGTTGCAAAGACTCTATTTGGCCTTTTACACTGGGATGAAGTCGAACCCTGCACTTCAGCATAACCTGTTATATTCTCTTTCTTTCAATAAAACATGTTTTGTTTGCTTTATTCAGTGAAAAGAATTGTAAAACTTGGAACCAATTTCAAGGTCCATGAAAACAAATTTCAAAGTAAATTCAGAAATTTCTTGAAGTAGAAATTCTTGTGCGCAATTTGAAAATAAAATGATGATGTGCTTCTGATTTACCGTAGATTAGTTTTATCATGTGACATTTCTGAGTGTCTTAATGTAAACTCCCAACTCCTGATTTTTTAATGAGATTTCCATTGAATGAGTATCTTGATCCACTGCGAAGTTCTTACAAAAGAATTCGACTCTGCCATGGTCTGAAAAGTGATGGTTTTATTAACCGTTTTCTCTGGAAACTTGCCATTTATGGATTAGTCCAATCCCCATCTTCACTGAGATCTGTGACCTCAATACAACTTAAAGTGCCTTGACTGCTTTACCTATAATGGTCAAAATTATGGTTGCTCTCTTGTTCCTAGCGTCTGGATCATTCCAAGCTACAGTTGGTGATCTTTTCAATATTTCATAATTTGTTGTGTCCTGCTACATTAGGAAGTTTACCCAAACTCTGTTCAGTGTTAGACTTCATTTATTTTTCTTTCAGTTCACGGAAGCACGGGCAGTTGCTTGGATTGCAGGCTTTCTCAAAGATTCGTAGCCTCTGGCATCCTTCTGTTCGTCACTCAGGAAGGTTACAATTTGTCCCATTTATACACAATATGCCTTACTGTTGTCTTTTGATCCCTCTGACTCCAGGCAAGACTGTTCCACCCCTCACATCATTAAAACATCCATTCATTCACCAGCAACACTCCTGTGTGGCTAAGTGGCGTTGTCAGTGTGGTAACGCGTCCATTTAAAGACGTCTCTGAAATTGTATAATATTACAGTAAAAACGCAAAGGCTGAAACTGACATAATTGGGTTTCAACACCATTAAAAGACCGTAAAACAATTTCTAGCCCAATTTGAATCAAAACAATGTTGTCCTAAGTTTCATAAATACCAAGTGTTGCTCTCACTGAGTGAGAACAAGTCTTGATGGTTGGCTCCATTGAAAATTCAGTTAATATTTTAAACATGATTATGATCCTCCATGACTCTCAAAAGAATTTAATTTAGCTGTTTGTATAGTCTCAGTAAAATCTACACGTTTCTCTTTGCCTGTCATGAAAGTTAGGTTACTTTATACTTGTGGCTGTTGTGCCACTAGCTTCCAGATGTGCCACCGCTCGCCTTTGCTTGCCTCTTCAGTCCAAAGTTAAGTATTCACTACCATAACAGACCAGTAAAGGAACAGGAGGCTGGTTTTCCGCCAAAGTGTGCGCTAAAAGTGAAAACCTGCTTTGAAGAAAGAGCAGAGGCAACATTAGAATGAATGGAGCTTAAAATTAGTACTTCATCGAAAGCCATGGGCCTGAACTTGTTCAGCCTGGGTTCCATTGCCTCAGATCAGCATGCAACAGTAATTTTCCAGCTTTGCAGAGAAAAATTCATTGGCAAACCTTCTGAAGTCAAATTGAACATAATGCATTTTCATTTTCCATTATACCTTTTTTTTTCTGAAAGATCTGCTTGGTACAACTCGAGCATTTTAGGGAAATGCAGATTTAATTTCTACTGTTGAAAAGAAACAATTACGAGAAATAAAGACAACCTTTTCAATGATGTTCCAACTGACCAAATTTGTTTTGCAGTGTTTCTTATATATAATATAAATATATATGTTAATTGTAGGTGAGTAACTTGCCTCCTAACTCACCAAAGCTTGTCCACTGTCGACAAGACTCATCAGGAGATTGAAGGAGTGACACTCAGAATCAGAGACAGAATTTATTGTCATGAACTTGCCACAAAATTCGTTGTTTTGCAGCAGCGTCATAGCGCAAACATTTATATCAACCACATTCCAAAATAGTGCAAGAAAAGGAAAAAGACAAAGTAAGGTAGTGTCTGTGGTTCATTTTTCATTTGGGAATCTGATAGTAGAGGAGAAAAAGCTGTCCTTCTGCCGCTCAGTGCTCATCTTCAGGCTCATGGACCTTTTTTCCTGCAGATCTGAAATGGGAGGTCCCTGTCACTGGTGCGGACCGAATGAAGGTGCTCAGCGAAGCGATCTTCCATTCTGCGCCCAGTCTCTCCGATGTAGAGAAGGCCACAAGGGGAGCACTGGATGCAGTGTCCATCCTGTGATACACAAGTGAAGTGTTGTCCACGTCATTGACAGAAATCTCCCAGTGTCTTTTTTCAGTTCTGCATCACAATTCCATACTCACATGTCTGTCCATGGCCTCGTGTACTATCCCACTGGGACCACCTGTAAATTGGAGGAACAACACCTCATTTTTCCGTATGGGTGCTCTCCAGCCGGATGGCATTAACATTGACTTTTCTGGTTTCTGCTAATCTGCTCTCCTTTCCCCCTCCCTTCCCTTCCCTGTCTGCTCTCCACACACCTCTCTATTCACCCAGCCATCACTCTTCCCTTGCTTGCTGCTATGCCCTCCCTCTCTTCTCCACCTATTACCTCCTGCCTTTGCGACCACACCTCACTCCTTACCATTTTATTCAGATGCCTGCCAAGATTTTTCCATCCCTTGGGCTCAAGCCCAAAATATTGGTTATGCATTTTTATCTTTGCTATATAAAGGACACTGTTTGACCTGCGGAGTTTCTCCAGCATTGTGTTTTTACTTCAACCATGGTGTCTGAAAACATTTGTGTTTTATTCCTTGAGGATAGAGACTGCTTTCTTTAGACACTGGCTCTTATAGGTGTTCTCAATGGTGTGAAGACTGGTACCTATGATGTCGCAGGCCGAGTTAACAGTCCACTGGAGATTTTTTTCTTGTTACACTCACATACAGTATATACCGCTTGGTCGACAATCTTGGTAGATCAAGAATGTATACACATCTATTGAATCTCATCTCAACCTTTACTGCAGGAACAACCTCAGCTTTCTTGTATCTGAAGTCCCTCATCCGTAGAAACTGAACGAGACTTTTATTAGTTATTCTCTGTGAATTAAGTGGAATAAGAATCCCTTTGAAGTTGCAGATAATCAAGTCAGTAGAAGTTGTGTACGAAGCCAGAAATGACACTCCACCTTGAGTCTAGAGCTGGATGAGGTCCTTACCCGGGAAGAGACATATAAGGCAATTGAACAACTGAAAAGTGGCAAAGCAGCAGGTATGGATGGAATCCCCCCCAGAGGTCTGGAAGGCTGGCGGCAAAGCTCTGCATACCAAACTGCATGAGTTTTTCATGCTCTGCTGGGACCAAGGAAAGTGCCTCAGGACCTTAGTGATGCCATCATCATCACCCTGTACAAAAACAAAGGTGAGAAATCAGACTGCTCAAACTACAGGGGAATCACGCTGCTCTCTATTGCAGGCAAAATCTTCGCTAGGATTCTCCTTAATAGACTAATACCTGTCGCTGAAAATGTCCTCCCAGAATCACAGTGCGGCTTTCGCGCAAACAGAGGAACCACTGACATGGTCTTTGCCCTCAGACAGCTCCAAGAAAAGTGCAGAGAACAAAACAAAGGACTCTACATCACCTTTGTTGACCTCACCAAAGTCTTCGACACCGTGAGCAGGAAAGGGCTTTGGCAAATATTAGAGTGCCTCGGATGCCCCCCAAAGTTCCTCAACATGGTTATCCAGCTGCACGAAAACCAACAAGGTCGGGTGAGATACAGCAATGAGCTCTCCGAACCTTTCTCCATTGACAACGGCGTGAAGCAAGGCTGCGTCCTCGCACCAACCCTCTTTGCTATCTTCTTCAGCATGATGCTGAAACAAGTCATGAAAGACCTCAACAATGAAGACGCTGTTTACATCCAGTACCGCACGAATGGCAGTCTCTTCAATCTGAGGCGCCTGCAAGCTCACACCAAGACACAAAAGCAACTTGTCTGTGAACTACTCTTTGCAGACGATGCCGCTTTAGTTGACCATTCAGAGCCAGCTCTCCAGCGCATGACGTCCTGTTTTGCGGAAACTGCCAAAATGTTTGGCTGAAGAAAACTGAGGTCCTCCATCAGCCAGCTCCCCACCATGACTACCAGCCCCCCCACATCTCCATTGGGCACACAGAACTCAAAACGGTCAACCAGTTTACCTACCTCGGCTGCACCATTTGATCTGCTGCAAGGATCGACAAAGAGATAGGCAACAGACTCGCCAAGGCAAATAGCGCCTTTGGAAGACTACACAAAAGAGTCTGGAAAAACAACCACCTGAAGAAACACACAAAGATCAGCGTGTACAGAGCCGTTGTCATACCCACGCTCCTGTTAGGCTCTGAATCATGGGTCCTCTACCGGCATCACCTACGGCTCCTAGAACGCTTCCATCAGCGCTGTCTCCGCTCCATCCTCAACATTCATTGGAATTACTTCATCCCTAACATCGAAGTACTCGAGCTGGCAGAGTCCGCAAGCATTGAATCCATGCTGCTGAAGACCCAACTGCGCTGGGTGGGTCACATCTCCAGAATGGAGGACCATCGCCTTCCCAAGATCGTGTTATATGGCGAGCTCTCCACTGGCCACTGAGACAGAGGTGCACCAAAGAAGAGGTACAAGGACTGCTTAAAAAAATATCTTGGTGCCTGCCACATTGACCACCGCCAGTGGGCTGATATCGCCTCTAACTGTGCATCTTGGCGCCTCACAGTACGACAGGCAGCAACCTCCTTTGAAGAAGACCGCAGAGCCCACCTCACTGACAAAAGACAAAGGAGGAAAAACCCAACACCCAACCCTAACCAACCAATTTTCCCTTGCAATCGCTGCAACCGTGCCTGCCTGTCCCGCATCGGACTTGTCAGTCACCAACAAGCCTGCAGCAGACGTGGACATACCCCTCCATAAATCTTTGTCCGCGAAGCCAAGCCAAAGAAGACACATCTATTGAATCTCATCTCATCCTTTACTGCAGGAACAACCTCAGCTTTCTTTTATCTGAAGTCCCTCATCCGTAGAAACTGAACTAGACTTTCATTAGTTATTCTCTGTGAATTAAGTGGAATAAGAATCCCTTTGAAGTTGCAGATAATCAAGTCAGTAGAAGTTGTGTACGAAGCCAGAAATGACACACCACCTGCATCATCTGGCCACTCCCCAGCATCTGTCTAGAGAATCAGAGGGAAATAATATTTGCACTAGGGTATTTAAATACTAATTTATTAATAAACAACAAGCAGGTTAATAATCTTAGCAAAAGAATGCAATTTAGCAGAGCCCATGTGACAGAATTATGTTATTACTAATCTTTAGTTACAAAATATATATTTCTAAGTCAATAAACTGTGGACTGAACAGGGCACACTTATGGACACACACAATTACACTCAGAGAGAAGCCATTTTCGGAGATGCAAAGTCTGGTAAAAGGGCAATAAAACCAGAAGTGATTGTTCATTGAAATAGTGTTTGCTCAGGAGAAGCACCTGTGTACACAAAGAGGACTTTTGATTCAATGGCCAGTAGACAGATCAGGGGCATTGGCTCGTAAATGCTTTTGTAGGAAAAGAACTTCAAACAAAATCGGCAATGAGGTCATGTCATGTGATTAAAGACTCTTCAAGGAGATATCTTTAATATTACACTAGTTTTCATCGGAGGTCAGAAATGCAGTAACCTCTTTTTAGAGAGATACTTTTCATGTTGTATTCTCTTTACCATGAGAGATACACAAAATCATTGGTAAGGAAGAACCACTTCAGCTGTCTCTTTGGCCTCTTCATAAAACCCTTGCCTGGGTTTGTGAGATCATCGTGCAGAGATCACAAGTTCTGAAACGTCCCTGTACAAGAGGAAAACCATTCATATGAAGAAACTATTCTCTGAAAACAACTCTACAAGAATTTTGTGAGTTTTGAGAAGTCCGATTCCTCACATCTACGCCATAATTACTTTTGAGCAACAATTTAAAGAATCTGAGTTTCAGCACAAAACCGACAACTTGAACTATTGATTCTTTTTACAATCGTGCCTACGCACGCACGCACACATGCGCACACTCTCTCTCCCTCTCTCTCTCACACACCTTACACACACATAGTGAGATTAAGTAAGGAGGGTTATATTATTAATAGCTATCAACAAAATTTTTTTGTTTTGAAGATATCATTGACTTGATGAATTTCTATTGCTGCTGGTCCAGGTCGTAACAGCCCAATTCTATGAAATAACGTATCACCTTAAAAATGACTTTTCAATACACTTTTTTCCCTTCATCTTTCAGAATTATTTGCCTGTTCAAAGCTTTTCAAAGTGTATTTTGGGGTATAAGATTTTGAGATAACTGTCTCCCTCTTAGATGGATCGCTCTTGATTGTAAATAATGTGTTGGTAGCAAGTGCAGACTTTAGTGTATCACTGCCTCTGAAGTCTACTACCAAGTCGTCTCGAACCAAAAATTGTGTACTATCAGCATGTTTAGTTTGGACTTTTGGCTGTAACTGACTGTTAAACTCCTAATATCCAATGGCAGAGTTTTAGAGAAAACAGCTGCCTCGTTAAAGCCTTGGAAAGTTCATATAATTAGCTTTTCTAATCTTGCCATTGCCTCATCACCAGGAATGGTAGGAAGTGACCAAGGATTAGAAAAGACCGCCAATATCTGAAGGTAAAATCGTCTGCATCAAACAATTTGAGCAACTTCACATCCACGACTCGATGAGGAGCATTTGCTGGCAGAGCAGATCGAACAACACTGAGATCTCGAGAAAATGCTGGGTTCAGCAAGCATCAGAATGAAAAGCAACCATCTCCCAAAAGAGATCCTCAATGAAGAGTGAAGCAGGATAAAATGGGAATGGTTGACCATCCATGTGCTTCAGAGATGGCCTTAAGCAGTGGTTCTCAACCTTTTTCTTTCTACTCACTTACCATTATGTCATCGATGCTCTGTGATTAGTAAGGGATTGCTTAAGACGGTATGTGGGTGGAAAGAAAAAGTTTGAAAACCACTGTTTTAATCGTCCCTCATTGACTCATTATGTGCATGTTTTCATAACTCCAAAGGAAATGGGCCAATGACCATTTTTCTCAAGCAAAATATTTCAGTACCAATTGGGTCTAGAGCAGTGATTCTCAACCTTACCTTCCCACCCACATCCCACCTTAAGCAGCCCCTTACTAATCACAGAGCACCGATGGCATAGGGATTACTTAAAGTGGGATTTAAATGAAAAGAAAAAGGTTGAGAACCACTGGTCTAAAGCCAATACCTAAGTTCTCATACTAAGACTCATTGGCAAACCTTGATGAGAATAGCATCAATTTGAGGGATTGCCTCCAGATTGCAAATAGAGGGCACTACAGAGCAGCATCATCAAAGGTTATGGCTTGATCTTACTTTGCCATTAACCCCACCTGCTCTGGACATCAGATGTTAGAAGCTCAAACTGGTACACATGACTGCAGTTGAGGCTCGGAGCAAAGTTGTCATTGCCACGTTAACTCGTCTGGTGGCTATTCTCTCTTCTGGATGAGATTTTGAAAGGAAAAAAGAAAATGATTTCAACTTGTAAAGACAAATGTATCATCGGTGTTTCCAAAAAACGCATCTTTTAAAATTTTTGGGGTAAATTAATTTATCAAACAATGGCTGCGGTACATGCATTAGCTTTAATCACATCACCTTGCGTCAACAAAGGGATGCGTGCTGAAGTTTAATAACCTTTACACAGAAGCAAAGAAATGTCACTGCAGGGTGGTATTTAATTATTGTGTTGCATATTGTATTCTCACCACGGATGACAGGATGAGTGTGTGACAGCAGTGGTGCCTGCTGTGACCTGCAGGCTTCCTTCAGCCCGTGGTGTAATAGGATCTAGCTATAGCAATACTCAAATGAGATTATTCTTGTACAATAAGTTTGATTAATCAGGAAATCTGAATTCTGCTAGTCTGATAATAAAACAATGAGCAAGTAAATGACACCTCAAATGTGAGACATTTTAATATGTATGGTACACAACCCATTGGTGCCAATTAAGCTTGTCAAGGAGGTACAGAATGGTTGCTATTTTGTGACTACTGTATAAAGCAGATTACCCTAGCACCAACACAGATGTTCATTTGAAAATGTGAGTCTGGAAATTAAGCGAGGCAGTTGTCAGTTTTGAGGATGCTGCAAGGGAGTTTGACTGTGCCAGCCGAGTAACCTGTAATTTTGGCTGCCACTTCTCCTTGCATTGCCGTGTAATCTTTGATTTGCAATTATGCACCGATTCTCCTGCAAGCATAATAATTTCTCAAGTCTTTTGATCAGATTTAACCTTCTAGTTTGTTAAAGTTCCTCCAGGTTACGTACAGCAGTTAAATGAACTCAGCTGAATGTTTTCAGCTAAAAATGCTTTTCTTGGACATCGGTCGTATTGCATGAATAGGAAGAGATTCCCCCAATGTAGGAACTATTTGAGCTTAAATTAAGTTGACCAGACATATAGGCATAAACAGCTTGTCTTGTAAGAAAAGAGATGAGTCTCTTCTGACTGATCTAATTGGAGATGTATTTTTCATACCCTGAGATATGTCTCATTTACAAGTGTAAATTGGAACAGAGGACAGTTAATTCAGATATGACTGAAAATAACTGGCCTCAATGTAGGATCAGCCTGTGTGTCAGACCTTCCCGGTAGCAACTTAATATGAACACTAAAGCTTTTTATTTATATAAATAAGTGGCATGACCTCTGTTGTTCAAGTGAACCGGTGTGGACTCGAAGGGCCGACATGGCCTGTTTCCACGCTGTGTTTTAACCCCACCCTCATGCGATATTGTTAGAAAAACCACGAGTACAGGGAAGTTGATGTATCTGCAAGAGCTTTTCAACAGTTCTTCTGCAGAACCCTTTCTTTCCCTGATGTGCCAAACATTGTTTCATCCTAGAGGATTATGTTTAACTATTTAATTCTCATTCGTTTGACATGCTAGAATATACAGATTTAGACTTATTGTCAGATTATATACAGGACATCACATGCAGCTCGAGATTCTTTTTACTGCGGGGGAGGCAGAATTACCACTTATTGGTAGTGTAAAAATAAAACTACAAATAAAAAAAAGTATGAACAAACATGACTGAGGTAAAGAGAGAGAAAAAAAAATCAATACAGTGCAAAAGTAAGTGTCCTGGTTGAGTTTGTCATTGAGGAGTTGATGCAACTTCAATAACTCCAAAAGTCTGAAGTTGGACAAACTGATAGACTTTTATTAGCTATAGAACAAAAGCACATCCATGCTGCATGATTGTCAAGCCCTGAGGAGGGGGCTGCGAAACGTTCTAGAGTCTGTGGGAGGAGCCACAGGCACAATTGGCCAATGGGTGTGCCCAAAGAGATAAAGGTATACATACAGTGGTTTTCCACAGTCACCCCTTGTTTCATTTTTAAGAGTCCTGTGGGGTGAAGTGGTGGTGATGCAGTTACAAGTTGAGTCTTTCAGGTGGTCTGATTTTGTGCTGAGACTGTGGTAATACCGGCTGCGGTTGCGATGCAGTGGTGGCATCCTGGGCAGTCTGGGGTGCCTGTGTGTATTCATCGGTGTTGGGCTGGTGGGTATGAGGCAATGAGCCTAGCGTATCCTCCGTTGGGGGTGAGGTACTGTGCCATGGCCCTGGTGCATTGTGGGTGGGTAGGGGTGAGAGGGATGTGGAGTGATCAGTGAAGGTCTCCAGAGCCCCTGAGGGCGCCAGATCCTTGATGAAGACAGTGTCCTCATGCCCATCAGGCTACACCACGTAGGCATATTGGGGGTTGGCATGGATGAGGTGGACCCTTTCGACCAGAGGTTCAGACCTATGGCTCCTCGCATGCTTCCGGAGTAGGACTGGCCCTGTAAATGTCAACCACACCGGAATTGTGGACCCTGTTGCTGAGACATACATTCATGCAGTGTGGCATTCGTGGCAGTACAGAGGAGGGACCTGATGGAGTGGAGTTCCTCTGGGAGGACCTCTTGCCAGCGGGAGACTGGAAGGCCCTTAGACTGCAGGGCCAGGATGGCGGCCTTCCAGACCGTGACGTCCACCTGCCTATTCCACTGGGCGTTGCAGCTGGTAGTCCTACTCGTGGCCATGCCTCTGGCCAGCAGTGCAGCTCATCGCTCAAAAAAGAGGGTCCTATGAATGTAGCTAGGGAAGATGAATAGAGTGAAGAGGCTGCACAGGGCCTTGTTGACTCTGGTAGCTGTCATGACAGAGCAGGGGCTAGCAAACAGAAAATGGGAGTACTCATCAATAACATTGATCAAGTACACATTGCGGTCTGTGGGGGCAGGGGTCCTTTGAAGTCAACACTTAGGCATTCAAAGGGGTGGATGGCCTTTATCAACTGCGCTGTCTGGCCAGTAGAAATGTGGTTTGCCCTCTACACAGATCCGGCAGTTTTTGGTCATTGACCCAATCTCTTCAATGGAGTACGGCAGGTTACGGGATTTGACCAAGTTTAAGAACCTGGTAACTCCAGGGTGGCAGAGATCATTATGAAGGGCTTTGTGGTAAACTACTGTTGTGCTATGATTGGCTGCTGCTGGCTGGACACGCCTCCCGAGTCCGATCCTACCCATAGCCCTTTGCATGCTCCCCATTTCTCTCTGCCTTGATCGGTCAATGAGGTTGACAGTTCTAATCTACAGTTAATAAAAGCCTATCAGTTTCACAGCTTCAGTCTTTTGAGATTATTGATGCTGCATCAAGCATTGTAAGCAGTCAATCCGCACACTGTCACAGGTCCCGCAGGATAGGGCATCAGGTGGCTCATTATTTTCCAGGCCAGTACAAGATATCATAATTGTAGGTGGACAATTCAATTCTCCCCCTTAATATCTTGTCGATCTTGACTTTACCCAGCTGCTAATTATTGAACATGAACGCAACTGCACGTTGGTCAGTTAGCAGGGTAAATCTCTTACCGGCCAGGTAGTGTCTCCAGTGCCGCAGTGCCTTGTCTATGGCTTGGGCCTCCTTCTCGATGGAGGAGTGCCAAATTTTGGGGCCCTGGAGGATACAGGGAAAGAAAGCAACTGATCTGTCCACCTGTTTAAGGGTAGGAGCCAGAGCAAAGTCTGACACATCTCCAAAAGTTGAAGTCTTTATCATCTGTACCACACATATGTGACTTGGAGACCAAGGAGACCTTTTGATCTATTGGTCTTACCATGAGGGAGTAGCGCTGCACCGCGTTGGGATGAATGAAGCCCTCCATACTCCCATTATCAAACAGGCAACTCGTCACATGGCCATTTACCTGAATATCCATGGCAAGGTGATGCGGGCTGACCTGGTCAAGTGTGATGGAGGCTAGTGTCAGAGTGTTGCTTGTTGCCATGGCAGAGCTATTGTGGGCTGATTCAGAAAACGGCTGTGCTGAAGATGGTGGCCCCCACGACCCACACACAGCGCTACTAAGTTCAGATGGCACCAAAGATGGCAAGCCCCACAACTCGCACATGATGCTGCCAGTTCCTGGCGATGGCGGCCCCCACAGTCTGCACATGGCGCGGCTGGGAAGGGGTTTGGATCTATACACCTTAGCATAGTGTCCCTTCTTCCCACAGCTGGAGCAGACCGTGTCTTTCGGTGGGCAGTGTTTCCTCGGGGGTTTGCCCAGACCATAGATGCAGCACTTGAGGCTCTCCCAGAGTATGGTGGCCATGGTTGGGTCACTGATGGAACCTGGAGATGATGTTAGAAGGCGTTTGAGGAGTACTGCCGCTATGGTCGGATCGTTTGTCGGACGGGCATCCCAAGATGGCGGCACACAGGGCAACCGCGAGGCGGCCGCATTGTTGGTTAAGTAGGCCTCCATATTCTGAAGGGCCAACTCCAGCATACCTGCCAGCTCGACTGCTCTCCACAGGCTGAGCTCCACTTGCTCCAATAGTCTTTGGTGGATGTAGTTCGACCTGATCCTTGCAACATAGGCATCCCTGATCAGGACTTGTATGTACTCCGCAGCTGTCATGGCCTTACATTCACAGACCCTTCTGAGGCTTCGGAGGGCCCGGAGATACTCGACATGTGACTCCCCGGGTCGCTGCTTTCAGGTCACCAGGAGATACCTGACTTCGTTAACCTTTCGCAGGTACTGGCCCTTTTGAATGTCCATGGCCTCCTGGTACGATGTGGTGTCGCTGATCATTGAGTGCACCAGGGTGCCTGTAGTTTGTCAGTCTCTGACCGCACGATGGCTGAACATGCCTGCAGGAATGCCAGAATTTGAAGTTGATAGATGCCTCAGGTGTTTTAGGGTCGATTTCCAGCTTCTCTGACCTCAGGATCTGCTCCATTATAAAAAATTATAGCTAATAAAATTGATGCACCATCAATTACTCCAAAAGACTGAAGTTGTGCAAACTGATAGGCTTTTATTAGCTATAGAACTAAAGCACATCTATGCTGCACGACTGCCCTGCACTGAAGAGTGGGCTGTGGAATAGACACGTTTATTCAGGAGCCTGTGGGAGGGGCCGCAGGTACAGCCGGCCAATGGGAGTGTCCAAACAGATAAATATATATAAACAGTGGTTTACCACAGGAGTCTGATGGTGAAGGGGGTAGCAGTTGTTCCTGAACCTGGTGGTGTAAATCTTTTGGCACCTAGAACTATACCTGATCAGAGAATGTACTGGGTGGTGTGGATCCTGATTGCTGCTCTCTCCAATAGCATTGTTCCCTATAGATGTTCTTGATGGTGGGGTGGGTTTTGCCTGTGATGTCATGGGATGTGTCCACCACCTTTTGGAGAGTTTTACACTCTGGGGTATTGGTGCCCCCATAGCAGGCCGCGATGTCCAAGATGAAGTAGGACTGTTGTTGCACGAAAGAAAAGCAGCTGCATTCACCTCACTTGAAAGATCTGTCTGCAGTGAACTGGAATTCACTATCTTTGTATTGTTCAGATGGCTGGCTCCTCCCCTGGTTCCACCCTTACCTACCCCAATATAAACCCTGGTTTTTCCGCCTTTTTACCTCAGATTCACCTGTGTCTGCCGGCCATTGATTGTAAGCTATTAAAAGTGTGTTTGTCCTTCTCACTTGTCTCTGAGCGCAATCAGTCGCGTTACACTATTCAGCTATCCCTTTTCTGTCTCTCCCTTCACTAACCAATGCTCGCTCCATGCTGTCTTGACTCATTGCAGAACGCATGACATTTCATCCATTTGGTCATTATTTAATCATATTCCTCCTTGGCTCTCTTAGCAATATTTTCCACTTAATGACATTGTCAACTGCCTGCCAGGCTATGGGCCACAGTCTGTCATTTTATCTCACCCATAATTAACCTCCTATCCTCTCTTGTGCTGACTCCAAGACCCACTTACTCTTCTTGTCCAACTAATTTCCAGCGTGTCAGGAGAACCGTTAATCAGATGTATGTACTTTTAAGACTGCTTCATACCATTACAATGGTATTACCAGCATGTCTCATCATTTCTTATCATCAGCTTGGTTTTATTATTGCCAGCAAACTTACTTGCAATTGGAATTCTTTGTTTAACTTTATTAACTCAATCCTCTGAAAATAACACTGGACAATGTAGATTTTGCTTCCTGAATACTTGTGAGTGCATTTTATGTACTTTGCTGATCGTGAAAATCACCGTAAATATCCTACCTCGCACCGTTTTTAAGATATAAACTAGTCTTGTGATATCCTTTCATATTTTAAGTGTACCTCAAGCATATAAAACCGTGAAGTGCAACATGTCATTCAAAATTCATTTTCTGCATTCGCACTTGGACCCCTTCCCTACTGATCTTGAGGCAGTCAGTGACGAACATGGTGAAAGGTTTCGCCAGGACATTGCAACCCTGGAAAGGTGGCATCAGGGCAACTGGAATCCATCAATGCTGGCCGCCTATTGTTGGAGACTGACATGAGAGGCATCAGATGCTGAGAACAAACGAAAATCAGAAGCAAAACATTTTTAGGCCCGTTGAACTAATGCAATGTGTCAGCATCAATATGCGATTGAACAGGCTAAATTTAGTAAAAGTTCATGTAATGTACTGTATCTTTCGGCATACAGGTTGAGTTGAGAAACCCTGAAAAAAAATTCTCAAAAGGTTGCGGGGTTGGGGGGGCGGGGGGGTCGACTTATGCACCGGATACACTTTTCAGACCTTAAGTTCACCAAAAAAAAAGATTGGCGTTGATTCGGCATATAAGTCGATGCTACCCACCGCCGGCGCTGCCGCTCCCCAACACCTCCCCACCGCTGGGTGCTGCCATAACCACTCCTACCCACGAGCACGATGTCGCCACTCCAGCTCCATAGGCCGTCGCTGCTCCTGCCCGGTTGGCTGAGTTTTTTTTTTAAACTTAATTATTTTACAGGTTTGTTACTTGTTGTTGGGATGTTTTTAAAAAAATTGTGTTTTCCTGGGAGGCCCCAGACAGTCCGAAAAATGGGGATCGACTTGTACACCAGATATAACATAAAACCATTAAAATGAGGCTAAGAAAAGGAGGAGGGGGGGTCGACCTATTTGCTAGTGATACGCCGAAATATACAGTATATCTGACTTCCTATATGATATAGCAAATCTGAAATTATCTTTGCGTTCAGCTTGAAGATGTCTATCATAATTCTAAATTTTTTTCAGGAAGCAAATCTTTTGAAAAAAATTGTTGTCCATTGTCATTTGACTCACTTGGTCATTAGCTTTACAGCAGTTGCTCAGTCTCCATGTTGTCAACTCTTCAGCCAATACCAGGCAGTCATCCCTCTATGTAATTACTATCAACATATTTGCTGTATTTTTTCAAACCCTTTGCATTAATGATGCTAAATTCTCTGAAACTTGAATCACATGTGGATAGGATGGTGAAGAAGGCATTTAGTATATGGCTTTCATAAACCAGAGTATAGAACACAGAAGTTGGGATGTTATGTGAAATTGTATCAGGCATTGGTGAGGCCAAATTTGGAATATTGTGTGCAGTTTTGGTTGCAAAATTACAAGAAGGATATAAACAGAATAGAGAGAGTGCAGAGGAGATTTACAAGAATGTTGCCAGGATTTCAGGGTTTGAGTTACAGGGAACGGTTGAGCAGGCTGGGACTTTATTCTCTGGAGCGTAGAAGGTTGAGGGGTGATTTGATATTCAAAATTATAAGGGGGATGGATAGAGTCAATGTGGATAGGCTTTTTCCACTGAGAGTGGGGGAAAATTCAAACAAGAGGGCATGGATTGAGAGTAAAAGGGGAAAAGTTTAAGGGAAATATAAGGGGAAATTTCTTCATGAAGCGGGTGGTGGGGGTATGGGATGAACTTCCGGCAATGGTGATAGAAGCGAGATCAAGGTTAATATTGAAGGATAGGTTGGATAGGTATATGGACGTGAGAGGTGTGGAGGGTTATGGGCCAAATGCGGATCAGTGGGACTAGGTGGGAGATGATGTTCGGCACGGACTTGTAGGGCCAAATGGTTATGTGGTTATAAATATTTAAATTCAAAAAATTTTACATATCTCTTTTGCTGACATCAAAATTATTGCTAGATTGAAGTAATAAGGCAGTAAAAATTCTGCTAAATCTGTCATTAATATTCACAACACCTAGCCTCGGTAAATGCTTATAACCTTCAGATATCAAGTTTACAAAGTTTGCCACTTGTTAAGAAATATCCTGAACTGATTTCAGAATGTTTTTAAATGATAAATGTTATTTAAGGTTACAAAATATAATTTTGTAATCCCGCTCTTTCAAATCACCACTCAAATCGATAGGGACCCTCACAGAAAGAAAATAACATGTTTATCACTAATTTCTCACGTCTTGCATTGATAATTAGTTATGCTTCCTCAAAATTGTATGGAGACACAGACAAACTATTAATTGACTACAATCACCACGTCTGCAGACTTTCCTGTTTTACTCCATTAATTACTCATTCTGCCTTGAGGGCTGCTTTTTACCCCTTGGTTTACATTTTATCCTTAGTACTGTATTATTGTTACATAAAATATAACCTTTATTTCCAGCCCGGGTGTTATTGCCCATCCACCATCACCCTTGAGAAGACGATTTTTATTTTAATTCATGAATTGCGGCAGTCTGTATTTTTAATTTTTAAAAATTTAGACAATCAGCCCGGTAACACGCCATTTCGGCCCACGAGTCCGTGCCACCCAATTTATACCCAATCACCCTACACCTCCCCCGGAACATTTTGAATGGTGGGAGGAAACCGGAGACCCAGGCAGACTCGGGGGAGAACAAACAAACTCCTTACAGTCAGCGAGGGATCGAATCCCAGACCAGATCACTGGCTGGCGCTGTAAAGGCATTGTGCTAACTGCTATGTCAACCGTGCCACCACATGTTGGGTGGGGTTTACCAGGTTTCCAACCCAGTAATCATGATTTATTTAGAAGTCTAGATGGTGAATGAGTCAGAAGGGAACTTTGATTTGGGAGTTTCCTTGTTCATTGAATGACATATGCTACCAAGCTATACCATGAGATTAGGCAGAGAGTTGTATCTGAATAAGGTGAAGACATTTAACTGAAAAATTAATAACCAAGTAATGATGTCTAACATCTTCCATGGATTTGTTGCACATTATAACCTTATTATTTTTAAAAATCTCAACCAAAAAAGTAATTTAAACCTGATGTTAAAAGTGAAATGTTTAAAGGGACTTCTTCACACAAAGAGTGGTGAGAGTGTGGAATGAGTTGAACTGGTGAATGTGGGCTTGGTTTGGCATTTAAGAAAAATTTGGACAGGTAAGTGGAGGGATGGGGTATGGAGGGCTACAGGCCAGTGCAACTTGGGAGAATAATAGTTGGACACGAACTTTTTCTGGGCTGTGGACAATCTGTGGCGTTGAAGATTACTGGCTGTAGATCAGCTGGAAAGCTGAACGGCACTTTGAAGCCAAATTATGGTAGACATAGAATAAATGGCAAGGACATTGCGAGCAGTGATGTACAGTGCAAGTGCACAGCTCCCTGAATGTAATGACGCAGGAGGATAGGCCTGTGAAAAAGGCATTGTATGCTTTTCCACACAGGCTGAGTGCAAGAGTTGGAATGTCAAGATTTTAAGCCCTTGACATTTCTCTGCCTGAGAAGGTGGTGAAATGAGATGCAACTCATTTAAGCCCCTTTCACACTTGCAAGTGATCTCAGGAATCAAATGCCAGTCGGCCTTTAAAGTGGCAAGAATGAAAGCAAAATCAGCTCAACGGTGGTGTCAGATGATGTAATCTCATGCCGGGGATTGACAGCCTCAACCCTAGTACACTCTCCGGCATCTGAAGACGCCGGCGTTGCAAGTGTGAACGGGGTCATTTCATCGTGAGATTGAAATGACCCAAATTTTTGTGTGAATGCAGGAAGAAAAGATTAAAATGAAGGTATAAACTTTGCCGTGGGAAAGTGGGGGAGGGAGAGAGAGAGAGAGAGGGAGAGGAAATAAATAGCAATAAACAGCAATAAATAGCAATAGCGGACAATTTTTAAACAGCGGGGGGAAATCGGTAGCACTATAGCGCACAATTTATGAAGACATTGAGACAAAAGCAATGGCGGACCTGACTTCCCAGATTGCCATACAGCGGAGAAACCCCTCTATGAAATCTCCATGTATGCAACCAGGCATACAGCCCTTTCTCTGCCGCTTGGAATTCTGAGAGAGCAGGTCCACCATCGCTTTTGCCCATGGTATTTATAAATTATACGCAATAATGCTACCAACTTTCCTACGCTATATAAATTGTGCACTATAGCGCTAAAAACTTTCCCATGCTGTATAAATGGAGCACTATCGCGCTACCAACTTTCCCATCTGTTTAAAAATTGTCCCCTATTGCTATTTATTGCTTGCACTTTCCCACGGTCCCTTATAAAGGTTTATATATATTGGAATAACAACAACATGAGCTGGAGGGCTTGTACTGTGCTGTACATAAAGCTTAATATGTTGTAATTAGGCATGATTAATTTTGTTCAAATATAAGATCATAATACATTGATCAGGATTTAGGGCAGGTCCACCATCGCTCATGCATCATGATGTCACCAGTTGAAGGTAGAACAGTCCTAACCCTGGGGATGTCTCCTTGTAAGTGTGAAAGTGTTCAGTGTCCCAGTTAGGAGTGGTCAAGTGTGAAAAACCAAACCCCCATTCCTATCCCTGGACACTGAATAGCCAATTTAGTGGGATGCAAGTGTGAAAGGGGCTATAAGATAGATACTTAAAAGGCAAAGCATGGAAGGAATAGTCCGAATGTAGGAAAATGTGATTAGGGTATTTGGGTTAAAAGGTTGGAGTGGACATGGTGGGTCAAAGTGTCTGTTTCTTGACTGTAGAACTCTATGATGCTTTGACACCCCAGTAAAAGGATTTCAGATTTATTGTCAGAGTACATACATGATATCACATACAAATCTGAGATTCTTTTTCCCGCAGGCCAGGCAGAATCACCACTTATTGGCAGTGCAAAAAAAAACTGTACCCAGCAAACACGTGAACAAATAAAGAAATGTAAACAAACTGCAGTATAGAAAGGAAAAAAAATCAAGGTGCAAAAGTAAGGGTCCTTAATGAGTCCCTGAGTGAGTTTATTGTTGAGGAGTCTGATGGTGGAGCGGTAGCAGAAGGTAGATGAAGACAGTTCATTGAGATTAAAACTGAAAGAAAATAGGATCGTAGAAAAGAGAAGCAGGAGTAGGCCATTCAGCCCTTTGATCCTGTACCACCATTCAATATGGCCATGACTGATTATACAATTTAAGTGGTCTATTCCTGCTTTCTCTCCATACCCTTTGATCCCTTTAGTCACAAGGCCCACATCCAACTTCCTTTTGAATCGCAGTGAACTGGGATTCACTGGGAGAGTCCTGTATTGATGACTGGCCCCACTTCCTGACTCCACCCCCGTTTACCCATATATAACCCTGGTTTCCCGTCTAAACCCAGAACCCCTTTGACAAGTGAACCCTACCCATTGTTGAAATCTAATAAAAGTGTTTGTTCTCTCGCCCACCAGTCGTGTGAGAGCTTTTATCTATGTTACATGAATATATCGAATGAACGACCCCCAGCAGCTTTTTGTGGTTGGAAGCTCCAAAAGTTCAGAACGTTCTGTGTGAAGAAGATTCTTCTCATCTCGGTGCTCAATGGTTTTACCCTTATTCTGTTGCATATGCAGTGTCAAAAGAAATGTTTTATTTATAACCCCTTTTGATGTTTGTCACTTTCAGGGATGAGCCCTGAGATAGTAACAGTTCCTCAGCATAATTATTTCAGTGTAATTAAATCTGATGTTCTTCCATTCACAGTTTATATCATTTATATAAGAGCCTAATGCAATATCTTTGTATTTTTACAGAATTAGCCTTATTATAACTTGAGCACTTGATGGAAAGAAATGAATCTATAAGCCCAAGTGGCCTCATGTGCCAACTGTTTCTGTATAAATAGATGTGTCCTGCCAAAAGCTATTCTCTCCTCTTCGGTTCATTAATGTGTAACACAGGTGAGGTCATGAGAAGACAGAGGCTTGAAAACAGCCTTGATGTGTCCCAGTTATCTTTTTTGAAGAACATATTATGATGGATACATAAAGGGACACCTGTGTGATCTCCGTGGAGAGAAGGGGAAGAGGGCACAAGGCTAAGTGAAAACACTGCATTCATTGGAACTCGTCAATAGCTAAATGCTGCTGTGGAGAATCCCTGCTTGAGCACGTGTGGGGAAGGACAGAAGTCTTGGGGTGTTTTTCCGTCCAAAGTGATACGACTTTCATGAGAAAATAATACCTTGAAAGAAAGCTCTGTGCGTTTGGAAATGGGGAATCTTAAATGTCGGGCAGCATTCTACAGGATGTTGGAATTATGAAATGGCTTAAAATATGGGGATGCATTGAGAGTCCCAAAAATGGGTCTGGAAATTACAATACCCAATTAACGTTTCAGCCATAAACGTGGAAGAACATGGTAGGAGATTTGTACATTCTAGCTAATGATTTCATGCTCATAGTTTTGTTGCTGGAAGAAAATAATGAGTTTCTTAAAGTAAAAGGCCAGATGTAGAGTTGAGGCTGTTCTCGTCCATCCTTGCCCTGATACCTGTCCACAATCGCGACCGGACACTGGCAGCTAAGGTCGAAAATGAAACCAAAAAAGCCATCAAGATGATTGTAATAGACTGTCTTTGGTTTTCGGGGTAGCATTTTGAGAAGGGACATGAATAGATGAAGACAGTTCATTGAGATTAAAGCTGAAAGAAAATAGGATCGTAGAAAAGAGGAGTAGGCCATTCATCCCTTTGAGCCTGTACCACCATTCAATGTGGCCATGACTGATTATACAACTTAAGTGGTCTATTCCTGCTTGCTCTCCATACCTTTAGTCACAAGACCTACATCCAACCTCCTTTTAAATATATCGAATGAATGATCCCCAGCAGCTTTTTGTGGTAGGAAGCTCCAAAAGTTCAGAACAGTCTGTGTGAAGAATATTCTTCTCATCTCAGTGCTCAGTGGTTTTACCCTTATTCTTAGACTGTGACTTCCTCAACATTAGAAACATTTTTCCTGCATCTAACCTGCCCCGTCTTGTTCAGAATTTTGTACGTTTCAATGAGATCCCTTCTCATTCTCCTAACTTTGAATGAATGCAACCTAAGTCTATCTTGTCTTTCTTCACGTCAGTCCTGCCACTCAAGGGATCAGCCTGGCAAACCTTGACTGCACTCTCTCCACAGCAAGAAGGATTTTCAAATGATGAGGAGACCATTTTTCAATAATTGGTGTGGCCTCACCAAGGGCCTATAAAATAGTTGAAGGACTAGCTATTCGGGTTCTCTATCCTACCTCGTTATTCGATATGGTCATGGCTGATGTATGTTGGCCTCAACTCCTCTGTATTGTTATCTCCCCACAACTTTCAATTCCTTGATCTTTCAAATACAATAAAACCTCTGGTATCTGGGACCTATGGGAGTTGGCAGATGCTGGATAAGTGAATTTTTCGGATGCTTGAGATTACGTGTTGAGCGATTGGCCAACTATCCGCTGTGGGGTGGGGGGGGGGCATCAATTTTAAACGTTGGTATTTTTTATTTTTTGCCGGGTTTCTTGAGGCTGCCAGTTGCTTGAATTCCAGATTATGGGGATTTGACTGTATTCATCTGGGCCTCCACAACCCATGGGAGCAGGCAATTCCAGAGATTCGCTCGTCTGAGATGAGATGCCCAATACAGATAAAAAAGACTGCTTTCATTCTTTCAAAGTGAGTTGCTTTGCAATTAAATAAGTCATCAAGGCATTATCGTTCTTGGATATAAACTGTCAAACTGCAGGCATTTACAGCAGACCAAGTATGCAATAATTGAAAACAGTCTCAAAGTAATGAGCAATTCACTTTAAATAAACAACATACTTAATAACAAAGAACTCAGCAGGTCTCGCAGCATCCATAGGAGATAAAGATATATTCTCGACATTTTGGGTCTGAGTCCTTGAGCAAGAGCTCCTCAATGCAGACCAAGTATGAGGTGTTGCATTTTGGAAGGACAAACTAAGAAAGGAATATATACACTGTAAATGGTAGAGCCCTGAGGAGTGTGGAAGAACAGAGGGACCATGGAATACAGATACATAATTTCCTGAAAGTGGTGTCATAGGTGGGTAAGGTTGTAAAGGGAGCTTTTGGCAGATTGACCTTCATAAATCCAAGTATTGAGCATAGGAGTTGGGATGTTATATTAAAGTTGTACAAGACATTGGTGAGGCCAAATTTGGAGTATTGTGTGCAGTTTTGATCACCTTACGACAGGAAAGATATCAAAGAGATAGAAAGAGTGCAGAGATTTACTAGGATGCTGCCCAGACTTCAGGACTAAGTTACAGGGAACAGTTCAACAGGTTAGAATTTTATTCCCTGGAGTTTAGAAGAATGAGGGGAGATTTGATCAAGGTATTTAATATCATGTGGGAATAGACTAAATGTAGATAGGCTTTTTTCCACCGAGAGTAGGTGAGATACAAACCAGGGACATGGGTTAAGAGTGAAAGGGAAACTTCACACAGAGAGTGGTGGGAGTGTGGAATGAACTGCCAGCTGAGGTGGTGAATGCAGGCTCAATTTTAACATTTAAAAAGAATTTGGTTAGGTGCATGGATGGGAGAGGTATGGAGGGCTATGGACTGGGTGCAGGTCAGTGGGGAAAAAAATGGTTTGGCACAGGCTAGAAGGGCCAAAGGGGCCAGTTTCTGTGCTGTAATGTTCTATGGTTCTAATTAAGGAATGAGTTCCCATGAATTGAATATGTTGTATTTATCACAAATAAGAGGATCGCCTACTCTTCAATTTTTAAACTGATAGATGCTTTGAAAATATTTTTCAGCATAAAAGTGATAGATAATAAACAGTCCAAGGATTTTATTAATCTAAGGTGAGGCGTGGAAGACGTGTGACTCACCACGAGGCCAAACTGCCAAAACCTTGTGTTTTGAATTTGGATTTTGATTATTGGTCATGATTGAAGGTTCAAGGTTACTTTTAATAATACCTTAAAAACGTAGCCTACATGATGTACTTTAACTTTCGTCTGCCATCAGGCAAACAAGGAGTCGCCATGGCCCTGGCACCCCTAATAATAGGAGAAAAAGAAACAAAAGAGAGTCCCTTCAAAGACACTGAGTATCCGTGAATTCACTGCCAGCACTCCTGCTCCAGTCGCACACATAGACTCCTGTTGGACTAATCGGCATCCCGAGCCCCAGATCAAACACGAACAGGAAACCTTCAGCACTCGAAGCCCTTCGCGACCCCCTTCTCGCCCTCAGCACCCTCTCAAACCCTGGCTCCGATACCTGGCTCTCATGAATCCGTGTGCAGAAGCACATAGCCCGTGTGTGTCCCCGACCGTGTTGCCTGAACCTGCATGGGTCCCTCAGCCACTGAGACCCCCGCTGGTCCACTGCTATGATTGCCGCCTTGTAGGATCATCTCCTCAGCTTCTCCTTCTCAACAAAGGTTCGGAGGTCTATGGTTGGGGCTGTTCCCAACTCGACTAGATGTATTTCCACTTCCAGTCTAAATGTTCCAACTTTAATCATAATGTGAAAAGGATAGGCATCTTTAGGATTGATAATTGACTTTTTATTTGGCTTATTTTTCATTGCCCATGTTGCTCAAGATATTTCCCAGGATCTTCCAAATTTCTAATTTGTATTGCAAGGGCTAAAACTTTAATTAAATTACAATCCTTGAAAATTGATGACTTAAAACAATTGATTGAAGCCCATGTTTACAACCTGTAGTGAGTGTCGAAGGTGGAGGTGGATAATTCAGTGAGAAAAGTAGCGACCGTTATAAAATAAAATACTTTTTTACTCATTGCTTTTAATTTAAGGGGAGATTTGAGATGAGAAAGGTAAACATAAACCTTGCCTAAATGCGGCATGACAAAAAGAAAATTAGCAACCATTAACAGCAAGTCAGTGGTAATTTAATGCCTCAAAAGGATTGAGTATAAAGTTGAATACAAGCTTTGAGGAAGACTTGAAGATGTTTTAAACGGATGTAAGCTGGTTTAGTGATACTACAGGAAGGTGGCAGATGGGTGCATTGCAGAGAAATCTGAGGTTGTTCATTTTCTTTATAAGAATAGAAAGCAGACGTTTTAAATACAGAGAGATTTCATACTCTTGGTACTTAAAAGCATAACCTTGCCATGCAAGCACAGCAGCCAATTCAGAGGGCAGTTTGTTTGCCTTTTTAATGGGCAGAATGGTGGAATTTCACCAGGCTTTGGAATGCTGAGTGAAGGTTTGTCCTCCAGGCACAAGGAAAATTAGACTTGCTTTCAAGGGATCAGAGCATGACCTTTTAAGGAAAGGTTGATGAGGATGGGCCCACTTTTATCCAGATTTAGAAAAAACAAGAGATAACTCCATTGAGTAACACTGTATTTTGAACAAGATTGACAAAGTCAAAGCTGAGAGCTGAGTATCTAGACCAGCAATTCTCAATGGCAGCCATTCAGACCCCCACCCCACCCCCTTCCCCCCCACCATGCTTTGGGGGGGAGGGGGGCTGCAGCACATTTGAGGAGGTGGCAGGGACTGAAATCATATTTAAAAATGTATTTCATGTAGCCGGTAGGAGAGAAGTCGAGAAACATATGGAAGAAATCAACTAAACTCGGTTGTTTCATAGGGAAGATGGGCCATAGCCAGAAAAAAAAGGGAGAGAATGGCTGGTCTAGAGCTCGGGATAAGAAATCAAACATTTAAGATGAAGAGAAACTCCTTCCCTCAGAACTTTTGTGAATCTTTGGAATTTTCTATTCCCGTTGAGTATACTTAAATCAGAAATTGACACATTTTTGGACCTTATGGAACTTGGACTTCAGTGGTAGAAGTTGATCAACCTGATTGAATTGCTGAGCAGAGGTTTTGCGCATTCTTCAACACTGTTTCTGTTGAATGAAGGTGGAGTAACCAGGTCACATTCCTTCGAAGTAAATGGCAGAAAAAGTCAAGACAAGGTGATGAAAACCCTTCCTGGAGAAAGCAGGGGTAGAATTTGCAAGCCCTGCAAATAGGGTGTTGGGTGCACATTTGAGTAGTTTTCAAAATTAAAATAGGATAATGGCAAAGGAGAGGAAAAAGTCCCAGGTACAGAAGTATAGGAAAGTTGCTCTTTGAAAGAGCTGGTGCAGACCAACTTGAATGAATGGTTCCCTGTACCATTCCACAATGTATCACTTGCTTTTCTGAAGTGGAGACTGGTTTTCAATAATTCTGGATCGTGAATCAAAACAAAAAGCAACGTGCACGAAACCTGCTCTCAGGTTTCCCACGCATGTGGTTAAGAAGACGAATGACTGTTGTTTAGCTGTGTGTTGATTTACTGTTTCTCCACTAATGCAACTAGTTTGAGTGAAATAATAGACTTGGAGAGTTCAGCTGCAGATTTTATAATTAACATTTCAAAAGCATGAAATTTCTTGTGCTGTGAGCATGCTTGACTTTATGAAACCTGTCATCTGCCTTGTCTAAAACTAAGCGCAAATCTGCTGCAACTGAGTTTCTCGCTTACCCCCTATGCTCTCACCCAAAACACACAAACTTGACTGTGCAGAAATTTGTAATCTACAATACCTTTGCAATGGTGTCAGGGGAAAATTCAGTTGACATTCTTGCTCTGACCTCCATTTCTTTCACCCACAAGTATGTGGATAGCTGCTGTGCATTCTGTCCCTCGTCTCTGCAATCAACCATTTCATTAGGTCCTTTCATGTAGTGAAAAATCCCGAGTGTAAAGGCGGAGACTCTCTGCCCTGATGTCGGGAGACTTACCTCTATGAATGCACCGTGGCCGGCTCCGGCGCTGATTGCAATTCCTATCGAGGATAGATAATCGGTGGAGCGCTCTGCTCCACTGCCTCACATGAATGTACAGACCTCTCTCCCTCCATTACCCCCTCAGGGCAAGGGCGGCCGGCATGAGCCATCAGGTCAGGGGCGACTGGCAGGAGCTGTCAGGACAAGGGTAAAAGGTGGCTTAGTTTCTTTGGTCCTGCGGGAGGCAATCAAGTTGCAGAAGAGAAAAAGATTGAGTAATGACATCCACTCCCTTCATGTTGCTCCAAATATTTAAAGGTTCAGATGTTCCTTTATTGTCATGTAATAATACAAAAAATGTAACATACACGGTATACAGGTTAAATACCCCTTATCTGAATACCTGAGATTCAAAGCAATCCAAAATCTGAAACTTTTTTTTATCATCCATGATGCCATAAGGTATTACAGTACGTAATACAGTTCAGAAATTCCAATCGGAGAACAGGACGTAGCAGATGTAACTAGTCCATTATTGAGTGTAGATTTTTCAATATCTGTCTACTTCAGTTAATTTGTGCATATGTAAATATTTGTATTGTAATGTGAATGTATGTATCTTTAAGTTTGAGTGAATAAGTGCCTTTTGTAAATGGTGTTCCGAAATTCGAACACTTCTTGTCCCAGATAAGCGGTATTCAACCTGTACTCCAACTTTTGGCAACGTAAAGGCAAGCAAAGAGTCACCCAACATCCCAAATAATAAGAAAAAGAGAGTCCCTGCAGTTTTAGATGAAAATCCTGCCTTTCACCCATTACATTCTTGATTGCTCTTAGAATCTTGGAAGGATAGTTCTGCCCCAGCATTGACAGAATTTTGCAGCCTGGTAATGGTTTAGGTTACCAGAAGTGTGGAAGCAGTAGATGGGAACTTCATGCTGTCTATCAGCCTGTTAGCAGAGTAAGGATTTAGGTCTTCTTGTTACTAGTCCTGAGCTGGGCAGTGTCACCGCCAAACCCAAAACCTGCTCTCATATGAGCATCTTTTGTAACCTCTGAATGTGTAAAGTGCCTGGTTGCCTTTGATGGATAACAAAGTGCTTGATTAAATACTGGGTTTGGTTATTTAAATTCCCCCGTTATGACCCTCTTGAAAATGACACTAGACTTCCCAGAATACACGATGGCTGTCCTTTTGAAATCTACTGAGGTCTGATGTGTGTGGGACTATAACTGAAACTGAAGCTATCCTTAATAATTCAGACTTATGAAATGTTTTGCATGCATTCTAAAATATTCTCATCAACTTCAGATCAGATACTCTTTACTGCCATGTAACAAAAGAGAACTGTCATATGACACGAAATTGCCTTTAGTCTGCCGTAAGGCAGACAAAGATTCGCCATTAGCATTGCCCAGTGCCCCTTACAGATAAGCAAAAGAGAGTCCCCTTAGCGTTACCAAGTGTCAGTGGATTCACATCCACCTCTCCTGCAGCCTCTGCAGCTGCACAAGACTCCAGTTCAGTTCAAACCATTGGCAACGCGAGCCCAGATCTGAACCTCCGACATGATGAGGAAGCCTTCAGCACCTCGGGCCCTTTGGGAGCCAGTAGGTGCCCCGAAATGCCAGAGGAACTCAGTTGGTCTATTCAGCATCTGTAGGAGACAAAGATTTGTTGTCGACATTTTGGGCCTGAGCCCTTCTTCAAGGAAAAATCAGAAAGGGCAGAAGCAGGATGTATCCGAAAGTCTCAGAATTCAAACGATGGGGGAGGAATCCAGACCAACAAAAGGCGATAATTGAATATGAGCAGTTTGAGGTGGGGGGGAGAATCATCATATTTTGGGTTGAAACCTGCATCAGGGGTAAAACTTACCATGGGAAAGGTGGCATAATTTTCAAAGTGGGGAAATGACCAAACACAGTATTTGAAATTGAGCATTTTTTCCTCATTGTTTAACGCCAGAATTTTGGTTGTGCAACATCCATTGAACCAACATTAAAATATTATTTCAGAATCAACCACCAATAAACATCTGCAAATCATATTTGACCATATCATTGATGTTCAGATTTACAATCCCAGTAGCAGACGATCCTGCAGTAAATTATCTGTGTGTCATTTTGTTAATATGGTACAAGTCTGAGGAACAATAGGCTGGTGGCGATGTGTAGCATTAGAAAGTCAGGATTTTTTATTGATCAAAGGTTTACATTGCTAAATAGGCTGGTAATGAAGATGGATTCATCATGTACCTGCAGTAACAGATTTCATTGCAACTAGTAATCTAGTTTAAAGTGCACTTATTGTTGAAAATCACACACCATTTGTCAATTTGCTCTTGCGATGGCCAAAGATCCCAAACCAGGAAACATTGTTCACAAAAATCTGGTTTCCTTTTGAAGGAATTTGTCATTTGCATGAATTTGGGCATTGTTGAAAACGAAAACACCTGTGGTGCCAAATCTAGTATTTGTGTTCAAATCTAGTATTTGTGTTCAAATCATACATTTTTAGACATATATCACGGTAACAGGCCCTTTTGTCCCATGAGCTCATGCTGCCCAATTGATTGAAGAGTGGGAGGAAACTGGAGCGCCCAGAGGAAACCCACACAGAACAGGGAGAATGTACGAACTCCTTATAGACAGTGCGGGATTCGAACCCGGGTCATTGGCGCTGTAACAGTGTTGCTCTAACCACTATATTAGGCATGGACCCCATTAACATCATGCATCACTCAGTAGCAGATCTGATGCCTGGGCGCAGCAAGTAAAGTAAAGTTTTCAAACCATTCGAGGGATTCCAAGGACGTCATCTGCCCATAAAACACTGAAAAGCACAGGCTGTTGAGCCAGAAATGGGTGTCTTTCACGTGGCCCAGTTTACATGTCTCGTTGTGAAATTCTCTGCCGTGGTGTCAGTTTCTATCTAATTGTGTGTGGTAGCAATAAGGCGTGTGGGTCGTTTTGCTCTTCAAAGCTGATCTGTCCTTCATTAAGATTATGATTGTGCCTGCATTTCAATTCCATTATTAGCAAAAACAAAATACTCTAGATCCAGGAATCTGGAAATTACACAGAAAAAAAAAACTGGAACTACTCGGCAGGGCAGCCAGAAGCTGAGAGAGAAAAGCAGCTTTAAAGTTTTAGGTTGAAGTTTTTTCATTAGCACTGGGAAAAGTAAAACATGCAGTGGAAGGGGGAAGGGGTAGGGAGAACAACGTGAAAGTTCAGTGGTGTAAGGTAAAACATCATGAGATGGGAATGTGTAAGGAGTTACCCTGTGCAGGGCTGTAACAAGATGTGAATGCATCCTTGTACTTACAAGATAAGAGAGACATTGATGGATTGAGAGGCAGGAAGCTAGCAGGGAAAGGATAGCAACAGTTTTAGTCATTGGACAAGTAATGATATGATGATGTTCTAAGCACGTATCCAAGGGTATAAAAAATCACCATTTTGCTGATAACGGCAGAATGCATTCTCCAACTAACATTGTTAGTTGCAAGTGTTACAATCCGGTAATAAAGAACAAAGAACCCTGAATTCGACTCAGTCTGGTGTTTGTCTCACTCATTCATGAACAAAGCAGACCTAACAGTGGTCAGGTGAGAGACTTGATAAAAGGAGCAATGGAGTGAGTTTAAGAGTGTTATAGTTAAAGTGAATAAGGCAGGCCCAAGGGAAGAAGTAAATCATGAAAATCTGTAGACACCGTGGTTGAAGTCAAGACACAAAATGCTGGAGAAACTCAGCTGGTCAACAGTGTCCTTTACGTGGCAAAGGTAAAAATACATAACTGATGTTTTGGTCATGAGAGAATCATACCTTGATGAAGGGTTCAAGCCCGAAATGTTGGTTATGTATTTTTACCTTAGCCCTAGGGAAGATGTAAATAGAAGTTGAATCAACCTGATTCCCTGAAAAAGCTGTGAAACCTGGAAATGTGAGATACGAAGGTTAGAACAGCTTTGTTGGAATGAGTATGAGATCACGTGCCACCAGATTTAAAGCCTGCTTCTCCCCCACTGTTAGCAGACTGCTGAAGGAACCTAATCAAGTAATGTTGCCTTTCCACTCTGTAACTCTGCACTCAGTACAGTAGTTAAAAACAGTAAAATGTCTCAGTTAACTTGTGGATTGCTTGCAAAACAAGCTTACTTCACTGCACATTCAGATTTAGTGTCAGTGTGCATACATGATTCTTTTTCCTTCAGGCGAGGCAGAATTGCCACTTAGTGCTGATTGAAAACTGCACAAGTAAGCAAATAAAGAAATGTAAACAAACTGACTGCAGTGCAGAGAGTAAAAAAAATCAATAAAGTGCAAGAGTCCTTAGTCCTTAAATGAGTCCCGAAGTGAGTTTGTTATTGAGGAGACTGATGGTGGAGGGGTAGCAGCTATTTCTGAACCTGGTGATGTGATTCTTGTGGCATCTATACTTCTTTCCTGATGGTAGCAGCGAGAAAACAGCACATGTGGTGGGTGATGTGGATCTTTGATTATTGTTGCTGCTCTCTGACGGCAGCATGCCCTGTAGATGTTCTCAATGGAGGGGAGGGTTTTGCCTGTGATGTCCTGGGCGTGTGTGATAGTACAGACCTATCACCAATGTATATAGTTACAGTATCTAGAGTGTAATGACTGTGCTTACAGCGATTGGCTGAGAGCTTAGCCACGCCTACTGTCTGGGCCTTAAAGGGTTGTGTCCCTAGCCAGGTCGGATCATTCCAGACTGGTCGGCCACCTGTGAAGAGCTCCTGTCTTTTGCTAATAAAAGCCTTGGTTTGGATCAACAAGTCTTTGGTTCTTTCGACGAGCTCTACAGCGTGTCCACGATCTTTTTGCAGGGGTTTTACACTCAGGGGTATTGATGACTCCAGACCATGATGCAGCCAGGCAACACACTTTCCACCACACATCTATAGAAACTTGTCTTACCAAACCTCCACAAACTTCTGGTGCATGCGGCAAACTTGAGCAGCTTTTTTTTCACTGGAACAGTTCAACATAACATTAAACCTTAGGGCGATAAATGACTGGTGATGAGATGAAGTACTTTCCTGCAAGTCTGTAAGGAGATCAGCAAAGAAAAGGCCAGAATCTGAGCTCAATGCGAAAGTGGGTTGGAAGTGGTTGGAAACTTAGGTTCAGTCTTGTTGGCACAACCTCTTCCACAATGTACTTTTAACATTCTGACACAGAACCATTAGAAATGTTTCCACATTTAAAGGAAAACGCCTATCTGGATAGAAATCATTGTACGGAATATCTGCTTAAAGGTATTGTTGAGTGGAACTGGAGCCAATTCGAATGTCTGACATGATTTCGAATGCTGGGATTTAATTTTTTTAAAGAAATCTTGATTGGTCGTCTTTAGAATAGTCTTTTGGGCCAATTTGATCTGCAGAATTAAGAGATTGATAGTAATTGAAGGTCAGGGGTCTATGTCTGTCATCAAATCTTCAGGTGGAAGTTGAATCCCTCCATAGGGATGGGAATAAGAGATGGCACAGCTGTATGACTGTTAGGTTCTCAGATTTATTGTCAGTACATACTTGATATCACATACAACCCTGAGATCCTTTTACCTGCGTGCGCGGCAGAATTTCCATTTATTGGTAGTGCAAAAAAACTGTTCTCGATGTATCTATGTAAACAAATAAAAAATGTAAATAAACTGTGCAGTACAGAGGGGAAAAAAAATCAATAAAATTCAAAAGTAAGAGTCTTTAAATGAGTGCCTATTAGATCATCTGTCTCGTATCTCCATTAGCCCAGCTTCAATCTCGACTTCAGGTGATGTTTGTTTAGTGTTCACGTTCTCCATCTTCATCTGATTTCTCTCATTTCTGGTGCATGTGGCAAACTTGAGCAGCTTTTTTTTCACTGGAACAGTTCAACATAACGTTAAACCTTAGGGCGATAAATGACTGGTGATGACCCAAAGACTAACCATAGGTTAGTCGACAACTGTTATTGGAGAGTTGTTTAAAAACTTGGTGGCATTGACGGGAGTATAGGATTGGTGTACGATTAGCTTCATTGGTCTGCATGGACTTAGTAGATTGAAGAGTCTGTTTCCATGCCTTGTATTTCTCTGACCTCCAATTAACGTGTGGCTTTTCAAACATATCAAGACAACTGTTAAACTTACCAGGAAAAAAAAAGTGATTAGATCCCATGCATTTCCAAAATTAATCAAATATTATTTTCTTTCACTTTTACTTTGGCTAAAAATTACTGACGTTGTTCATGAAAACGTGTATGAAACATTGAAATGACATGATTATTCTGGAAGGTAGTTGGCAAGTGTAATCAAGGCAAAATGATGGAAGTGAAGACTGCGAAATGAAGCAGGCTGCCAACTTTTAAGCTCCTGCTTGTCAGGGTGGTAATTGTTTTGGACACAGTCCAGGGCATCCCTGGAAACTGGCTGGATAAGGTTCATATCTTTTAATTGTTTATTGAGCATTAGCTCTACTCCTGCTTCCTCAAACTTCAGTTGTATGAATTTCTGAAGCTTGATCTCATGACCTCATTTCCAGCCATCCCATGCTCCCGATCACCTGACTTGTTTATACCCAATTATTATGCCAATTGGCATCTTGTTAACTGATCGGACGATTCTCACCTGTCAATCTAATAGGCTTCTGTTACCACCTGCAGTTTCTTTTACACATTCAAAGGAAAGCATTCAGAGCCCTGTGTTCATTCATTTTCGTAAGTAATTACAATTGATTTGAACTTTCTTCATTGCGAACTGCATTGGCTTATTTATTATAAATTTTGACGAGGAGCTGTGTTGTACTCTAATTTGAGGACCCAGACAAGTGTCATTGGAATTAACTCCAGGAAGAGTGCTTGTTGAAACTTGGCAGATTGTGGGTGAAGAAATAAGGCTTAAATATTCTCGAGTCATAAGAGTCTTACAGCAGGGGAACTGGTCATTAGGCCCAAGTTGTCCAGAGAACATTACAATACAGTACAGGCCCTTCAGCCCACAATGTCCATGCTAATTGAGTTGTCAGCCAATCTAGTCCTATTTGCCTTTGTTCAGCCCATATCTCTCTAAACCTTTTCTATTCAACTGCCTGCCTAAATGTCTTTTAAATATTGCTATTGTACCTATTTCCACCACTGGCAGCTTGGTCCATAATTTTTACAGGATATGTGGTGGAAAGTGTGCTGACTAGCTGCACCATGGTCTGGTATGAGGATACCAATACCCCTGAGCAGAGATCCATGCCAAAAGTAGTGGGAACAGCCCGGGATATCACTGGCAAAACTTTCCCCACCATCAAGAACATCTACAGGGAACACTGCTGTCAGGGAGCAGCAGCAATCATCAAGGATCCACATCACCCAGCACACGCTTTGTTCTCACTGCTACCATCAGGAAAGAAGTCTAGGTACCACAAGACTTGCACCAACAGGTTCAGGAACAGCTGCTATTCCACACCTACAGACTCCTCAACAATAAACTCAATCAGGGACCCACTGAAGGACTCTTACTTTTGCAATTCATTGATTTTTTTTTCTCTGTATTGCACAGTCACTTTGTTTACATTTCTTTATTGTTTACATGTGTACGTTGATTACAGTTTTATTTTTGCACTGCCGATAAGTTGTAATTCTGCCTCGCCCACAGCAAAAAGAATCTCAGCTTTTGTGCGTGATGTCATGTACGTACTCTGACAATAAATCTGAAATGTAAACTCACCACCATCTGTGCAATAATATGTGTGATCTGACCCTCAGGTCCATTTTAAATCTTTCCCCTATCTCCTGAAGTGGACCCCTCCCCAGATTTGGATTCCACTTCCCTGGGGAGAAAAAACTAATCTATACTCTTCATGATCTTATAAACCTCCCTCTCTTCCAGGGAGAAAAGTCCCTTTTGTTATGCTCATTACATTTTGGAATTAATTCTTCTCTTTCCCCCCTCCCTAATCCTTTTTTAAAGGAACCTTGTGATGCACAATCAATTGCAGAAAAACTGAAGTAATAAAAATTGAAGGCTTTTATTTAAAAGAGATGGACAGCATCCCTGTGTTCTTCGTTCACACTGACCCGGACTCAAACTGGGGGAAGGCTTGTGGCATGACAGCCTTTATGGGGGAGAAAGGGGAAGAGTCATGAGCTGGCCAGTGAGAGCAGAGTCAACCAGGAAAGGTTATGTAATATAACGAATATGTACAATAATGGTTTCACCACATTCACCCCGTCTTTTAAAAGAAAAGTCCCGGGGTGTGTGGCGTGCTCATCCGACCCTGAGGAATGGCTGAGGAATTTAACAAATACTTTGCAACTGTCTTCACCAAGGAGGATATAGGTTATGGTCAGTTAGGGGGTAATGGTCATGCGGTGTCAAGAGACTTGGGGACCTTTCCTGGGGAAGTAGGGGATCTAATGGATATCCGGATCCAGAAACAGGAGGTTGTGAGTAAATTGTTGGGACTGAGGGCTGATAAATCCCCAGGGCCTGATGGGCTGCATCCCAGGGTGCTTAAAGAAGTTGCTATTGGAAATTGTGGATGCACTGGTCGACATTTTCCAAAGTTCCATAGATTCGGGGGAGGTCCCTGAGGATTGGAGAGTGGCTGATGTGGTGCCGATTTTTAAGAAGGGAGGGATGGAGAAAACGGGAAATTATAGACCGGTCAGCCTGACGTCGGTGGTGGGGAAGATATTAGAGTCTATCATAAAAGGAGTAATAGCAGAACACTTAGGCAGAAATAATAGTATAAGGGCTAGTCAGCATGGATTCCTTAAGGGTAAGTCATGCTTGACTGACCTTCTGGAATTTTTCAAGGATGTGACAAAGAGGGTGGACTTGGGAGAGCCTGTGGATGTGGTGTATTTGGACTTCCAGAAGGCCTTTGATAAGGTACCGCACGGGAGACTAGTGGGCAAGATCAGGGAGCATGGTATTGGAGGTAAGGTGCTGACATGGAAAGGAAATTGGTTAAGAAATAGGAAACAAAGGGTTGGGGTAAGCGGGTCTTTTTCAGGATGGCAGGATGTGACGAATGGAGTGCCGCAGGGATTGGTATTGGGTCCTCAGTTGTTTGTAATTTATGTAAATGATTGGGATGAGGGGATTATTAATAACTTGAGCAAATTTGCAGATGACGCGAAACTGGGTGGCGGTGTGGGGTGTGAGGAGGATGTCAGGAAAATGCAGAGGGACTTGGACAGGTTGGGGGAGTGGGCTGCTGAATGGAAGATGACGTTCAATGTAAGCAAATGTGAGGTTATCCATTTTGGGGGCAATAATAGGAAAGCTGAGTATTATTTAAATGGAGACAAGCTAGGGAGTGGGGAGGAGCAAATGGATCTGGGAGTACTTGTTCACCGGACACTGAAGACTAGCATGCAGGTTCAGAAAGCTGTGAAGAAGGCTAATAGCATGTTGGCTTTCATAAAGAGGGGATTGGAGTATAGGAACAGAGACGCCCTTCTGCAGTTGTACAGGGCCCTGGTGAGACCCCACCTGGAGTATTGCGTCCAGTTCTGGTCTGTCTCCAATTTTGAGGAAGGACATACTAGCTATAGAGGGTGTGCAGCACAGATTTACAAGGTTAGTGCCAGGGATGGCGGGGTTGACATATGCTGAAAGGCTAGAAAAACTGGACTTGTATCCGATGGAGTTTAGAAGGATGAGGGGGGACATGATTATCAGGGGGATAGACAGGGTGAAGTCAGATTACTTGTTCCCAATGATGGGGGAGATGAGGACTAGAGGGCATAGTTTAAGAATACAGGGTAGGCCCTTTAGGACGGAGATGAGAAAACATTTTTTTACCCAGAGAAGTGTGAATCTGTGGAATGCTCTGCCACAGAGGGTGGTAGAGGCAGATTCGCTGATTATGTTCAAAAGAGAGTTAGATAAGACTCTAGTGGGCAAAGGAGTTAAGGGTTATGGGGATAAGGCTGGAAAGGGGTACTGATGGTAGTGATCAGCCATGATCTGTAAAATGGCGGTGCTGGCTCGACGGGCCGAAGGGCCTACTCCAGCTCCTATTGTCTATTGTCATAAGTCCAGTCTGTCTGGCGGTCTTCTTTGGCATTGTGACCGGCGAGTACCGGTCCGGGAGTCCGTAGCGATCTCTGAAGGTTTTAGCTGATTCATCCCGGTTGGCCTGGTGGGGGAACTTGACTAGGCCAGGGGAATGGGGTGGGTATGTGTGTCAACTGTCAAGTTGGCAGGTGAAGCTGGTTTTCGCTGCCCTGGATAGCTGCTGCGGAGGCTGTGAGGAACTTTTTGAAACAGCGGCGGAACTTGTCGACTGCCTTGGCTTCTCTTGGGTCAATTTCGAGGTGATCCAAACTCATGTACTTGTCCATGTTCAGAAAAAAAACAAAATTTTACAAATCAAATTGATGCACGATCAATTGCACAAAGACTGAAGTAATCAAAACTGAAGGATTTTATTTGCAAGAGATGGACAGCGTCCCTGCGTTGGTCGCTCACACTGACCTGGACTCGAACTGGGGGCAGGCTTGTGGCATGACGGCCTTTATGGGGGAGAAAGGGGAAGAGCCATGAGCTGGTCAGTGAGAGAAGGATCAACCAGGAAAGGCCATGTAATTTACATATAACAAATATATACAATAGTGGTTCTTCACCTTGTTGTAGAAGTGCATTGAAACTATTGCCATGTAGAAGATGGGGTAGTATAGGGATTCCGCCAACTAACCTTGCATAATGCCAGCATGCAATTAGTGCCCTGGTCCTTCATCTTTATCATTTCAAATAAAGACCTTTTTCGTGGAGATACTGGGGGATGAAATTTACCTTCTGTATAGGCATAGAGTGGACAGTTGTTGCCTTTAAGAATGGGCAGCTGATCCGTGAGCTTTCACTTCATGCCTGCCAAACGGGTATTTCGCCACTGTTGTCTCACAAAGTATGGCAATTAATATACCAATGCATATTTTTCATACATCTGTGGTTGGAGTAATATAATGATTGTTAGTGGGGCAGAAGTGCAGAGCCTGAACTAATGATTTCAATTCCCATCTCACCACCTGGGTAATTTAAATTCAGTTGAATAAATATACTAATTAAATTAATCTGGAAATGTAATGCGAGTATCTGTGACCATGAAACCACAGAATTCTCTTAAAGACTCAGAATCTTTTGGGAAGGAAATCTGTCAACCTTACCAGTTTTGGCCTATATATTTATGACTGTATCCATAGCAATGTGATGAACTGTTAATTTTCCTCCTGAAATTGCCTAACAATAGTACTCACCACCTTCTCCTGCAGAATTAGGGATGGAATGAATTTATGCTGAATTTTGCATAGATATTGCCTCACTCTGAGAAAAATGTTCTGCAAAAATGAAAAGCAGCTTTTCTAAAATGAGGGTAAAAAGTGATTATAATTGGAAACATGAAAGATGCTTTGTTTTAAAATAGTCTGGATGATACAATTCAAACTTGTCAGCAAATATAAATGAAATTTAACTGTCTCCTTTTGTGCTTTTTTTTATTTATAATTTGTAAATGATTCTCAACAGATGCACAAGTACGCTAATCCCCTTAACATTTTTAAGTGTATTTGTCACAAAATTCTGAGTGACGCTCTGCAAACAAACCAACAGGTTATCTTTAGAATTCAATAAACCCATGTATAGAGCACAATATGCAGAAAACTGAATTACAATGAGCAGTTGTACACCAAGCAATTGCAGCATGAGAACACTGTTGTGGGGTTCATTCAGAAGCCTGGTAACTGCTGGGAAGAAATAGTCTTTAAGTCTGCTTGTGTGTGTTTTCACACTCCTAAGCCTTCTCCCCGATGGGACGAGAGGAGAGATCATATCGGGGAGGTGGGGGGGGGGGGGTGATGGATCTTTCAGTATGATGGCTGCCTTTTCTAACCAGCTGGAGATTTCGATGGAGCCTGTGAAGGGGAGGGAAATTTGTGTTCTGAGCTGCTTCTGTAGGTTCTGATCTTGAGCTGAGCAGCTCCCATTACCATGCATTAATGATACTTTTATGGGTGCGCTCGGTCAAATTTGTTGAGGGACAGGTGGACATGCCGAACTAAGAAAGTAGGAGGGTCTGTGCACTTTCTTGATTACCACAAGGATGTGCTTGTCCCAGGTCGGGTCACTGGAGATATTTATACTTAAGAACTTGAAGCCATCCACTCTTTCGATTTCAGCACCATTGATGTCCACAATGTTGTGGACTCCACCACCTTTCCTAAAATCTAAAATTATCTCCTTTATCTTATTAGCCCCTTTCATACTGCCAACCCTCCTAGGAAGCGGTAAAACTTACCGGGCCTGCTGCACTCGGGTGCCTTTCCCATTGCACCATGATTTTTCCTGGTTAGTCGGCAAACCAGCATTTTAAGGGGTGGGGGGGGGGTCTTGCCTTCAGCGGTGATGATGTGAGAGCAGGTTGTGCTTTCACGCCGCCAGAAGGTGATTAGTGAGTTAACTCGGCTGGGCTCTGACACTTGCCCCCATCAAGTGTCAGAGCCTGATTTCATTAACTGGCCCTTCCAGGTTTGGACATTTCACACCGAGCAATTACTGGGTACTAACCCGCTAAATTAGCTGGTTAACCCAAATGGAATCGGCGGTGTGAAGGGAGCTATTGATACAGAGAGAGGGTTTGTCTTCTTGGCACCATGCCACTAGTCTTTCGTTCTCCTTCAGGTTTTCCTACTCATCATCATTTGAGATCCGTCCAACTATCCTGCTGTTGTCAACAAATTTAAAGATGGAGTTATTTAACTGCGCAATGGTGGATGCATAGGGAGTACAGTAGGGGGACTGAGTGCATATATCTGACGAGCGCTGGTGTTGAAGTTGATTGTGGAGGAGAGGTTGATACCTATATTTGCCGACCTCAAGCCAAGGATCCAATTCCAGAGCAGGGCACTGAGGACTAGATCCTGAAGTTTGGAAATTAGTTTGCTGGGGACTATGGTATTGAAGGCAAAGCTACAGTCTAGTCTAATGGGTGTCGTTGGCACCCAAGGGATGGGTGGACATACAGAGCTGACATCTTCTGTAGATCTGTTTGGCCAGTAGGCAAATTGAAGTGGATCAAGGCGGGCAGGTAGGCTAAAGTTTTTGGTTTTTTAAAAAAAAAATATTTTTCACACTATGAACCATACTGACCAAAATACACACAGACATTTCCCTCTTGAATATACACAGTGTCATTTTCTCCCCTTTTTCTCCCCCCACCTCCCCACTCACTCAACGTTCAACCTATATGATACATTAAACCCATTAAACAACGTCGTCACACAATGAAAATAAACAAGAAATTTGTGTCATCTACTTTTACACACTGGGTCAGTTCATTTCGTCTTCTTCTCCTTCTGTCATTTTAGGCGGTGGAGGTCCGCGGTAGGACATCTCTATTGTGTTCCATGTACGGTTCCCAAATTTGTTTGACTACTGTGATATTATTTCTTAAATTATATGTTATTTTTTCCAATGGAATACATTTATTGATTTCCATGTACCATTGCTGTATTCTCAGGCTATCTTCTAATTTCCAGGTTGACATAATACATTTTTTTGTGCTCCATCCAAATCGAGTCCAAGTTGTTTACTTCTTATGTTACTTAGAAGAAAAATCTCTGGATTTTTTGGTATGTTGCTTTTTGTGATTTTATTTAATACCTGGTTTAGATCTTCCCAAAACTTTTCCACTTTCTCACATGCCCAAATTGCATGTACTGTTGTTCCCGTTTCCTTCTTGCAACGAAAACATCTGATACTGTTGGGTCCCATTTATTTAACTTTTGGGGTGTGATGTATAGCCTGTGTAACCAATTATATTGTATCATGCATAACCTCGTGTTTATTATAGCTTTTCCCATGTTTCATTCTTTATCTTTATGTTTAGATCTTGTTTACATTTTTGTTTAGGTTTACAGCTTGTTTCCTCATTCTCCTTTTCTTGCAGTTTGATGTACATGTTTGTTATAAATCTTAATTATCATTGTGTCTGTAATCACATTTTCAAAATTGCTTCCTTCTGGTTACCTCAGACTGCTTCCCAATTTGTCCTTCAAGTAGGTTTTCAGTTGGTGGTATGCAAACATTGTACCGTGAGTTATACCATATTTGTCCTTCATTTGTTCAAAAGATAATAATTTATTTCCCGAAAACAATTTTCTATTCTTTTGATCCCTTTTCTCTCCCATTCTTTAAAGGAAAGGTTATCTATTGTGAAAGGGATTAGTTGATTTTGCGTCAATATTAATTTTGGTAGTTGATAATTTGTTTTATTCCTTTCTACGTGAATCTTCTTCCAAATGTTGAGCAGATGGTGCAACACCGGTGAATTCCTATGTTGCACCAGCTTTTCATCCCACTTATATAGTATATGTTCTGGTACCTTCTTCCTTATTTTATCTAGCTCTAATCTGATCCAATCTGGTTTTTCCCTTGTTTGATAGAAATCTGATAGGTATCTTAATTGTGCTGCTCTATAATAATTCTTAAAGTTTGGTAGCTGTAAGCCCCCTTGTTAATTTATTTAGCGCTATCCTCGGTTTCCCCCCTTTCCATAAGAATTTAGGTAGGCTAAAGTTGATGTGAATGGTGGCCAGCCACTAAATATTTGTTCTTGATAAGACGCATGTACTATTTCTCCAAAATACCTTGCAGCTCTTATATTTTAAGATTAAAATGTGTTGACTTGTATTTAAAGTCATAAAATATTTTGTATCCCCACTCACCTACCCTCTATAGAGTTTTGTGAATGCTATTACGATTGCTAAACATGTGAGGTTTATAATGATCATTGAACAAAATATTTGGTAAAGCAGTGGAATGCCATAGACTGTTGGTCCCCAGCATCACCACAGTGGCACTCTGCTGAGTACAAGTCGGGATATTGGCCAAAAATTATGTTGGTCAGAAATTATGCAGAGGATCTTAGGCATAATGAAGCATATCCCAACTGTTAACTGACAGATACAGTCTCTTTTATATCTCTGTTGAACCTAATTTTCAGAAAATGGAAATAAGAATTAGGAGGCATTCAAAATGGAATTTGCAAACAGGTGACCAATATTAGTTTATTGTCAGAAGTACAACCCTACGAAACAGCATCTCTGGTCCTCAGTGCAAAAACATGCAGACATACAACCAGACATAACGCACACACACAAGCAATACATCTGCAGGACAAGTATTCCATCTATACAAATAAATCAAATCAATATTGTTTCATGAACTTCAGAATCTCGGATGGTTAGTGTGAGCAGTTCCTTTAGTCCACACATGTCAAACTTTGGTCCGCGGGATATAATTATATTTGGCCCGCAAGATCATTTCAAAAATGTATTAGAGGTGGCCCGCTGGCCGCCGCGCCAGTATAGCGCATGCACAGCTAATACTATAAATCCCAGAATGCATTGGCATCAGCCCGCTAATCGCCCCCACCTCCTCTGTTTACGTTGCAGGGTCTCACCGTGGACTCTGGTTTTGGGGCCTGGCCGGTGTCAGGGGAAGCCAAGGCCGCTTCCCTGCGCCCGGAACCGGAGGCCTCGGGCCTGACCTCGCCAGGACCGTTGCCCACTCCCCCTCCCTGCCGCAGGCCGACCCGCGACTCACGGTGACGGGGCCACTGATCCGCCGAGATTCCGCCCTGCAGCGAGAGCCGATGCCCCCGCACTGTTGTTGTCCAACCCGATCGCCTGCAAACCCCGCCCTCCCGCACACAGGCCTGAGTAAGGATTATGAACTTTAATCTCAGGATAAAACGATCTTCCAATAGTTTCATGTCACAGTGATAAATATATTCCTGGTTAAAAATGGTCCTGCACCTGGATACAAACTCATTAGGCATAAAACTTGAAAAGTGTGTAAATCAAAGGATATCTGTACCAATGGAAAAAATGCATGGCAAATAACCCTGCTAGAGTTCATGCCCACAATCAGTCACCCATTTGATTGTTTCAGGAATCATGTTATTCTCCCACATTCTCAATAGCCCTCAGATTTTACTATTCGACAGCACACTAGCAACATTTGACAAATCCTCTATAGAGAAATATTATTTATTGAATATTTTATTTCTATTTTGTTAATGCTTCTGGAAAGAGTTTATCCAAAACTATTATTAAACATTTATTTTAATAAGAAAAAGTTTAACATTACATATGTTGAAAGAAGAGAAAACATGCAGATGTTGTTGAAAATTTTCAATAAATATTTAGTTCGGCCCTCGACTTAGTCCAAGTTTTTAATTTTGGCCCTCCGTGAATTTGAGTTTGACACCCCTGCTTTAGTCGTTCAGCTTTCTCACTGCCCGTGGGAAGAAGCTGTTTTTCAGCCTGGGGGTGTTGGCTCTGATACTCCTGCATCTCTTCCCTGACAGGAGGAGCTGAAAGATGCTGAATGCAGGATGGAAGGGGTCATTGGTGATTTTGCATGCCCTCTTCAGGCAAATAGGCTTAACCAAGGCCGACTGTGCCACGTGAGGGGAGTTCTTGCAGTTATTTAAATCAGACAGCTCTCCGTTTCTCATAAGCTCACATTTTTTAAATAAAATAGGGAAATGAATTCACCTCAGTCCTGAATGTTGATTTTTTTTTAAATTTTTAGGTTCCCTTTGGCAAGAGGAACAAACACATGACCTCAAGAATGTCTTGAAATACACTGACCCCAGCATCCCATTGGTCTTTGTCAGTGGCAACCACGACATTGGAAACACCCCAACCGCTGACACCATTTCGGAATATTGCAAGAGCTGGGGTGACGATTACTTCAGTTTCTGGGTTGGAGGGGTGTTGTTCCTTGTGCTGAACTCTCAGTTTTTTCATGACGCCTCTTGTTGCCCTGAATTAAAGCAAGCCCATGATCAGTGGCTCAATGAACAACTTTCTGAAGCTCAGTGCAAGAGCAAGCACGTGATTGTGTTCCAGCACATCCCTCTGTTCCTTCAGAGCCCTGATGAAGAAAATGAATACTTCAACATCGAAAAGTCCACACGGCTGGATCTTCTGCAGAAATTTCAGAAAGCAGGTATTGTGCTTTTTCTTTTTTGTTCTATTACATGGTAGTGATTGTTCACCTGATATATTGGGGCCTGGCCGGTGTCAGGGGAAGCCAAGGCCGCTTCCCAGCACCCGGAACCGGAGGCCTCGGGCCTGACCTCGCCAGGACCGTTGCCCACTCCCCCTCCCTGCCGCAGGCTGACCCGCGACTCACGGTGACGGGGCCGCTGATCCGCCGAGATGCCTGGGGGTCCCCGAACTAGGAACAGCAGAGAAACATCAGCAGAGGATTTATTTTTGGATGTACACCACATTGGCTCTTTAAGAGGGGGGCATTGCTTGTATTTCCTGTGTTGGTCCTTTGCATGTGGGCGTGCGAGCAGGATCTAAGCCACCTCGCACTCCCCAACATTTTTGTCTTGGTGGTGGAAGGGGAGGCATCTGCTGCTGGCTGGGACGAGGACATTACAGGAAGCACGAGGACATTACAGGAAGCACGAGGACATTACAGGAAGCACGAGGACATTACAGGAAGCACGAGGACATTACAGGAAGCACGAGGACATTACAGGAAGCACGAGGACATTACAGGAAGCACGTTGCTCAGATGTTTCGGCAATCTCATTCAGTTCTCTTTCAAGCAGAAATCTATTAGTGTGCTTGCTGGAGAACCGACTTCCTAAAGAGTTGCTGCTGCCCCATTCCTAATAAATTTGTATTATAAACAGGGAGTTATATGGCTTTTTCTGACCATTAAGTCAGTAATTGTTATGCCGAGGCAATTCCTGCTTCATCAGGCAGATGGTGTTTGAGTGACTGAGTTGCTCAACACTGCCCTTTGACTAAAGCATGATGTGGTTTGTTCTGTGACTGGTTTATGTTTTTATAAGCTGTGTCTTTGTTTTGCTGCTGAGATAGCTTAAGTTGGAACAAATGATATTTTTGAGGAAACTTTTGAATTTCCTGAAGTGAAACTGTTGCACTTTATCTGTTGCAATCTCATTTAGAATCTCAAATGGATTCTATTTTTGACATCGAAAACAGCTATGAATTGTTTCCTTCTGTAATCTGATCAGGGGAAATATTTCAATTCCTCTTTCTAACAGGTCAGCTGTGTGTTTTCTTCTCAGGACTGTCTGGGTCTGAAACATATTTACTCTAAATTATATCTACAAAAGCAACACACACTTGGAACAAGTAAGAGGAAGGCAAATGGAGTGGACGTTGTGTCACCTTGTTAAAGGAAAGATGCACCTGTCTTTGCTCAGGCTAGAGAAAGTTTGTTAGATGGGTCCCTGGTGCCTTGTAAGAAAATGAGTGGGTTGGCGTTTATTCTCAAGTCTTTAGAAGAATGAAAAGTGATTTTAATGAGACTTGGTTCTGAGTTTGAGGTCAGATAGTGATAGGATGGATGAAGCCATAAGGATGAATCCCCTGGGAACAATGTCCAGAAATAGGGAACATGATCTTAGAATGTAAAGTCACTTGTATAAAAATAATCTGGGAGCACCAGGGTGATTATTTATTGCCAGAAAGATATAGGTCAGTGGTTCTCAACCTTTGTCTTTCCACTCAAATACCACTTTAAGTTATCCCTTTGTCATTGGGGCTCTGTGATTAGTCAGGGATGGCTAAAGGTGGGAGGTGAGTGGGAAGGGAAGGTTGAGAACCACTGCTCCAGATCCAATTGTTCCTGAGATATTTTGCTTGAGAAAAATTGTCATTGGCCCATTTCCTTTGGAGTTATGAATGTGCACATATCGAGTCAATGAGGTACAATTAAAACAGTGGTTTTCAAACTTTTTCTTTCCACCCATAAACCTCCTCAAGCAATCCCTTTCTAATCACAGAGCACCAATGGCATAGGGAATACTTAAAGTGGGATGTGAATGGAAAGAAAAAGGTTGAGAACCACTGATGTAGATGCTGAACCATTGAGTGTATTCAAGGCAGGTATGGATTTTTGAATTACAGTAAAACCCCTGGCATCTGGCACCTATGGTAGATGCTAGATAAGGGTATTTTCTGGTTGCTTGAGACTGACTTGTCCAATGCCTAGCTAATACACCTGCATTAAGAATCAACAGTTTAAAAGACAAAAATACTATACCGTACTTACACTGAACAAACTTCACTTGCATGAATATGCATTTTACTTTATTTTCACTCATATCCTTTGAAAACATTCATCTGTCGCTGCATCTGCAGGTTCCTCCCCCTTCATGAAACTACCTGAAAGACGAACAAAAACATTATAGATAATTAACCCCCTCACCCCCAAGTTTACAGATAAAGCCTCTGACCGGGGTGACTCTTACTAAGCAGGGATAAGGAGATACATTAAGAGAGTCACCTTAATGGTGATACCATTGCTGTTTCACACAACCTTATTCAAACAACTATGATGAGTAAAGCACGACCAAGGCGCTCCGCTGGCTGAATATTTGCTCCCATCTTCACCAACGGTCTAGGAGTTACTTCAGAGAAAATTTACTTTTATAATTTTAAACATGTATTTTTATCTTGTATTTTAATTTTTTAAATTTATTTTCCTCTTTTTTTTGCCAGTTGTTTGAATTCTGGATAACGGGGCTTTTACTGTAGGTTCCAATTATGACTGGTTGGTTTAGTGCAAACTGGGGTCTTCAAGCTGGGGTGAGATTCAGTTGCTGTATTGTTCTACCCTTGTGCAATTTTCACTCATCCTTAATCTACCAGAAGATCTAGTTGGGAAAGGGCAAGGTAGAAAACTGGATCAAGAATATAAAGAACAGACCAGAGATCAAAATCACGTCAGTCACAAATACATAACGGATAGAATTGAATTGATAGCAGGGGGTCAACAGGCCTATGATTTCTGTAGAATATATCGATTTTTCAGATTAATTGTCATACATCACATACAATCCTGAAATTGATCTTTCCTGCGAGCGCGGCAGAATTACCCCTAATTCATAGTACAATCCAATAAACTATACAGCGTTTACATGTGAACAAATACAGAACTGCAAATAAATAATGAATGTAAACAAACTGACAGCAATCAAGAGAGAATAAAAAAAAGAAAATCAATAAAATACACAAGAGTCCTTAAACGAGTCCCATATTGATTTTGTTGTTGAGGAGTCTGATGGTGGAGGTGCAGCAGCTGTACTTGTACCTGGTGGTGCGAGTCTTGTGGCACCTATACTTCTTTACTAATAGCAGCAGCGAGAACAGTGCATGTGCTGGGTGGTGCAGGTCTTTGATGATCGCTGCTGCTCACCGCCGGCAGAGCTCCCTGCAGATGTGCTCGATAGTGGGGATTTTACAGTAACAATTAACAGGCTACATGAGCATCAATCAGATTAAATTGGACCTGGTTCAGCATAAACGAGAATGCTGGCGCCTTGCCACATTAATCAAATGTACAATATTTGACTGGAAAAAGATTACATTTGAGGAAAGTACAAACTAATTAAACTTTACAGCCCGAAGGTAAACAGTTCAGAAAAGTTTGTGCTGGGAACAGTATAACTAAGGTCCAAACCAAATGTGACACGAGTAATCGGAGATTAGGTAGAGAAATTCTGAGAAAGTTCCTACTTTATGATTCTCTACACAAAAATGTTGCAACATTCTGCTGAGTGGATCAGAAAGGTCAACTTGAGATTTCAGCTGTTCACCATCCACCCGAACACTCCTCGGAGAGAATCAGGGCCCTAGGAGGATCTGCTTCACTATTCTTTGGCTTGGCTTTTTATGAATTCACATGGCATAGACTGAATTGGGGTTGGGGGTGTGGAATGATCACGGGAGGATTGAGGATTTTGTGAGAAGTTCCAAGTTTCATAATGCATTGATTTTGTTTTTGGTACTCACACTGAAACTGTTTTGAACTGGACGAACCAATATGAGCAACAACAAAAAAAGACATGACGTTTTGCCTTTTCAACCTTGGATGTGTAGGTTGAGTGGTATTCCTGAGAGATAGGAACTTGTTTTTGCAGTAGTTTATGAAAACTAATCAATGAATACAGAACATTTTCATGCTTTGGCACCCCTGCCAAAGGTGGAATTTTCCATAAATTCTCTGCTGTATAAGACACACCTTCCCCACCCCCATTTCAGCAGGGAGTATTAAGATATTTTTTGTGTATTTATAGGTAAGCATTTAATGTTATTGAAATATGTAGCTACAGGAAAGCAGAAAAAAATTTGGACAAAACGTAACTAGGACAACAGAAAAAACCTTCTTAATAATAATACTGCTGTAATTTACAAGAGAAATTAAAAGCAGCTTAGCTATAGCAGAAAATTTTTCATAAAAACATACTGCCGCTGTCGGTCCCCATGCTGGTCCTACTCTCTGGCGTCACTATGGGGGTGCAGACCGCACCGGGTGACACTATCAGAGGGGGTAACACCAAAATGACTGTCTATAAAATTTCAGCAGAAATTTTAAAAAAAATAACCCTACAGTTATAACAACAAAAACATTTTTCATAAGCCCATCTTGCATGTATCAAGGCTAAAACCCTATGCTAATTTACTTTCACTTTTTGAACCTTCTAATGCTCTCTGGTCAGAGCCACCCCCAACCCTGGTTCAGCACCACCACCCCGAACATTCAAGGAATACACACCTGTTTCTCCTGCACTCGGTCCATTGGCGGAGGGCAGGGGTGACACCATGAGTTACCGCACTCTCTCTTGTGGGGAGGCGGGATCAGTGTGAGCACTGGTGGCGGGCTGTTGAGGGGAAGCAGGGCAGTGGGATCAGTGTGAGGACTGGAGGAGGGCTGTCGGGTGTGGTGGGGCAGAGAAGCAGGCCGCTAGGAGGCAGTGGGACCAACAGCGGGCCGTCGGGAGAGTCTCCTGACAGCCCGCCACCAGCCCCCACATTGATCCCACCCCCCTGCTCCTCCCTGCCACAAGCCCCCGTACTGATCCCACTGCCCTGCGTTTTCACCCCCCATCCCACTACCACCCCCCCAACGATAGATGGCGGCGATCACTTTCGGCGTTTCTCACCATTATCACCCTAATTTCAACTTCGCATATATGACCCAGGGGATATTTCTGCGCCATTTTGGGGGGGGGGGGGGAATAAAAGTGGGTCTTGTATGCCATCAAATATGGAAGTTAAAATGAACATAGAATAACTTTGACAGGCTTCTGCGTGGGCATAGAGTAACAGTGAGCTCTTGACAGTCTTATTACTGTAAAACTAGAGAAGGGAGAGAATAATGAGAAGAAAAACTCATGAATTATAGGCATATTCTTCAATGCAGTTGATTCCATTGGGTGCAGATTTAAAGCAAATGCAAGTTTAATAGTTGATGCCTGCACAGTGTGTAAAATCCAGTGTGTAGATTGTATCAGTCGCTTCATCTGAAGAAACTGGGGGAGGTCACAAAGCATTGTTGGTGTTAAAGATTTCCCCCACTGTGCAGTATATTGATTTTTGTAAACTTGGCTGTATTTGCTTGAATCCATTTTACCTTCAGCTTGCAAGATTTATTAGAGGTCGTATTTGATTACTGTTCCCAAGATAATACTTTCATCTCGTACAGAAGCCACTCACCATCCAATCTACATTGACATTCTCAGTTGTAAATCATAATGGGATTCCATTAATGCCTTCGACTTTTTCAAGTTCAGCGGACTGGCAATAAAGGAACAATTCAGCCACATGGAGGCATCACAAATTGGAGTCAGGATCTGAAATACTCTGTGCAGAATGCAATGATTTTATAAAGACATACATCAAAGGGTCTTCGTTAAATGAAAATAATTTGGATTCCTATGCTTTTTTTTAAAATTGCATGCTGCAAGTTCAAAGGATTGACTTTGACTTAGTCGATAGCATTTGCTCCTTTTTACTTGAATGTTTTTAAAAACTTTGGAATCATAATATATGGTCGTGAACATGTCATGAAATTCGTAGTTTTGCGCCTCAAACCGTGCATCACAGTTCGGCGGGCAGCAACCTCCTTTGAAGAAGACCACAGAGCCCACCTCACTGACAAAAGACAAAGGAGGAAAAACCCAACACCCAACCCCAACCCACCAATTTTCCCTTGCAACCGCTGCAACCGTGCCTGCCTGTCCCGCATCGGACTTGTCAGCCACAAACGAGCCTGCAGCTGACGTGGACATTACCCCTCCATAAATCTTCGTACGCGAAGCCAAGCCAAAGAAAAAGAAAGAGTGCAAATATTGCTGTAAAATTACATTTTAAAATAAATGAAGTAGTGCAAAAATAAGAGAAAGTGAGGCAGTGTCTGTGGTTCACTGTCCCTTCAGAAATCTGATGGCAGAGGGGAAGAAGCTGTCCTTGCATCGTTGGGTGCTCGTCTTCAGGCTCCTGAATCTCCTTTCTGATGGTAGTGGTGTGAAGAGGGCGTTGTCTGGGTGGTGAAGGTCTTTGAGGATCGAGGTGGTTTTCTTAAGACACCGCCTCTTGATGATTTCTTTAAAAAATTCTGTTTTGAAACTTCCTATTCTTCATGAAAGTTTTAAAATCTTTAAATGTCTGTACTTCAACCATTTCAAAGACAGTTGGATAACACATGAGGATATTAAGTAATGGAGAGTAGCTCATTCAAGCGGAGTTGTTAAATAGCTTGTCTGAAGGCAGAGCATAGAAAATGAAGACGAGGTCTATTAACAATACTTGCTGACAGCTTATTAAAAGCAGACATTAAAAACACACAGCTGTAAACAAATGGAAAAATAAAATTTGAAGGATAGATGGAAAACTTCCAAATTCTGATCAGTTGATGTGACCGTAAAGATTTAAAGCAGTGAGTCCAGTCACCAAATCTATTTCCCTCTTCAGTGCTGATCAGCAACTTGTGATCACCCAGATAACCCAGTTACAGTCACTTGCTTCACTGTAGTAGTCTTACATTAATGTCTCCTGTAGATTATGAAGGTTGTTTACTCTATTAAATAATTACTAAGGCAGTTGTGTTATCCAAGTCCTTGCCCAATCTTTGCACAGTAGAATTGAATTTGTAAAGCTGCCATTGAAAATGTTATTCAAGATTACCTTGGGTGCAGCATATACGGACGATTCCCCGCATGACGAGGGGTTAAATTCTGAGACAACAGTCCATATCAAGATTTTCTTGGTCGTGTGTGCGTGGATCAAGAGTTGAGAGTTAAATCAAAAATATTCTTTTCATTTATTTACTTTTTTCCCTTAAATTTAATGAGCATATTTTTATTCTGTGCCCTAGACTTGTTTGATAAGACTGGACAGCAAATTTTTTTCGAAAAGTTGGCTTCCTGAAAGAAATTTGGGGATTACTGATCAACGACTTCAAAGTTAATTTCTGATTTGTTGTAACACGTAAGAAGTTAGAGAAACATTAAATTCGCATTTGATGCTGACACACTACTTTGGTTCAACTGACCTCAAAATGTTTTGCCGCTGATTTTCATTGCACTTAGCATTGTCCAACAATAGTCGGCCAGCATATTGATGGATTCCAGTTGCCCTGATACCGCTTTTCCATGCTTGCAATGACCTGGTGAAACCTTTCACCATGTTTGTCACTGCCTGCACTAAGATCAGCAGGGAGAAGGTCCAAGTGCAAATGCATAAAATGAATTTTCAGTGACATGTTGCACTTCATAGTTTTGTATGTTTAAAGTAGACTTTAAATCATAAGAAATGGTGCAACGGAAACATTTAAAGGTGATTTTCGCGATCAACAGACAAAAATCCATAAAATGCACCCAAGAGTATTCAAGAAGCAAAATCTTCAATGTTTAGTGTAATTGTTTATAAATTCTGTATGGCTGAATTTCTGCTACCTGAATGTGGGAGATTTTGGAATTTCACCATGAACAAGTTATAGTTTTCATATACATGACTGAGAACAATATCATTACTGCAATGGGCAGTCTGCTAGATTGACTACAACTCTCCATGAATGTAATGGCAGGGCCCTTGATTTACTGAAATTATGCCACACTGGTCAAGGCTGGCCAGGTTGCAGGTAGCAGCTTCTGAGGTGTGGAGTCGCACAATCATCTGGATATGCAAAACTTTTGTGGGCTCTCTACAGAGCTTTTCTGTCCTTCTGCTACTGGAGGCCAGAGAAGCACTCCACTGCTCCAGAAGGTGAAGGCTCAAAGGCTTGGAAAGATCTAAACATGAATGATTTAAATATTTTCGTACAATTTACAGCCATAATTTTTTGTGGTTGTCGATTCCCTCACAGATCGATTATCCTCATCTGGTCCTCTGTTGAAGTGAACCAACTATTGGCTATCAGGAATTTAATTGGGTCTTAATGGGCACAATGGGTGAAAATCCCTGGGTGGATTCTGAATGCTACCAGGCATTTTCTTTCTCTCTTTCTCACTCTCTCCAGGAATCGGAGTGGAAAGTGTTCATGCTTGTTTGACTGAATTCTCAATCAGAGACAGATTATGACCTAGATTCTAGTCCCCAACAGGGACTCAGCCTGCTTTCCAGACTGGGACCTCAGGGAATGTGAGGCCTGAAGCAGCCCTGTACATGTGTGTTTGGATGAGAGCGTAGAATTCCACTCTGGTGGCATTCTGTTTTTAACAATGCAGGAACAAATAATCTGCATTCTCTCGCCAGTGCAAAAGTTGAAGTTCACTCCTATGAAGTAGATTTGGAGGCATGTGCATGGCTGGAATTATATGCTGCCATTCCTGTAATCTCAACAACATGATACTAATTTATATCTCTCACTCTAATTTATTTGTGGAATCTGATTCACTCATTGTCCAATGTTTTGCATGGATGTGTACCTGAAATTGCTTACGTTAATGATAACTTGTCAGTATCATGATCTTAATGGCATCATTTGGAAATTAACATATGCTAAATTGCTGATATTTTATTAGAATAGATCTTTATGTGGCTCAGAGCTGGATCACTGCCAGGAGGAAACTGTTCGATCGTGAATCTGTAATGGTTTTTTTATTTGAAGGGAAAAAATTAATTTTTATCTTGATTAAATGTTTATTATAAAACCTTAATAGACAAATTTTAAGATTATACGAATGCTCCTATAACGACATGAAAAATTTTGGTTTGTTAATAATTTGTTGAAAAAGTATGTCAGCATGTTACAAATAACTCGTCATACTAAAAATTGACAAATGGCCAATTCAGTCCTCCTTTATATTATTAGTGAATCGTGCAGTCAGTGATAATGCATTAAATCACAATTTATGTCTTAATATATAAAGAAAAATGTCATTGAAGCAATTCTTAAATCAAACAGTGACACCTTTGGAACAGCAGTCATCAAATCCCAGTGGTCCCCTACCTTCTTTCAAACTTTTTGATTGACAGCTGGTTTCTGTTCTCAATTACTTCCAAGCTCACACTGTAACCCTGAAATACATATACCACATATGCCAGGGTACAGGATGGAATGTGAACCTTTAAAATTTCACCCCAAGACCAGGTTCATCTTATACGCCAAGTATAAAATCTGAACCTTAATATCCTGTGGTTAAGGGGAGTCACGTGATGGAGTAGTGGCTGGTCGGGTGGAAACAGCCCTCTCCAGAGAAAAGAAAAAAAAAGTGTGAAAAAGCAGAGCTCAATAAACATAAAATACAGGAAGAGAAAGATAAAGTTTCAGAGAAGAGACAGAAGATGGCCTCCCAAAGAGAAAAATGTAAGAATAACAGAGAAAAGGGAAGAAGGAAAATCATTGGAGAAGAAAGAAGGCCTTACCTGTACATTGGAGCAGAGAGCCACCGTGGAGAGGAGCAGCCGACCTCCGGTGTTGGTGAGTCCCCAGAGGAGCAGTGTCCTCCCGACCGGCGAACTTCAAAAATGGCTCTCAGAGCCAAGAAGAGGTGCGCAACTGCGGATGTGTGGTGCGCAAGTAAAAGAAAAGGTTAACGCCAACGGGAGGGGGATTCAGCTGAGGAGCGGCCAGCTGAGAGACGCCCAGTATCGGGGCGTTCGGCTGGGAGAAGTAAACAAGAAAGAAGAAGAGTGGTGAGAAAGAGACTGGAGGGCTAGAAGAGGGTGAGCGGCAATGGGGCGACAAACAGGGGGCCCAACAGCGGGTCAGCCTGCAGCAGGAGGCTCACCAGCTGGAAGGCCCAGCAAGAATACAGAAGCAGCTCATCAGAGAAGGATGAAGATACACTGATACAGAGAAGAGGAGGAAGAAGACCAAGAATTTCAAAGAAGAAGGTAGAATAGAAGGACAAAGTTTAGATAAAGCCTTTTTCGAAGAACAAATGAGGTCATTAAAAGAATGGCGATCATTAGAATTTAGTTCAATCAAAAGAAAAATGAAAAGAGCTAAAGACAGAATGCAAAATGGTCATGACTGAAATCGGGAAAAGAGTAGAAAATGTGGAGGAACGAGAAGCTGCCGTAGAAATGGAGATAAATGATTTAAGAGGGAAGTTGGAAGAGAGCGAAAAAAAATTAGAGACACAAGATTTATTGTCATATTGGAAAACTACAGTAGGCGAAACAACATAAAAATAGTGGGCCGCAAAGAAGGGTCAGATATGAAGGAATTTATAAAAGGATGGATCCTGAAGGTGCTGGGAAGGACAGATTCACATGAAGAAATAGAAATTGAAAGGGCGCATAGAGCGCTAGTACCAAAACCGCCACCACATCAAAAACAGAGATCCATATTGGTAAAATTTCTAAGACATATGACAAGAGAAAACATACTGGAGCAGGCAAGAAAGAAGGTTAGAGAATAAAAAAAAATATATAAGTGACAAAAAATATTTTTTTTACCTGGACATAAGCTTCAAGCTTTTAAAGAAGAAGGAATTCAACACGGCGAAAACAATCCTATTGAAGAAAGGGTATAACTTTATATTAAGATATCCAGCAGTACTCAAAGTATTCATTCCTGGGGAACAGAATAGACTGTTCTCAAACCCAAAGAAAGCCCAAGAATTTGCTGAACATTTTCAGGACAGGAGAAGAGAGGAGGAGGAGTGACAAGAAGGATGACCGGCAAGAAAATATACAAAAATATGTCAAAATATAAAGTAAAGATAATGTGTATATATATATAAAGATTTAAAGCTGGATAAGAGAAGGGGAAGAAGGAAAAAAAGAGAGAGAGAGCTTTGTTATAAGTATAGGAAAATAGTGTTCTCTGGGGACACTGGGGGTGGGAGAATAATGGTCACTGCGAAATTGGTTGACACTTGCGAGTAAGTTTGCAAACCGAATGGAAAGGGGAGTTGTGGTTGCCGTCAAGGGACAGGAGGCAATCCAAGAAGGGGAGGTTCATTTGGGGTTAAAGGGTTATTGCTTGTGGGGATTGTTGGGGTATTCTATGTCTTAAATGCATTGTCATATATTGAGATTAAAAAGAAAAACTTAAAAAACAGTAATGAAAAAAGGGATGGAGGTGGTGAAGAGGTGGAAAAGAAGTGAAAATAAAGATTTTTTTTGGACCATATGACTATAAACATGAATGGAATATATAACCAAGTTTAAGTGTATCCCATTGGAAAAAAAAAATCACATATAATTTAAAAGACAGTTACAATGTTTGAAAAAACCTGGGAACCATATATGGAACATAACAGAAAGAGCAGGCCTCGGACCACCACCACCTAAAATGATAAGAAGATAAACACGATCAGATTTAATGTGAATAAGTAGATGATACGGCTTTTGTTTGTATTCCTTTTGTATAAAGATATTGTTTTATTGTATTTTATATGTCTGATATTTACTGTTTTTGGAGGGGGATGGGAAGGGAGGGATGGGGGAGAAAAGAGAAAATGTCACTGTGAATATTTAAAGAGATGCATCTGTAAATATATTGGTTGATATGGTTCATAGTGCGATAAATAAAGAATTACCCAAAAAAAAATCCTGTGCCCCTCATGGCGATGGAGAACAGTATAAAACACTCACATAACTCCTGCGGTCCTGCCACTAAATATTTTTCTACTGAAACTTGCGTTTGGGAAGCTGGATTAATAGTAATGTCATATTAAAACAATAAAACTGTATTATAAAACTGTCTAACATTCCTTTAAAAATAACAGCACAACGATTAAGCTAACAGTCGCATTGCCACAGCTGACGAACAGTAAGCAATCAGGCAGGGTCCTGCAGTGTACTTTATGTGAACATTTCCAATATATTACAGTATAATGTTATACATAAGTAAATCAATTTCAAAAAAATGGTAAAATTATACTCGTCACCATTTTTGTACCAGTAAAAGAACTGAGGCCTAAGTGATGTCACTAAAGTTTTACGTTACACCAGCTGGGAACGTTTGATGCATATTATAGTCGGTAATAGACAGTATTTTGCTGTTACTTGAAAGGAATTGGCTAAATTTTAATTAACCATGACTGTGTTGCTCAGTAGTGTGCTTACCAGCTGGTCAGTGGGATGGTTAGCAAAGCACTATTGGGGCGTTAAGTGCCAGACTTGGAGTAGTCTTAAACAGCAAGTATAACTCAAAGCCTACATCTTATGCACCCAGTCACCTTATACACTGACAAATGCGTTAAGTGCTTTAGGAAATGAAGCTAGTTAAAACAGAAAGGAAATGAGGTCATTACTGCTCGTTGATCATATTCTTTCATTTTCTTTTGTGTCCATCTTTGGATGTATATTAGTGACTTGGAGAGACAAGCAGCAGAGGAGATTTAATATAAAAAAAATGTGAAGAAGTCCACTGTGGCAGAAAGAATGAGGAAAGATAAGGTAGGCTAAATTACACTGTTCTAAGAAGAGGATGGAAGCCATCATTGAAAGTTTCAGGATGCTTTTAGGATCCCTTGAAATCCTATACTTGATAATCAAAGGCAGGGGGGTTATTAAATTTAGACTTATAGCACAGTGGCAGGCCTTTTTTGCCTATGAGCCTGTGCCACCCTTTTGGCCTACACCTCCAGTATGTTTTGAATGGTGGGAGGAAACCAGTGCTGCAAAAGGAAACCCATGCAGACACAGGGAGAACATATATACTCCTTACAGAGAGTGCTGGATTCAAAGCCGTCGCTGGCGCTATAACAGAGTTGCGCTCACCGCTAGGCTGAGTGCCACTCCTGTGCAAACTGTGCCACTCAGTTATATTGAACTTGAATAATGCGTGGTTAAAGCCACAATGCAAATTATGCTTCCAGCTCTGGCCATTATTCCTTAGGAAGGGAGGACATGCAGAACAAATTGTACTAGAATGGTTGTGTTCAAATGGAGAACCTGGAATTGTCCTCATTGAAACACTAAAAGTCTGGGAGGACATTCAGCAGAATTTTAGAAGGTCACAATGGATAGAGATGGGTTAAATGGGGGGGGGAAAGATTTTCACGAGCCCTTATTATATAGGGAATGGTGACGATGCGGAAATGGGTGGAGGAAACAGTCGAGAATTGGATGGCCACTTGAGAGAAAATGATTTGCAGTGCCAGTCAAATGTCCTCTTCCTACACCACTGACCGACCTTCTGTGAACCATTTTTTTTCCACATGAATATCTGACCGAGCATGCTGAAAGAGCGAGCTCTCCATCTGGAATTGATCTGCATATTCTTTGTATGATTTTTTTTTCCTTTTCTAAATCCATTTTCACTTCCTTATTGCAAGTGATTGGTTCTAATTCTTAAATATAGCATAACTCTGTGTATAAAGGATTTCCTAATCTCTTTATTCCTTTGGCTCAATATATAAATAGCAGTGAAAACTGTTTTTCGTTCATTTACCTTTTCCATTCCACTGTTGTGGATGCCTCATTTCCTCAACCCTTTAACCTTCTAGTAAATGAGGTCCTTGTTTCTGTGGGTCTCAATCACACCAAGTATCCTGATAGCAAATTAATCGTAAAAAACTCAAAAATGTTGGATCTCAGCAGGTCTCGCCGCATCCTTAGGATGTAATGATATATCTCCGTTATCTTTAGAGATAACAAAGTCTGCAAACTTTCATTGTTTCATAAACAAATCAAGTCTTCTGTATGCATTGAGGATCTTGGTATCCTCTCTGAAAGCAGAGCTTCCACTACTGAACAGTGTACTCCAATGGTGGCATACGGGGCTTGTTGTATCCCCTTCGGAACTTGGCAGAAAGCTTTGGGCCAAACACTCAATTCATTCTGTGGCCAGGTTTCGGTCTTGACCCCTCTTTACTGGCCAACCGTGCCAATCAGGATATTTCTTCATTCTTTAATGGGTGGGCCCACTTAAAGCTCAGCCATGAGTTGTTGAAAGTGGCTTTAATTCTGTAATTGGATAAACTTACCACAGATGTTGATGTCACAGATTTGCGCTGTGGTAAAATTGCAAAATTCCTGTGCCAATTCCAAACACCCTCTTCAGTCTTGATGGAAATTGCTGATATCAATTCAAACATTTTACACCTAAAAGTTGGCATTTCCTTTACCTGTAATATTATGCTTGCAATTAAATGAAAGCTCTCCTCTTCACTTGCATCTCAAGTGACTTCTTTTCCTCTTCATGTCAGCCTTTGATCCTATGTATACACCTTTCAGCCTGTTGCCTAGTTACTCTGCATCCGATTATAAAGTATAATTAGAGTGCACTTTATAAACTCAAAAGCTCACATTCAGGGAGATTTGACTTTGGAATTACAATCAAGACCTTCCTGCTGGATTATTGTTCTGGCTACACTTTTGGTCTTGATCAGGTTTTTTGTTTCTGTGACATCTGATTTTCATAGTTTCTAATGCTTACTGAGAGAATTCTGATGAATGATCCTTGGCTTAATTTCCCCTACCAAGCTCCTAAACTACTTGTTTTGCATCCTTCCCTTGTTTACCCGTCTTTCTTCACTCGCAGTACTTTGAGAACAAGAGCACCCCAACCCGCATGTTCCCCTCCAAATTGCACTCCATCCCAAAATGGAAGAATATTGCCATCCATCAGTGTCACTGAGTCTAACTTCCAACATCGCTTATTGATCACGGCTTAATTTCACTTTGTCATGGACAATAAATGCTGGCCTTGTTGTCAGTAATATTCAGGTTTTGAAAATAAATTGTAGAAAGTTAATGACTAGAAATATACATTATTGATATTGATTGAGAAGATAAAGGAAAGCATAAGGAGTTGGGATTCATTAGTGAACAAGAAGACTGATGTGAGAAACACACAATTTACTTTTTAATCATTTCGTGGAGTAGGGCGTCACTAGCGAGGCCAGCATTTAATGCTTGTTCCTAATTTATCTTGAGAAGGTGACAGTTACTGCTGATTGCCTTGCTTGACCACTCCAGAGGGCAGTTCAAAGTCGACCACATTATTGGGTCTGGCATAAATTCAACTCCAGCAAAGGACCGAAGGCTTCTATCCCCAATAGGCACGAGAGCTGTTTTTATAGAAATCCAGTTACTAATACAAGTTGAGTGAGTTCAGAAGAGAGGTCCTTGGAAGCATTAATTGTCTGCCAGTTTCTGTGGATATTGTTTCACCTTTTGAGTATCTGCAGTATTTTTAGTTCTTGTCACAATGCCATGTCATCTTTTTTATTGCTGGATCCATATTGTTTAGGGCAGTGGTTCTCAACCTCTTTCCATCCACCAATACTATAAGTACTCCATTTCTTATTGTGGACCATCAAAAGCAAACTAGTTTGAGCCTATAGCTTCGGACTCACACACCTTCCCACACCAGGGTCATCTTAAATGCCAAGTATTTGTTTTTTGAAAATTTTTGGGGTTTGTTCAGATTCAGAATTTATTGTCATGAACAAGTCACAAAATTAGTATTTAGTCCAAACATTTATAATCATGAACCATCTTAGTACGCTAATACATATATTAAAAAAAAATATAGTAGGTGCACGTAAAGCAAGGCAGTGTCATTGGTTCATTGATCATTCAGGAATCTGATGGCAGCGGGGAAGAAACTGTCTCTATGCTCCTGAACCTTTTTCCCGAAAGTGGCAGAGTGAAGAGGACATGGCCAGGGTGGTGGGGGTCTTTGAGGATAGAAGCTGCTTTTTTTTTTAAGACATCACCTCATGGAGATGTCCTTGATGGAGTGGAGGCTGTGATGTCGCAGGCCGAGTTAACAACCCTCTGGAGTTTTTTTCTTGTCTTGAGAGTTGGCATCTCCATACCAGGCAGTGATGAAATCATCCAGAATGTTTCCATGGTACACCTGTAGAGGTTTACGAGAGTCTCTGGTGACCTTCCGAATCTCCTCAAACTCCTCACAAAGTATAGCTGCTGGCGAGCCTTCTTCGTGATTGCATCGACATGGAGGCTCCAGGACAGATTCTCAGAGATGTTGACATTGAATTGCTGACCTTGTTTTACAGTAAAACTCGTTAGCTTGAATTCAAGCAAATGCAGCCTCATGCAACTGGGAAAAAAAGTCATGGAAAATAAATAGATAAAAAATACAAAAATTTTAAATTGGCCCTCACTAGCAGTTAGTTCACCAATCCACACAATCAGAATATTCACTTATCCGGCATCAACCAATCCCCATAGGTGCCAGACTGCATTGTTTATTACATCAGTAATATTAGTCTTTACCACATTGCCGCGGATCACAAACCAATGAATCACTAGTTGTTTGCAGACCATAGATTGAGAAATACTGATTGAGGACACTGGGGAGAAAAACGTCTCCCTTTTAAACTGTCCGTCCCAGTTGAGCTGCACAACCTGTCATGCTTAAATTACAGGAGAACACAAACCTCCTCCAACTTTTATTACCTTTAAACAATCCCCTTCAGTTGCACCCTTGACTATTTTTCAAGGGTAATAACTTGCTCTCCAAAATGCAGCACATGTAAAAGTGCTCAGATCAAGTTGATTTAAATTATTTTTTAAAATTTAAATTATACAGCATGGTAACAGGCCCTTCCGGCCCACAAGCCTGTGCCATCCAAATACTCCAATTAACTTACCACCCCCTGGTACATTTTTGAAGAGTGGGAGGAAAATGGAGCACCCGGAGGAAACCCACACAGACACAGGGAGAATGTAAAATCTTACAGGCAGCACCAGGATTCGAACCCGGATCACTGGCCCTTTAATAACATTCCACTAAACTGCTACGCTAACCATGCCATCTCTTAGCAAATGTAAAACGGTTGGTGGGGGGTGGGGAACTGAATTCCAGCATTAGATTGCAAATTGATGAGCCTGAAACCTTGAACACCAAACGCTGCTGTGGTCCTTGATTGATGCAGTTACCTGTTCAGTAACTGTAAAGTCCATGAGCTTAATCCAAAAAAAAATCACATTTTGGGATAAATAGTTTAATAAAACACTTTTTATATTACACAATTAGGATACTATGTCCATTGCAATTTAATATGGTCGGAATCATCATTAAACGTGGAACAGATCAAAACCTGCCAGTCTTGGAAATCTGAAAAAATACAAAACTTTGGAAGTGACATCAGAGCAGTCAGTATCTGTGGAGACAGAAGCAGAAATATTGATTGTTCCTTTCTTCAGTGATATCATTTAACCTGATGAATGGAATCATTTTGTGATTTTAGTGTTTCATCCAAACGATGGCGGCCCTGAAAATGCAGCATTTCAGTACTCCACAGGAGTATAAAGCTAGATTCTGGTGCCGATCTCTGGAAATGCACTCGAGGTTTTCATTTCAGTCTCTCAGAAGTGTCGCGCTTTAGCCCACCTTCTGAGCTGTTAACCGATTGCTTCCCACAAGTGGTATCTCCAAATTACTCAAGCAGATATCTCTCAACTCCTGGAGTTAAGTTCGGAAGTTGGTCCCCATGCATGAATTCTCTTTGAATTGGAATGAAGACTCTCAAATAATTCCAGGCAGATGAAACCCAGTCAGACAAAGATGGTTGTAAGACAAAATTATAAGATCTTGCATAGAAAAGCACATGTTGCTACTTTAGCTGCAAGTAAAATGTATTAAAATGCAGCATCATATCTATTATTTCCCCAGTTCCTTTTGCGAGTCAAAGCGGATCGATTAATATTGCGTCATTTTTATTTAACAGTCATTAATTGCAGTAACCTTGAATGTATCTGCAACCTTCATCTAATGTTAGAGACATGTCTAATGGAGATTTGTGTAGACATTTAAATCATTGTACGTTTGAGGGCTTTTATGCTAATTAAGGAAACTGTATTTTGCATGAATACAATGACCAATTTTACCAAGACCATGTTTTTTGGTGAGATAGCTCAATGAAGGTTCATCAGCTGATCAGGGTTGATCGTTTCCATAGAAACAGAGCCCTTGCAGTTTCAGCTGCAGTCCCCATAGTCTTGTTCTTTTTGCAGTTGCCCTTTCAAAATTGCACAAATGAGGACTTCTGATGGTTGGAAAGAAACACAGATGCATTAACCAATTATTTTTGCTTCTATATTGGTGGCTGGGGTGAAATAAAATTAAGCATAATCACGATTAGGGTTAGTTTATGTACAACAGAGAATGCTCTGTCTGTAGAAAACGAAGAAATCTTATCCATAGGGGAACGATTATCTGCTTCAGCAACACAGTTTGTCTGGGCTCCTTTCACCATTACATCTCAGAGCCTTTAGAAAATGATACACTGAAACAATGTTGTCATTTTTTTTCTGGAAAAAGACTAAGCAACTGAGAGAGACAACAGAGACCTCCTGTCTCTGAACACATAAACCACCAAGTGGCATATTATATCAGTTCAGTCATGCATTGTAAAATATAATGGTATTATATGCATTCATCATTGTTTAAAATGCTGTGAGCCTGTAGTGTGGATGCCAAGGTCATTACAATTTATATTCAATTTCCATTATTTTACTATTTACTGTCTAGGTTAATTAATACATTGCATTCAGATCAACAGTCCCATTTACTTAAAGAGCTCCTGCATGGGTTCTATCTGGAGTTCTGTGTGTCCTACTGACTCCTGTATCATAGCAGAATATTCAGTCAGGGGTGTGAAGTGGACGGCACCAAATGGGGTTCCTATTACACAAGAATTGGATTTTCATTAACACAGTCGACTATCTGAGGGAGGCTCTGATCTGGTGCATAACAGGTGGCTATTTTATGAATATCCCTCCAATTTTTTTTTATTTCAGCCCTTTTATGTTTGTGTGGTTCTCAGATGAATGACAGACAGTACAGTTAACCGTATGATGCCCATAGTCCTCCTGCAGTTATAGTTGAATGAGGTAGCATGGGTGCATTTAAGGTGACTTAAATAAAGGTGTGAGGGAGAACAAACAGGTTTTTTGGTGATGAAAAAAGAGTGCATAGATTGATTAGAATGATTCCATCGTTTTTAGAGTAAAACCCCAATTATCCGGAATTCACGCAACCAGTGAAAATACCGCGGAACACAAAAAGGCAAAATATACTGGTTCAAAATTGGGGAACCTCACCAATCGCGCAACATGCAATCTCAAGCAACTGGAAAGTTCACGTATCCAGCATCTACAGATCCTCACAGATGCCAGATACCAGAGGGTTTGCAGTATTTTATGAAATTCCGTCTGTGGTGGTACTACGATAATTGCAGAATCTATTCTGAATTCTACATGGAAGTTTGAAAGTTCTGTTGAAATGGATTTGAACTGTTTGTTATGGTAAAGAAGCTTTATTTTTTCTCATAAAGCAAGTAGTGCAATAACAACAAATAACAGTGTAGGGGGAGTGTAACGAAAGTCAAATAGCACAAGGTGTGGAAGAAAAGTACAAAAGAATTGTGTGGGAAATAATATTTTGGAATTTGGTGTTACCCTGCTCTAGTTAGTAAGCAGGAGTCAGATCAACCTAAAAAGGCCTTGCTTTTGAACAGAACCAAATTGAATGTAAAAAAAAAGTCCCTATCTCCTTGCCACATCTAAAACATCATCTGACAGGACTGAATGTAATTTGTTTAATTTCCTGGGTGTGAGATATAATTTTTTTTAAATTTTTCACACTATGAACCATATTAACCAAAATACACACAAATATTTCCCTCTTGAATATACACAGTGGCATTTTCTCCTCTTTCCCCCCCCCCCGCCAACCCACTAAACATTCAACATATACAATACAATAAACCCATTAAACAATGTCATCACACAATGAAAATAAACAAGAAAAGTGTGTCATCTACTTTTATACACTGGGTCAGTTCATTTTGTCGTCTTCTCATTCTATCATTTTCGGGGGTGGAGGTCTGTTGTGTTCCATGTACGGTTCCCAAATTTGTTTGAATACTGTGACTTTATTTTTTTAATTATATGTTATTTTTTCCAATGGAATACATTTATTCATTTCTATGTACCATTGCTGTACTCTCAGGCTCTCTTCTGATTTCCAGGTTGACATTATACATTTTTTTTGGTACAGCTAAGGCTATCATAATAAATCTTTTTTGTGCTTCATCCAGTTTGAGGCCTAATTCTTTACTTCTTATATTACTTAGAAGAAAGATCTCTGGATTTTTTGGTATGTTGCTTTTTGTGATTTTATTTAATACCTGATTTAGATCTTCCCAAAACTTTTTCACTTTCTCACATGCCCAAATTACATGTACTGTTGTTCCCATTTCTTTCTTACATAATAGATGCAAAAAAAATTATATCGTACTAATCTATATCTTACATTTATTGTTATGTCATACTATATCGACATAGTTCAGGCCAGGTTTTCTTGTTGATTCTGACATTTAAGTCTGATTCCCATCTCTGTCTGGACTTACGAACCCCCTGTTTGGGGGTTCCCATTTGAAGTAAAAGCTACACTGCTGAAGTAAATTTCTTTGTCCTTCCCTTTTGAATCAGAGTCTCCACTGGATCCAGACAAAAATATTTTCATAAAGCATTTGCTCAATTACGATCTTGACCTTCAATAACTTCCTTAAAACCAAAACTGTTAATATTATTTCTTCTGCTGAATTTTTCTTGTATATCCATCTTTCCCCACATTTTGTCCTTCTCAACAACCCACATGTCTGGAAGGTGTCCTTGTTGACTGGGCAGACCACAGTAGAAAACAGGGTCAGCTCACTGCTGTGCAAATTGTAGTGAATCAGGATTAGGAGTTGATGTGGGCCATGACCAACCTTTCGAAGCTACTTGTAATGATGGATGTCAGAGTCACAGAGTGATAATCGTTGAGGCACATTCTCTTGATTTTCTTTAGTGTTGGGATCACAGTGGACTTTTTAAAACGTGTGGGAACTTCAACTCACAACAGGAAAATGTTGAAGATAAAATTGGTTGGTGCAGGTTCTCAGGAGACAACCAAGGATTTCGCCCAGAACCAGACACTTTTCATGGGTTAACTCTCTGAAGTCTGCAGCAGTGACCTTAGATGCAAATGAGACCACAGAGGGTGGTGTTGAGGCCTTCTAACAGCCCCAATTGCACCTAATACCCTGAATCAGCACCTGACTACACCTGGGATTATCTCGGAAGCTAAGCAGGCTCAGGACTGGCCAGTACTTGGAGGGGAGACCGCCTGGGAACACCAGGTGCTGTAGGTTTCTGCGAGGGGCGCTGGACAAATTGACTCTCTGTCCGCCTTATGATAGACAAAAGTTAAAGGATTTCATGTATTTAACATTCTAAGTGCATTATTAAGTGACAATAATAGAACCTTTAGCTTTCTGGTCAAAGTGAGCAGAGAATGCATTGAGCTTACCAGGAGAGACATTGCCTGCAATTTTCCCACCTATGTTTTGTAGCTTGAGATTTTATGTCTGTAAAGTTTGTCTGGCCTGGTATTCCTTCCTGCTGTTCCTGGTGATCGCTTTTGATTGGTTTTCTTCTCAGAAAAACATTTTTTCTTCTTTTAAATAAAAACCTACTAAAGATGACGGTGCTGCCAGAACCGCTGAAGCAGCAGCCCTGCCGCTGGTGTGGATCCACAGAGAGCGAGGGAGCGGAGATGTAGTGCTCCCGCAGGGTCCAGTCGACTGCCGTCAGCTCCGCACGGGCTTTGAACAGCCCGTTGAGGGAGCCGACGGTGGTTTTCGTTGAAATCCCGCAACCCTGGGTTTGCACCCAAGATGGTGGCGACTATTGATCGGCAGCAGCCACGAGGGGCTGCAGACTCCGGGCAAGCGGATGACTGGAGCAGGGCACCAGAAGATCACACACCGTCTGAGAGGGAGAAGCGGAGGAGACGTCCCTTGGGGATGGTGACCACGGTGGCGAACCATTGAGGGAGCTCTGTGGCTGAGCGTTCAGTGCATGTGGTGAGCTGCTGGCGACTCGAGGTGAGGAACCCGCGGAAGCTGTGGGTTGGAGTCTCGCGCCGGGCTATGGACTGCTGGAGACTGGCTGGAGGGGTACCAGATATCAGAACCGGGATGAGAGAGGGTGCTGATCGTCCCTGACCACATAAGAGGTTCGGATCTCGAGCTCAGATTACCAATGATTTAGACTGGACCCTTTGTGGCTGCGGAATCCACGGACACTCAGTGACTCTTTTGCTTCTCTCTCTCTGACTGTGGTGAATCAATCTGCTTTGCAGCAGGCAAAAAGAAATTTCATGTCATAGGACACTGTTTTATTACTATAACAATAAATTGAATCTTGAGATTAGGTCGAACAATTCAAACCTGGGTTTCCACTGCAGTACCATTACTTTAAATACAGCTCTTAAATAGATTTTTCATTTACCCAGACACTTACAACCTGCTTGCACTTGCATGGTTGTTAAAAATTCCCAACAATCTGCGCTGTTCATCAGAATCTTAGAATGCCATAAAAGCAGTACACAGAAAGTGCTGGAGAAACTCAGCAGGTAATGTGATAAAAAGCTTCAGCATGTTCTTTCAAACTCTGATTTTTAACTTTAAAAACCTTGAAAATGATGAAGGAATGTATCATTCTGAGTTGCGGAAAGGACAACAAGGCTTTACAAGGTTAGGTAATGTCGAGAACACAAGGAAAATCAATTGGTATGACTTTTTTAACTAAAGATGCAATCTTAGTCTACATATTTTAATGAAAATTTGAATGTTATTAAACATCAATCCTGAGTTTACATGGTTGACGTAGCAATTAGCACAACGCTATTACAGCGCCTGTGATCAGGACCAGGGTTCCAATCCCGTGCTGCCTGTAAGGAGTTTGTAATGTTCTTTCCATGTCTGTGTGGGTTTTCCCTGGGGGCTCTGGTGCGTTCAAAATGTACCGGGGGTTGTAGGTCAATTGGGTGTAATTGGGCGATGTGGACTGAAAGGGACTGTTACCATGCTGTTTCTTCTTTGGCTTGGCTTCGCGGACTTATGGAGGGGTAATGTCCACGTCAGCTGCAGGCTCGTTGGTGGCTGACAAGTCCGATGCGGGACAGGCAGACACGGTTGCAGCGGTTGCAAGGGAAAATTGGTTGGTTGGGGTTGGGTGTTGGGTTTTTCCTCCTTTGTCTTTTGTCAGTGAGGTGGGCTCTGCGGTCGTCTTCAAAGGAGGTTACAGCCCGCCAAACTGTGAGGCGCCAAGATGCACGGTTTGAGGCGAGATCAGCCCACTGGCGGTGGTCAATGTGGCAGGCACCAAGAGATTTCTTTAGGCAGTCCTTGTACCTCTTCTTTGGTGCACCTCTGTCACGGTGGCCAGTGGAGAGCTCGCCATATAACACAATCTTGGGAAGGCGATGGTCCTCCATTCTGGAGACGTGACCTACCCAGCGCAGTAGGATCTTCAACAGCGTGGATTCGATGCTGTCGGCCTCTGCCATCTCGAGTACTTCGATGTTGGAGATGAAGTCGCTCCAATCAATGTTGAGGATGGAGCGGAGACAACGCTGGTGGAAGCGTTCTAAGTGATGCCGGTAGAGGACCCATGATTCGGAGCCGAACAGGAGCGTGGGTATGACAACGGCTCTGTCTACGCTAATCTTTGTGAGGTTTTTCAGTTGGTTGTTTTTCCAGACTCTTTTGTGTAGTCTTCCAAAGGCGCTATTTGCTTTGGCGAGTCTGTTGTCTATCTCGTTGTCTATCCTTGCATCCGATGAAATGGTTTAAAATAATGACTTAAAAAATTAAATTTGGGTATTCAGATGAAACATGTGCAGCATGGTAACAGGCCCTTCCAGCTCACAAGCCTATGGCCCCCCCCCACCCCAACATACACCAATTAACCTACAATCCTCGTATGTTTTTTTTTGAAAGGTGGGAGGAAACCCACGCAGACACAGGGAACACCGACAAACTCTTTACAGACAGCGTCGGATTCAAACCCTTGTCTCTGATTATAAAAAATGTGATTTTATGAAATGGATGCAAATGATAAACTCACTTCCTGAAATTGAAACAATTTGATTCTCAGTTGTGATCTAATCCTGATAGGCTATTTCCAATTGGCAATAATTCTAATCGGAAATTTTAATTGAATATTTTGACAACCAGTAATGTAAATCCTCAATTAAAATTCTGCAAGGTGACTCCAAAACCTGCATTTTCTTACATTTCATGTATGACTACTGATTATTCAAAATTCTGCATGATACCTAAAGTTGCAATTATATTTATTTTGTAGTCTCACAGTTCTTAGTGATATTGCAGATGTGAATGTAAAACCAAAAAGTGGATTTAACTTTTTAAAACTCAGAAATTTAACTAATGACTACTTTGTTCATCCTGTGTGTGATACACATTGAGGTGCGTCCACTGTCAGGCACTGGGAATGCAGATCACTGAAATTAACCAATTCGTACCTTGATGAAGAGCTCAAACCCGAAACGTTGGTTAAGTATCTTTATCCTTGCTATATAAAGTACACCGTTGGACCTGCTGAGTTTCTCCAGCTTTGTGCTTTTATTTCAATCACTGTGTTTACAGGCTTTCATGTTTTACTGTCACTGAAATGAATACTGGTTCAAATTTCAAAATACAAATTTATTGTCAGAGTATATACATGACATCACATGCAATTCTCTGATTAAGTTTGTTGTTTAGGTACCTGATGGTGGAGGGGTAGCAGGGGTTCCTAATGACGCTGTCAGATCTGCCTGAGTCCTAAGACTGTTTGCCCAAATCTCCACGACTGCTCCTTCCTGCCCTTCGGTCGCCATTGCTGAGTATAGGACGCTTTCCCTTGAGCTATGATGCAGTGCTTCACCGTAATAAGGCCTAGAGATAGAGGCAGATAAGTGATGTGGAAACAAAAGCAGCTGCAAATCGATAAGTGGAATGTGATAAGGGAGAGGTGACAGGTAGATGGAACCTGGTGAGGGGTGAATGGAGGGAGAGAGAAAAGAACCTCAAGGAATGATGGTGACTTGAAATTGGGAAATTCAATGTTCACACTCTTGGGTGGTCGACCACCAGGTGAAATGCTGTATGAAGGTCTGTTCCTCTCATTTGTGTTTGGCCTCACCCTGAAGAATTCCAAGGACTGACAGATGGTGTGGGGAATTGAAGTGATGTACGGGGCCCTCCATAATGATTAGGACAAAGATTTTTTTCCCTTTATTTGCCCCTGTGCTCCACAGTTTTAATTTTGTAATCAAACAATTCACAAGTATGAAGTGAATTCACATGATTAAAGTAAACATTCCAGATTTTTATTAAAGGGTATTTGTGTAAATTTTGGTCTGACCATGTAGTCATTACAACACTTATATATAGTCCCCTCATTTCAGGGCACTGTAATATTTGGGACATAGCAATGGTATGTACATTAAAATAGTCATATTTTGCACTTTGTTGCCTATCCCTTGAATGCAATGAAGTCTATGATTCATACACATCACCAGATGCTGAGCATCTTCTCTGCCAGGCCTCTACTGCAGCCATCAGCTCCTGCTTGTTTCGAGGACTTGTCCCCTTAAAGATGAAACGGTTGGAGGAGCAGTTAGTGCAGCACCTTCACAGCACCAGCAATCGGGACCCGGGTTCAAATCCCACTCTCTCTGAAAGGAGTTTGTATGTTCTCCCCATTCCTGTGTGGGATGTAGTTTAATTGGGTGTAAATTGGACAGCACGGACTTGAGAGTCGAAATGGTCTTTTACCGTGCTGGATGTCTAATTAAAGTTTTCTCTTCAGTATATGGAAGGCATGCTCTATTGGATTTAAATCAGATGACCGACTTGGCCACTCAAGAATGTTCTAGTTTTTAGCTTTGAAAAATTTCTTTGTTGTTTTAGAAGTATGTTTGAGATCATTGTCTTACTTTAAGATGAAGTGCCGTCTAATGAGTTTGGAGGCATTTGCTCGAACTTGAGCAGATAAGAGGTTTCTAAATACCTCAGAATTCATTTTGCTTCTGCCAATAGCAGTTTCATCATCAATGAAGATCAGTGCACCAATACCTGTGGCAGCCATTCATGCCCAGGCCATAAAACCCCCACCACCATGTTTCACAGATGAGGTGTTGCAGTTCCTTTACACCTCCACACTTCCCTCGCCATCACTCTGATGCAAGTTAATCTTGGTATTATCTGTTGAAAAGATCATTTTCCAGAATTCTGCAGACTCTTTTAAGTACTTCATGGCAAACTGTAATCTGGCCATCATGTTTCTATGGCTAACTAGTGGTTTGCATCTTGCAATGTATTTCTGTTCATGAAGTCTTCTGTGAACAGTGGTCATTGGCACATCCACACCTATTTCCTGAAGAGAGTTTCTGCTCTGTCGGACAGGCGTTTGGGGATTTTTCTGTCATCTGCAGTGGAGATCTTCCTTGGCCTACCAGTCTCTTTGTGATTACTGAGCTCTTTCTTCTTAATGATGTTCCAAACAAATGATTTTGGTAATCCTTGGGTTTGGGCAATGTCTGTTACTGTTTTATTCTTGTTATTTCAGCCTCATAATAGCTTTTTTTAAGACTCATTGGCACAATTCTGGTCCTCATGTTGAAAAATGGCAACAGTTAGTGCAACGCTGTTACAGCACCAGCGATTGGGACTGGGATTCGAATCCTGCACTGTCTGGTAGGAGTTTGTATGTTCTCCCCATGTCTGTATGGATTTTTCCTGGGGGCTCCAGTTTCCTCCAACCATTCAAAACATACCAGGGGTTGTAGGTTAATTAGGTGGCACGGGTTCATGGGCCGAAATGGCTTGTTACCGTGCTGCATATCTAATTTAATTTTTTTTTTAATATTCAAAATAAATTAAGAGTCCATAGGTTGTCAAAAGTGTAGAAGTAAAGAAAGCTCTCTTATACCTGCACCAGTGAAGCAATTAAACCTAAGTAATCACAAACACTTGTGAAGCCAAATGTCCTAAACATCATGGTGCCCTCAAATGTGGAACTATGTATAAAAAGTGCTGAAATTTCTAGACGGTCAAACCAAAATGTATGCAAAAACCTTGAATAAAATCTGAAATGTGCACTTTAATCACATATAAATTGTTTGATTACAAATTTAAAATGAAGGAACACAGAGGCAAATAAAAGAAAATGGTATCGTTGTCCTAAACATTATGGAGAGAACTGTAAAATCGAGAGGTTAGTATGGTCACTGTGGACTAAACTCCCGTGGGCCTCTTTGTATCCATGCAGATACCTTCACCTTAAAAAAGAAATCTGGTTTAAATCAAACTGAATTTCATTTGATTTATCCAGTTATTGGCATGTGTTGGCTTGAACAGTACCCATGGTTTGTCATCTGTTTCAGTTCTGTTATGTAAGATGACAGCAGGTGACCAGAGTCATATAATTGGACAAAGCAAGAAGTGGGGAAAGAAGTAAATCACTGCAGTGAGTATTACAGCTCAGCTCTCTGTACATCCAAGTAAGGGATGGTCTGGGGGAAAGTTGTGTACCACCCACTGAGTCAATTAATTACTTACCCATACATCTTTGAAAATAAATTCTGGTGTGGTGAAAGGCATTTGCATAGATGTATGGACTGGCCCTCCCTTGGCTCCTCCTTGGATTTCCCAATAAAGGCTGGCATTGCACAGACTTGCCCCCTCTTGCTCCTGTACCTGACCAAGTAGTGTATCAGTAATGCTCAGGTTTTTGGTAATTAAAGCCGTTTAAACACTCCATCTTGTCAATGTGTGCACCACATCTGGATTATTAGCTTGGATAAAGGATTGAATCGATGTTCCTCGAGAAAATGTAGGACTGCCAAGTAGACAAACATTTGCCAACAAATGGATCTGTGTTTATTGGTGCAAACTGCTCTGAATTGAGGAATCCAAAACTCATTTAACAGGTGAGTTTCTGGGCACGTGCACCATTCGCAAGTTTTCCTTTTGAATTTGGCAGGGAATGAGGGATGTTTCTTGGCTGGTAGCCCCAGCCCCATTTTCTTCCAACTCTTCAATGTGCTAACTTTAAAAGAGCGAAATGCAAGAAAGTCCTCCTCGTTTCTTAAAATAAAAATCCTCCATTCTCCTCTTTAGTGAACTTGCATTCATTGTGTGAAGTATTACTAGTGATGGGAGGAGTATTTTGCCCTTATAATCTTGTAATGGCTACAATTTTATGTAATTAGCCAGTCAGCAAAACTATGAAATGAACTCTGACATGCTAATCTGTTTAGCACAAAAAAAAGAATGGAGCTGTATCATTGAAAATTCAGTTACAACTTAAGAATTTATTATTTGACCATTTGCTTCTGGTAGAAGAGTTTCAGCCAAGCACTTTGTTGACAGTGGCTTGGAACCTGAACAGCCTGTCACGTCATAATTAGTTTAGCAGTAGGAAGGGGTCCTTTGAGATCTTTTCCAATTTAGCAGCAAATTTACTGCTGGTTGGTTTGAATGCCTGCTCTAGATAATGAAGTGCAATATAAAAATGTGCCAAAGCTACTTCACTAAATTCCAGTTGTTGCCTTTTCTCTCTTTATGCAGCACTGGTCAAGATTTCATAATATTACAAATTATGAAGACAAAATTGATCCATAAGACATAGGAGCAGAAATAGGCTATTCAGCCCATCAAGTCTGCCCTGCCATTTAATCATGAACTGATCCATTTTCCCACTCAGCCCCATTGCCCGACCTTCACCCCATAACCTTTGATGTCCTGCCTAATAAAGAACATCAATATTTTCCTTAAATATACCCAATAACCTGGCCTCCAAACTGCCTGTGGCAACAAATTCCACAGATTTACAACCCTCTGGGAGAAGAAATTCCAACACATCTCTGTTCTAAACAGTTGCCCTTCAGTCCTGAAGTTGTGCCCTCTTGTCCGAGACTCTCCCTCCTTTGGGAACAACCTTTCTACATCTACTCTATCCACGCCTTTCAATATTTGAAATATTACAATGAGATCCCCCCCCCCCCTTACTCTCCAAGATTCCAACGAATACAGGCCAAGAGCTGACAAACACTCCTTGTATGATAATCCTTTAATTCCCAGAATCCTCTGTTAGCCTCCTTTGAATCGTCTGTGATGTCAGCACATCTTTTAAATGAGGAGCCCAAAACTGCTCAGAAGACTCCAAATGAGGTCTCAACGTCACATCCTTGTTGCTTGTATTTAATAGGCACAACATGGTTACTCATCCATGGTTACTCATTTATATTTAGACATACAGCATAGTGATGGTCTTTTTCGCCCCATGATTCCATGCCGCCAATTTAGACCCAATTAAACCTACATCCCCGGTATGTTTCGAATGGTGGGAGAAAACCAGAATCCATGCAGACGGCACAGGATTCGAACCCATGTCCTGATCGCTGGCACTGTAAAGGCAATGCGCTAACCACTACACCAACCATGTTTTTCAGTAGAACTAGTCTTTTGCAATGAAATTAGTGCACAATATTGAGTAAGTGGAATCAGAACTGCTCCCAGCTGGTTAGCAAACACTTTGTATTCTCAAGTCTAAAGCTGAAATCAGTCCATTTTTAATGATTAAATAAAAGCCCAGAAAATCAAACAGAGGTGGATTAATGGCAATTTTCAGATCTTAAATGAAGACTGACGTTCTAGTTGGCTTTGTGATCTATTCCCTGACATACATGTATAATCCAGTTTATTCGTTTCAGCATTAGACAGAAAGAGTATAGTGTCCCTGCTTTTTTGGGGTATAACTTCCAACATTTTAGGATTATATTTTGGGTCTGATCCACTTGCGGATGGGTCTGCCTGGTGCTGAAAGTTTGAGGTCAACTTTAGGTGCTTTACATTTTAGTGTCCCAGATCTGGTTGTAAAACCCCTTAAAATAATTATACATTACAAGCAGTCCTATTTTGGTCTAAAACTATCTAGCTGGAGAAAACCATTTGGTTGGGGGGTGGTAGAAAGTGTTTATTTTATACAGGAGCAGGAATGTATTATCCAGTTGTCTTTCAGGGATCATTGGAGATGGCCAAAGCAAAGTGAGTTTTTGGTTTCTTCATTAGTCTCAGTGAGGGAACTGATGGAGGAGTGAGCTCCTGTAGAAAATCTGATGGCAATATTCACCTTGTCCCATTTGGCCTTTCCTTTCCCCAACCCAAACTCATTCAAGGGCTGAGTCTGCACTGGAATGTCCAGTTGGAAACACACAGCTTGTAGAAATCGTGGAGATGAATCCACTGGCCCAGTGTGGAGTGAACCTTGTCCCTATGTTTTCTTGTTGCGGAACTGTCTCAGCCATGTGAAAGGTTAGTCTATAGAAAGAAGTTAATATAATTTCATCTGGTAATTTCAGTCATTGTTTAAATTCAATTTCACATAAATGTTTAAAAATCTTTCTTTGAAGTATACATTTACTTTTTTCTGTGGAAGATATTTATATCTATTGTAATATATGGGGTTTAAAATGCCAATTAAATTTTAAATTAGTCCAAGAAACCCTAATTTCCTTCTAATCCAAGAAGGATTAAGTCGGGATTCAAAAAGGCTCATCTTTTTGTCTCAAAGTTTCCAATGTAAAATACAAAGACAGCTGGAATAACCTATGTGGGGAAAATACAATTTGTAACTCAAGTCTAAAGTTGCTGTTTTTCTTTGGATACCTGAGTTTAAACAATTTGAGCTACATAGTCAGCATGAATGCTGAGACACTGACAGACGGGTTTTCCGCCTGCACTGCTCTTCCACTGAGGAGCTCAATAACTTGAACGATCACTGTGAGACTGAACTGCCAGCTCATTTCAAGGTAGTTACTGGTGCCGGCTGCCATCTGTTCCATTTGTGCACGCACAAGCCAGCTCGGATGAAGGTGAAGGGAAGTTTCAATTCAGTGGGATTTGGACTGTCATTTTATTCCACCATGCAAGTTCCATCTCCCCACCCCCCACCCCAAACATGAGTAAAATGTTTCTTGATCTAATAACTCCTATTAAGCAGGCACGTTTTGGATTTTTTTTACAGGGAATGAACTAATTCCTAAGAAAACAATTCTTTTTATTTTGCAAGCTCCCATTAAACGGATAAGCTGTTAATGGGTATGCACAAATTATAAGCAAATTTGGGTGCCATGGTTCCAACTTGTAATTATTCTAAACCAGTGGTTCTCAACCTTTTCCTTTCCACTCACATACCACTTTTAAGTATTCCCTTTGCCATCCATGCTCTGTGATTAGTAAGGGATTGGTTAAGGTGGTATGTGAGTGGAAAGGGAAGGTTGAGAATCACTGCTCTAAACCCAATTGTTACTGAAATAATTTGCTTGAGAAAAATTGTCACTGGTCCATTCCCTTTGGAGTTGTGAAACCGTGCACATAACGAGTCAATGAGGTACGATTAAAACAGTGGTTTTCAAACTTTTTCTTTCCACTCACATACCACCTTAAGCAATCCCTTACTATTAATCGCAGTACCGATGGCAGAGGGAATACTTAAAGTGGTATGTGAGTGGAAAGAAAAAGGTTGAGAAGCACTCTTTTAAATTGTGGGAGGAGGAAGAAATTAGGTATATAAGGAAGGTAGGTTAGTTCAATGCCATCAGCATGAATACTTTTCATCCTGCATCTTGGATACAAGCTCAGTGATGACAGAGTGAATAAAACCATTGATCCTTTCTTGGGGTAGAGCATCTTGCCCTTGTTCCTGCTGCCTTTGTATGCTTCCTTCTCCTGCAGAGAGCAGGAAGAGTATTAATGAATGCTTTGCAATATGTTTGGAGGATGCGATTCTTGTGGTTGAGTGACTGTGTGCAAGCTGTGAAATCCTGAGTTGTGAGGCTTATAAGAGTGTGTGAGAGATGGGCATGTTAGGCTTGATGTCTATTTGAAAAATGTATGTTTTTACAGAGAACTTGCATGATTTTTCCATTCTGAAGTGTCTCCCTACCTTCCGGGAGTGGCCGTTCACACAGGAACGACCAAACTCCAAATTTCCGTATCATACCTCAAGTTTAGACAGAATTCCTGAAGTCCGGTTTTTAGGGAGTCTGGATAACCTATTCATTAGCTCGTTGTTCATGGATCACCTGCAATTCAGTTTAGATGGCGGGCAATCTGTGAAAATAACTAGGGATCGAGGAGGTAAAATGTCGGGACAGGAATGAGTCCTTGTTCCCATTCCAATCTTTTTTACACAGACTGTGTTCTGGGAAATTGGGAATAATTTCCTGGAACTCAGCAGTTGTGCAAAAAAAACCATAAACGACAGGAGGGTGAATTAATCAATGTCTGTGGACAGCAGTTGATTATTCACATGACATTATTAAACATTTTATGAACCACATCCTGGCTTGTTTCTGGGCATTGAATGTTGTGGCTGTCTGTACCATTACCTTGCATCAGGTGTCCAGGCATTTCCTGAGGATACAAGCAATCTCTCCCTCTTTCTTCTTTTCCACTGAGATTTCCAAATCGAGACTCACTCCCAAATTCACATTTGCTTCTTTCTCTCCTGGCTCATCAGTCCCAGCAAACCTCCCTTTTAAGAGGTTCAAAGAAGCTTTGTCAGGTTTTGAATCCCATGCTAAGTGGTGAGCCTCTGAAGACCATAATTAGCAATGACTGTACATTAAACCTTTGTAAATGGGTGAGTATGTATGTGGCATAATTCTGCTAGAGTTGTAAACTCAGCCAGCTCCAACATGGGTATCAGTCTTCCTTCGAGGACATCTGCAAGAGGCGGTGTGTTAAGAAAGCAGCCTCTATCCTCAAGGACCCTAACCACCCACCCCCTCTTCATACTGCTACCATCTGGAAGACAAGGATGGCTTCTCCCACTCTGCCATCAGATTTCTGAATGGACAATGAACAGACACGACCTCACTTTGCACTCATTTATTTTAAAGAATGATTTATAGCAATATTTGCCACTTTAATGCCAATTTCGTGACGTGTTCATGACAATAAATTCTGATTCAATACAACCCACATGCTTGTTTTCAGAGATACTTCAGATCATCTTTCTCCTCCCTTCCCAACCCTGATTCGTTGAAGATGATGCCTGTTCCTTAGAGACTGAGATACAAAGAGATCTTCTTCACAAATTAAGGAACAAAAACATTTTAATGCACCACACCACTGAAGTATCTGGTGATACAAGACCAAAGTACTCAGCTTGCATGTGCTTCCTTCACTGTATGAAATGCTGGTTCCCTCCCCCACCACCCCCCCCCCCCCCCCCCCCCCTGTTGAGTCTCTACATGGTGTCTTTGGTATCTCAGCTTCATCCTCACTGATTCAGTGAAGTGGTCAAGACAGACCATCAGAAAGAGGTAGTAATTTGCCTCTGCTCTCAACTGAGTGAACCATACTGGAGGAGAAGCCCAGAGAAGGATCAAAAGTAGCAGAAATGACAAGAAAGGTAGATTGTGAAATGTATTCCACAAGGACTATAAATATTTATGTATTTGTCATTGAGATAGCAAAATGATGGTATCTTCTGCACTTCAATATCAATGACCTTGATATAACAATGTATGAGACAAAAATATTCTCTGCCACCTTGAACTAAGTTTCAACTAAATTAAATTTCTATAGCAGAAGGGAAATTAATCTAATTGAGTTTGAGCAGAAAGCAGTGACCTTTCAATTGTTTATTAATTTTAATTTTGATTTTATTGAACCAAATATAAATCCTTTCTCTTGTCATGCATGGAATTTTTTTAAAAAAGGTAGTTTTATTAGACCTGAACCAACATCAATTTGCTTCTGCGATTAAACAATCTAGAATGATTATAAAACCTGCTACGCATGAATTAACTCAGGGAATGAGACCATTTGTAAGGCATGAGTCACTGTGCTTTCAGGTAAGATGACTGGCTTCATTTGATTTTTTTTTACTGGAATCTGCTTGCATGAATCTCGTCTTCATTGTGCATTTAAAGCCCCTTTCACACTTGCAAGCGATCCCAGGAATTAACCGCCAATCATCCTTTAAAGTGCCTAGTGTGAAAGCACCTCAACCCCTATTACATCCCTGGCATCTGCAGACGCCAGCCTTGCAATCAGGCAAGTGTGAAAGGGGACATTGCATTGTGGGATTGAAATGACCCAAGTTTTTGCGTGAGTGCAGGAAGAAAATATTAAAATGAAGGTATAAACTTTGCCATGGGAAAGTCGCAGTGGGGAAGAGAGAGTAGAGAAATAAATAGCATTTTTAAACAGTGTGGGGAAAATTGGTAGCACTATCGCATACAATTTATAAAGACCGAGGGGAGGAAAAAAGCCAATGGTGGACCTGACTTCCCAGAATGCTGTACGACAGAGAAACCCCTCTATGAAGGTTGCATGCATGCAGCTGGGCATACAGCCCTTTCTCTGCTGCATGGAATTCTGGGAGGGCAGATCCCCCATCACTTTTTCCCATGCTATATAAATTGTGTGCTAAAGTGCTACGAACTTTCCCACACTTATAACTTGTAGGTCAGTACAACAACAACAGGGGCTGAAGGGCTTATACATAAAGCTTAATTATGTTATAATTAGGCATGATTAATTTTGTTCATAATACATTGATCAGGATTTGGGCCAGGTCCACCATCGCTCATGCATCATGACGTCACCAATATAAGGTAGAACAGTCCTAACCTCGGGGCCAGCTCCTTGCAAGTGTTCAGTGTCCAAGTTAGAAGTGGTCAAGTGTGAAAAGCCAAACCTCCATTCCTATCCCAGGACACTGAGCTGCCAATTTAGTGGGATGCAAGTGTGAAAGGGTCTTGAGGCTAAAATAGGACAAGTTGGGTTGAGCTGTCAGAGACAGACACATGAGCCAAGTTACTGGCATGGATTTGCATTATCTGTGTATCTCAGGATTTAAAAGACCTGGATTATGTGTGCTATCCATTGAAAATAAGAAGCTGCAATTCCAAATCCCAAAATGACATTGAACAAGTTTCCATGAATGGTCAATAATGACACATTCATCCATTGCAAATCGAATCCCATTTATTTTATATTCCTGTTCTTTCTATTACATTGTTTATTATCTACCTTCAAAGCTTTGTACTTTTAATATCTCTTTTCTAAAGCTAGTAAACCCCCTTTTAATATGCACCCTTCAGCCAGTTCTGCAACCAAGCATTAAGTGAACTGTTATTTCTGGTTTAGGTTTTCTGTTAAACTGTGGGTAAGGAAGGTTTCTAGGAATCATCCTCCCCTAAAATGTAGATCACATTCTCAAGTGCACAAACGACTTGGGTTCCCAAAATTCTTGAAACTTAATTTCTGAATGAGAATTGGTTTCTAGTTGTTGGTATCAAATTTAAATTTAGACGTACAACACAGTAACAGGCCATTTTGGCCCTTGAGTTTGTGCCGCCCTTTTTACACCCAATTAATCTACATCCCTGATGCATTTCGAACGTTGGGAGGAAACCTATGCAGACGTGGGGAGAACGTACCAACATCTAATGGGCTGCGCAAGATTCAAACCCTGGTCCCGATCACCGCGCTGCTCTCAAAGCTTAACTGAACAAACACGCTGATAACTCCTTGTAGCGCTCACTTAGAATACCTTGCACCAAGGCTGCTTTCTCAAAGGCCATCGACATCTTGAGAGAATGTTTTGCGTATGCCTTTTGGTGTAGGGTCCCTTTAAGATAAGCTATTCAATAATCAGATCATAAAATGTAATGGTGAGAAATGAACAGTTATGGAGCTTGTGTCTGTATTATGAGGAAAGGACGAACAGCTAGACATATTTGCAGGAGATTAAAAGAGAGGAGTGCTTGCGTTTTGAAATCAAAGATGCGGTGAAACTTCAACAATCAGGCACCCTCAGTGGGGTCGGACTTGCTCATTTTACCAGCTATTGAATATTATTCCCATTAGTAACCACACTTTTACTTCACTCTTTGTTTAGATGTTTCAGAATGTAATGATATTTTAACCAGTGAACATGTTGCATTTAAAGAGTTATCAATCATGAAAATGATGTTTGCATATTTATAACATTGGCACAGATTTTTGAAAAAATACCTGGTGCCTTTGGATCACTGCAAGTGTTATATTTAAAAAAAAATAATTGGAAAATTTATTCCAACATGCTTATAACAATGCTGTGACTAAATTTAAAAAAAATTACTGAGACATAAAAGTGAGATGGCATAGTCCTAATTTTCACAACAAGCTCAGTAATATTCTAAAAGCTTAACCGAAATGAGGATGGACACCAGATATTTTTTGCCACACGCTGCCTTATTCATTTAAATTGTCTATTTAATTTTATGCCGGGGAAGTGTGATTGATAAGCTGAAATGCAAATGAAACTTGCAGCGACACTTCTTTGTGTTGTAATCCTGCCTTTCCACTCTATCTCCTGTAATACGTGAGGTCAGTAAGAGATCCTAATCAATCTGATTCCTGGCAGCATCTATGCAATGGAGCAGTTAATATATAAATTGGTGCTTTCGGATAATGTAGTAGACTGATTATATGTTTTAATAAGGTGGTATGCATTTAATGCAAATTAACTAATAAGTAATCATTCATGGAACAATGAACAAGAGAGTGAAAATACAATGCATCTTTTTTTTGACATGTTTAGCTTTTGACAATCTGCAGGTGTGAACATTTTTTTCAATGTGATGTCATGAAAAAAAAGTTCGGATCACAGATTTGTGGTTAACTGATTTTCAGATCATTGGAAAAGTACTGTATTTTGCTTTGTTTTTAGGTAATTATAGTTTCTTGAAAATTTCAGAACATCAGCTATTCAAAAATATTACATTGTCATCGTAGCCACTGAGTTTATTATCATCAGATCTGCCATGATCTCATTGAATGGCAGGGCCAGTTGGCCGACTCCTGCTCCTAGTTCTTAAGTACTCTGCATCCTTTACATGAAGAAGGCCTGCTCATCTCCTGGGAACGGTGGTGGATATTGCACCATACACGGAGACCTCCAGAGATTCGCCCTCTGATTTTTTTTCCCCAAATCATCACTGCATTTTACTCGGAACCTGACTCGGAGAAGCTCTTTGTCAATTAATAATGCTTCTGTGCTGTCCTGTTTATATGGTTTCTCAGTGTCTGTCTGCCTGGTTCATGTATCGTTGACTGTGTCGAATCGTTGACCAAGCTGAATAAATTGAAATGTCAAGAGGTATTACCACAGTGCAGCTTTGAGTGATGCTGAGTTACAGAAGGTCTCAAACTCACATTGCTCAAATCAAGCTCTTATTAAAAGGCATAAATTGCTTTTTTGTTTATTTTTTTATCAATTTTGAATTTTTATTTTAATATATTGTACTCTACATTTTATATATTCTCCTAAAGGCTAACTTTATGTAAATCCTTAAAATATATTCACAACATTTTATGCTACTTAGTTCCCCAGAGAAAGAAAGAAATTCAGATAAACTATGTTTAGAATTTCTTGCATCAATTATTGAAGGAAAACTATGTGCTTCAGCCTATGGCTGAATGGTTCTTTAAGAGAGCAGTGATATCCCAACTGTTGGGAATAGTTATGGAATAGGGCAATAAAGTTTTTGGCAAGCTGCCATTGATTTGAACTTTAGCACAAGTTAGACTTTCCTAACCCTTCCATTTACCTGCTTTTCACTGATGATCGTGTGTTGTAATCATGTGCTAACTTTTCTATTTTTTGCTTCATATATTGAAACTCGTATTCCTAATATTTATTTTCCATCTTCGATGTGAAAATAAGAAACACATTTAAAGCAGTGTAGCCTGCTAATGTGGAGAAAGTGCCATGAGTCAAAACCTGCACTTTCTTCAGGTTAAAAGGGTATCCACATGGGCCCCAGCTATGCCTGCCTTTTTTGTTAGCTAAGTGGAGCAATCCTTGCTTTATTCCTCCTTAAATTTGAATTTTAGAAGTACGGCTCAAGCCAATCACCAAGCTGTTCGGAGTTTGACTGTGTTTAACTTCTAAGAACTTTTTTGTTAGTTTGTAACATTGCAACGCACCTCCTGCATGCAGCTGGGGGAAAACGTTGGGGATTTCACAAGAACACTCGGACGCTTTCCCCAAGGTTCCAGCACATGGTGCTCGCCACAGTCTTTTGAAAGAAAGCAGGAGAGAACTCTACTGGGACAGAAAGCACCAGCTTACACAGTAAAAAAAAGCTGTGCACTTTTGTTTTTGCATATAAAAGAACTCTTCACAGATTTCTTTGGGTCCTTGGAACTACAAATCAGTTTCAACATTGACTGCATTCAGTGGAATTAAATAGTGATTGGTTATGAAATGTATGAATGCTTCTGAAAATTCATTGCTTGGGTGATGTTGAAACTAGCTAATGAGCGTGCCAGGGGTATGCTTGCCAAAGGAAGCCAAACTAAGAGGTGTAATGCATCCCAGTGTTGTAATACACCGATTTGTTTCTTGCTTTGCAGGTGTGAAGGCAGTGTTCTCAGGCCATTACCATCGAAACACTGGTGGCAGATTTAATGACCTGGAAATGGTGGTGACTTCAGCCATAGGCTGCCAGCTGGGTCAGGACGAACATGGTGTGCGGGTGGTAGCCGTGACAGAGAAGAACATCCATCACAAGTACATCAGCCTGGATGACCTAAGTGATGTTACAGTGGACGAAGTGCTCTCCTGCCACCGTGAAGCAAATGTTCCAAATCCTCAGCTGCCCTGAAAAGTGGTGAGATCAGGCACTCGTGGTCCATCAGGGAATATGTGTACTTCTGCTGAAGTTCATAGATATAAAAATCAGGGGTTCTACACTGAGATTCTACCAAATTATTTTTCTTTGTTTCTTAGGTGGGAGAATGTTATTTTAATTTTTAGACTCGGTGGCTCCATTTTTGTGAGCATCTGTGTCGTTTCTTTAATTTATGATCAATGCTCAACTCTCTGCCTCATTTTGAACTATCCCAAATGCAAGAAAATCAAAACTACATCTTAATTAGTAAAATCACAATGCTGTAGAAACTAAGCATATCAAACGGTGTTCTTTATATAGCAAAGATAAAGATACGTAACTTTTGAGCCCTTCATTGAGGTATGAACAAAATGGTGGGGAAGGGGGGCGGAATGGCTCTGTGAATGGACAGGGAAAGGGGTTGAGAGCTGGAAGAATGACAGAGGAAGAAAGGGAAGTAGGCTAGTAGAAACTGGAGGTCAACATTACTGCTGGACAGTGCCCAAACAGAAAATTAGGTTTTGCTCCTTCAACTCCTCCAGCATTGTGTTTTACTTCAATCACAGTGTCTGCGGACTTTCGTGTTTTAATTAGTAAAAGTGGTGGTAAGGATTTCATTTTTTAAATGTTCATTGTTAGGTTAATTCATTAAAAATGATTGCAGTTTGCAGGACTCCACTGATGGGTCATTTTAAATATCACTTCAGAAGCTTGCCATTGGATAGAAGCACACGCAGATGCTTGGTTTTGTGTCCAATCAGAGTGTTAATTGGATATTGCTGTGGCAACAAGGCAGCTTGAGGCCATTGTTCCTTTAATGTTGGACTGGTTAAAATGCAAAAAATAAGGTCACATTGCAGGATCAAAATCAGCATTTGCAACTGTCAACGTATCAGTAACAAGAGGTTAACAAAGCTCCTGGTTAATGCTCCATTGAGTGTGCGCAATTTATCAAAGATTTAATTTTCACAAGCAAAAATCAAGCTGCTGGAGGAACACAGTCACCATTTGTGGAGGAAAAATAATGGTCAATGTTCTGAGATCCGTGCCTCATCTCGAGACGTCAACCACCCATTTGTCTCTTTTTTTTCACACCATAAACCACATTGACCATGATACATACATTTTCCTTTTCAAATATATACAGTGTCATTTTCTCCCCCCCCCTCCTCCCATCCCACCCTCCCTACATCCCCCCCCCATCCATTTAAAGTACAAAATCTAAGATACATTAAACCAGTCAAACAATGTTGTCAATCAATAAAAATAAACAAGAAATTTCACTGAGTCAATTCTTTTCATTTCCTTCTCCTTTCGTTAATTTAGGTAGTGAATGTCCCCGGTAGGTTTTCGCTATTGTGTTTCATGTAAGGCTCCCATATTTGTTCAAATATTTCAATATTATTTCTTAAACTATATGTTACTTTTTCTAATGGAATACATTTATTCATTTCTATATACCATTGTTGTATTTTCAAATTATCTTCCAATTTCCAGGTTGACATAATACATTTTTTTGCTACGGCTAGAGCTATCTTAACAAATCTTTTTTGTGCACCATCCAAATCAATTCCAAATTCTTTGTTTTTTATGTTACTTAGGAGGAAGATCTCTGGATTTTTTGGTATATTGTTTTCTGTAATTTTATTTAATATCTGGTTTAGATCTTCCCAAAATTTTTCTACTTTCTCACATGTCCAGATTGCATGAATTGTTGTTCCCATTTCTTTTTTACATCGAAAACATCTGTCAGATACTGTTGGGTCCCATTTATTTAACCTTTGAGGTGTAATGTATAGCCTGTGTATCCAGTTATATTGTATCATACGTAACCTCGTATTTATTGTATTTCTCATCGTTCCAGAACATAACTTCTCCCATGTTTCATTTTTTATCTTTACATTTAAATCTTGTTCCCATTTTTGTTTAGTTTTACATTTGTTTCCTCATTCTCCTTTTCTTGCAGTTTAATATACATATTTGTTATAAATCTTTTGATTATCATTGTATCTGTAATCACATATTCAAAGTTACTTCCCTCTGGTAACCTCAGACTGCTTCCTAATTTGTCCTTCAAGTAGGATCTCAATTGGTAATATGCCAGCACTGTATCTTGAGTTATATTGTATTTATCTTTCATTTGTTCAAAGGATAATAATCTATTTCCTGAAAAACAATTTTCTATTCTTTTGATCCCTTTTTTCTCCCATTCTCTAAAGGAAAGGTTATCTATTGTAAAAGGGAGTAACTTATTTTGCGTCAATATTAGTTTTGGTAATTGGTAATTTGTTTTATTCCTTTCTACATGAATCTTTTTTCCAAATATTGAGTAGATGATGTAATACTGGAGAACTCCTACGTTGTACCAATTTTTCATCCCATTTATATAATATGTGTTCCGGTATCTTTTCCCTTATTTTATCTAATTCTAATCTAGTCCAATCTGGCTTTTCCCTTGTTTGATAAAAATCTGATAGGTATCTAAATTGTGCGGCTCTATAATAATTTTTAAAGTTTGGCAGTTGTAAGCCCCCTTGTTTATACCATTCTGTTAATTTATACCATTCTGTTAATTTATGGAAAGGGTTTCCCCCCTTTCCATAAAAATTTCCTTATTATTTTCTTTAACTCCTTGAAGAATTTCTCTGTCAAGTGTATTGGCAATGCCTGAAATAGATATAATATCCTTGGGAAAATGTTCATTTTAATACAGTTTATCCTTCCTATTAGTGTTAATGGTAAATCTTGCCAATGCTCTAAATCGTCCTGTAATTTTTTCATTAGTGGATAATAATTGAGTTTATATAGATGGCCGAGATTTTTATTTATTTGTATACCTAGGTATCTTATTGCTTGCATTTGCCATCTGAATAGTGATTCCTTCTTAAATTTTGAGAAATCCGTATTATCCATTGGCATTGCTTCACTTTTATTTACATTAATCTTGTAACCCGACACTTCTCCATATTCCTTCAATTTCTTACATAATTCTTTTATTGATAGTTCTGGTTCTGTTAAGTATACTATAACATCATCTGCAAATAAACTGATTTTGTATTCCTTGCCTTTTATTTTATTTTCTGTTCTTATCAGTTCTGCAAGTGGTTCTATGGCTAACGCGAACAATAAGGACGATAGTGGGCATCCCTGTCTTGTTGATCTGCTTAAGTTAAAATGTTTTGATACATATCCATTTACTGTCACTTT